>NC_137329.1:8729270-9399520 GCF_965287045.1 Carcharhinus amblyrhynchos | reverse complement strand
CGATATTTACAGAAATTCATGAACTGTCTCTTGTTCAGTATTATGTATTCTGCTGATGTATCATATTTACTTTCTACTTTTCCTTCAACTCAAAATCACAGCTCTTGCTTCTGAGGGTTGTCATAGATTGTAGAATTCTCACAGTGCAGAATGAGGCCATTTGGCCAATCGAGTCTGCACCGACCACAGTCCCATCCATGCCCTATTCCCATAATCCTATCTTTACCCTACTAATCCCCTGACACTAAGGGGTAATTTAGCATGGCCAATCAACCTAACCTGCACATCTTTTGGACTTTGGGAGGAAACCAGACCACCCGGAGAAACCCACGCAGATACAGGGAGAATGTGCAAACTCCACATAGACAGTGGCCCGAGGCTGGAATTGAACCTGGGTCCCTGGCGCTGTGAGGCAGCAATGCTAACCACTTATCCTCCTTTTTCACATTTCTAAACTTTTAGCTGCATCAGCCAATTTGTATCCACTCCGTGTCTGCCGCTCAGGATCTGACAATATCTCAATGTCTCAAATGGGTCTATTTGCCCAAAAGCAGGTGAGTATTTCTTTTCTTGTACTTCGGTTAAACCAGGATGCTCAGAGGAGTCAGCCCAGAGGCTGCGTCATCATGACAGGGAAGAAAATGGACTAGTGGTGTTATTGCTGGACTATGAAACTAATATTCCAGGGACCCAGGTTCAAATCCTGCCCTAGCAGATGATAACATTTGAATTAAGTAAAAAATACCACGGAGTTCTGAGTTTACTGATGTCCATGAAACCATTGTCAATTGTTGGAAAACCTATCTGGTTCACTCATGTCCTTAGGGAATGAAATCTGCTGATATGTGACTCCAGCAATGTGGTTGACTCTCAACTGCCCTCCAAGGGCAACAAGGGATCGGCAACAGATGCTGATAGCCAGCGATGCTCAAGTCCCACGAATAAATAAAACAAATAATCCATTTTATCCTCGTCGCTAAATGTAATGATGTACATTCATAAACTTTGTTAGAATTACGAGAGGTATTTATTAAAAAGAAAATCTGTACAGAGGCCAGCGCCCCCCCCGCCCCCCCGTTGCCCTGGAGTGTCCTCCCAGGCTATCTCTTCCCTACATGTCATCTACATGTCATCTCCCTAGGAGAGGACTCCACCCCCTGGTGTGATTACCCACTCTCTGTACCAGTCAGTCCCCCAAGCCAGGTAACTCTTCTGTGTGTTGCCCTTCAAGGGACAATCGCCACAAATCACCACAGTGCACATTCCGGCAACAGTACTAAATTCGCTTGCTCAATGTACAGTTAGTTGGCAACAACTTGCATCATGTGGGTTTGCACTCAATATCCCAGGCCGCAGTTTTTCTTCCATTCAACTCTTTCATTCTGTGCCAGTCCTTTGTGTCCCCTTTATTCTAAACAAGACCATCAAGTTACGAACTGTCTACTGGGTGAAAAAAAAGTGGGCACAAATGTCAGCTCCCTAGTTTTGCTCCTGCTGGTGCTACTGATGGCGAACCCTTCATAGATGTTGCGTAGAAGACTTCCAGCATGCCCTGGATGGTCCTGGGGGGTGGTGCATGCCGTGCTTGCACTGGGAACACAGAGTGTGGGAAGATAGTAACATAAGACAGTGCTGACCTGGTTCACAAACTGCCATTTTGGACTTTACAGCTCCTATTAAAGCCCTTTCTGAATCACTCCCAGCTGAACATGTGTTCAGTTGCACAAATACCCCCATCTGCGCTATTTAACGTGGTCACCAAAGGACTTTTGGATTCATGAGGAGTGATGTTGGACTTTGAGAGGAGGTCAGGTGAGTTGGAAGGCTGGTCAAGAAAATGCCTGCTTTTGGTAGTGGGGGATATGGTTCCACACCGCCTGACCTGGATATAGAGCACAGAATGTAGGAAAGAGAGCCTGTGTATGGTGAGGTGTCTCAATACACAATGTATCCACCAAGGGTCGACAGAAAGCAATTTGTTGACCTCCAGCTCAGCTTGGAGCAATGTCTATGGCAGGTGCCTGTGAGCATGTAGCAAGGCAATGTCAACACTGCCAGTGGCTAATAATCACCTGGCCCTCCATTTCCATGCCAGAGCATCCTTCGAGGTGGAAGCAGGTGACATTGCCAACATGTCACAGTTCACCACGCATCGCGATATCAGGAAGGTGACAGAGACCCAAATCTTTTAACCAGAGAGAAGGAGGAGGACCCATCATGGGGCTTTGCCAGGCTTATGGGATTCCGAATGATGCTTGATGCAATCAACTACAAATACGTAGCTCTGTGAGCCCCTTATATTAACAAGAGAGAGATGTATTGCGACTGGAAGGGCCACCACTCCGTGAACATGTAGTTGGTATACAACTATGCACAGAGCACGGTTGCTAGTTTAATCTTTCTATCCTGGCATCAGCGTGGAGGACATGCCCCTGTCTCCATCAACAGGGACAAAGTAGAAATGGTCAAAAGCTTCACGTTTTTAGGCATCCAGAGCATCATCAACCTGTCCTGGTTCCTCCATGCCAACACTATTGTTAAGAAAGCCCACCAATGCCTTTACTTTCTCAGAAGACTAAGGAAATTTGGCATATCCGCTACGACTCTAACTAACTTTTATAGATGCAGCATAGAAAGCATTCTTTCTGGTTGTATTACAGCTTGGTGTGGCTTCTGCTCTGCCCAGGACCACAATAAACTACAACGAGTCATGAAGAAACCCAGTCTGACACTCCCACCCATTGACGCTGCCTTGAAAAAACAGCCAGCATAATTAAGGATCCCACATACCCCAGACCTCCTCTCTTCCACCTTCTTCCGTCGGGAAAAAGATATAAAGTCTGAGGATACGTACCAACTGACTCAAGAACAGCTTCTTTCCTACTGCCATCAGACTTTTGAATGGACTTATTTCAGTTGATTTTTCTCTTCATCCTAGCTATGACTGTCACACTACATTCCGCACCCTCCTTTCCTTAGAGCGTGCAAGAAACAACACTTTTCGCTCTATACTAATACATGTGACAATAACAAATCAAATCAGCAACAACACATTTATCCTATGGCACTCAGTCACACCCTTTGGGGCATCACAACAAACCAGAGGCTGGCTGCTTGGCAATCTATTCCCTCCTCTGGGACACCATCTCACATCAACAGTGTGTAAACACAGGTAAATAATGAGATCTACGGATATATGCCCCTCCACTTTCAAATACATGTGGTGTACCAAGCTTAAGGTGGGCACCTCTGGTCTCCAGAGGAAAATTGGAGCAGTGTTTTTGGGGCCTGAAGAGTCAATCCCTTGAATTTGGGTGTGTTTTCAACAGCCTAATCGCGGCTAACATGTCTGTCAGCAACAGTTGAACTTTTGCATTTCAGAAATTGATTGCGAGCATGTTTAATCAATTATGGAATGCATTAGTAACTTGAAAAAAGAATGAGGTGGAGATGCCGACATTGGACTGGGGTGAGCAGAGTAAGAAATCTCCTAACACCAGTTAAAGTCCAACAGGTTTATTTGGCATCACGAGCTTCATCACTCGAGGAAGGGGCAGCGCTCTGAAAGCTCGTGATTCCAAATAAATCTGTTGGACTTTACTCTGGGGTTGTGAGGCTAGTTACTGAAAAAAGAATGGCTATTATTACCAGCGGAAAGGAAAGTTCATGTGAAGGGCTGCAGTGAGATGTTAAGCGATGGGATCTCAGATACTCACTAATCTGCCATCAATACCATTATAAATAAGGCATTAGTTGTAAATTTGATCCAAATCCACTGTAATTTAAGTGTGAAGGTAGTTTAACTTACAACAAGAGCCTGAAATGTACAACAACGTAATTTTAGCAAAGGGCAGGTGACACTGCAAGCACTTAATCATGGTTAGTGTTAAGCCTTTAGAATCACATTACAAGGCTACAGATGTTGTCCTTAATCTAATTATACCAATGAAGTTCCATTCAATCCCCTTCAAAAATGTATAAAACTTTGTAAGCATTGTGTGGGTTGGATTAAAAATTAAGTTAATTGGTGGCCTTTGACATAACTGCATGCAGAATGACAGGGAAAATGGTGAGAGTTTAATTATTAGCCATTTAATGTGAATTATATTTTGATAGATGAAGTTTAGAGTTTATTTATTTGTGTCACAAGTAGGTTTACATTAACAATGAAGCCACTGTGAAAATCCCCCAATTGCGACAGCCCAGCATCTGTTTGGATGCACTGAGAATTTAAGACCAATTTAGGCCAGTGGACCTAACCATCACATTTTTCGGACAGTGGGAAGAAACCAGAGCACCCAGAAGAAACGCACAGACACGGGGATAATACGCAGACTACAAACAGACAGTGACCCAATCCGGGAATCGAACCCAGGTCCTTGGTGCTGTGAGGCAACATAGATTTGCACATACAGTGGCACAGCAGTGCAGTGATTAGCAATGCTACTTCACAGCACCAGGGACCCGGTTTGATTCCCGGCTTGGGTCACTGTCTGTGTGGAGTTTGTACGTTCTCCCCATGTCTGCATGGGTTTCTTCTGGGTGCTCTGGTTTCCTCCCACATTCTGAAAGACGTGCTGGTTAGGCTCATTGACCCGAACAGGTGCCGGACTGTGGCAACTAGGGGAGTTTCACAATAACTTCATTAGTGTGGAGGAGGATGAGAGGCGACTTAGTAGAGGCTTATAAGATGATGAGGGGGATAGATAAGAGTGGACGTGCAGAGACTGTTTCCTCGGGTGGTTGTAGATGTTACTAGGGGGGCATAACTATAAGGTTCATAGTGGGCGATACAGGAGGGATGTCCGCAGTAGATTTTTTTACTCAGAGAGTGGCTGGGGTGTGGAATGCACTGCCTGTTATGATAGTGGAGTCTGACACATTAGGAACTTTCAAGTGGTTATTGGATAGACACATGGAACACACCAGAATGATAGGGAGTGGGATAGCTTGATCTTGGGTTCAGACATAGCTCGGCACAACATCGAGGGCTACAGGGCCTGTACTGTGCTGTACTGTTCTATGCTTCTAAAATGTATTATTTAGTCACAAATAAGGCTTATATTAACACTGCAATGAAGTTATGTGGAATTCCCCTAATCCCACACTCCGGCGCGTGGTCATGTCAATGCACCTAACCAGCATGTCTTTCAGAATGTGGGAGGAAACCGGAGCACTGGGATGAAACCCATGCAGACACAGGGAGAACATGCAGACTCCACACAGACAATGACCCAAGCCGGGAATTGAACCCAGGTCCCTGATGCTGTGAGGCAGCAGTACTAACCACTGTGCCACCGTGCCACCCCATCTCCTGACTCCATAAATTAATTGCACACCACTTCAGGCTCATCTTTGCCCCCCTCTCAATCACCTGCCATCACCACATCCTGCGAATTACTTGTGAGTCTTGGTGCCTTGAAGACAGCTACATCAGTGTGCATAATCGACATTACGGCTCACCCAATTTATGATGTTGAACCACGAGCCGCAATCCTTGTGCCTATCCACTCGGGCGCAAGTCACTGTTTAACATTGCAATCACGTTTGTTTTGAAGCCCTGTCCAATTTCTACCGCCGTAGAATTTTTACTTAAAATGCAAACTGTATTAAAAAGAAAAATCACCTGGGGCGGTTTTCAAGTTCAATTCTGTTCAATTCATGTGAAGTCTGGCTTAAAAGGTGAACTGGCAATGACATGGATAAAAATAAACCAACGTACAGATGCCAAAGATAGTTTGTCCTGAGGGTCCTAAAGTAAGAAAACCTGGAAATGTGTCTACCTATACCCCAGACAGCCATGGGGGAAAATCTATTGTTTTGTATACTCTATATTTGTGCACACAAACAAATTGCTGTATATAGAACTGCAGTGAGATTGCCTGAAGTATTGAACATAATAGCAATCACCTCTTGCCAATTATTTCACTGACTCCTTTCATTCAGGAGGAACATTGAGTTTTGAGTGAAATCTGGCTAAATTTCCACCAGTTCATATTATCCACCCGTTTCAGCTGAATGGGAACGTTAGCATCGGCTTGAGTAGTAAATCCATGAATGAATTACGAGGAGGTCAGATCTTTGGAATGGGTCCACAGGCTGAATCATTCAGCAAAGTGATGGGTTTGAAACAACGATTACAACTTCCTTTGTAGAGGGCCTGTAATGTATTAAAACTTCCCAGGATTACTGCACAGTAAAGCTGTCAAACAAAATTCAAATACACGGCCAGACGAAGGGATTTTAGAACAGATGGCCAAGTGTCTTAAATCTCAAACGTTGGCCAGAATTTTACTGCCCCGATTGCCATGGGAGCCGGAGTGAGCGAGGGGCAGCGGAACATGGAAATGTCTGTTGACCTCAGGTGGGATTTTTACAGTTTCGGGATGAGCAAATCCTGCCCATTGTCTACTTATAACAACACATTATCAGTCCCTATCCTGATCTTACCATAATCTTGGGAGTCTAGTCTGGGATCATAACAGCTGTAGAAGCTAAAGAAGGTGATCTGACGAAGGGGCATCCAGACTCGACACGTTACCTCTGTTCTGTCTCTCTCTCGGCAGATGCAGTCAGACCTACTGAGATTTTCCAGCATTTTCTGGTTTTGTTACAGATTGCATTGTTGGATATAACAACAATGCTGTGGAAGCGAAGGAATGCTTTTATGAAATTGTATATGCCTGTTATATTCTTAATGTGTACACTGTCATGCAGCCTTACACCACTTCTTAATGGTTGAATTCTTATTTAAGAAATGTGGTCTTGAAGAACCATAAACACAAGAGTACCAGTAAAGAAAAGAACAAAGAAAATTACAGCACAGGAACAGGCCCTTTGGCCCTCCAAGCCTGTACTGACCATGCTGCTTGACTAAACTAAAACCCCCTACTCTTCCAGGGACCATATCCCTCTATTCCCGTCCTATTCATGTATTTGCCCTGGCGCCTCTTAACACTCACTATCGTATCTGCTTCCACTACTTCCCCCAACAGTGAGTTCCAGTCAACCAACACCTTCTGTGTAAGGAACTTGCCTCGCACATCTTCTTTAAACCTTGTCCCTCGCACCTTAAACCTGTGCCCCCTAGTAATTGACTCTTCCACCCTGGGAAAAAGCTTCTGACTATCCACTCTGTCCATGCCCCTCATAAGCTTGTAGATTTCTATGAGATTGCCCCTCCAATTATTTTCTATTTCTGAATAAATTTTGCAATTCCACACAGCAGTAAACCATTTTCGAAAGGACTGTGCGTTAGTGAACTAGTGTTACAAAGTTGTACCTCTTTCTCTAGTTTGCCGACTGCTTTGACTGTGGTTCCCTAATGAAACAACATGATAAGTGAATGAATGCTGAAATCCTTTCGTTCACATAATGTTTGATCTATTAGCAGCCAAAGACAAATCAGTGAACTGAGTCCTATCATTTGTAATTAGATACTTTAAAATTCCTTGGCCTGTGGTTTGCATGTGGTCATTGTGCCGGAATGACCATCTGAAAACTGTCTTTAATTTTGAATTAATAATTGTCTAAAAGACCCTCTTAAACAATTGGAGTTGTTACATAAGTCAGCAACTCTTTCCTTCTGAAATAACTTTTTAAGCCTCGTTGCTATTCATTACTAATTCTTCTGTCAGGTGATGAAAAACTGGAGTTGGAGTACTCCTGGGGATCCACAGAGACTTTACAGGAGGCCCATTGCTGTCTCCAACACAAAGAACAAAGAAAAGTTGCCTCACAAGAACTGGCCCTTCTGCCCTCCAAGCCTGTGCCGATCATGATGCCCTAACTAAACTACAAAAAAAAATTTTCTGCCCTTACTTGGTCCGTTTCCCTCTATTCCCTCCTATTCAAATACCCATCTGGATGCCTCTTAAATGTTACTAATGTGCCTGTTTCCATCACCTCCTCTGGCAGCGCGTTCCAAGCACCACCACTCTGCATGAAAAACTTCCCTCCACACATCTCCCTTAAACTTCCCTCCTCTCACCGTGACCCTGTACCCCCTTGTAATTGACAGTTCCACCCTTGGAAAAAGCCCCTGTCTATGCCTCTCATAATGCTGTAGACCTCTATCAGATCTTCCCCTCCGCCTCCATGTTTCTAGTGAAAACAGTCCCAGTTTATTCAACCTCTCTTCACAGTCAGCACCCTCAAGACAGGCAACATCCTGGTGAACTTCGTTTGCACTCGTTCCAAAGCTTCCGCATCCTTCTGGTAGTGTGGTGACCAGAACTGCATCTAATACTCCAAATGCAGCCTAACCAAGGTTTTATGTAGTTGCAATGTAATTTCCCAACTCTTGTACTAAGTGCCCTGGCTGATGAAGGCTTGCATACCATATGCTTTCTTAATCACCTTGGCCACCTGCATTGTCACTTTTAGGGAACTGTGGACCTGCATTCCCAGATCCCTCTGTGTGTTAATGTTCCTAAGGGTTCTGTCATTTACACTATAATTCACACCTAAATTTGATCATCCAAAATGCTTCACCTCACATTTGTCTGGATTAAGCTCCATCTGCCAAATCTCCAATCTATCTATACTCCATGGTATCCTCTGACAATCCCCATACTATTAGCAACTCCACCAATCTTCATACCACCCACAAGCATACTAATCAGACCATTTTCCTCCAGATCATTTATATGTACTACAAACAACAGAGGTCCCAGCAATGATCCCTGCAGAACACCACTAACTACAGATTTCCATTCTGAAAAAAAATCACTACTTTCTATCTTTTTTAACCAAGCCAGTTCTGTATTCATCTAGCTAGCCCACCCTGAATCCCATGTGATTTTAGTTTTTGTGCCAGTCTGCCATGTGGGACCTTGTCAAATGCCTTACTGAAGTCCATATAAACTACATCCACAGCCCATTCCTCATCAATTATCTTTGTCACCTCTTCAAAAAACTCAATAAGGTTGGTGAGACATGGCTTTCCTGTACAAAACCATGCTGCCTGTCCATCTTCTTCCAGATGTGCATATATCCTGTCCCTCGGTATCTTCTCCAAAAGCTTTCTCACCACTGGCATCAGGCTCACCAGCCTATAATTTCCTGGATTATCCCTGCTTCCTTTCTTAAACAAGGAAATAACATTAGCTATGCTCCAGTCCTCTGCAACCTTGCCTGTGGTCAAAGAGGATGTGAAGATATCTGTTAAGGCCCCAGCTATGTCTTCCCTTGCCTCCTGCAGTAACCTGGGACAAATCCCATCCAGCCCCAGGGACTTGTCTACTTTAATACAATTTAGGATAGACAACATTTCCTCCTTTGATATATTGACGTTCTCTACAGTATTCACATACCTATCCCTGACCACAACATCTGTCATGTCCTTCTCCTTGTTGAATACAGAGACAGAGTACTCAGTAAGGATTTCACCTACTTCCTGTAGCTCCATGGATAATTTCCCACCATTCTCCTTCAGTGGGCCTACTCTTTCTCCTGCTACCCTCTTGCTCCAAATATATGCATAAAAAGCATTGGGATTCTCTTTGACCCTGTTTGCTAAGGATGTTTCCTGGCCCCTTTTAGCCCTCCTAATGCCACGTCTATGTTCCTTCCGACTTTCACTGTAATTCTCAGGGGCTTTGTCAGTTTCTAGATGCCTAGACCTATCGTATGCTTTGTTTTTTACTTTTAACTAAGCTTACAATTTCCCTCGTCATCCATAGTTTCCGAATCCTGCCATTTCTATCCTCCATTTTTGCAGGGACATGCCTGCCCTGCACTTCACAACATTTTCTAATTGGAAACCACTTCATTAGCTGAATAGGAAATCAAACATTTTATAGTTGTAATAATAATGGTTGATGGAATATTTTGCGTGCAACAGTGTTGTCAACTGAATCCCTTACCTGAACAGGGGTGGCAGTGCCCAAGTAGTCTGTATTTCTGAGAACCTGTGAGGGGAATTTTAATCAGCTGGGTCGTCTGGGTTTGGGTTTGAGAGAGGGGAGTTAAGATCAGTAAAAGTCTTAGTGCATCGGAAATTTGACTTCAGGATTAAACTTAATACTTTCTTACAACTCTCTTGGGAGAGCTGCATGCCTTTTACCGTGCATTAATTTCTCAATTTGAGTCATATTCCGACTCACCCTCAAACTTAATTTCACATTCACGACTTCTAGGCTTCATCATGATCTTCAGTGAAGAAGACAAGGTGAAAGCACAATAACAATTGAGGGGCCTGAATGAAATTCAAGGAGATCTTGCAATAAATATCCAGAATTCACAGCTGCTTTCTTACCTGCCCCTGGGAAAGGGTTTGTTCCCAGTTGCACGTCTGCTTTTGCCATTCCCCCGTCAAGTGTCCCAGTTACATTTCACTGATACCACTGCGTCGGTAAGCACTTGGTGCAGGTCAAGGTGCTATTGTAAGGTCAAGGTTAACCCATCTGTCACTCTGTTGGGTGGTTGACGTGATTGGCCGGACTTTCTGGCCAGGCTTGCCCCAAAAATCCTGCCCGAGGTCAACGGACCTTTCCATAGTCTGCCCCTCGCTCTCTCCGATTCCTGTGGCGGGCGGGACGGTAAGATTCACCTCAATGTCATCCAGAGTCTATACATCCGCGTGGTCCTGTTCTGCACGGATTCAGTCACTCTTGATGTTCCAGGTGTTGGCTACTCTATTCGCGCCTCACAACATCATTGCAATGCCCTGCGCTATTAACCTACACATGCTTGTGGAGGACTCCTCCATTCTGTCAGCAATTGTGGTTAGTTTGCTTTGAAAGCCTGTCAGTGCATCACACACTGTTGCCACACAACTTAACTTCATCAATGGTTCGTGGGTTACAGAATCTGTGTCCAGCTGACCAAAGGCTATGTCTCTGATGACTACATTCCAGTACTGTCCTTGTCGTCATGAGGTGAAGATGCCAGTGTTGGACTGGGGCGGGCACAGTAAGAAGTCTCACAACACCAGGTTAAAGTCCAACAGATTTATTCGAAACCATGAGCTTTCAGAGCAGAGTGCTGCTCCTTCATCAGGTGAGTAATCATGAGCTTTCGGAGCACTGCTCCTTCATCAGATGAGTGACTCAATAGATGAAGGAGCAGTGCTCTGAAAGTTCGTGATTCCAAATAAACCTGTTGGACTTTAATCTGGTGGTGTGAGACTAATAAAGTGAAGTATACCAGATGCCTTCTTAACCGCTTTACCCACTTATCCTGCTACCTTAAGGGGCCAGAGTGTACGCACACCAAGGTCCTCTGATCCTTGGCGCTTCCCAGGGTCCTGCCGTTCATCATGTATTCCCTTGCCTTGTCCTGTCCAAGTGCGTCACCACGCACTCATCCAGATTGAATTCTATTTGCCACTGAAATGTGAGTGACCAGGTGAAAATCTCAATTATTTGCCTGCAGGGCCCCATTGAAATGTGAGCTTTTGAGTTGCTGCGTAGGCTGCATGAGATGCATGATGGTGCACCCTCAGAATGGCTCAGCTCCTCAGAGGAATCAGCATAAAAGCGTACAATCATACCATAAAATACAATTGTTACAATGCAGAAAGAGGCCATTCAGCCCATTGAGCCTGCACTGATAACAATCCCACCCAGGCCCTACCCCCATAACTCCACATATTTACCCTGCTAATCCCCCTGACACTAAAGGGCAATTTGCCATGGCCAATCAACCTAAGCCGCACATTTTTGGACTGTGGGAGGAAACTGGAGCACCCGCAGGAAATCCATGCAGAGATGGAGAGAATGTGCAAACTCCACACAGTCACCCGAGGCCAGAATTGAAGCCGAGTCACTGGAGCTGTGAGGCAGCAGTGCTAACCACTGTGCCACCCACAACTTCCATAACATTCTCTGACAGTTATTGCATTTTTTCAATTAATTCAAGGAAGGTGGGCCTCACTGCCTAGCCTGCATTTGGTGATCTGCCTTTTTGAACTGGTGTATTCTACCGGGTGTAGGTACACTCACGGTGCTGTTAGGGAGGGAGTCCCAACATCTTGATCCAGTGAAAGTGAAGGTATAGGGATAAATTTCCAAGTCAGGATGGTGAGTGCTTGGAGGGGAACTTCCAAGTGATGATGTTCCCATATATCTGCTGCTCTTGTCCTTCTAGATGGAAATGGACTGGATTTGGAAGGTGCTGCTTAAAGAGCCTCCGTGAGTTCCTAACACAGTAGATGCTGTTACTGTGTGTTGAAAAAGGGGGCATGAATGTTTGTGGATGAGATGCTAGTGATTTGGACTGCTTTTTCCTGGACAGTGTCAGCACTTATTCCCCATCTCTGAGGACATTTAAGAGTAAACCATATTGCATTTGGGTCTGCAGTCACATGTAGCCCAGACCAGATGGGCATTCGTGACAAATGGATTTTTGAGACAATTGATAATTGCTTTTAGTTCCAGATTTTTATTGCATTCAAATTTTACCATTCGCCATGGTAAAGTATATGAATATTAAATATAAAATGTTAATATAAAATAAATATATTAATAAATATAAAATATATGAACCCAGGCCTCCCAAACTTTACCCTGCGTCTCTGGATTACTAGTCCAATGACAGTATCACCATGTCACCGCCTTATCTTTTGAATCCTCAGACTTAATGACCAATGAATATTACAATTCATCTCCGTCAGCAGTTCCATGACTGGACGATGATGTGAGGGTTGTGCGTTTCTGCTATGGGTCGTTATGTGACTAAGCAGATCTTTGCAGGTCTTTAGGAACATGTTCCATGAACCGCTGGTATCCCGAGTACATGATTTGTTTCCTTTCCTTTGCTTCTCTGCTGCTGCTCTGTCTCATCATTAAGGTGCTTTCACTCAAAATGCGATGCAGCTTGTTGGAGAACACATCAGAATCCCAGTTGACAGGGTAATACAGGCTCAGGGGGCACTGGGTCTGGTGCCTGGAGCAGTTAGGTGGTGCCCTACAATACCATTAGGCACAAGTAGGTGATGCTGAGTGGAAGGACGCTCTGTTGTATGATAAGGTGGCCTCCCACCACCACCATCCATGGAGGGGACCTCCCTCCTCTCCCTCATGAGTGCCAGTCCTCTAGCTCCACTGTCCCATCAGGAACAGGTTTTGGTACAAACTCTCTCCCTGAGGACAACAGTGTTGGCTGCTGTGAGTGTCTGGAACCTGCCTCCACTCCTGTCCCCGCTAGCTTTAATTGGAGAGGAAACCCGTCTCTATCCCAGTTAAGGGCTCACCCCTGGGAAAAGTCAAAACTCGGCTGGTCTCAACAGAGCAGCGTGTCTGACGTAAACACAGACGAGACTCCTGTTTCCTGTCTCCAATGGGAAGGTCCTGCCCTTGGAATCAAGTCAACTTGAGTGACATATGACACAAGTCGCTTAATACTTAATCATTTCACCAAATTGCTGGGAACTCCCCACCTCTGACAGCCAGGGACGCCAAAAGTTCACCGACCCCCCCAATAGTTCCTGTTCTCTATATATCGACTGTGAAGTGTTTGGAGAGCCACTTCTGGCCTTCTCCCTCCCCGTCTTATTTTGTGCTCGCTTTTGCAATGAGGGAAAGATCAGACTTATGCATTAACACCTAACCCCCTCCTATCTGGATCAAGTCATTGTCTGCGTGGAGTTTGCACATTCTGTGTCTGTGTGGGTTTCCTCCCGGTGCTCTGTTTTCCTCCCACTCCAAAGATGTGCGGGTTAAGTGGATTGGCCATGCTAAATTGACTCTAGTGTTCGGAGGATTAGCAGGATAAATGTGGGTTACAGGAATAAGGCCTAGGTGGGAATGTGGTCTGTGGGCCTCCTTCAGTATTGTAGGGATTCTATGATTCTAAGTGTCACTATTTTTAAGGCCCAGCTAGCAGGAAAGACTGTCAGTATTTTAACATTTGAATCAACGTAATTTCAAAGGGTTAAAGCAGGAAAATGTTATTTCATTTTGTCTGAGTCCCGTCCAGGGAGAAGGAAAGTTGATTCTTTGTTGTTTTCATAACCCAAGGGCATTGGAGAATATGCGTTCCCATTCTGTCAGACTGTGTACTGTCCGATTATGTCTTTTATGTAAATAAACCAGCTATTTATTCAAAGCCTTGCCCAGTCTTAGTAAAGTGCTTATTCAGCCTGCTTTCCGTAAAGAGAGAAGAATTTACATGGCAGCCTGTATTATATTTCAACAGCTGGTGTATGGAGTAAGGGTTCTCTGTTACATTTCCTTGGATCAAGCTCTTTTGTCACCAGATATCGGGCAGGAAAACCTGTACAACAGATCATGGCAAAAATTACGCTTTCTCAGATTGGATGCTGGCATAGAGCTGTGGCAGCTGCCAGTCACTCATCTTGTTTGCTCTCCTCTTCATCATGTTTCTCCACTTGTTCCTCCAGAGGGGTTTGGAAGGGTTGCGGAATAGAGTTGGAGAGTGCAGCAGACAAGGGCACTTTTGGCATGTGGCTTGTACCAAAGTGCCTTTTCGTATCTATTCAGCAGTGCAGTCTCCATTGAGGAGCACCGGTGGTTTGACCCAGGAGAATACTGAGTGACTGCAGTGCTGTCCAGCATCTGCGCTCTGCCTCCTTTTCATAAGCCGCATAGTCTCAAAATAGCCCTTTCCCCAAGCAGGGGACGGACAACTAGTTCAGGGGGAACTGACATGACCTGCGTGGGGAAACTGAGCACAAATCTGTAGGCTCATAGTTATACATCAGGTGCACATTCAGAGACCAGCTGCCATGGGCAACACGGTAGCACAGTGGTCAGTACTGCTGCCTCACAGCGCCAGGGACCTGGGTTCGATTTTCAGCTTGGGTCACTGTCTGTGTGGAGTCTGCGCGTTCTTCCTGTGTCTGCGTGGGTTTCTTCCGAGTGGTCCAGCTTCCTCCCACAGTCCAAAAGACGTGTTGGTTAGGTACATTGGCCATGCTAAATTCTCCCTCAGTATACTCAAACAGGCACAGGAGTGTGGCGACTTGGGGATTTTCACAGTAATTTCATTGCAGTGTTAATGTAAGCCTACTTGTGACACTAAAAAAAAAATTTGTTGTTTGCAAACACTCTGAGCTATTATTAGTGCACTCCATCTTGACAATAGAGGGTGGAAGCCTTTATGCTTATGAAAGGTTCAGAGTGTTGTGCTCATTACCACATCCTGACCCCTACTTGGTTTGGCAATGTGCCAGCGAAGGAGATCTCCCATCAGTAGCCAATTAGCAGGCCCCTCCTGTGTTTGCCATCTAAATTAAGCACCGTGGGTGGAAGAGGGAGGCGGAAGTACCTGCAGGAATATCTCATTGACAGCCTAGCCAGGAGAAGTCAGCACCTCTGAAGAAGAGGGGGTATCTTGTGGTTGCTTCAATGTGGAGGCACTCAGGAATCTCCAATTACAGAAGCAAGAGCCAGAACTAGGCGGGGGTGGAGGGGGGGGGGGGGGGGGGGGTTGGTGGTAGGGGTGCTCAGGGTGGAGGAGGAGGTACTCACCAAGAATGTCCATGGCCTGGTGGAGCCCTGACAACACCGATCAGCCTCCAGTGGGCCCCCAAACTCCTGCCAAGAGGACCCCTCCGAAGCCCAAAACAGTGGTGTGCCTGTGCAGAAATTCAGATAAATCAGGAAATGGCCCATGTTTGAGGCCTCAGTTACATTGACTGCCTGCCTTCCTGTCCCCAGAAAATTAGGGTCACCAATTCCAACGGCAACCCACCCGGGAAATGCGCCCACAAGCAGGGCCATGTCAGGGATCCTTCTTGTCAAAGTTATACACAACTTTCCTGGCACCCGCCCTGCTACCACAGGGCTGGGAAGATTCTGTCCAGGGGAATGTCTCCAATGCTTTCTGTGATTGAGAATTTCACAGGTTCGCCACCCTCTTGGTGAAGAGATTTTGCCTCATCTCACCAACTCAAGAACAGCTTCTCCCCTGCTGTGGCCATCAGACTTTTGAATGGAGTTACCATATATTAAGCTGATCTTTCTCTGCACCCTAGCCATGTAACACTACATTCTGCATCCTCTCCTCTCCTTCTCCCCAACGTACTCTATGAACGGCATGTTACGCACTTATGTAGAGTACACAAGGAAGAATACTTTTCACTGTATCCCAATACATGTGACAATAATAAATCAAATCAAATCAAAATGCCACATCCAGTCATATTTATTGCCCCTCTGTCATCGCAGCATGGGATATAATTCTATAAATACTTCAGTGCAGTTTTCACAGCTGTGAATTCCAAAATGAGGCAAAGTATTAACGCGCAAGAAGACTAGAATGAAGTTTATTTTATTTTTGTTTGCATAAAACATGGAGTTGGATTAACGGGACGCTGGAGTTTCTCCTGTCCCCCGTCCCCCACCTCCTTTCCTGACAGGTGAAAAAGTGGAGGTGGGGAAAGGCCCTCCCACTCAAGGCTGGGCTTCTCCTCAGAAACAGGAGAGCCGTTGACAAATCCAAGGCGTGGAGATACCGGTGTTGGACTGGGATAAACACAGTAAAAAGTCGCACAACACCAGGTTAAAGTCCAACAGGTTTATTTTGGTAGCAAAAACCACTAGCTTTCGGAGCGCTGCTCCTTCGTCAGGTAATTGGGGGTTCTGTTCACAAACAGGGCATATAAAGACACAAACTCGATTTACAAAATAATGGTTGGAATGCAAGTCTTTACAGGTAATCAAGTCTTAAAGGTACAGACGATGTGAGTGGAGAGAGGGTCAAGCACAGGTTAAAGAGATGTGTATTGCCTCCAGTCAGGACAGTTAGTGAGATTTTGCAAGCCCAGGTAAGTCATGGGGGTTACAGGTAATGTGACATGAACCCAAGATCCCAGTTGAGGCCATCCTCATCTTGGAGCCTAATTCCACACACATGAGGATGGCCTCAACCGGGATCTTGGGTTCATGTCACATTACCTGTAACCCCCATGATGGCCTGTGCTTAACCCTCTCTCCACTCACATTGTCTGTACCTTTAAGATTTGATTACCTGTAAAGACTCGCATTCCAATCATTATTTTGTAAATTGAGTTTGTGTCTTTATACGCCCTGTTTGTGAACAGAACTCCCACTTACCTGACGAAGGAGCAGCGCTCTGGAAGTTAGTGGCTTTTGGTACTAAATAAATCTATTGGACTTTAAACTGATGCTGTGAGACATTTATCAGACAAATCCATGGCCAGAGGCTCTCCAGTTCTCTGGCAGTGGCACTGGGGGCAGTGGCCACTGTTGGTATTGCACCCAGGCAATGAGGAGGTTGCACCGAGACCTTTCAAGGTGAGTGTTGGGAGTCTCGCAGCAGACTCAACTGAGAGTGGAGGCAGAGGTGAAAGAACGTAGAGGTGAGAGGGGAACCTGGGAGTGGGGTGTTTACACACCTTGGGAGGTACTAGAGTCCCATTAAGGTGGGACCCTGTCCTCCACCCCAGCTCCAGCCTGTGCGAGGAAATTTGCCAGGCTGGGATTTTGGTGTAGGCTTCTCCCTCCGCTGCTTAAATCCTGCAGCTGGGTGAGGCCATAGAGTGGGAATTAATTGCTAACCCAACGGCTGGCAATACTCTCAGCTGGTCTACCAATTTGACCCCTGCGAGAGACACCCCCCAGCCCAGTTGCACCATAGAAAGCATTCTTTCTAGATGTATTGCAGCTTGGTATGGCTCCTGCTCTGCCCAAGACTGCAAAAAATTACGAAGAGCCATGAATGAAGCCCAGCCCATCACGCAAATCAGCCTCCCATCCATTGTCCCTGTCTACACTTCCCGCTGCCTCAGCAAAGCAGCCAGCATCGTCAAAGACCCCACGCACCCCAGACGTTCTCTCTTTCACCTCCCTCTGTCGGGAAAAATATATAAATGTCTGAAGAAACGTACCAACCGTCTGAAGAACAACTTCTTCCCTGCTGCCATTCAGACTTTTGAATAGACCAACTCACATTAAGTTAATCTTTCTCTACACCCCAGCTATGTCTATAGCATTACATTCTGTACTTTCTCCTTTCCTTTTCTATGAACAGCATGCTTTGTCTGTATAGCGTGCAAGAAATAATACCTTTCACTGCATTAATAATGTGACAATAATAAATCAAATCAAATTTGATATGCCCCCCTTTTGCCTTGAAACCCACCAGTGGATGAATGTTAAATTCAGCTAATGATTCAGATCATTGATCTTTCTGAATGTATGAATGCTAACATTTCCAAACATCATCAATTGGATTAAATCCTTAGGATAAAGACATCTGCAGAAATATGTGAACTGAATAACAACACTAATTGAAGTTAGAAATTTCTTACAGTGCGTTATCTCAGTGTAACATGATCCTCGGGAGACAATTTATGTATAACACTGTTGTAGAATAGAGAAAAACACCTTGTGTTAACATAGATATGTATTAAAATTCAAATTCCATTGGGTTTATACCAGAAGCATCATTTTATCCGTGATTGTTTGTATTTCCAAACAAATATCCAAAAAATACATTGGACAAAATGACCTCTCTTTGTGTCAAGATTCTGAATTGAACCTTTTCTTTGTAATTAAGCTTGCTGAGATTGTTGAATTTGACTGGGCACGTACTCCATGCATGAAATATGACTTCTAATTTTGGTTTTATGATATCAGACGTGATATTGTAAGAATAGAAAGTAAACTCCAATTAATTAATGCACCTCCTGGGTTCTCATGGCTCATCTTGCATCTGCTTAATCTTATTCCTCAGACGTAACTTTATGAATTACACATTTCATTGCCAGAAACATCTTCCTGACAGATAATCTGAAAACGGAATCAGAAATTGACAAGTTTTCAGTTCTATTTTTGAATGTTCAAGTAAATAATTCAAGCAGTTTTTTTTAAAAATGTATTTCTTCCTGCTTCAGATTCTCTCCATCTCCTGAAGTGTTGTAGATTGCTAAATCTCCATATGTTTAATGGACAGGGACATCCACCTGTCGTGTTTCATGTATTTTGTATTTACTGTAGATGTCATGGAACAATCATTAGCTAAAATTGGGGGCTGCTCGGTGGCACAGTGGTTAGCGCTGCTGCCTCACAACATCAGAGAACCCGGATTCGATTCCCAGCTTGGGTCACTAAATGTGTGGAGTTAGCATGTTCTTCCTGTGTTTGCGTGGGTTTTCATACAGCTGCTTGGATTTCCTCCCACAAGCTGAAAAATGTGCAGGTTAGGTGGATTGGCCATGCTAAATTGCCCCTTAGTGTCCCAGGATCTGAAGGTTAGGTAGATTGGCCATGCTACATTCTCCCTCACTGTACCCTAACAGGTACTGGAATGTGGCGACTAGGGGATTTTCACAGTAAATTCATTGTAGCGTTAATGTAAGCCGACTTGTGACTAATAAATAAGCTTTTATTTTACAACCCAAGCAAGTGTAAAATAGCACAAGGAGACATCAAATATACACCCTGACATCATTGTGTCCTGGAGCAATATTTCATTCAGCAGGCAAGTCAGAAGAACACCCGCCAACAATCAAAAAGCCAATTGAAATGAATTAAGCAGCATCTAGCTGGGCTCTTACTTTGCCTGTATGCTTTTACGGCTGGTAGTCCTTCCAACTGCAACCTCAATCCAGGAAGGGATGAAATTCAGGGCTCAAATAAAATTGACAAATGTAGGGGGGGACTGAAGTCTGTGAATGATTATATTGCCCAGACACTCATGGCGCAGGTTACCCGCTGATATTATTCTCAGGTCAGCAGCTCGTACCACACACCTCTGCAGCAGTTGAGGGAGCTGGTTGGAAGTGCCAGCTCGCACATTCCCCTTTCCTCAGTGCCCACCCTTCGCAGTGACACTCAGTCTTTAACAGAGCATGTTTCAGGCTGGATGGATCTTAATTAGTCAGCGTAGTATCACGTGAACAACACACTACCAGAGAGGAGCGGGTTTCACAGCCATGAATGCGTTAAATATGAAGCAATAAAACATTGCGGGTGATCTTGAGCCCACGTTCTCTGTCAGCCGGAATGCTGGCGGGGACACAAAATCCGGCAAAATCTGGAAATCCCGAATCTCGCCAGCCAGATAGCAATTTCCGATTTTCACCGCTGGTTGCCAGTGATGTAATTAGGTTCTCACTCGCAAAGAACCTCGTTTAAACGTATGATAATAAATACTAATTCACTTAACAGCCCCTTTCCTGCCATGTATTGAGCCCCCTGGCCATACTTGCCAACGTGACATCGCAGCACCGTGCCAACTTGGCAGTGCCAAGCTTTGCCACGGGCAGCTCCTAGTCGGAGCCTTGGGGAGTATGAGCGGGCAAAGTGGGTGAGGGCAAATGCCCAAGAGGCACCTTAACACTGTCCACCGGACATAGCCCAGTGCCAAGGGGATGGGGCCTCTTGGTTGGGGTCTGATGAGGAGGGTAAGCGGGAATCCCCACCCCCACCAACTACCCCTTGGCCCTGTCCCCTATAGGCCCCACCCCCATATGCCCTGCCCCCTTGACACTGCCCTATGCCTGGTGGCCAATGCAAGGATGTCCTGGGCATGGGTACTTTGCCCTTTGGGCAGTGCTAGGAGTGCAGGCTAGCACTGCCAGTGTGCCCATGCCTGGGGACACAATCTCACCCGCCACTGCCCAGCCCCCTCGGGGGCCCAATTGCCTCCCTCCCACTTCACTCCAGCAGGGTTGTCCCAATAGTTTCCAGAAAGTGGGAGCCTACTGTAAACCCCCGCAAGAGTGAAACACTCTGGCAGGGTGGGAGAGGCTAGTGGGACCGAGAATTCAAATCCGGGCCCGCTAATTACATTTAAATTATATTGAAATCAGATTAAAATTATTGACCTGGTCGTCCCACCGGTTTCCAGCATGAATCAGATTGAGCTGGAAGATGTTCTCACGGCGGGAACACATGTGCAAATCCCATGCATGCCCAGCCGCAAGATTTTCCCACCCTGCTGCACTATAAAACTAGTGTGGCAGGGTGGGAGAATCGCCCCCAGTATTCACACCTCCGGTCTGTGCAGTGCACAGAGTGTGGGAGATTCTAGTCTGAACTCCCACTGAAAAAAGCAGCGTGAACTACTCCAGTTTTCCCGTGAATTCAACACTTCGAATATTTTTGGGAGAACTCCGTCCTCAAGGGGAAATTCAGAATGACCAATCCCCACCTAACCTGCACGTCTTTGGACTGTGGGAGGAAACAGGAGGAAACCTACACACCTGAAAGATCGGAGAATAGACTGAGGAAATTATTGTTTCAGATGAATAATAATTGACAAATTGAATTGAAACCTCTGATCTGGAAATGAACACAACACATTTGTAAATTAATGTCCTTGTTTCTCAGCTAACTGATTGACATCTCTGGCAGTTGGTTTAATTTTCTTGGCAAAGAGCTGAGTGCCAAGGGATTAAACTTATCAGTGTGGGGAATTAAAAACACAACTTTCTGGAAAAAGAAATACTTCCAGAGGGAGTTTTGTGAATGTTTGAAACGTCAGTTTGATTGGGTTGCAGGCAGGAAGTTTATGCTTCCTTTGTGAAAATAATCAAAAGAATAACAACTTGCATTGTGCAGAATCAAAATATTGCAGATGCTGCAAATCTGAAATAAAAACTGAACGATGCTGGAAATACTCCGCATTTTAGGCACCATCCAAGGGGAGAACGCTAACGTTCTGTTATCATTTTGTTAAATGTGTTTCTCCGCGGATGCGACCTGTTTCCGGTATTATCTGTTTTTACTTAAATTTATATCCGCTTAAACAAAGAAAAATGTCCCAAAATGCAGAGGCGTAATATAAAAAAGTGAACACCTAGCTAGAGAGGAGCGAATAGGAAAGTGACCTAACTTTGATCAAAGAGAGGGAGTATTGTAAAGGAGGAGAATGTGGTAGAGAAGTTTTGGGAGGGAAATTCCAGAGAGTGAAGCATGTATCGTAGAATCCCTACAGTGCAGAAGGAGGCCACTTGGCTCATCGAGTCTGCACGACAACAATCCCACAAGTCCTATCCCTGTAACCCATCATATTTACAGTCCTAATCCCCTGACACTAAGGGGCAATTTAGCATGGTCAATCAGTCTAACCC
Organism: Carcharhinus amblyrhynchos; assembly: GCF_965287045.1. NCBI lineage: Eukaryota > Metazoa > Chordata > Chondrichthyes > Carcharhiniformes > Carcharhinidae > Carcharhinus > Carcharhinus amblyrhynchos. The sequence goes on along the minus strand of NC_137329.1, from coordinate 9,377,514 downwards.
GCACATCTTTGAACTGTGGAAGGAAGCCAGAGCACCTGGGAGAAACCCATGCAGACATGGGGAGAACGTGCAGACTCCACACAGGCAGTGACCCGAGGCCAGAATCAAACCCGGGTCTCTGGTGCTGTGAGGCAGCAGTGCTAACCACTGTACTACTGTGCCTGAAGATCAGCTGTCAATGGTAGGACAGTTGGAAAGGAGGATCCGCAAAATTTCCTCCAAAAGATGGAGAATTAAAGGAACAATTATTCCAGGGTAGTGAATGAGTGAGGTCTTACATGATTTTAACACAATAATTGGAATTTTAAATATGATGTGTTGAGGCATTGGGGGTCAAAAGATCGAAGAGTACAGGGGTTGGTAAGCATGACTGTGCAGTACAGGGAGTGAGCACAGAAATAAAAAACGAAAATGCTGGGAAATCTCAGCAGGCCTGATGGCATGTGTGGAGAGAGAATAGAGCCAACGTTTCAAGTCTAGATGACCCTTCGTCAGTGCTGAGTGGGCCCAGAACTTTGGATGATCTGAAGTTAACAGGATGGGGAGAACACCCAGAAAAGTGTTGGAATGTTTCAGATTACAAAAGCACCATTAGGAAGGGGAATGGTCAGAGGCAATGTAATGGAGACAGCAGCCTGTGTGAGGGTGAAGATGCAGGGACCGAAGTAGAAAGGGTCGAGAGTTTCAAGTTTTTAGGTGTCCAGATCACCAACAACCTGACCTGGTACCCCCCATGCCGACACTATAGTTAAGAAAGCCCACCAACGCCTCTACTTTCTCAGAAGACTAAGGAAATTTGGCATGTCAGCTACTACTCTCACCAACGTTTACAGATGTGCCATAGAAAGCATTCTTTCTGGTTATATCATAGCTCCTGCTCTGCCCAAGACCGCAGGGAACTACAATAGGTCATGAGTGTAGCCCAATCCATCATGCAAACCAGCCTCCCATCCATTGACTCTTTCTACACTTCCAGCTGCCTTGACAAAGCAGCCAGCATAATTAAGGACCCCTGGCACCCCGGACATTCTCTCTTCCACTTCCTTCCTTTGGGAAAAAGATACAAAAGTCTGAGGTCATGTACCAGTTGACTCAAGAATAGCTTCTTCCCTGCTACTGTCAGACTTTTGAATGGACTTGCCTTGCATTAAGTTGATCTTTCTCTACACCCTAGCTTTGACTGGAACACTGCATTCTACACTGTCTCATTTCCTTCTCTATGAACGGTATGCTTTGTCTGTATAGCACACAAGAAACGATACATCTCACTGTATGTTAATACATGTGACAGTAATAAATCAAATCAAATCAAAAGCAGTGTTGGAACTTCAGATTGATAGTCTCTTAGGATGTTGTGATTGTGAACAGTCTTCTTCAGCTGTACAGTGGCTAAGGAGAGAAGTGGAATTGATGGCAAGTGTACAGAGCTTATAGCAGGAGCTGAAGGTGATGACTTTGTCTTGACAGCACAGTAGCAGGCAATTCATAGACTGGAGCATTGGGTGATTAGCCAAAGCTGTCAGTAAGACCAAGAAGAAACATAATGGCAAGAAAAATTAATTTCAATAGCCCCAAAAAATATTGCACTACCATTTCAAAATTCTAATGTTGACTCTGTCACAATTCCAGGCACCGAGGGTGGAATTTTCCCGTCCCACCTGCTCCAGGAATTGGAGCGGGCGGGGGAGGGAACATGCAAAAGTCCATTGATCTCGGGCAGGATCTTATGGTCTTGGGGCGGGTGTGGCCAGAAAATCCTGCCCCAGTTGTACAGAAACAACAGCAGCAAGTTTTAATGAAGAGCTGAAGGAAATCAGTATGAGTAGAGAAATGTGTTTTTTGGAAATCAGTGGTATCAAAGCTGGATAAATCTCCAGGCACTGATAATCTTCATCCCAGAGTACTTCAGGATGTGCCCCTAGAAATAGTGGATCCATTGGTGGGCATGTTCCAAAATTCTTTGAGCCCTGGAATAGTTCCTACAGACTGGAGGGTAGTTAATGTAAGTCCACTATTCAAAGGGAGAGAAAACAGGAAACTACAGACCAGTGAACCTAACATCGGTACTGGGGAAGTTACTAGAGTCCATTAGCAAGGATTTCATAGCAGAGTGTTCGGAAAGCAGTGGTATAATCAGACAAAGTCAGCACGGATTTACAAAAGGAAAACTATGCTTAACATATCTGCTGGAATTCTTTGAGGAGGTAACTAATAGAGTTGACCAAAGTGAACTGGTGGATGTGTTTATTTAGACTTTCAGAAGGGTTTCAGCAATGGATTATTAATGAGATTTGGTGTGAGCTAGGTTGCTGGCAATAGAGTTTTGAATGACTTCAAGTTTGTGAAGGGTAGAGCTAATGAGACTGGCCAGGATTGCATTGAAATAGTCAAGTCTACAGGTAGCAAAGCTGTGGAGGAGGGTTTCAGTTTGGCAAGCAATATAGCTTCAATATAAACATATAACAAGTAACTAACTGTAGCCCTGACAACTAAATGCACAGATATGACTCAGTCACCTCCTTTGTAAATTGATCCTTTGGATCATTCACAGTGGCACAGTGGTTAGCACTGCTGCCTCACAGCGCTAGGGATCCCGGGTTCGATTCCCAGCTTGGATCATTGTCTGTGTGGAGTTTACACATTCTCCGTTGTCTGTACGGGTTTCCTCCGGATGCTTCGGTTTCCCCCCACACTCCAAAGATGTGGAGTTCAGATGGCTTGGCTATGCTAAATTGTCCCCTAGTATCAGGGGGACTAGCTAGGGTAAATATGTGAGATTATGGGGATAGGGCCAAAGTGGGATTGTAGTCGGTGCAGACCCGATGGGCCGAATGGCCTCTTTCTGCATTGTAGCATCCCATGAATCTTTAGAATCACAACTTTAACGGTGCCACTCCATACTTGAAGAGATGAATGGAGCTTTTACAAATTTCAGATCTATGGTGGAACCATCTTAAGTGCAGAGATATTGGTTGTTTCCATAAGAATTCTGAACATCTGACTTTTACATCTTCTTCCGACCTAAGCCCATATATATATAAACAAAAGGAAGATGTGCATTTACGTAGCACCTCTCATGTCCTGGAGGAAACTGCAGGATGTTTTGCAACCAGTTGAGTACTTTCAAAGTAAAAATCACATTTGTAATGAAGGAAGCATCTCTTACTTCTGTAGTCCTTTTCTCTCTTCAAAGCTGGACTGAACAAAATTGTGTCAAACTTTGGTATAATATTAAATAGAAAGTGAATGTACGGAACAACACTGATGATTCAATTGGTACAACTAAACGTCAGGTAATAATACAGAAATAATGACTATCCAATGCCTTCTGGCAGGTTGTTCTGCTTTGACTTTTAAAGTTGCTCTTACTGCATTTCAACCTTCTTGCAACCTTTTAATTTTTTTGACTACCTGGGCAGCATTGTGTTTTAAAACCTGACTTCCTCCCTCTGTCTTTCTTTATCTTCTAATCCTCAATATTCACAGCCAGAAAGAGAAGCCCTGCCAGACGTTCACCAAGTGCCTGGGACCAGTGACTTCCCAACTCAGTGAGTGTGACACGTTTATCGATTACTGAGACAAAGCAATGTCTTGAATTTTGTCATAGAATGTATGCAAACAATGTCAAAATCAGTAGAATCTCCTAATTTGCAGATGATACAAAGCTGGATGGAAGGTGAGCTGCGAGGAGGATGCAGAGATGCTTCAGTGTGATTTGGATTAGTTGAGTGAATGGGTACACGCATGGCAGATGCTGTATAATGTGGATAGATGTGAGGTTATTCACTTTGGTAGCGAAAACAAGAAGGCAGATTATTATCTGAAAGCCAATAAATTGAGAGAGGGAATGTGCAACGAGATCTGGGTATCTTCGCGCACCAGTCATTGAAGGTAAGTATGCAGGTGCAGCAAGTGGTAAAGTTGGCATGTTTGCCTTCATGATGAGGGGATTTGAAGACAGGAGCAGGGATGTCTTGCTGCAATTATACAGGGTCTTGTTAAGACCACACCTGGAATATTATGTGCAGTTCTGTTCTCCTTACCTGAGAAAGAATGTTCTTAACATAGAGGGGATGCAACAAAGTTTTACCTGACTGATTCCTAGGATAGCAGGACTGACATATGAGGAGAGATTGAGTCGGTTAGGATTATATTCTCTGGAGTTGAGAAGAATGAGGACGGATTTCATAAAAATCTAAAACATTCTAACAGGACTAGACTGGAAAGATGCAGAATGGGTATCCCTGATGGCGAGAGAGTCCAAAACCAGGAGTCATTGTCTAAGGAATTCGGATAAACCATTTAAGACTGAGGTGAAGAGAGTTTTTTTTTACCTAGAGAGTGGTAAGCCTGTGGAATTGGTTACCACAGAAAACGGTTGAGGCCGAAACATTGTTTTCAAGAAGGAGTTCGATATAACTGCTGGAGCTAAATGGATCAAAGAAGATGGACGAAAAGCATGGATAGGTTACTGAGTTGGATGATTAACCATGACCTCAAAGGGTCGAATGGCTTACTGATATTCTTTGTTTTAATGGACCACTCATATGATCAGACAGCGATATACAACCCCAAACATGAAAAGCACCATACCTTTCAATTTCTGTGTTTTTGCATTTCCAGGAAATCACTGGTGACATATTCAGTGTAGCCATGGTGTGGAGATGCCAGCATTGGACTGGGGTGGGCACAGTAAGAAGTCTCACAGCACAGGTTAAAGTCCAACAGGTTTATTTGGAATCAAGAGCTTTCGGAGAGCTGCCCTTTTCTCAGGTGTTGTGAGACTTCTTACTGTTCAGTGTAAGCCAGTTTTTTGTATTACCTTCATTACTTTTCTCACTGTCCAATATAACAGTAAAACAGAGTTGCAGAGTTATGAGTGCGTATTTGCCAATTGTACCCATTTACCATGAAGTCACCTTTATGAACTGGAGGGCTGTGCCCCGACAATGTGCAGCTGGTATCGAACACCAATGCAGACTGTCTGCTTCCATGAGAACCTCATGTTAGTTTCATGTTAAACCAGCCATTTGCTGGTTTAACATCTTATCTTAAGGTGGAGCGAGTGTGAAAGGTATGGAGTATAATGTTAGCAAAGGTGTGGAGTATAATGTTAGCAAATGTGAGGTTATCCACTTTGGTAGAAATAATAGTAGGAGGGATTATTATTTAAAAGGCAAAAAGCTGCAGCATGCTACGGTGCAGTGGGACCTGGGGGTCCTTCTGCACGAATCGCAAAAACCCAGTCTGCAGGTGCAGCAGGTGATCAAGAAGGCGAATGAAATGTTGGCCTTTATAGCGAGGGGGATAGAATATAAAAACAGGGAGGTCTTGCTGCAACTGTACAGGGTACTGGTGAGGCCTCAGCTGGAGTACTGTGTGCAGTTTTGGTCGCCGCACTTGCGGAAGGATATATTGGCCTTGGAGGGAGTGCAGAGAAGGTTCACTAGACTGATACCGGAGGGTGCGAGGGTGGGTGACGTTACGATGTCTAAAGTTAAGGATAGGGTACAGGTAAGGGAAGAGGCCGAGGATGTCCCAATAATAGAGGGAGTAGGGGGCATGAGTATGGTTGGTGGCGTTACGGCAAATAGGGTCCATGTGAAGGCTGGGATGAAAGCGCTTTATCTGAATGCACGAAGCATTCGGAATAAAGTGGATGAGCTGGTGGCGCAGATCAGCACAAATGGATATGATCTGGTGGCCATTACAGAGACGTGGCTGCAAGGTGACAGGGACTGGGAGCTGAATGTACAGGGCTATCAAGTGTTTAGGAAGGATAGGCAGGAGGGAAAAGGGGGGGGCGTAGCTCTGCTGATTAAGGATAGCATCAAGGTGGTAGCAAGGGATGATATTGGAGCCAAGGAGCAGAACGTGGAATCGTTGTGGGTGGAGATTAGGAACAGCAAAGGGAGGAAGACGCTGGTGGGTGTCGTCTATAGGCCCCCGAATAATGATCTGGAGGTGGGGCGGGCTGTTAACGTGCAAATAAGTGCGGCGTGCAGGAATGGGACGGCCGTAGTTATGGGGGATTTCAATCTGCGTATTGATTGGTCGACCCATGTTGGACGCGGTGGGCTCGAGGAGGAATTCTTGGAATGCTGCCGGGATAGTTTCCTGGAACAGTGTGTGTTGGAGCCGACGAGGGAGAGAGCTATCTTGGATCTCGTGCTATGTAATGAGGCGGGTAGAATTAGGGACCTTGCGGTGAAGGATCCTCTTGGGGAGAGTGATCGTTGTATGGTGGAGTTTCTGGTGCAGATGGAGGAGGAGAAAGTGGGTTCCCAGACACGCGTACTTTGTTTGAATAGAGGGGAGTACGGTAGGATGAGAGAAGAATTGGCGAATGTTGACTGGGGGAGCGCGTTGGAGGGAGGGTCTGCTGAGGAGCAGTGGAGGATCTTTAAGGAGATCTTTCTTGGTGCTCAGCGGAAATTTATTCCAATGGTCAAAAAGGACAGTAGGAGGAGAGGTAATGAGCCGTGGATAACGAAGGAGGTGAAGGAAAGTGTTAAATTAAAAGCGGAGGAATTTAGAGTAGCTAAGAGTAGTGGGCGAGAAGAGGATTGGGAGAGGTTTAAATGTCAACAAAGATTGACAAAGAAGTTGATAAAGAAGGGTAGGAGAAACTATGAAGCTGGGCTAGCGCTTAATATAAAAAAGGATAGCAAGAGTTTTTATAAATATATAAAAAGGAAGAGGCTGGCTAGGGTGAACGTTGGTCCTTTAGAGGATGAGAAAGGGGACCTAGTGGTAGGGGATGGGGATATGGCTAAGGTATTGAATAACTTTTTTGTTTCTGTCTTCACGGAGGAGGACGTGAATAATTTGCCGGGTGTTAGTGATGGAAAGGAGGTAGGACTGGAGGGTCTTAATGACATTACTGTTACTAGAGAGGCGGTGCTCGACAGACTGGAGGGGCTGATTGTGGACAAGTCCCCAGGACCGGATGGAATGCATCCGAGGGTTCTGAAAGAAATGGCGGAGGTGATAGTGGATGCCTTGGTGGTTATTTTCCAGACGTCGCTGGATTCCGGGGAAGTGCCGGAGGATTGGAAAACGGCTAATGTTACGTCGTTGTTTAAGAAGGGTGCCAGGCAAAAGGCGGGGAATTATAGGCCTGTTAGTTTAACGTCTGTGGTAGGTAAAATGTTAGAATCCGTCATTAAGGAGGAAATTGCAAGGCATCTTGAAGGGAATTGCTTGATAGAGCAGACGCAGCACGGTTTCATTAAAGGGAAGTCGTGTCTGACAAATTTACTGGAGTTCTATGAGGATGTGTCTAGGGCGGTGGATAGAGGAGAGCCGGTGGATGTGGTCTTTCTGGATTTTCAGAAGGCGTTTGACAAAGTACCTCACAAGAGGTTATTGCAGAAGGTCGAGGGACATGGAGTTGGGGGTAGGGTGTTAACGTGGATAGAGGATTGGTTGTCAAATAGGAGGCAGAGAGTGGGGGTCAACGGGTGCTATTCGGATTTGCGGATGGTGACTAGTGGAGTGCCCCAGGGGTCGGTGCTGGGGCCTCAGCTTTTTACCATTTATATAGATGATCTGGAGGAGGGAACCGAGTGTAGGGTGTCGAAATTTGCTGATGACACCAAGATTGGGGGAACGGCAAATTGTGCGGAGGGTGTGGAGAGTCTGCAGAAGGATCTAGACAGGCTGGGCGAATGGGCCAGGAAATGGCAAATGGAATTTAATGTTGGCAAGTGTGAGGTGGTCCACTTTGGTAGGAATAATGGTAGGAAGGACTATTACTTACGTGGCGAAAAACTGCAGCAGGCGACGGTGCAGAGGGACCTCGGGGTCCTTGTGCATGAGTCGCAAAAACCCAGCTTGCAGGTGCAGCAGGTGGTCAGGAAGGCGAATGGGATGCTGGCCTTCATAGCGAGGGGGATTGAATATAAAAGTAGGGAGGTCTTGCTGCAGCTGTATAGGGCATTGGTGAGGCCGCAGCTGGAGTACTGTGTGCAGTTTTGGGCGCCGCACCTGCGCAAAGATATTTTGGCCTTGGAGGGAGTGCAGAGGAGGTTTACCAGGCTGATACCGGAGTTGAGGGGGTTGAGCTATGAGGAGAGGCTGAATAAACTAGGCTTGTACTCGTTAGAGTTTAGAAGAATGAGGGGAGATCTCATTGAGATGTATAAGATGATGAATGGGATGGATAGGATAGAGGTGGAGAGACTCTTCCCGCTCAAAAAAGACAGTAGGACTAGGGGGCACAGCCTCAAGATAAAGGGGGAGCGGTTTAGAACGGAGTTGAGGAGGAACTTCTTCACTCAAAGGGTGGTGAATCTCTGGAATTCTCTGCCCGTTGAAGTGGTGGAGGCTGCCTCGCTAAATATTTTTAAGACGCGGGTTGATGGGTTTTTGATAAGAGAGGGGATTAAGGGTTATGGGGAGAGGGCGGGAAAGTGGAACTGAGCCACGACAGATCAGCCATGATCTTATTGAATGGCGGGGCAGGCTCGAAGGGCTAGATGGCCTACTCCTGCTCCTATTTCTTATGTTCTTATGAGAGGGTTAGCCTATGAAGAGAGATTGAATAGACTGGGTCTGTACTCGTTGGAGTTTAAAAGGCTGAGGAAGGATCTTATAGAGACATATAAGATAATGAAGGGAATAGATAGGGTAGAGGTAGAGAGATTCTTCCCGCTTAGAAAGGATAGCAGGACTAGACGGCACAGCCTCAAAATAAGTGGGGGGGGCAGTTTGGATCAGAGCTGAGGAGGAACTTGTTCACTCAAAGGGTGGTGAATCTCTGGAATTCTCTGTCCGTTGAAGTGGTGGAGGCTACCTCGCTGAATATATTTAAGTCACGGGTAGATAGGTTTCTGATAGACAGGGGAATTAAGGGTTATGGGGAGAAAGCGGGAAAGTGGAACTGATCCACTTCAGATCAGCCATGATCTTATTGAATGGCGGGGCAGGCTCGAAGGGCTAGGTGGCCTCTTCCTGCTCCTATTTCTTATGTTCTTATGTATAACCCTGGCAGACTATGGGTACCCTTTCCAGCTATGCCACGTGACAAAAAAATTGGAATCTTAGATTGGTACTTTATTTGTCAATCCTGTTTTTACAGCTGAAATCCCCCCCACCCACCCACCCCCCTGCCTCTCTCCATTGGTGCCTTGCAAATAATTGTCACGTTTTTCATAATTACATTTCTAATTGTTACGAAGCAGCTGTTTGGGGAAAGTGTAACGAAGGTGAGAAATCAACCATCAAAGTATCGTTGCAGCAAGCAGGAAGGTTATTTAGGACGACAACAACATGCATCATCCCAAGATACCTTTCAATAAGTACCAGAGCAGTACCATTTGTTGAACCCGTAATTCCTATGTGACAAGTGACCATTTTCAAAATTACCTCCTCCCACATTTCACTCAGCAGCTTAAATGACTGTTCCCACAATTTTTTCTGTTCTACTTTAGCCAAACACAATGATGCATAAGTACTCTTCGTAATATCCCAATGAAGTACCGTAGGTAATAATTGCATCCATTGTGTTTGAGTGGGGGCAGCGACAGTTATCAAGTTGCTCATCTCTTCAGCATCTGCACTGTTTGCCATATTTGACACCCTGCCGAGTACTTCATAGTGACTCGGCATTGGAAGGAGTAACTGTGCTGATTGCCTGCGTGGTCACCATGCCAACGGGAAGGATTGCTTAGTCAGGAATAGGAGCTTAAACTTATCAGTGCTTCCTAACCCTCAGAATTCTGAGGCAAATTAAATCAATCTTTCCAAAAGGAGCGGTTAAGTCAACACAGGATGGGAATTGAATGTGGGATATTTTTGACTGTTCAACTCAGTCACTGACTACGTAAGTTCTTTGGGATCATTTTCCAACTTCAAGATTCTGACGTGCAGGCTGATCTTTTGAGAGCATGCATTTTAATACCAGGCACACACATCCAATTATAAGTTTCCATGCTTGCTATATGAAATTCCTTATTAGGAGCACTCTGGTTGAAAGTTACCTCCACCAAGCAGCATAACCTTGAATAGTATGGGGGAAGGCGGTGACCTGGTGGTATTATCACTAGACTATTAATCCAGAAACTCAGCAAATGTTCTGGGGACCTGGGTTCAAATCCTGCCACAGCAGATGGTGGAATTTGAATTTAATAAAAAATATCCGGAATTGAGAATCTACCGATGACTGAAACCATTGTTGGAAAAACCCATCTGGTTCACTAACGTCCTTTTGGGAAGGAAACCTGCCGTCCCTTACCTGGTCTGGCCTACATGTGACTCCAGAGCCACAGCAATGTGGTTGGCTCTCAACTGCTCTCGGGTAACTAGGGATGGGAAATGAATGCTGGCCAGCCAGTGACGCCCATGTCCCACGAATGAATAAAAAAATTTACGTTTTCAAGCCAATGCAGTATAAGGAAGGTTTTTGAATATGTCACCGTTATTTTTGTAGGCCTGATGTCTCACAAAAATAAAAAATTGGAAAGTCCTATCTACGTAATCCACTCTCCTTTTTGATGTGTGAGCTACTGTTATTATTGTTCAATAAATGGTCAGGTCCCTATATATATAAAATGTGTTGAAATTACTGATGCGAGTGGAAAATATTATGGGTTAGTGTTATTTGATTCATGTCAGTAATCATTGTTGTGATTGTTGTACCTCGTTGTTGACAGCAGTTACTTTGTCTCTTCAGTTCAGTCCAAAGCGTCATGCTATTTAGGACATTCAGTCTAACCTAGGTGTAACACTCATCACTGACCAAATTCTGATTTTGCTGCGGTTCAAAACCAGAATTCATGGTATCTTTGGTTATCTAGAAAAAAAAACAGACTGAAACTAGGTGTCAGCCCATTTTCCCTGGGCTTAAAAAGAAGAAAAATGAACTGTTCTGTACAGATGTTGTTGAGAAAAGTAATATGAGGTGAAACCCCTGAGAGAAGAGGATAGTGAGCAGAGTAAACATAGAAATTGGCAGGATCCAAGCATTTATGGAAGGGGCAGCAGGGTGACACAGTGGTTTACACTGCTGCCTCACGATGCCAAGGATCTGCTCAGTTTCAGCCTTGGTTGGACCTGGGTGAGACGTTCTTTCAATGGGCCAAATAGTCACTTTCTGCACTGCAGGGGCTCTATGATTGGAAGGTGGTAACTCCTGAGTAGTTGAGAATTTCAATGAGAGATATTAGAATCCACACTGGAGAAGCTAATGCAATAATGAAGAATCCGATGCCAAGATCCGAGGCCTTCAAGGATCCTCAAGAAAGTGAAGCAAGAAGTGAGTGAGAAATTATGGAGTACATATTTATTTTCGCCATCTGACTGGTTGATAATCTGGTTGCTTTGATTCCAGAACTTTTACAGAATTTGTCTGATTTTCATTCATTCAACAGCAAAAACCACACCCTAAATATTCGTTCTATAGCAATGATATTCACAAGTTTAAGGAAGGACTTGGTCTACACCTGTGACTGACTGTGGACTTGCTAGACTGTAAGTCTCTGAGCTCCTGCTCACAGCGTACTCACTTCTGGGATAAAAGTGGATGACTCATTGCTGTTCACTCTTCTTTCAATGTGTTACAGTAACAGAAAGCAAAGGGGCATTGTTTGGAGATGGGACGAGATATATTTGCACTGTGTATGTGAAGTGACCTCTGCGTGCAGGACCTCACCATGAGACCTGGATGCAGATCCACATCCCATTCCTTCAGAATGTGTTGTACTAGAGCATTGTAACGTTTGACCCTCCTTGCACTAACTCTGACTTTAGACAGCGAATCAATGCTCAATACTTTTAGTGACATTGGGCACCACCCTGCATGTTATAGACAAAAAAAAATGAATTGAGTTAATTGTTAATTAATCAGGGATGCTTAGTGTTATGATGGCCACAGGGGAACTGTCAGTTTCCCCATGGGCCTGGTAAAATACAAGCACTCTGATTAGATGAGTGCAGAGTTGCCGCTATGCAGTAAATGGTAGAACCTTTAGGAGTATTAACAGGCAGAGAGATCCGGGCGTACATGCCCACCGATCACTGAAAGTGGCAACGCAGGTGGATAAGGTAGTCAAGAAAGTAAACAGCATGCTTGCCTTCATCGGCTGGGGCATTGAGTATAAAAATTGACAGGTCATGCTGCAGCTGTAACAGGACCTTAGTTAGGCCTCCTTTAGAATATTGTGTACAATTCTGGTTGCCACGCTACCAGAAGATGGGGATGCTTTGGAGAAGTTACAGAAGAAGTTTACCAGGATGTTGCCTGGTCTGGAGGGTATTAGCTATGAGGAGAGGTTGCATAAACTTGGTTTGTTCTCACTGGAATGACGGAGGTTGAGGGGTGACCTGATAGATGTTTGCAAGATTATGAGTGGCATGGACAGAGTGGATAGTCAGATGTTATTTCCTAGGGTAGAACAGTGAAGTACTGGGGCATACAGGTTTATGGTGCATGGGGAAAAGTTTAGAGGAAATGTGCGAGACAAGTTTTTTACACAGAGAGTGGTGAATGGCTGGAACGCGCTGCCTGGGGAGGTGGTGGGAGCAGGTACAATAGCAGCATTTAAAGGGCAACTAGATGAATACACGAATAGAACGGGAGTGGAAGAACACATGCTCCGCAAGTGCATACTTCTTTAGTTTAGGCAGGCATCATGATCAGCGCAGGCTTGGAGAAGCAAAGGGCCTGTTCTTGTGCTGTACTTTTATTTGTTCTAACCAGCTGGATCCACGCAGACCGGCAGTCGAAAGACTTAGGGCTGACCTGCCGCATTGTAGCCACTGAACGACATTCAGAACTCACTCTAAATAAAGGGTGATTGGTGATGGAAAGACCAGTTTTTGTCGGATTATTACACTTAGCATGGGATTTTCCAGCCGTACGTGCCCAAAGACTGTAAATTTCCATCCGAGATTAGCAGTTGTTTACGTGGTTCACCAAGTTTTCTGCCCCAAGCACAATGATTCCCACAGTGGGTGGAAGGGGAGATTTCTAGTCTGAGTGTTTTGTTTTGCAACCTTTTTAAAAATCTTGGATGCCCTGCGGCAGATTGGCTTTAAAATTGGATTGTACCAATCTATTTTTGCTCTCCATTGTAATTTAAACGTGACCAGTACTTAGTGAATGCAGTAACTTCATAAATGTGTTTTGTTTTTGAACTGCCAGAGAGATTCATTTCCCCAGGCAGAGAAAACTGACTCTGTCCAGAGAAAACTAACCTGATTCATCTGGGAAGAACAGCTTGAGAGAATAAACTATTCCTGAGACTCTCACATCGACAAGAGGCTTTCCATTTTAACTTTTTTAAAAAATTTATTATTATGGGATATTGGCATCATTGTCTACACCACCATTTAGTCCCCATCCTAGTTGGCCTTGAGAAGGTGATGATGAGTTGCCTTCTTGAATCGCTGCTGTCCATGTGCTGTGGGTTGACCTGCAATGCCATTAGGGAGGGAATTCCAGGATTTTGACCCAGCAGCAGTGAAGGAATGGCGATATTTTTCCAAGTCAGGGTGGTGAATGACTTGGAGGGAAGCCTCCAGGTGGTGATGTTCCCCAGTATCTGTTGCTTTTGTCCTTCGAGATGGTAATGGTCATGAGTTTGGAAGGTACTGTCCAAAAAACTTTGTTGAGTTCCTGCAGACCATCTTGTCGATGGTACACACATCACGGTTCATCAGTGGTGGATGGATTGAATCATAGAATCATAGAAACCCTACAGTGCAGAAAGAGGCCATTCAGCCCATCGAGACTGCACTGACCACAAACCCACCCATGTCCTACTCCCATATACCTACATGTTTTCCCCACTATTCCCTCTAACCTACACATCTCAGGACACTAAGGGGCAATTTTAGCATGGCCAATCAACCTAACCCGTACATCTTTGGACTGTGGGAGGAAACCGGATCACCCGGAGGAAACCCACGCAGACACAAAGAGAATGTGCAAACTCCACACAGACAGTGACCCAAACCGGGAATTGAACCCAGGTCCCTGGAGCTGTGAAGCAGCAGAGCTAACCACTGTGCTACCGTGCCGCCCAATAGTGCCACTATTTCACCCTGTCATAGCATAGCAATGAATCATGTTGCACCACACTGGGGAAGCCAATGAGTCTCCCAGCAAATCAAAGTCAACAAGTCCGAATCCAGGTACAGTCTGGAGATTCCAACTCTGCTAGGTACAAAATATGTGAATCTTCTGATATGTGGTGGGTCAGCTCAATGCACAATAATCCACTTTATGCACGATGCCAAGTTTTGCCCAATTTTCCACACAGTCAGCACCAATCAACTCTGATCCACATTGGACTTGACTTAACCAATCGTCACTAACTTAATGGGGAAGTGGTAGAACCTGAGGAAAGACAATTGGGAGGAATATAGCGAGATACTGGAACAAAGTATTATAATGAAAATATCACAAAATATCACCATAGACTAGAATATAGTCATTTCAGAACAGCTATCTATAAAGCAGCGACCAAACCATTCTAAGGGGATACTGTCCTGTGTATATACCTTGCCTGGAAGGGAAGACTGTTTCCCTAAGCTTTCCAGTGATCCAGACATGGCAAACCATCTAAAGATGATAATCTCTCCACAGATGATGTCAGATCTGTTGGGTTCCGACAAATCCTCACCTAAAGGCAGCACCTCAATAAGCTCCTCAGTAAACTGGCCAGTGCCTCATAGGGATCACAGGCCAGGATCCTATGCAACTTTTAACTGCCCTTTGAAATGGTCTAGCAAGTCACTCAGTGCAAGGGTAATTAGGGCTGCATAACAAATGCTGCTTTTGCCAGCAATGTCCTTGTCCCATGAAAGAATTAACAGCCCCCCCCCTCCATTTAGGGATCCATAATGTTAATGATTTAGTTACAAAAGATTTCAGAGTTGAATGCTATTTATCCATCCTTTGCTACATTAGGGATTTAGAATCATAGAATCCGACAGTGCAGAAGGAGGCCATTTGGACCATTGAGTCTGCGCTGACCACAAACCCACCAAGGCCCTACACCTGTAACCCCATTCATTTACCCTAGCTAGTCCCCTTGACACCAAGGGGCAATTTAGCATGGCCAGTCCACCTAACTCACACATCTTTGGAAACTGGAGCACCCGGAGGAAACCCATGCAGGCACACGGAGAATGTGCAAACTCCTGACAGAGTGTGAGCCGAGGCCCTAATCGAACCTGCGCTGTGAGGCAGCAGTGCCAACCACTGTGCTGGTGCTGATTCCAAATGAACACCAAAAAGACGCAGTGTTACGACAACTTGGAGAGTAAGTCTACAATGACTTCTGTATTCAGCCCAATTAATGTGCATGTTAGTGCAAGAGCTTGCATTTATACAGCACCTTTAGCGAAGATAAACATGCTAAAGAGGTTAATGTTTGTGGAAGAGGTAGCAATTAAACAGGCTGCTTTGCCCTGGATAGTGTTGAGCTTCTTCAGTGTTGTGGGAGTTTCACCTAGCCAGGCAAGTGGAAATTAACCCATTACATTTGACTTGTCCTTGTAGATGGTGGACAGGCATTTGGGGAATCAGGAGGTGAGTTACTCATTGCAGGATTCCAAGACTTTGACTTGCACTGGTAGCTACATTATTTATATATATTTATATGTTAATTTTCTGGTCGATGGTAACTCTCAGGATGTTAAGAGTGGGGGATTCAGTAACGGCAGTGGCAATGCCATTGAATGTCAAAGGGTGATAATTAGATCCTCCTTCGTTGGAGATGGTCATCGCCCGGTGTGAATGTTACTTGCCACTTATCAGACCAAACCTGGATATTGTCCAGGACTTCCTGTATTTGGACTGTTTCAGTTTCTGAAGAGTCGTGAATGATACTGAACATTGTGCAGCTATCAGCAAACATCCCCCTTTCTGACCTTATAATGGAAGAAAGATCATCAGTGAAGCAACTGAAGATGGTTGTACCTAGGACTTTTGGCCTTGGAGGGAGTGCAGAGGAGGTTTACTAGGCTGATTCCGGAGTTGAGGGGGTTGAACTATGAGGAGAGGCTGAATAAACTAGGCTTGTACTCGTTAGAGTTTAGAAGAATGAGGGGAGATCTCATTGAGACATATAAGATGTTGAATGGGATGGATAGGATAGAGGTGGAGAGGCTCTTCCCGCTCAGAAAGGACAGTAGGACAGTAGAGAGCACAACCTCAAGATTAAGGGGGGCGCGGTTTAGAACGGAGTTGAGGAGGAACTTCTTCACTCAAAGGGTGGTGAATCTCTGGAATTCTCTGCCTGTTGAAGTGGTGGAGGCTGCATCGCTCAATATTTTTAAGACGCGGGTTGATGGGTTTTTGATAAGCGAGGGGTTTAAGGGTTATGGGGAGAGGGCGGGAATGTGGAACTGAGCCACGACAGATCAGCCATGATCTTATTGAATGGCGGGGCAGGCTCGAGGGGCTAGATGGCCTACTCCTGCTCCTATTTCTTATGTTCTTATGTTCTTATGACACTACTGTGAGTAACTCCTGCAGAGATGTCCTGGAGCTGAAGGTGGCAAGCAGTCCTGCCTCATAGTGTCAGGGCCCCGGATTCAATTCCGGTTTTTGGTGACTGTCGGTGTGGAGTCTGCACGTTCTCCCCGAGTCTGTGTGGGTTCCCTCCGGGTGCTCCGGTTTCTTCCCACAGTCCAAGGATGTACAGGTTTGGTGGATTGGCCATGCTAAATTGCCCCTTAGCGTCCCAAGATGTGCAGGTTAGTGGTATTAGTGGGATAAATATGTAAGGTTACGGGGATAGGGCAAGAATGGGCCTGTGTGAGATGCTCTATCAGAGAGTTGGTGCAGACTTGATGGGCCGAATAACCTCCTTCTGCCCAGTAGGGATCCCATGAGATGATTGACTTCCAATCACCACAACCATCTTCTTTTTGTGCCAGCTATGACTTCAAGCAGCTGAGGGTTTTCCCCTAATTACAATTAACTCCAGTTTTGCTCAGGCTCTCTGATGCTGTGCTCAGTCAAGTGCAGCCTTGATGTCAAGGGCAGTCAGTCTCACCTCACCTCTGGTATTTAGCTCTTTTGTCCATGTCTGAAGCGCGGCTGTACTAAGGTCAGGCACTGGCGGAACCCAAACTAAGCACCGTGAACACTTAGTTTGCTGAGTAAGTGCCGCTTGAAAGTGCCCTCAATTAAACCTTCCATCACACCTTTACTGAAAGTGATAGCCAGGGTTAAAAGTACACAAGCATTTAGTTTAGTCAAAGGATTAACAGTGAAAGTTGTTCAACAAAGTCAGCACATGACTATTTCCAATGTGACAAAAAATTATAATTAGTTTGATCGTTCTCTTTTTTATTCATTCATGGGATGTGGGCCTCACTGGCAGGGTCAGCATTCATTGGCCATCCCTGAGGACATTTAAGAGTCAACCACATTGCTATGGGTCTGGAGTCATGCGTAGAATCATAGACCCCTTACAGTACAGAAGGAGGCCATTTGGCCCACCAAGTCTACACCGACAACAATCCCACTTAGACACTATCCCATAACCCCACATATTTATGCTGCTAATCCCACTAACCTACACATCCTGGGACACTAAGGGACAATTTAGCATGGCCAATGCACCTAACCTGCAAATCCTTGGACTGTGGGAGGAAACCAGAGCCCCCGGAGGAAACCTACGCTGACACGGGGAGAATGTGCAAATTCTACACAGGGACCCAGGCTGGGAATCGAACCCAGTCCCCTGGAGGCAGCAGTGCCACCATGCCACCCTGTAGATCAGACCAGGTAAAGACAACAGATTTCCTCCCCTAAAGGACACTAGTGAATAGATGCGTTTTTTGTGTGCTACCATATGTGGCTTATTAATGTGCACCTGAAATGACATAATCTGCAGGGTTACTTTACGTAGCTTTTGTGCTAGCACAGATATGGTGGGCCGAGTGGCCTCTTTTTATGCTGTAAACTTTCTATAACTCTGATTCCTTGATTAATGTTGGATCTGATCCCAATGTGTAGTGCAATTGCAGTGTTATTTTTAGCTGGTGAATTGCCAAGCTGTGACTTCACATTTTAAAAACTGAGGTCCCACTTTATCAGATGCTACTTGACCAATGCAATTTCAATCAGTGAATTCTGTTTGTGTATGTTAATAGCTGGATTCACGTTATAGTACTTAAACAATGAGGTCAAATCCAAACTACTTTGACCTTAAAACCATAAGACATTATTGCAGAAATAGGCCATTTGGCCCATTGAGTCCGCAATAAAGAATTCCAGATTCACTACCCTCTAAGAAAAGAAATTTCTCCTCATCTCTCTCTTCAAGGATGGCCACCTGAGTCTGAGATTCTGCCCTCTGGTCCTAGACTCTCCCACAAGGGAAAACAACTTCTCAAGCCCCCTGAGTTTCCTATGTCTCAATAAGGTCATCTCTTCTTCTAAATTCCAATGAGCACAGGCCCAACCTACTCAACCTCCTTATAAAAAAAATCCCTTCACACCTGGGATCATCTCAGTGAACCTTTTCTGGACTGCCTCCAATGCCAGTATATCTTTCCTTAGATAAGAGTCCAGAACAGTCCACAGTATTCCAGGTGTGGCCTCACTAGTGCCTTGTCTAGTTTTCACAAGACTTCTCTATTTTTATGGAATAGAACCATTGACCCTCCCCCCAATAGTGCAGAAGGAGGCCACCTATCCCATCAAATCTGCACTGATCCTCTGAAAGAGCATCTTACTCAGGCCCACGTTACTGCCCTCTCCTATCCCTATTACCCCGCACATTTGGAGTGGCAAATCCATCTAACCTGTGCAGTCCTTGGAAACTAAGGGATAGTTTAGCTTGGGCAAACCACATAATCTGCACACCTTTGGGGCTCCATTCCCTTTGAAATGAAGGCCAACATTCCATTGGCTTTCCTTTCCCTTTAACCTGCTGAACTTGTACGCTAACTTTTTGTGATTTATGCTCGAGAATCCCCAAATAGGCTTCCAAAAGACATTATGCCTCTGGTCCTACACTTTCCCACAAGGGAAAATTTATCCTGTCAGGCCCTCTAAGATTCCTATATCTCAATAAGGTCTTCTTCTAAACTCCAATGAGCACAAGCCCAACCTACTCAACCTCTCCTCATAAGAAAATCCCTCTCTCCCCAGAATCATCTTAGTGAACCCTCTCTGGACTGCCTCCAATGCCAGTATATCTTTCCTTAGATAATAGCCCAAAACAGTCCACAGTATTCCAGGTGTGGCCTCACTAGTGCTATGTCTAGTTTTAGCAAGACTTCTCTATTTTTATGGAATAGAACCATAGACTCCCACAGATTATGCTTTGACAAAGGCTCATCTGGACTCAAAACATCAGCTCTTTTCTCTCCTTACAGATGCTGCCAGACCTGCTGAGATTTTCCAGCATTTTCTCTTTTGGTTTCAGACTCCAGCATCCTCAGTAATTTGCTTTTACCTTTGGATCCCTTGACTTGATGGTAAAGGTAGAGTGGGGGATGTGTCAGGCAATGAGGTTACAGATTGTGACCCACACCAGCACCTCATGGATATAACAACCCATTGAATATTAATCCTAAATTAATACCGAGCTAATCATATACTGATGAAAGGTTGCGTAAGTTTCATTTTTGAAATCCTGAAAATAATTGGCTTTCATCACAGTTTAAACAAGCCCATTTTTGGAAATTGTAATGTTTTTGTTCTATCCTAATCAGTAAATATTTGTGTCAATAACTTTTATGTTTAAATAACAATTAAGTTGAAGTTTGGAAATGGTTGTAAGATCTGGGCTGAACCTTTCTGACTGTTCATGATGTCAGGCGCACTTCCCAGCGGCATGGGGTGGAGTCAGTGCACTGAGCTTGTGCTCATTGGAGTTTAGAAGAAGACCTTATTGAGATATAGGAATCTTAGAGGGCTTGACGGGATAAATTTTCCCTTGTGGGAAAGTGTAGGACCAGAGGCATAATCTCTTTTGGAAGCCTATTTGGGAATCCTCGAGCATAAATCACAAAAAGTTAGCATACAAGTTCAGCAGGTTAAAGGGAAAGGAAAGCCAATGGAATGTTGGCCTTCATTTCAAAGGGAATGGAGCCCCAAAGGTGTGCAGATTATGTGGTTTGCCCAAGCTGGAAAATCCCACCACTGGCCAATGGCGCGTCACCTGCCACCGCCTGGAACACGCCACGGGGAAGCCAGAGAACCCCACTCCTTGTAGTTCCGTATTGCAGCCAAGTTTAAAAAGACCAAGAACCCCTACTTATATGATGTTTGTTCAAAAGAATTTGAAATAACAATCGCGTTCATTTAGGACTGAGGTCAAGTTCATACTTATTTTGCTACTTTTAGTTTGGCAATTCAGCAAGTGATGAGATCCAAATCATTGCTAACTATCAAAATAGATTGCAGAATGTCATAAAACATAGTACCAGTACAAATTACTGTTCTGGCAATGTCAGTGGAGAGAAGGTTACAGGTTAAAGAATGTGTATTGTCTGCAGCCAGGATAGTTAGTGAGACTTTGCAAGCCCAGGCAAGTTGTGGGGGGTCTCCACTCACATTGTCTGTACCTTTAAGACTTGATTATCTGTAAAGACTGCACTCCAACCATTATTTTGTAAATTGAGTTTGTGTCTCTATATGCCCTGTTTGTGAACAGAACTCCCACTTCCCTGACGAAGGAGCAGCACTCCGAAAGCTTGTGGCTTTTGCTACCAAATAAACCTGTTGGACTTTAACCTGGTGTTGTGAGACTTCTCACTCAATTATCCAAAACATAGCTTGAAGTTGGTAATCCAACCTTGCTGGCAATAAATGATGCTTGCAGATGCCAATTCAATTAATTAGATATATTTGCGAGTGCATATTATTCCCTGTTCTGAATGGGTAAGGACAATTTTCCCGCTCACCTCCCCCAATCCTCTCTCCTATGACAAGTCCAGGCCTGATGTGGTGGAATTTCCTTTGCAGATCATTATTCATATGTTCCCAAAGCACCCTGAGCTCAGATCTGGCGCTGGACACAGCATACACCAGAAAGTAAAACCAAGTTAGGAGTAAACTAGAAGTTGCAGGCACTGATCTAATTTTGGCACCCAAAGCCCTTTTGACGACCAAGGTTCCCCAAAACTCCCAGAACAATGGAAACTGGTGGAGATGTGGCAAAATAGACCTCCTTTGTTTGATCTTTGCTCGGCAGAATGGGACCAGGCAAAAGTTGCTCAATCCCCAGACCAAACTTCAACAGAAATGTTGCACACAATCACAGACCTTAAATCCAATTTTAAATTATGGCATGGGAAGGATAAACTCCGCAACAAAAATTCTGTTGATTTTTCCAGTACTGTACATACAGTACTGGAAAAATCAACAGAATTTTTGTTTCAGAGTTTGTCACACGTGATGTGCTGCTCAAGCAACTTTATTTTTGGTGGTAAAGACAAAAAACGCTGGTACTACTCTGCAGGTCAGGCAATATCCCTTGATAAGGAGAGTCGCAGTTAGCAATACAGTTCGATAATTAATCTGCAGAACTGGAAAATGTGAGGTTGATAGGCTTCAAGTTTGTGTAACCGAGAGAATGGGAAAAAAAACAAGATAGAAGATCTGTGATTGGGTGGGAGACAGGAAAGATTAAATGATGAAATGATTTATTATTATCTCATGTATTGAGATGCAGTGAAAAATATTGTTTCTTGTGCACTATTCAGACAAAACATAGCGTTCATAGAGTACATAAGAAGGGAGGATTGGAGAGGGTGCAGAATGTAGTGTTACAGCATTTGATTTGCTTTGATTTATTATTGTTACATGTATTAGTATACAGTGAAAAGTATTGTTTCTTGCATGCTATACAAAGCATACCATTCCACAGAGAAGGAAAGGAGAGGGTGCAGGATGTTGTAGTCATAGCTAGAGTGTAGGATCAGCTTAATACGAAGTAGGTCCGTTCAAAAGTCAGTTGGCAGCATGGAAGAAGCTGTTCTTGAGTTGGTTGGTACATGTCCTTAGACTTTTGTATCTTTTTCCTAGCAGAAGAAAATGGAAGAGAGTATTCCAGGATACATGGGGTCCTTAATTACGCTGGCTACTTTTCCGAGGCAGCAGGAATTTTAGACAGAGTCAATGGGTGGGAGGCTGGTTTGCGTGACGGATTGGGCTACATTCACAACCCTTTGTCGTTTCTTGTGGTCTTGGACAGAGCAGGAGTCATATCAAGTTGTGATACAACCAGAAAGATTGCTTTCTGTGATGCACCTGTAAAAGTCATAGCTAGGATATAGAGAAAGATCAACTTAATATATGGTAGATCCATTTAAAAGTCTGATGGCAGCAGGAAAGAAGCTGTTCTTAAGTCAGTTGGTATATGTCCTCAGACTTTTGTGTCTTTTTTCCATCAGAAGAAGGTGGAAGAGAGTATGTCCGGAGTGTGTTGAGGTCCTTGATTATGCTGGCTGTTTTTTCGAGGCAGCGAGAAGTGTCAGTGGAGTCAACAGACATGAGTCTGGTTTGCCTGATGGACTGGGCTATGTCCACGACACTCTGTAATTTCTTGCAGACTTGGTCAGAGCAGGAGCTATACATCAGGAAAGGATGCTTTTAATGGTTCATTTGTAAAAATTGGTGAGAGTCATAGTGGACATTGCGAATTTCCTTAGCCTTCTAAGGAAAGTAGAGACACTGGTGGGCTTTCTTAACTCTAGTTTCAGCATGGAGGGACCAGGACAGGTTGTTGGTAATCTGGACATCTAGAAACTTGAAGTTCTCTGCCATTTCCATTTCATCACCATTGATGTAGGCAGGGACATATCCTCCACTAAGCTTCCTAAAGTTATGACTTCCAACTCGATTTTCAAGTTTGCTGATGACACCATCATAGTGGGTCAGATCTCAAACAGTGACGAGACAGAGTACAGGAAAGAGACAGGGAATCTGGTGAATTGATGTGACAACAATAATCTTTACCTCAATATCAACAAAATTAAGGAGGTAGTCATCAAATTCCAGAAGCATAATAGAGGACATGCCCCAATCAATGGCAATGAAGTAGAAATGGTTGAGAGCTTCAAGTTTTTAGGTGCCCAGATCACGAACAACCTGCCTGGTCCATCTATACCGAGTTAAGAAAGCCCACCAATGTGTCTACTTTTTCAAAAGACTAAGGAAATTTAGCATGTTTGCTATGCCTGTCACCAACTTTTACAGATGCACCATAGAAAGCATTCTTTCTGGTTGTATCACAGCTTGGTGTGGCTCCTGCTTTGTCCAAGACCGCAAGAAACTACAAAGAACATAAGAACATAAGAAATAGGAGCAGGAGTAGGCCATCTAGCCCTTCGAGCCTGCCCCGCCATTCAATAAGATCATGGCTGATCTGTCGTGGCTCAGTTCCACATTCCCGCCCTCTCCCCATAACCCTTAATCCCCTCTCTCATCAAAAACCCATCAACCCGCGTCTTAAAAATATTTAGCGAGGCAGCCTCCACCACTTCAACGGGCAGAGAATTCCAGAGATTCACCACCCTTTGAGTGAAGAAGTTCCTCCTCAACCCTGTTCTAAACCACCCCCCCTTTATCTTGAGGCTATGCCCCCTAGTCCTACTATCCTTTCTGACCGGGAAGAGTCTCTCCACCTCTATCCTATCCATCCCATTCATCATCTTATACGTCTCAATGAGATCTCCCCTCATTCTTCTAAACTCTAACGAGTACAAGCCTAATCTATTCATCATGAACGAAGCCCAGCCCATCACTCAAACCAGCCTCCCACCTGTTGACACTGTCTACACTTTCAGCTGCCTCAGGAAAGCAACTAGCATATTTAAGAACCCCAAGCACCTGGACATTCTCTTTTCCATCTTCTTCCTTCGAGAAAAAGATACAAAAGTCTGAGGACACGTACCAACAGACTCAAGAACTTCTCTCCTGCTGCCACTAGACTTTTGAATAAACCTACCTCGCATTAAGTTGATCTTTCTCAACACCGAGCTATGACTGTAACACTACATTCTGCACTCTTCTTCCTTTTCTATGTATGATATACTTTGTCTGTATAGCGCGAAAGAAACAATAGTTTCAGTTTATTTATTAGTGTTACAAGTAGGCTTACTGCAACACTACAATGAAGTTACTTTTAATTGTATGCTAATACATGTGACAATAATAAAACAAATCAAATCAAGGTGAAGAATTAAAATGACAAGTGAATCACACTTGCAGACTGGACGGAAGTGTCCAGTAAAGTGAATATTCTATCCATGTTTGGTCCCATATGTATAGAGCAGATTGCGGTATAGGCAACAAATACACTCCACCAAATTGAAAGAAGCACACCTGGAAGAAATGTTTGGGGCCTTGAACCGTGAAGAGGGAGGGGTTGCTTATTTCTGTGTTGGGTTCCAGAACAATATTCAAACATCGTGCAACCAAGAAATAGAAATAACGCTGCAAATTAAGATAGGCTTGTTAATATTACCAACGGGCACAAGTTGTGTGCAGTATCCACCAGTATTCGTGTTCATACATTATTTCACCCGTTAAAACCAAAGGTGTTAATTAGTATTTACTGACTGGTGTCCCAGATGCACAGTCGTTCTGCCTCTGTGACAATACGTTGGTGTTCGAACTTGCCTCTGAAACAGGAGAGAATTCACTGTGATTCTGTTCTGTCGATGTACTTCTTATTGAGACTGATAGTGTTT
Source organism: Carcharhinus amblyrhynchos (assembly GCF_965287045.1). Lineage (NCBI taxonomy): Eukaryota > Metazoa > Chordata > Chondrichthyes > Carcharhiniformes > Carcharhinidae > Carcharhinus > Carcharhinus amblyrhynchos. Next base: position 9,352,845 of record NC_137329.1, on the reverse strand, counting down.
TATAAGTGGAGATAAATGCATGCCAAAATAACATATTAGCAAATTCCTTTTACTTTAAGATACCAGTGAAGTGTTGCATTTTGGTTCAAAATTACTGGTGTATAGTTATTTCAGTGCATTCAATTCATGTCATGATATATCACGATGATTATGTGTGAGTCTCACTGTTAGACTTCTTGAAATTGAAAGGAAACATCCTGGCCAAGAAGTGTGAAATTGGAACTTTATTCCAGATGCATAGCTGATAATCATTTAATCAGAGTCTGGACTGAATTATAGTAATTGATAATCATTTGGATATGATAATACATGGATGTGATAGCAAAGATTTTACTCAGCTCACTAAACGTTAAGCTGGCAATAGCCCAGATTAAAATTGCCGGTTTGGAGGGAAAGCCCTCCCACAAACAGCTGTGGCCAGGCAGACTGTGAGGGCCCCACAGCCTGCCTGGATTGTGGATCCCAGCGTACCTCCAAACTCTCACCTCTGGTCCCTGCCTACTCCCGAGAGTTGAAGGCTCCAGCGTCCACCTCCTTGAACCCCAATAATGGCCCCCTTTGTAAGTTAAAAGTTAAAGTTTATTTATTAGTCACAGGTAAGGCTTACGTTAACACTGCAATGAAATTACTGGGAAATTCCCCTAGTCGCCCCAGTCCGGCCCCTGTTCGGGTCACTGTACCTAACCAGTACGTCTTTCAGAATGTGGGAAGGAACCGGTGCACTCGGAGAAAACTCATGCTGACATGGGGAGAATGTGCAAACTCCACACAGACAGTGACCCAAGTTGGGAATCATACCCAGGTTCCTGGTGCTGTGAAGCAGCAATGCTAACCATTGTGCTTCGGTGCCAGTTCTCTTGTGCCTCATAGTAACCTGAGGCAGACTTTTGTCCACATTCATGGCTACTTATTCCTGGAAGAGGTCGCGAGTCTGATGCCACCCATTTGTATATAGAAGGGGCTAGAAGAATGCACTGTGTTTTTGGGAGTTCAAGCCTATGAACTAACCTGAAATACAAGCTTTCAGTTAAGGGCTGAATCCCACTTGACCCAGGCTGATAAGCTGTCCAGCGTCTGAGACTGACCCCTAGTAATGCTCCCTAATACATCTGTTCTGCAAAAGGTAAATGGACTGTTTTCACCTCCTTATACAGTATGTCAGAAAGCCCAGGAAAGGTGGGGCCAACAGAAAAAATGCTGGAAAATCTCAGCAGGTCTGTAAGGATAGAAAAGAGCTGACGTTTTGAATCCAGATGATCCTTTCCCAAAGCTGACAGCTCTTTTGGTTTCAGATTCCAGCATCCACAGTAATTTACTTATATCCAGGAAAGGTGAGGAGTAGATTCCTCTCCTGTTCGAGCCTCCCACTCAAATTAATAACAAGGAGACTAAACCCTGAGGATTTTCTGCCTGTACATTGAAGACTGTCAGAAGAATGAGAGGAAAATTAGAACCTTTAATTGTAGAGGGAGCTAATATGCAAAATGCCATTCTGAAAACAGTCATCAAAAAACATATGATAGATTTTCAAAGAAAAAGCTGATTACTTGTTAACAAAACAATGTAGAAGATTTGCAAATAGGGGAGTGAAATACGACTTGGTGTCTATTTCAGAAATGTTTTGGAGGTCAGTGACATAGTGTTTAGCACTGCTGCTTCATAGCACCAAGGACCTGGGGTCAATACCTGGCTTGGATCACTGTGCAGAGTTTGCATGTTCTCCCCGTGTCAGCGTAGGTTTCCTCCGGGTGCTCTGGTTTCCTGCCACAAACTGAAAGACGTGCTGGTTAGATGCATTAGCCATGCTAAATTCTCCTTCAGTGTACCCAAAGAAGTGCCAGAGTGTGGCGACGAGGGGACTTTCACAGTAACTTCAGTGCAGTGTTAATGTAAGCCTACTTTGTGACTAATAAATAAATAAATCAACTTTAAAATTCTAAGATTTCTTTAAATTCTATGGGCTCCAATTCATAGCTGCATCTTTTCCATTTTTGGTAGCTTGTTAGAAGTTGTTTGAGTCAGACACAATGTCATTATAGCACCAAATTGATGCATATCTGACCAATACCAAAGTTTTTGGGTTTATTTCTGCTGGCATTGTAGGCTTTGAAAAATGTCACTCAATTTTGAAGCTTAGGGAACTACTAGCTGAAAGGCTGGTGTCAGTTTGGCCTGGTGAATTGTTTCAATATCCAAAGTGGTCGATCTTTGTTTCTCATGAAGTAGAATTGAATTTAAAATGTGTCTCACTATATTAAGAACCTTTAACCATTATGTTTCTACAAAAGGATTAGAAAATGAGGCAAGAATATTGAGAAATTGACTAGGTTAGGATTGTTTTCGCTGGAGTTTAGACGAATGAGGAGGAATCTCATAGAGACTGATAACATTCTAACAGGGACTAGACAGAGTGGATGGAGGGAAGATGTTCCCGATGGTGGGGGAGTCCAGAACCAGGGTTCACAGTTTGAGGATTCACGGTAGACCATTTAGGACGGAGGTGAGGAGCCATTTCTTCACCGAAAGAGTGGTGAGCCTGTGGAATTCATTCCCAAAAACGTAGTTGATGCCAAAACATTGAATGTATTCAGGAGACGGTTAGATGTAGCACTTGCGCTGAATGGGATCAAAGGTTATAGGGAGAAAGCAGAATTAGGCATTGAGTTGGATGATCAGCCATGATCATAATGGCGGTGCGGGCTTGTTGGGCCGAAGGGCCTGTTTCCCGTTCTGGGTTGTTCTTTGTTCTTTGTTCTTGAATGGAAGAGCAAGCTCAGAGGGGTATATCGGCTTCCTCCTGTTCCAATCTTCTTTGTTTCTATGTTTCTATCTCTCATTCCAGTTCCAAGCATTTAAAATATGCATTCCCATTGGATCACCGAATAAAATGCAGATGACTGCAGTAGGCAACTGAATCAAAAAAAAATACACTGACAGCAATAAAATAATTAATGAACATATTTTTGGATAATAATGTTATTAACAGAGCATAGCTGCAATTACTGATTTCATAAGGAGGTCTTGTGGCACAGTAGTCACATCCCTTCCTTCAGACCAGAAGTTTCAGGTTCAAGTCCAACACCAAAATTTGTTGGAACATCCTTTTTTTTAATTCATTCGTGGGACATGCTGGCTGGCCAGCATTTATTGCCCATCCCTAGTTGCCCAAGGACAGTTAAGGGTCAACCACATTGCCGTGGCTCTGGAGCCACACGTAGGCCAGACCAGGTAAGGATGGCAGATTTCCTTCCCTAAAGGACGTCACTGAACTAATCTGCAATTTTAAAAGTGTGTGTGGCTCCCTTGGTGCTCAGTCCAAAGATGAGTTGGATAGGTTAATTGGCCATGCTAAATTGACCCTCGTGCCAGGGGGATTAGCAGGGTAAGTGTGTGGGGTTGCGGGAACAGGGCCTGGGTGGGATTGTGGTTGATGCAGACTCGATGGGCTGAATGGCCTCCTTCTGTACTGTAGGGATTCTGTGATTCTAATTACTTTTAAGTAATGAGAAGCTGAGGTATGGCATGATCAGTCTTTCGTGATTTGGTGATCTATAAAATACACCTTCTATTCATGTTATCCTGCATTGCTAAGACATTGTATTTAAATCTCTTTTAGGAATTCTGTGAACTTCAAAGCAGTGGCACAAATCAACTTGGACTGGGAAAATATACCTTCAATACCGGACACCACAGACAAATGAAACTCTTACCAAATTAATCATCATCAGAAGAAGGACAGAGGAGGAATTTGCACATTACAAAACCTAATTTAATAGGCTAGTGACTGATCAACGTGGCATAAGTTGTTTTTATAAGAAATTACTTCTTGACTTGGCGGTGTAACAAAATAAAAATGTTACCAAAACTAGAAGGGTAGATTTGAAGTTTGGCGAGCTGGTATAAGCAAGGTGGTTATGCCCAAAGCTGGCTTACTACCCCACTTAGATCAGTACTCGAGCCACTGCCATTCTTCGCTGGGCAGCTGGCCTGCCCACTTGCTTCAGATTGTAGGCCCTGTTTATATGCAAATCACAATTATGTGATGTACATAGTCCACTTGCAATTTCGATGGTCATTTGCATGCCTCCCAGTTGCATCAGAAGGTATAGCAGAAAAGGTGCACACAAAGGGTAAGTTCTGAATAATGTTGATGGAGCCAGGATGAGCGGGGATGCCCCTCTGCAAGAACGATATGGGGCACTGCCCACCCAGGCTCCTTTCACCCCACAAGCTGCACCACCCAGACATAACTTCCAGCAGGCTGGATTTAGTGTCCATTTCCCATTGGCACCATGTTAACAAGGTCCATCCTTCAAAATGGGACAGACCTCCTATCACAGTATCAGCTCTCTGGCATATTTCCACTGCTTAGCCATTGAATAGTTAAAATCTGCCGCAGAGTTGATTAAGTCGCTCCACTTTGTATTACTTTTATGCATGCATTCCATGCCTGAAACAGAAATACGTTAATGCAATTCTGTACACATGCTCAATGTGAGATAAAAATCATACTTATGTATAATTATTTCAGGAAGTGGCAGGTGTTAGCTGTAGATATTGTATTATAGTTGTACCATATCACAATGACAATTTCTTTTGTACTTTTTTAATACAATTCTTACCAATGTTTCTGTAGTCTTATAGATGGTTTTTCCCAATTTTAGTAGGGAGCTGAACATTATTGGTAAGGCCAACATTTATTGCTTACCCTTGATTGCCCTTGAGCAGGTTGTGGAAAGCTACCTCTTGCCATCCATGTGGCAAAGGCCTGCCCATAAATGTGTTGGCGAGGGAGTTTCAAAATTCTGAGCCATCAACAGTGAAGGAGCTGCGATGCAGTTGCAAGTCAGCGTATTGAATAGGTTGGAGGAGAATTTTCAGGTGATGGTGTTCCCAGTGTATGTTGCACCCATTTAAGGGCCAGGCTCATCATTTGATCTGGTTCTTCATTACCTGTTGGTTTATTTGGACAAGATTAAGAGGTTTGAAGTCGATGATAGCTTTTGTCATTGATGCCGTGATTGATGTGGCTGATTGATACCTTTAAGTTGTGGGAGATTTTCAAAGTGTATTTGTGTATTGTGCCAGTTTAAGAAGCATTTCAGAGACTTGCCATGATTGCCAATGGTTCAGTGGTTCTATATGTAGTAAAAACTAGAAGGAAGATGCATAGAAGGATCATGGAAAGGGCATGGGGGTAGGAAGGGGCTTAGAGGGAGCAGGGAATAAGAGGAGTGGTGACAGGAGCGTACCCAGAAGAGGGTATTGGCAAGACCTTTTAAACCTAGCTATCAAAAGGTTCCCGACTCAGCAGGCTTCCCCCAAGTTTTATGAATTGCCTTACCTGGGGCGGGGGCAAAGAAGTTCCCAAATCTATCCAGGGGATAGTAGAATGGGGGACAAAATTCATATTTCCCCACAGGTTTTAAAATGGTGAGCTCAACTTGACAGGCCATGCCTGTGGGATCATTACCTGATTGAGAGAAGATGACAGGGGTCAGGAGTGTAGGGTCATTAAACATTAATTTACCCATTCCTGACTCAATCTGAGGCAGTTTTGGGAGGGAAAAATGCAACCCAATTGAAACTGTGACAGTGGGATGGAATCTTTCCATTTTAGTAGGGGTGAGCTCGAAGGCAGGACCGTGGACTGACATACAGACCATTGGGGATGGGACTCCCCTTCATGCCAGTGGAAGAGTATTTTCTAAGATTCTGTCCCATATCTCCTACACTAAAATCTGTTTAAAGACTATCTTTTTTTCCATGGAGACCCAGCATTTCACAACCCCACTTGTCACACCTGACACATTTAAATAATAGGGATAGCCTCCAAGAACTATGGGGCTATATTTACATAGACAAAAAGAGTTGTTTTGGAACATGCGGGTTTTTAGTAATCCAGAAGCATGCTAAACCTTCTTCCTTTTATAATGCATGGTTAACAATATTTTTTTCCCACTATATGTAATTTACAGCTCACCTCAGTAAGTTAAATTTAAATTCGAACCTGCTAATCACAGTGGATTTCGCAACTTCCCTGTTCACATTTTCACTGACCTGTGCTTTCTTATGCCGCAGCACCCATTGCTCGAGCTTATCCACATTTGAAATGTCCAAATCTCTGTTCTATTATTTGACAAGTACACCCTCTGAGCACAGCTTGAGTGTGGCATCGGTTCATTTACTCTAAGATACCACTTTCATCCTAAATTAATTTTGTGAAAGATCTTTTATTCTACAATCGCAGTTTGCAAATGCCCAAATCAGATTTGTCTAAGTAGTGAGGCTGTGGAATACAATACATGCAGGTGTGGTAGGTGCTGTCTCTTCGAATACTTTCAGAACAATCTCGATTAGTTCTTGCTGAGGATTGAAATCACACAATACAGAATGTAAGTGTCTTTCTAAACCTTTGAAATCCTTGGCTTGTTGGCTGGTTGCAGTGACCTGAGGGATGGGGGATCAAAGAGGAAGTTTCCAGTGTATATTTTATGGCTTGCTGGCCCTGGGTTTTTCTTTTTCCCACTTACTGCGATTTTTAAGCAGCCAGTGCTGGAAATTGGAAACAAAAAGCAAAGATGTGGAGTATGCTTAACAGATTTAACAACATCAGTGAAGAGAAACACAGGTGATTATAGCGGGTGGGCACAGTGGTTAGCACTGCGGCCTCACAGCGCCAAGGACCTGGGTTCAGTTTCAACCATGGGTGACTATCCGTGTGGAGTTTGCAAGTTCTCCCCCTGTGCCTGCGTGGGTTTCCTCCGGGTGCTCCGGTTTCCGCCCACAGTCCAAAGATGTGTGGGTTAGGTGGATTGGCCATGCTCAATTGTCCCTCTGTGTCCAAAGATGTGTCGGCTAGGGGGATTAGCCATGGTAATGTGCAGAGAAAGGACTGAGGGGAGGACCTGGGTGGAATACTCTTTCTGAGAGCTGGATGGCCTCCTTCTGTACCGTAAGAATTCTATGATTCTATGATCCTGTAACTGCCCAAATCAATGCTGCCCTCGCTTGGGAACCGATGTAACTGAATCCCATTCAAAAGCATGTTTCTCCTTCGCAATTTTGCCATTTGCGAGGTTTTGAGAGAACATTTCTATTCCTATTCCTGTGTAACCCTGGTGAACGGTGGAACTTTATTATTCACTTATGTCTTATCATCTACCCGATACAAAATTTATAATCTAAACTATTTAATTCTAATTTTACTGCAGTTATAGCAGTGTTGTTCTTCACTGCAGCATACTCCATTAAAACATGTTATGGTCTGTCAATTGCATATTTATTAAAAGAGCTGTAGAGTATAGGAAACAAGAGCAGGAGAAGGCCATTCAGCCCTTCGAGCCTGTTTATACTGTTCCATACTGAATGTTCCAGCGCTCACAATTTTCAAACTGAGTGCATAAACTGCTCTTCTTTGCTTTCACCTTTTTAGTCAGGTATCTGCAATTTCCGAAAATGTTTTGAACCGGGACTAGATTATAACTTTTTTAAAATTACCCCCTGCTCTTGCTGATATTGTGGGGTTATGGGGATAGGACCTGGGTGGGATTGTGGTCAGTGCAGACTCAGTGGGCCGAATGGGCTCCTTCTGCATTCTATGAAAGTGCACCAAAGGTTTAGAACAAGTTGGATTCATAAAATATCATAGGAAGGCCTACATTAATCTGCTGGGGTTTGACATGCCATGAACAGAGTTTAAAGGAAAGAAGCTCTTAGCTCCAAAGACAAAGCAGTGGCACAAATTTGCAGTTAGACTCATGGACCTACTTAAGCGGTGATGGGCACGCACGAGAACATGTAGGCCACTCTTCAATCGGGTAAAGTTGAACTCACTTAGTATAGTTAAATTCACATTAACAGTTTTGTTGCCAGGTTTCCAACACCATTTTGAAATTGTCCCGTTGAATCTTTATGCAAGAATTCAAAAATGTTTCTTTACACGTGTTGTGGGTACACTGCAACTGCTGCAAAGGCGTAGCAACATGAGGCTATCTAATTCTGCTGGTCCCACACTCGTAGCTAATATGCAAGCTCACACTGACTTGACTGAAGTCAAGATTTCTCCGCAGATTGGACTTAACCCTACCTTACTGGCAAGTTTGAATGCAGGGAGGGCATCTTAAATCCAGCAGGCGAACTTCATTGAATCATAGAATCCCTACAGTGCAGAAGGAGGCCATTCGGTCCATTGAGTCAGCACTGACCACAATCCCACCCAGACCCTATTCCTGTTACCCCACATATTTACCCCACTAATCCCTCTAACCTACACATCCCGGGGACACTAAGGGGAATTTATAGAACATAGAACATAGAACATAGAACATTACAGCGCAGAACAGGCCCTTCGGCCCACGATGTTGCGCCGACCAGTTACAAAAACAATGACCCACTAGCCTATACCAATCCCTTTTCGTCCATAAACCTATCCAGAGATCTCTTAAACGCCCCCAAACTAGACGCATCTACAACTGCAGCAGGCAGGGCATTCCAATCCCTCACCACCCGCTGGGTAAAGAACCTACCCCTGATATCCGTCCTGTAGCTACCCCCCCTTAATTTAAAGTCATGCCCCCTCGTGCTAGCTTTCTCCATCCGAGGAAAAAGGCTATCACTATCCACCCTATCTAAACCCCTAATCATCTTATATGTTTCAATAAGATCCCCTCTTAGCCGCCTTCTTCCCAACGAAAACAACCCTAGATCCCTCAGTCTCTCCTCATAGGACCTCCCCACCATACCAGGCAACATCCTAGTAAACCTCCTCTGCACCCTCTCCAACGCCTCCACATCCTTCTTGTAATGCGGGGACCAGAACTGCACACAGTACTCCAAGTGCGGCCGCACTAGAGTAGTGTACAGTTGCAACATTACACTGCGACTCCTAAATTCAATCCCCCTACCAATAAACGCCAAGACACCGTACGCCTTCTTGACAATCTTATCTACTTGATTCCCAACTTTCAGGGATCTATGTACACACACACCTAGATCCCTCTGTTCATCCACACTATTCAAAGTCCTCCCGTTAGCCCTATACTCGACACATCTGTTGCTCCTACCAAAGTGAATTACCTCACACTTCTCCGCATTAAATTCCATCCGCCACCTCTCGGCCCAGCTCTGCAACCTATCTAAGTCTCCCTGCAGACTATGACACCCTTCCTCACAATCTACCACACCTCCAACTTTGGTGTCATCAGCAAATTTACTAATCCACCCAACTATACCCTCATCCAGATCATTAATAAAAATTACAAACAACAGTGGCCCCAAAACAGATCCCTGAGGCACACCACTCGTAACTGCACTCCATGATGAATATTTACCATCCACCACCACCCTCTGTCTCCTATCTGATAGCCAATTCCTGATCCAACTTCCTAGATTACCCACAATCCCATACATCTAGCATGGCCAATGCACCTAACCCACACATCTTTGGACTGTGGGAGGAAACCGGAGCACCCAGAGGAAACCCACGCAGACACGGGGAGAATGTGCAAACTCCACACAGATGGTGCTCCGAGCCGGGAAGCGAATCTGGGTGCATGGTGCTGTGAGGCAGCAGTGCTAACCACTGTGCCAACGTGCCGCCCTTACTTGCTGACCTCTTTCCCCTCCGCAATTGTACCAGTGGCAGGGTGTGTCAGGCAGCCCGCCCCGAAAGGGGATCTCTAAGCAGGCGATTAATTCCTGCCTCCAGGAGTTACCAATGGCAGGAGAGGCCCGTGTCACGCGTTGAGCCTGACAGGTTTCCCTGCGTGAGCTGCTGAGGGGTCACCCTTCCTGCGTGGGCCTCTGGGATCGTTGGAGGGTTCCCCAGCCCATCCACCCTCATTCCATCCCACCCTAAGGTCACTCCTGCCAGCAGAATCTTCCAGTCCCGCTGAAGTTGATGGAGTTTTGAATAGCTCACCGTATTTTCTAGACCCGTTCCTGCCTTGACAGGGCTGTAAGATCCCGCCCAAAGGGTGGAAATTGCATCTTCATTGAGCGGCTGCAGGACAGTTAGTTCTTCACCTGGGGCAGGTCTCCCCACTTCCTCCCACCTCCCCCCAGCCCCCGCCCCCCAAATCCCAGCTTTTTTTATTCAGGGCAAATTGGGGAATCTGGTGCCTTGTTAAATCCAGCCCCATATCTTGTAAAGGGGGCCTGGGAATTATTTTGCAGTTATATAAAATGTGTATAGTAATTAATACCATTTATTACATTGACCAATGTCAGAACCGCAACAAAATTAGCATGGTATTCACAACCAGTTTAGTGGAGGTTTTATCTACGTGTACACATAGAACCAGAAAGGCAGGGGGCCTTAACAGTGGATGGATGGCAAGTACTGAGTGAAGAAACAGCCTTCTGCAGTAAATTATTCAAGCAGTTGTTAAAAAGCTTACACAGGATAATTTAAACCTTGAATGTTAAATACTAGCAACTTATCAGAATGCATGCATTAATGTAATACACAAAGCAGGCACTAATTGTTCCATTTGGGTTTGATTCTTAGTGTCGATATCTTTGTTTCAGCAGATTTGATTTGTTGTATGTGGTATCTTCTCCAGTTTAATCTTACTGCTTATAAGTAACCTTTCAAGAAATCAGAACGACGCGTCACTTTACATAGCACTTTCTTAATTGGAGTACGTGAGTAAGCAGTTTTAAAGAAAGCAATTTTCTATCAAGGTTTTACCATTTAAAGAGGCAAATACCAAAGTCACTTTTTTTTAAAACGAAATGTATTATAAAAGCTTTACTTATAAAATTTGCAATGTGCAAAATCACGTGATATATATGTAAAAAATTAATTCAAGAGAAGTAGTGTAGTGAAAAAAGTAATATATTTTTTCACAAATGTAGATAAACAGATATTACATGGTTTACATGGCGAGTGTAACATTACGTTCAGGGGTTGCCCCAGTTGTATAAAGTCAGAGGTAATTGCAGTGTACATAAAGTGAAATAATGATTTGAACTTAAGTGCAGGAAATAAAGCTAGCAAGCTGAGGCTGAAAACAATAGCAAATGCTATAGTAATTAATAATTCTGTATATTCATAATCATGTAAAAATTCTGTAATGTACAATTGTAAGGAACATGTTGAATGTGTTTGAGGATGGCTTGGACAGTGTTTGATTTGCTGCAAAATTACTTTAGTTACTGGATCACCAGTGCTCTTTCTAAATTCCAAATGTTCACCTTTCTATCTGTGTTTGACAAAATATTTTTCCCTTGGCATCTGTGTTTCACATGATTCCTGAGAGATAGTTTTTACAATGCATGATGCAGTTTGTTTTCCTCCTTCATTGCCTGCAGAGACGTGTAAATACATCAAATGTTTTATTTATTTGGGTGCTACTGTAAGTGGGCATTTGGAACCCTCTTATTTTGTAAAGTAAAATAAATCTCCATGTTTATAAGCATTGAAATCAGCAATATCAGAGATGTTGTATAAAAGGGATATGTGCAATGCAAAATAAAATAATTAAAAATGAACTGCCAAGGACTGCATATGGTAAACCTTTTGTCTGAAAAAAAATGGGAATGCGTCAAGAATTGTGCCTCAGCTGTTTGAGTAGCAAGAAAAATTTACATTTATATCATGTATTTAACATATGTAACGACCAGGTGTGGGGAGGGAATCAGCTCGTCTCTATTCAACTGTCTTGGTAGGTCACAAATGTTTTTAAATTTGTTTTTGCTCTGGATGCCTTTTTCCAATTCAAAATGTATTTTTTATTATCTGTGCAGGGAATAATAAGGAGCCAATCAAAGGAGCCAAAGAAACAGCAAGTCTACTAGACACTGAACCCAAGGAAAAATAATAAAGTCTGCCATATCACACACACATACACGTATCAGAAGCAAGGAAAGTTAGAGTCCAAATAAAGATTAAAAAGTTATACAGTTCAAAGTCCCTCATGGGTGTTTGAGGCATAGATTATTAAACATTGTGGCCGATTGAAGTTATCTGGATCGCGGGACCAGTTGTATGTCAATCCTTAAAAGATCTCAGTTTGTTGGTAGGTCTTGGGTACGCTGATTTCTTGAACTGGGGGTTGAGTTTATTCCTAGGGGAAGAGAGAGAAAGTGAGAGATCTGTTCAGCCTATTTCTCTTCTGGCCTTGTCCCAAAATCTCTCAGATGGTATCTCACTCTCTTATGCTGGATCTTTAGGCTATTGAAATACATTTCTACTTGAGAGCCAGAGATCCCTCGCCAGTCAGCAACTTCTTCAGATTTCTCTGTCTCTGCTTGACAAACCCAATTCTTGAAGCCCTGCTCAGTGTGCATTCCGAAGGAATTTGATTGATCTGAGTGCTTTGAAAACAAGGATGAGGATTTGAGACATCAAACAATAAACCATTGATTGATAGGTGAATGAGATTTTGGAACATGTTAATCTGCAAAATGCATAATTAAGATGTCATGGTTACAGTGCTTTTAACTTGAACCTATGGAATGTAGTGAATAATGTTGGTGAGCTGGAGATGCAGATAACCAGAGTGGAATGGGATGTTATGGGAAAAAATGACTCAATGAAAGTCAAGATTAGGTACAGTATAGTATAGTACACAGTGTTCCAGAAAGATGGGGGAGAAAAGAGAAGAGAAGGCAAGGCGTTATTGATTAGGAAGAATATTACTGTTGGAGAAAGAAGATGTCCGGGAAGCATCAAGGACAGGATTTATTTGTTTTGAGCTAAGTTAGAGAAACCCTTACATTAGCAGATGTATTCTGTAGGCTGCCAGTTAATGGGAGAGATATGGAGGAACCAATTTACAAGGAAATTACAGAGAGGAGATGGTGCTAGTACAGTTGAGGTATATTTTCATGAAGGGGAAAGGCAGGACAAACAAAGTTACAGCTCCCTTGACGGAAGTGGCAGAGAGCAAGATGAAACAGAAGATGTGACTGCGTATGACACATTTTGGCATGGCAATTTAAGTGAAAATCAGGGTGAATATAGAATGTTCAGAGGGCAGGTATGAAACAAAATAGGAAGCAAAGCAAGTATGAGAAAAAACTGCCAGTTACATAAAAGCAAATCCAAAAGCCGTCTACACTATAGATACATGAAAAGTAAGAAGATAATAAAAGGAAAAATGGGATTGAGTAGGGTCCATCAAGGGGATTTACACACAGACATAGAGGGCAATGGCTGTGATACTAAAGCAATACTTTGCGTCTGTCTTTATCAAGGAAGAAATTGCAGTCAGAGACATGGAGAAAGAGGAGGTAGGTGAAACACTGGATGGCCTACAATTGATGAAGAGGAAATATTAGAAAGACTAGTCAGATGTCTCCAGAAACAGATGGGATGCATCCAAGGATACTGAGGCAAGAAAGGGTAGAAATTGCAGTGGCATTGGCCATAACTTTACAGTTCTCACTAGATAGCCCAGTGGACTGGAAAATAGATAATACCTTGTTCAAAAATAGGTGAAAGTGTATGCCCAGCAACTGCAGGCCAATTATTTTAACCTTGATGGTGGGAAAACTTTTAGAAATGATAATCTAGGACAAAATTTGCAATCACTTGGATGATTTTTTAAAAATGATTAGTGTCACAAGTAGGCTTAGATTAACACCGCAATGAAGTTACTATGAAAATTTCCTAGTCGCCATATATCGGGTACACTGTTCAGAGAATTTAGCATGGCCAATGCACCTAACCAGCACATCTTTCAGACTGTGGGAAGAAACCGGAGCACCCAGAAAAATCCCAAGTAGATATGGGGACATTGTGAAGACTCCGCACAATTCAGATGATTAGAGAAAGCCAGCGTGGATTTGCTCAATGGGTTAGATTCAGAACAGATCCAGCAGCAGAATTGAATTCCACCATAACCTATAACCTCACAGCCCAGAATATCCCTCATTGACCATTGCCACTCAGCTGGGTGCCCAACACTAGTGAGGAGTGTTGGAGAGCATGCCAGGAGCAGCATCAGGTATACCTAAAAATGAGGCACTAACCTGGTGAAGTTACACCACAAGACCGCTACATACAAGCTAAACAGCAGAGGCACATGTTGCAGAGCTAAGCAATCCCACACCAACAGATCAGAACAAAGTTCTGCATCCTGCTATCATGCGCAATTGTGAATGATGATGGATACCTACACAACCAGTGAGAGGAGGAGGATTCATGAATACCTCCATCTTCAGTGACGGTTGAGCCCAGCATGTCAGTGCAATCCTATCCAGCCAGACAGGCTATGTGAACGATGCATCTCAGCTTCCTCCTGCTGCCTGATGCACTGCCCTTCCTGCAGAGAGTCCTGCCTCATTGCTAGCTGATGCCTTCCTGTGTTCAGTTACTCCATCCACACCCAAACCCTCAGTTTTTGAAGTTTATTTATTAGTCACCAGTAAGGCTTACATTAACACTGCAATGAAGCCACTGTGAAACTCCCCTGGTCGCCACGCTCTGGTGCCTGCTCAGGTCAGTGCACCTGACCAGCACGTCTTTCAGACTGTGGGAGGAAGCCGGAGCACCCAGAGGAAACCCACGCAGACACAGGGAGAATGTACAGACAGCGACCCAAGCCAGGAATCAAACCCGGGTGCCTGGCGCTGTGAGGCAGCAGTGCTAACCACTGTGCCACCATGCCACCCAGTTTTCTTGGTAACCTTGCCCCTGCTCTCCCCACACTGTGATGTGGAGATGCTGGCGTTGGACTGGGGTAAACACAGTAAGAAGTCTCACAACAGGTTAAAGTCCAACAGGTTTATTTAGCAGCACAAGCTTTTGGAGCACTGCCCTTCATCAGGTGAGTGGGAGTTGTGTTCACAAACAGGGCATATATGGATACAAACTCAATTTACAAGATAATGGGTGGAATGCAAGTCTTTACAGGTAATCAAGTCTGAAAGATACAGACATTGTGAGTGGAGAGAGGTTAAGCACAGGTTAAAGAGATGTGCATTGTCTTCTGCCAGAACAGTTAATGAGATTTTGCAAGCCCAAGGGGTTACAGGTAGTACGACATGAACCCAAGATCCCAGTTGAGGCCATCCTCATGTGTGTGGATCTTGGCTATCAGTTTCTGCTCAGTGATTCTGCATTACCCTCCCTGGATAAGACGTTCTGTCGGAAAGTCGGTGCAGACTCAATGGGCCGAATGGTCTCCTCCTGCACGGTAGGGATTCTGCAATAACAGCAGAAAGAATTTACTTTCTAGAGCCTTCTAAACAGAATAATGCCTGTTTCATAGGAGTGTTAGAAAACAACATTTAACACTGAGACTGAAGGAGATATTAGCACAAGTCACCAAATGTTAGGTCAAAAAAGTCAATTTTTTTAAAAAAGTGTTAAAAGGGGGCATGGCCTCAAAATAAGGGGGAGCAGATTTAGGACTGAGTTGAGGAGGAACTTCTTCACACAGAGGGTTGGGAATCTGTGGAATGTCGCAAAAACCCAGCTTGCAGGTGCAGCAGGTGGTCAGGAAGGCGAATGGGATGCTGGCCTTCATAGCGAGGGGGATTGAATATAAAAGTAGGGAGGTCTTGCTGCGGCTGTATAGGGCATTGGTGAGGCCGCAGCTGGAGTACTGTGTGCAGTTTTGGGTGCCGTACTTACGCAAGGATATTTTGGCCTTGGAGGGAGTGCAGAGGAGGTTTACTAGGCTGATGCCGGAGTTGAGGGGGTTGAGCTATGAGGAGAGGCTGAATAAACTAGGCTTGTACTCGTTAGAGTTTAGAAGAATGAGGGGAGATCTCATTGAGACGTATAAGATGATGAATGGGATGGATAGGATAGAGGTGGAGAGACTCTTCCCGCTCAGAAAGGATAGTAGGACTAGGGGGCACAGCCTCAAGATAAAGGGGGGGCGGTTTAGAACGGAGTTGAGGAGGAACTTCTTCACTCAAAGGGAGGTGAATCTCTGGAATTCTCTGCCCGTTGAAGTGGTGGAGGCTACCTCGCTAAATATTTTTAAGACGCGGGTTGATGGGTTTTTGATAAGAGAGGGGATTAAGGGTTATGGGGAGAGGGCGGGAATGTGGAACTGAGCCACGACAGATCAGCCATGATCTTATTGAATGGCGGGGCAGGCTCGAAGGGCTAGATGGCCTACTCCTGCTCCTATTTCTTATGTTCTTATGTTCTCTGCCCAGTGAAGCAGTTGAAGTTACCTCATGTATTTCAGGCAAAGACAGATAGATTTTTGAACAGTAAATATATTAAGAGTTATGCTGAGCAGGCAGGAAGTGGAACTGAGCCCATGAAAAGATCAGCCATGATCTTACTGAATGGCGGAGCAGGCTCGAGGGACCAGGTGGCCTACTCCTGCTCCTAGTTCTTATGTTCTTATGAAAATGTCAACAGCGCTCCTTAAAAACCTGATGCGATTATTAATGAGCTCCTAAACAACCTTAATATTGATTTTAATTGAGGAGTAGACAGGATCAGACACCACTGCTCCACTGCCTACTCCCCCCCCCCCCACCCACCCCTCCATCCTAACAGTAGTGCCAGTGTCAGGCACAGCACGTTTGGAGGACGCACCAGCCTGCTCCAGTATTTTTAGGCTTGCCTGCCTCTGTTCCTGTATCCTTAGTGTCATTTACTGACTCGGGTATACAACTCTCTATCCCTTCATCCGTGTCATTCACAGCTATGGGCCAGGATTCTCCGGCCTCGCCCACAGGTGGGATTCTCTGGTCACGCTGATGTGAATGGAGATTTGGCTGAGCGCCGAATTCTCCCTTCTCGCTGGCAGCGATGGTTGAAGTGAACGACATCAGAGAATTCCAGCCATGGTAAAAACTGAGCCTCCAGTATTCATCTTAGAGGACACCATTTGTCACATTCTGCCAGTGTGCCTTTTACCTTCACACCCTGTGGCACTCTGGGGTGGCACGGTGGCACAGTGGTCAGCACTGCTGCCTCACAGCGCCAGGGACTCAGGTTCAATACCCAGCTTCAATCACTGTCTGTGCAGAGGCTGCACGTTGTCCCCGTCTCTGTGTGGGTTTCCTCCAGGTGCTCCAGTTTCCTCCCACAGTCCAAAGATGTGCTGATTGGGTGGATTGGCCGTGCTAAGTTCTCCCTCAATGTATCCGAATAGTTGCTAGAGTGTTGTGACTTGGGTATTTTTGCAGTAAGACTTCATTGCAGCCTGGATGTGAGTGTACTTGGGACTAATAAATAAAACTTAAATTTTAAACTGTCTCCTATTACAGAATAGATTCTTAACCCAAGACCTGAAGTTACTGCCATTTGTGTACTTTCACCTTTGCTAATTATTCCTTATTGAAAGCCATTTGGGAGTTCATTTAGATGCCATCCTGGGCATTTTCCTGCTTACTTTATTAGTAAGGCGCCTGTTGAAAATATCCAACTACATTAGTCAGAGAAGTCTTACTCTTAACAAAGCCATGCTGTCTCTCTCAGTTCATATCTGTTCAACTTTACAGTCGCTCTCTCAACGACAGTCTCGAGTGAGTTCCCCACAGCTGGCGTTACTCATTTTCCAAAGAAACTATTTACAACTGACATATTATTTGGATTAAAATATTTAGGCATCTGCACTTCAAAAGTTGGAATTGTATATTTAATTCGAATTAATATTTCATAACCCCAGTTATTCAAGACCGAGTACAATAATGCTCTATGGTGTTGAATTCTTTCATTTGATACACTGAGTAAAGTATCCTAAAGAGTGGAGTCAGTTTACCAACCCTTACATCGGGTAACACTTTTGCCTCTCATAATGAATAATTAAGACAGGGCGGTAATAGAGAACAGATTTCCTGCTCATTCCCTTTGCTAGTAAACTAGTTTATGCGCCAACGTGAGTGTAGTCACACCTCCGCTCGTCTGAAGTGCTTCTGTCGCAAATCAATTTTTGCCATCGTATAGGCAATCAGTTTAAAGAAGTTAATTGACAAAGGTCTGTGTTGAAGTCTCTTCTACAAGCTGTGTAACATTGAAGCTATCGAGTGGTCTTTCTAGTTCAACAACGTCAATGGAAACTGAATAAACTGGCTTCCAAGTTCCCCAGTGTCGGATTTGGGAGGTGCCCCAAAGATACGCTGGGAAATCCCTCTGGGAAATTCCCAGGTACGGGTTTACATGGCAATTGCCCAGAAGCGCTAACTTCCACTGGACAATTGCACCGCGCTGGAATCATCTGACACTGTGATTTAAATCGCTAATTTCGGGTATTTCTGACTATTTAACACCAATAGGTACGCTGGAAGAGTAATAAAATAAACCCACTTCTCACTTCAGCGTAACTAGTTCAAATACCCAGACAAGACTTTGCATGAGTGTCACCACCCACCTCCCCCACAACCGCACACCTCCCCCGGTCCCGCCCCATGCAACTCATAGAATCATAGAATCTCTATAGTGCAAAAGGAGGCCATTTGGCCCATCAAGTCTGTACCGACCATAATCCCACCCAGGCCCTGTTTCCGTAAGCCCACATATTTACCCTGTAATCCCCCTGATACTAAGAGGCACATCTTTGGACTCGGCCCACATCCCCTGAACCCTGCTGGATTGGCCTGATCTGAACTGCCCCAACCCAATCTGACCCACCCCCCCCAAGACCCAGCCCAACCTGATCCCCCCCCCCCCCACCTCCTCTCTTCCAATCCAACCTGACCCCAACCACCCAGCCCAACCTGACCTTCCTGATCCAACCTGGCCCCTGACCTGATGCCTCTATGACCCAATTCAACCTGAACACCCACCAAGGTCCAACCCAGCCCACATGTCCAAAGCCTCCAATCCGTGAAAACTAAATGCCTCGATATCCAACTCCATTAGCCTCCACCCGCCCCCCGATGTCAGACCCTCCATCCCCACCAGTCCAGCTGATCCCCCACTTACCTTAGACACTCATCTTCTCCCTGGCCTGTTATTTCCAACGGGACAATTAACCTTAACTGCCTTAAGGCAGCTAGTGCTGTACAAAAGGGGCATGCCTTCCTTTGTCCCACTTCTTTTAGACCCCGACCCGGGAATTGGCTGTGCTGCCTGGATCTCACCCAGCCTGAGTCAGGAAGGTCGGGCGAGACGGGCACTGGAATAATTTAGCAAGGGTACAGAGTGGCAGCCCAACCCTGATTGCCACTCCAATGAAGTTCTGATCCAATTTAGTGATCAATGCTATTCAGCACTATTAAGGAACTGATTAACGAGCTATGGTTTAAAGTCAGACCATGACTACAGCACATATGACATGGCTATGATCATGGCATTGTGAGGCATGGGCCCCGTCTAAATGTTGAAGCGCTGACTCCTGCCTCAACAAGGTGGGAATGTCGAGAAGACTGGCTGGCAAGAGTGGGATTGTTAGGAGGCAGGAAAGGTGCTTCTAGAAATTAGAGACAATCATAGAATCTCTACAGTTCAGAAGGAGGCCATTCGGCCCATCAAATCTGCACCAACAACAATTCCACCCAGACCCTATCCCTGTGACCCTACATATTTATCCCGTTAATTTACACATCTCGGGACACTAAGGGGAAGTTTAGCATAGCCAATCCACCTAACCCGCAGCCGATGCGGATGAATCAGGAATATAGTGGGAAGCCTGCGTAACTACCTATCTTCTTAGCTCTCACCAGGCAAGAAGGGGTTAAAGTCACAGAATTGTTGCTGCCCCCAAGGAGGCCATTCGACCCATCATCTTCCCTTAATCTTCCCCAATAGGCATAGACAAAGGTTATAGGTAGAGAAGGGCACTCACAATGTTAAAATGGCGGCGCGGGCTTGTTGGGCCGAAGGGCCTGTTTCCAGTGCTGTGTTGTTCTTTGTTATGTCTGCACTTGCTCTCGGAATGAACGGTTCACCCAGTGCTGTATTACCCCGCCATCTCTCTATAACATCACACATTTTTCAACCGATGCTTATCCCTGGATTCTCTTCCCTAAAGCCAAACAAGTTGGATTTTATGAGTCCCTCTTCATAATTTAACCACACCCCTGAATCATGCCTGTTACACTTCTCCCGAATCCTCTCCAAGGTATCGATTGTCCTTGATGGGAAGTTACCCAAAACTATGTTAATAACCTGTGGAGACCAAATGCACACTTTGCACCCCAGCAATGAATGAATCTTGACAATCACCTTACTATAATGGCACATAATTAACAATCATACGCAAACATTTTGCCACTCTAGATATTGATACGTTTCATGCTTTTCATAGAATCCCTACAGTGCAGGAGCAGGCCATTCAGCCCACCAAGTCTGCCCATTGACCACAATCCCAACCAGGCCCTATTCCCATAACCCCACATATTTACCCTGCTAGTCCCCCTGACATTGGGGTCAATTTACCACGGCCAATCAACCTAACTTACACGTCTTTGGACTGTGGGAGGAAACCCACGCGGACATGGGGAGAATGTGCAGACTCCACAAAGATGGTGACCCGGGGCTGGAATTGAATCTGGGTCCCTGGCACTGTGAGGCAGCAGTGCTAACCACTGTGTCACTGTGTTGAAGCTTTCCCTGTCACGGTGCTATTTCACATGTAATTAGGTTCAATTTAGTTTGCCATTTTTTAATTTGCTTTAAACCACTTTGAATCTATCATTCTTCCAGAGACACCAATTTCTATAGAATAACATTTAGGTAGTAAATGGCATAAGACTAATTCGATGGGACTGGAATTGAGTGCCTAAAGGTGGGATAGATTTGCTCATTCTCCTTTTTAAATGCAAAGAAGGTGAATTATGTTGCTTACACACAATCTGACACTGACTATAATAAGACTATTCAACATCAAGTGCCATAAATAATCCATTAAAGTGAATCAAAATAGTATTAGCATTGCAAACATCCTAGATGGGAGGGAGAGATTAAAATTCAAGACTGTAACTTTAGGATGCAAGTGAAACATACCTTGTGATTCCAATGCAAGTGATACCTTTAAACATAGTATTTGTATGCAAATTAACTGGGAGAACAGTTGAGTGGAGACTGGTTGCTGAGAGGCATTGGTATTCTGGGTGTGCGCACGTTATTTAATTTTCACTGTTGGAGCAAGAAGAACCAAAGGGAGCAAAGCTCAAGAGAGGTTGGAAGTTTTCATCCACCTCAGTTTCAGAGTGCTGGAAGTGGAGAATAGTTTGGTGATTGTAAATGCTACACTCACTAGCTCACTCAAATAAAGAACTGGAAACGTGTGTGAGTAACAACGGAATTACAGGAATAAGCATTCGTAGAAATAATCGACTAGAAAAACTGCCTGCTCTCATGCTCGGGGGCCTGGATCAGCTTTGGGGATTCTGATAGTCATAAGGAGCTCCCTTCTGTGATATTATAAATTTCCCCTCATGGCAGATGGCACGGTGGCACAGTAGTTGGCACTGCTGCCTCACAACACCAGGGACCTGGGTTCAAATGCAAACTTAGCCATAGAGTCATGGAGGTTTACAGCATGGAAACAAGCCTTTTAGCCCAACTTGTCCATGCCACCAATTTTTTTAAACCCCTAAGCTAGTCCCAGTCGCCCTTATTTGGCCCATATCCCTTTATACCCATCTTAACCATATAATTGTCTAAATGCTTTTTAAAAGACAAACTTGTACCCCTCCCCCCCGCACTCTCTCTATTACTATATCTGGCAGCTTGTTCCAGACACTCACCGCCTTCTGTGTCATTGTCTGTGGCCACTTTGCATGTTCTCTCCGTGTCATGTGGGTTTCCTCCAGGTTTTCTCCGGTTTTCTCCCACAGTCCAAAGATGTGCCAGTTAGATGAATTAGCCTTGCTAAATTGCCCCTCAGTGTGCAAAAATGTGTAGATTAGATGGATTAGCTGGAATGGATGGATAAATGTGGGGGATTATGGGGCTAGGGCAAGGGGTGGCCCAGGATAAGATGCTCTGTCAGAGAATTGGTGCAAGCGCAATGGGCCAAATGGTCTCCTTCTGTACTGTAGGGATTCAATGATAACAGCAGAAAGAATCTATTTCTAGAGCCTTGTAATAATCAAGTAATACCTGCATCACGGGAGTGTTAAAAAACAATATTTAACACTGAGACAGAAGGAGATATTAGCACAGGTCGCCAAATGTTAGGTCAAGAAGGTCAATTTTAAGAAACAAAAACTAAAAGGAGCAAGGGGAGGTAGAGGTGGTGAAAGGTTTAGGAGGAAATCCTAATCTTAGGCCACTGCCAACTGAAGGCACGGCTACCAATGGTGAAATGATGAGAGCAGGATGCTCAGTTGGACAGGGTCAGAGAGCAGGGCAGTGGTTCTGTAATTAATGTCATTATAATTGATTGCAATCAAAGGTAGACGAAGAGAAGAATGCCAGATGGATTTTAAAATGCAAATCCTTTCCTCTGACCTCATCAGCAATGACGTGGCCCCATCACCTGCAGTAAAGTGTCCATCTGCTAATGGCAACCAGCCCTACCATCAGTCTTTACTCAGCTGGCAGCACCCTCACCACTACAGTCAAAAAGTTGTGAATTCAAGTCTGACTCCAGGATTTTAGTACAAAAAACCTCGAGGCTGACGTGTTGGTACATTGCTGAGGGATGTGCTGTCCTGTCAGAGGTGACTTCTTTTGAATGAGATGTTAAACATAGGCCCCTTAAGTGGGCAGCATATTCAAGCACAGGATACTATTTTGAACAAGAGATTCAAGATGTTCCGGCCAGTATTGTTCCTCAACATCACAAAACCATAATCTATCTTTTACTCTGGTTCTATGCTTTTAAAACTGTAACTCTTATAAACTACATTCTGCACCCTCCCCTGCCCTTCTCTACGTGCGATATGATTTGTCTATGCGGAGTTTGCACGTTCTCCCCGTGTCTGTGTGGGTTTCCTCCGGGTGCTCCAGTTTCCTCCCACTCTCCAAAGATAGAACATAGAACATAGAACATAGAACACTACAGCACAAACAGGCCCTTCGGCCCACAAGTTGCGCCGATCACATCACCTACCAACCTACAGACCTATCTATAACCCTCAATCTCATTAAACCCCATATACTCATCCAGAAGTCTTTTAAAAGACCCCAGCGAGTTCGCCTCCACCACCACTGACGGCAGCCGATTCCATTCACTCACCACCCTCTGAGTGAAAAACTTACCCCTAACATCACTTCTGAACCTCCCTCCCCGCACCTTAAATCTGTGTCCTCTCGTAGCGACCATTTCAAACCGGGGAAATAGCCTCTGAGAGTCCACCCTATCTATTCCTCTCAACATTTTGTAAACTTCTATCAGGTGAAGATGTGCAGGTTAGGTTGATTGGCCGTGCTAAAATTGCCCCTTAGTGTCAGGGGACTAACAGAGTAAATATGTGAGGTTCTGGGAATAGGACAGGAATGGGACTGTGGTTGGTGCAGACTCGCTGGGCTGAATGGCCTCCTTCTACACTGTAGGGATTTAATGATTTGATAGCATGCAGGAAACAATGCTTTTCACTGTAGCCCAATGCATGAGGCAATAATAAATCAAATCAAATATCATGATCACGCTGCTGTTTTTGGGAACTGACTGAGTGCAAATTGGTTGCAACATTTCAATTAAACCAGTGATTATATTTTGAATTTAATGCCCCAATCCCCACTCTTGGAGGCAATTATGGAGGAGGGAATGGACATCTGGGAGGTGGAGACTCTGCCAGTTTACTGCTCAGGGCAGGAAGGGTGGAGGGCTGCCTTCCTTGTGGAGGTCAGTTAAGTAGCCACTTCATTCTGCTGCCACTGGTGTTCAACCAGCAGCAGGCATGCAAATAGCCAGGGAGGGGTAATACGGTGTAGCATACCCTGCTGGGCTTGTGTGTGGTGGTGGGTGGTCCCTCATTCTCAGGCACTGAGTGAGGAACCCAGCATCCAGAAGGGAGGGCCCATTGAAAGACTCACCCGCTGTCTGGTTAGGATAACTACAGCTCCTGTTGGTATACATACACAACCAATGCCATACTAATCAATCATGTAATTAATGCCACAGTTTGGGGAGGCGATGGCCTAGTGGTATTATTGGGTGGATTCTCAGAGCCTTTTTCCCAGGGCTGAAATGGCTGCCACAAGAGGACACAGGTTTAAGGTGCTGGGGAGTGGGTACAGAAGAGATATTAGGGGCAAGTTTTTCACTCAGAAGGTGGTGGGTGAGTGGAATAGGGTCTTTTAAGAGGCTTCTGGATGAGTACATGGGACTTAATAGGATTGAGGGTTATTGGTAAGCCTAGTAGGTAGAGATATGATCAGCGCAACTTGTGGGCCGAGGGGCCTGTTTGTGCTATAGATTTTCTATGATTCTATGATTATCGCTAAATTATTAATCCAGAAACTCAGCCAATGTTCTGGGGACCGGGGTTCAAATCCCATCTTTGGCGGCACCGTAGCACAGTGGTTAGCACTGCTGCTTCACAGCTCCAGGGTCCTGGGCTCGATTCCCGGCTCAAGTCACTGTCTGTGTGGAGTCTGCACATTCTCCTCGTGTCTGCGTGGGTTTCCTCCGAGTACTCCGGTTTCCTCCCACAGTCCAAAGATGTGTGGGTTAGTTTGATTTGCTGTGCTAAGAAATTGCTCCACAGTGTCCAGGGATGCGTAGGTTAGCGGGATTAGTGGGCATAATATGTAGGGATATGGGGTTAGGCCTGGGTGGGATTGTGTTCGGTGCAGACTCGATGGGTCGAAGGGCCTCTTTCTGCACTGTTGGCTTCTATGATTCATCTTGGCAAAGGGTGGAACTTTAAATCACTAAAAAAAATCTAGGATTAAGAATCTACTGATGACCACGGAGCCATGGTCGATTGTCGGAAAAACCTATCTGGTTCACTAATGTCCTTTAGGGAAGGAAATCTGCTGTCCTTACCCCGGTCTGGCCTACATGTGACTCCAGAGCCACAGCAATGTGGTAGACTTCCAACCGCCCTCGGGCAATGAGGGATGGGCAATAAATGCTGGACAGCCAGCGACGCCCATGTCCCACAAATGAATAAGAAAAAAGTAATGGAGTTGCAGAGTCACAATGCGAACGCGAACACTTCTCCACAGTATGTTTTTAGGGGATGAGAGGTGGCGTGCTGCTTGCTGCCGACAGGGTCACACAGCCCCACCAATGTCAATGGGGTTTTCAATGTCAATGGGAAACCCACAGCGGGGGCGCACAGTAAGATGCCACCAGCATAAGCATCAGCAAGATTTCAGCGACTATGCACGAGTCCATTAAGTTAACTCAATCTCAGTGACTGGGCAATCCAAGTCGAAAGGAATTTATTCCCCTCAGGCCCAGCTCAAAACCTGCTCTGCGCGGAGCTGAATCGTGACTTTAGGATGGAAATAAGGAATGGGATTAGCGAGCAGATCCGCTGAGTTATGCTTGGCCATTCTCGTTCTACGGACAGAATTGGAAAATATGCGTCTGCATTCATGTCCAATCTGCTCACCCATTAATCTTTGAGATTGGAATTAATCGCCTGAGATGTACCTCATTGCTTTGAGAGCCAAGTTCCTGTCCTCCCACATTCCAACAGGCACAAATAATTTCAGAGTTTTGCAGAACATTTTCACATCCAGGGCATTAAATTCCAATTATCCCGGCCTGCGCACAGGATGTCAGCTGTCTGCCTGAAACACAGCTGCCCAGGGGGTGCAGGACTCTGTGCTGTGGAAGAATAGTCGCTGTGACTCAGGTAAGTCATGGGGTCAAAGTGTGTTAGTGCTGGGATTTCATTTTAATGACTATTGTAGAATCATAGAATCCTACAGCGCAGAAGGAGGCCATTCAGCCCATCAAGTCTGCACTGACCACAATTCCACCTAGGCCCTACCCCCATTTACCCTAGCTAGCCCCCTTGACTCTAAGAGGCAATTTATCATGGCCAATCGACCTAACCTGCACATCTTTGGACTGTGGGAGGAAATCTGAGCGTGCGGAGGACACCCACGCAGACATGGGGAGAATGTGCAAACTCCACACAGACAGTGACCCAAGCCGGGACTTGAACCCGGGTCCCTGGCATTGTGAGGCAGCAGTGCTAACCACTAGACTCATACTCATTTGGGGAATAGATGATAAATTAGGCTTCAATGATGATAAACGAGTGCATTTATATAGCACCTTGAAGGCAGTAAAGTGTCCCACAGCACCTGACAGGTAAAGATTGAAGCTGAGTGAAAAAGGTGGCATTAAGAGTGGACACCAAAGACTTCCTCAAATTGATAAATTATAAGGAATGTGTTAAAGGAGGAGAAAGAGGTAGAGAGGTTTAGGGAGAAGATTGTCAGAGGTTAACTTTTAAGCAATTAAAATGAAAATAGAGTGGAACAGTGGTTAGCACTGCTGTTTCACAGTTGTATGGGTTCAATTTTTGACTTGGGTTACTGTGTGGAGTTTGCACATTCTCCCCGTGTCTGTGTGGGTTTCCTCTGGGTGCTCCAGTTTCCTCCCACAGTCCGAATGATGTGTTGGCTAGGTGCATTGGGCCATGTTAAATTGTCCCCCAGTGCACCCGAATGCGCTGGAGTAGTGGGCGATATTAATCAAACACCAATCTGGTTTCAGTCGGGGGATTAATATTCCACCATTCGGTTCAAACATTGCAAAGGACATTTTTGCCCTGTATACTTTTGGGGAAAACCTTTCCAGTTCTTAAGCTTTCACAAGTGGCCCAGAATATCTAGTTATTCTATATTTGGTAGTTCAGTGCTCTCAGTTTTGCCAGGATGTCTTTTAAATGATGCCTCGGTTCATGCTCTTTCTAACTGTGAACTTGGAGAGGCGCCAAGTTATCGCTTTGTCGTTGTTATTGTGAGAAAATAGCAAATGCAGCTGTTTGACATTAGTTTTGAATTGGATGCGTTTGGATCAGTTTAGGGTCAAACTCTGAAACAAGGTCAATTTTGGCTTAAACAGGAACATTTTTTTAAAAGGAATGTAAATTAAATGTTTCAACGTCACAGAAACTAAGCTGTACTTATATGTCAGATTTAGAATCATAGAATCCTTACAGTGCAGAAGGAGACCATTTGGCCCTTCGAGTCTGCACCCACCGCAATCCCAACCCGGACCCCACTCCCATACATTTACCCTGCTGACACCCCAGTCAATTTTAGCATGGCTAATCATCCTCACCCGCACATCTTTGGACTGTGGGAGGAAACCAGAGCACCCGGAGGAAACCCACACAGACACGGGGAGAATGTGCAAACTTCACACAGACAGTGGCCCGAGGCTGGAATTGAACCCGGGTCCCTGGTGCTGCGAGGCAGTAGGACAAACCACTGTGCCACCACACCACCCTGCTATTTATCTTACAGCCAAAGTGTGTATTTTTTTTCAACTCTTCTAAGGCCACACTTCAAGAAGGATATATGAGTTTTTTCTTCTCTGTGCAGGTGCGGTAAGCCTGAAACACTACATTAGTATTTCCCTCCTCCTCTAACCAAAGAAAGGGCCACTGTCAGAAGGTAAGAGTGAAGGTAAGAGTTTTATAAATTTTCGTAAATAATTTAAATGGTGCTAGGAATGTTGGTCACTGGGGTTTAAGTGCTGCACTTGTGAGATGTAGGACATCCGTGATGCTTCCAGTGTCTTGGACAACTACATCTGCAGGCAGTGCACCCAACTGCAGCTCCTTACAGACTGCAAGGATAGGCTGGAGCAGCAGCTGGATGCACTTAGGAGCATGAAGGTGGTGGAAAGCATCATGTACAGGAGCTTTAGAGACTTGGACATACCCAAGGTGCAGGCAGATAGATGGGTGACCTCTGGAAGGGGCAGGCAGTGAGTGCAGGAATCCCTTGTGGTCCCCCTCTCCAACAAGTATATCATTTTGGATACTGCTGGGGATGGCCTATCAGGGGATAACAGCAGCAGCAGCCAAAGCAGTGGCCCCACAGTTGGCTCTGTTGTTAAGCAGGAAGGGACAAAGAGTACTAGAGCGACAGTTATAGGGGACTCTATAGTTAGATCAGCAGTTCTGTGAATATGAAAGAGACTCCAGGATGGTATGTTGCTTCCCTGGTGCCGAGGTCCAGGGTGTCTCTGAAGGGCAGAAAGCATTCTGAAGGGAGAAGGTGAATAGCCAGAGTCGTGGTACATGTTGGTACGAACGACATAGGTAGGAAGAGTGATGAGATCCTGCAGCAGCAGTTTAGGGGAGTTAGGTAGAAAGTTAAAAAAGCAAGACCTTTAGGGTTGTAATCTCAGGATTACTCCCTGTGCCTTGTGCCAGTGAGGCTAGAAACAGGAAGATAGCGCAGCTCAAAATGTGGCTAAACAGCTGGTGCAGGAGGGAGGGTTTCAGACATCTGTACTGGGGTCTCTTCCGGGAGGTGGGATCTGTACACGAAGGACGGGTTGCATCTAAACTGGAAGGGCATAAATATTCTGGCTGGGAGGTTCGCTGGTGTCACACAGGAGGATTTAGGGTAGTTTGGCAGGGGGGTGCGAAACGAAGCAAAGATGAATTAACTGAAGGGGAACCAGAAAGTAGGGCCAATAAGACTCAGAGAAAGAGCTGTCAGGGTGTGGTTGCTAATCAAAGAGCATCTGGTGGACTGAACTGCATTTGTTTCAATGTGAGAAGTGTAACCGCTGAGGCAGATAAACTTAGAGCTTGGATTAGTACTTGGGACTATGATGTTGTTGCCATTACAGGGAATTGGTTAAGGGAAGGACTGGATTGGCAGCTTAACGTTCCAGGATAGAGATGTCTGAAGTGGGACCGAGGGAGATGTAAAAGGGATGAGGGAGCTGCACTACTGGTTAAGGAGAATATCGCAGATATACTGCGGGAGGACACTTCAGAGGGTTCGTACAGTGAGGCAATATGGGTAGAGCTCAGGAATAGGAAGGGCACAGTTGGTGCACTTACACCACATGGACTGCAGTGATTCTACAAGGCATCTCCCAACCACCTTCTCAAGGGGAATTTCCTCATAATCCCACATATTTACCCCACTAATTCCCCTCTCTTGGGACACTAAGGGACAAGTTAGCATGGCCAATTAACCTAACTCGCACATCTTTGGGCTGTGGGAGGAAAGCAGGACGCCCGGAGAAAACCCATGCAGACACGGGGAGAATGTGCAAATTCCATTCAGACAGTCAGCCAAGACTGGAATCAAACCCGGGTCCCTGGTGCTGTGAGGCAACAGTGCTAACTACTAATG
The DNA here is from genome assembly GCF_965287045.1 of Carcharhinus amblyrhynchos. NCBI lineage: Eukaryota > Metazoa > Chordata > Chondrichthyes > Carcharhiniformes > Carcharhinidae > Carcharhinus > Carcharhinus amblyrhynchos. The sequence goes on along the minus strand of NC_137329.1, from coordinate 9,323,735 downwards.
GTTCCAATGGCCAAAGAACCCTTCGCTTCTCTGAAAGCACAAAGTTTGCTGGTGCTGTGATGCCCACGCCAAATCATTGACAGCTTGCACCTTTACTGATTGACCTCACAAAGATTGCTCAAGCTGCAGGTTTCCAAAGGAAATGTCGACTGAAAGGTGATTGGCATGAGTAACCACATTGCAGAATGCTCTGGCCAATATATCTGGCATTGTAGTGTAGCTGGCTGCTCTAATCTTGCTTCTGAAGTTGGCTCAATGGAATTGAAGCAAACCTTATCATTTATTCCAGTTTTGGGACAGTGGGCACCAACAGATCATGAGATTTATCCAAAAACAAAATAGATTAAACAGCACAAATGAATCTGGTTATGGTTCCTTTATTGTGGAGTCCAATAGGCGTAGACAAAGGTCATAGGTAGAAGAGGGCACTCACAATGTTAAAATGGTGGCATGGGCTCGTTGGGCCGAAGGGTCTGTTTCCCGTGCTGTGTTGTTCTTTGTTCATTGAATATAGTAGATATTTTTAGTAGCACTTTCCAAACCTGTGATGCCTACTACCCAGAAGGACAAGGGCAGAAGGTCATCGGGATCGCTATCACCTCAAAGCCACCCACTTGGAAACATATCGCCGTTCCTTCACTGTCGCTGGGTCAAAATGCTGGAACTCCCTCCCTAACAGCACGGTGGGTGCACTTACACCACATGGACTGCAATGATTCAACAAGGCAGCTCACCGCCACCTTCTCAAGGGCAATTTGTGTTGTGTTCACATCCTGTGAACGAATAATATTTAAAACAAGTTTCAATTACAATATATCTAATCTCTACTTTTTCATTGAATTCAAATGATCAAAACAACATAAAGGGGTGAATTTTCCCATCCCGCCTGGCACGGGAATCAGAGCGGGCGAGGGGCAGGCCATGGGAAGGTGGAATTTTCCAGTTTCAGTGTGAGTGCAGCTGGAAAATCCCACCCAACATTTTTCTAACTGAGTAGTGATACACCTGGATTGAAATCTGACATTTGTAGGTGAAATGTCATCTCAGATTCAATGTCTTTTTCACACAGCACACCTGTGCAAGAAAACCTCATGAATTGGGGAATGCTGCACAATTTAGCCCTCAGAATCAGAAACATAGGGATATATGAAGTAGGAGCAGAATGGTTAATAACTATTGTGCCAATAGCAAACACCAGTGATGCCAGATCATGTACCACTGGAACTCAGGGATGGTTGTAGAAGGAGTCTTGCATTTATCTATTCCTGTTGCGTACAGTTAATAAATGTTTTGGAGTCCCTGGATGCCTCATTTCTGGTGATCTCAATTAAATACATCCTGCAACTGTGTGACTGCCACAAGGCGGCACGGTGGCACAATAGTTAGCACTGCTGCCTCATAGCGCTAGGGACCTGGGTTCGATTCCTAGCTTGGGACACAGTCTGTGTGGAGTTTGCATGTTCTCCCCATGTCTGCGTGGGTTTCCTTCGGCTGCTCTGGTTTCTTTCTACAGTCAAAGATGTACGAGTTGGGTGGATTGGCCATGCTAGACTGCCCCTTAGTGTCAGGGGGACAAGCTCGTGGAAATGCATGGGGGGTAGGGCTTGGGTGGGAGTGTTGTTGGCGCAGACTGGATGGGCCAAATGGCCTCCTTCTGTACTGGAGGGATTCTATGACTGTTTATGATGATAAGTCATGGTGGGATTTGATGGATTTTTTTTATTCATCCATGGGACATGGGTGTCGCTGGCTGGATCAGCATTTATTCCCCATCCCGAGTTGCCCTTGCAAAGGTGGTGGTGAGCCGCCTTCTTGAATCGCTGCAGTTCACGTGCTATGAGTTGACCCAGAATATTGTTAGGGAGGAAATTCCTGGATTTTGAACCACTGACCACATATTCGTGTGTAGCTACCCTCACTGTCCTCTGGGGCCAGACCGTTTAGGAGAGATTTTAGGAAGTACGTAGAATAGTATAGAATAGAATCCCTGCAGTGCAGAAGGAGGCCATTTGGCCCATTGAGTCTGCACTGACCACAATCCCACTGGCTCTATTCCCGTAACCCCACATATTTACCCTACCAATCCCCTGACACTAGGGGTCAATTTAGCATGGCCAATCAATCTAACCCGCATATCTTTGGACTGTGGGAGGAAACTGGAGCACCCGGAGGAAACCCACGCAGACACGGGGAGAGCATGCAAACTTCACACAGACAGTGACCCGAGCCGGACTGTGAGGCAGCAGTGCTAACCACTGTAACACCCTGCCGCCCCAAAGGGTGGGGGAGGTTTGGAAGTCTCTTCCACAAATGGCAGTTGACGCTCGATCTGTTGCTAACTTTAAATCTGAGATAGATAACTGATCCCGGAACTGGGTGCAGTCCCTGTTCCGACACAGGGGTGTGACTACGAGCCAGCACCTCCAACAGCGCAGTACGCCCTCAGCAATGTGCTGCAGAAGTCAGCCTTGATTCTTGTACTGGAGTGGGACTCAGACATAAGAGCGTGCTACCCGCTGAGCTTTGGCTGACACTCATTATCCCAAACCTCCTGCACTGAACTCTGTCCAGTCTGTAAACCCAAAGTGACTGATAAGTGGATACATCTGGAGAGTTGGGGGGAGGCAGAAAGAATATATTCAGCCGAGGTGGTGAATATAGTGTAACAGTCCCAAAACGCAGGGAGTAAAAGTTGCATTGCAGTGACTGATGGATTGGCAGCAGAACAGTCACATCAAATCGAAAGAAATATGAGCAGTTGTGAGCAACACCCCGACCATTCCTATTCCATGACGTGCCATTAACTATGCAGCAAGGAGCACAAAAAGACCCTGTGTGAATAGCTTCCTGTGTTAAATAAACAGATGACACACATCCAGTTGGCAGTTCTTCCTATATCAGGGGTTCAGACATTAAGCTGATGACAAGTTGCTCACTCCAGTTTAGGCTGACAGGAATTCTTCAATTTACCTTCAGCGTATTCTCATTTACGGATCTGAAATTTGACCGGAGAAATTGGTTTTCTCACCCCGCCTCGGGTACCTTTCAGATCTAGATTGTGGCAGAATTTCCTTATCCAACCGGGGCACACACGTGGATCGACAGCTGCCCGCTTATCCAGCTGTGAACGTGCCCAGTCGCCGTCGACCTGTCAAAGGAGTTAGCTTCCTGCGACAAGGTAACTTTTCCTGGCATTTTGAAGGCGGGCGTCGAGGTTTTCCCCACCACGGTGCAAACCTTTGTGACTGTTTACTGTTAAACGTAACTCAAAAGTCAAAGAAGCCGGCTTCTGATGACATCAGTACGTCTGGTAAATTGGTTGAGGATGGGAGGGAGGAAAATAATATTGGCGGCCGCATCAAATATTCCGGAAGAATGACATGTCATCTATAATGAGCCATCGTTCCTGCTGTTATAAGCCTTTGAAGTGCATCGCTCAGTCATCCACAAACATTGGAGTCATGCGGTGGATGTAATCCTGTAGTAATGTCGACCATGGCTCATCTATAACTGCCAGACCTAACCCCCCCCCACCGCCCCGACCCCCCACCCCAACCCCCCACCCGCCAACAGAATCATTGAGAACATATAAAAAGAATGGTGCTATTAGTGTTGGTTAATCACAGCTTCAAAGGTTAAAGCAACATTACCAGAAATTACCAACTTTATGCATTGCAGCTTCTGAGGTGTCTTCCTCTCTTCATCATTCAATATTTTCCTCATCCCCCACATCTTTGCCCTCGTCAACAAACGCAGTTGACAGGGCCCTCAACTGTTTCCCAACCCAGTTACCACATTTCTTTTCTCACCCCTTCCCCTGCATCCTAGAGCCGCAATTGGATTCCCCCTACTTAAAAGTTTGAAGCTTATTCATTGGCCGCAAGTAAGGCTTTTATTAATATTGCAATGAATTCACTGTGAAATTCCCCTAATCGCCACAGTCCGGTGCCTGTTTGAGTTACTGCGCCTAACAAGCACGTCTTTCAGACTGTGGGAGGAAACCGGTGCACCCAGAGGAAACCCACGCAAACATGGGGAGAACGTGCAGACTCCACGCAGACAGTGACCCAAGTCAGGAATCGAACCCTGGTCCCTAGCGCTGTGAAGCAGCAGTGCTAACCACTGTGCCACCATGTCAAACACCGCCCTCTGATTACCTCACCCGCCTCAACATCCATTAGGCTATGCTCCTCCCTTTTCACGGCCTCTAAAATGGTGGAGCCCCGACCACATTGACCCCACCTCTCCCATTTCAGCATTGCAAGGGGACTTTTCCCTCTGCGACACCATTGTCCAAATCAGTCGCTCCATTCCCTTCCCATGGTGCCTGACAATGCAAGCGCAGGAGATGTAACAACTGGAGACACAGTGGGCTGAAGGGCCTTTGTCAGTGCTCTAGAACTCTACGTAAAGCTCTATGACTCCTCTTGCCTTGCTGCCCAAGGCCCATCCACTCTTTCCAAGTAAAGCAGATGTTTATGTGTTGTTCTTACAGACTCATATCCTGAGTCCGTTGCTCATTATGTGGTGTTATAATCTGAAGAGGCAATGAATGATTCCCCCCTTTTCCCTCTCCTCTTTAACCGCAACAGGATTTTAAAAATTAAAATGAATGTACTTGCTCATTCAGTGAGCATCAATGCACTGTCATCTTAAAAGACAGGTTTTCTGGAGTGTTAACAGAGAAAAGAGAATAGATTTTATTGTATTCAATCCAGCCTAGCTATATGAATAAAAACATAAAAAAGTGTTTGATGTAAAGCTTAAAGTTTATTTATTTATTAGTCACAAGTAAAGCTTACATTAGCACTGCAATGACGTTACTATGAAATTCCCCTAGTCACCACACTCCAGCACCTGTTCGAGTCAGTGTATCTAACCAGCATGTCTTTCAGACTGTGGGAGGAAATCGGAGCACCCGGAAAATACCCACGCAGACACGGGGAGAATGTGCAGGCTCCACACAGACAGTGACCCAAGCCAGGAATCGAACCCAGGTCCCTGGCGCTGTGAGACAGCAGTGTTAACCATCATGCCATCATGCACATAAGTAGATTACAGACTTGAGAAGGATAAATTAAACACAGATGAGCCAGAAAAATAAAAGGGGTGTATATTTCACGGAGGTTGGTGACTTGACTGGCTTCAGGCTAAATTCGGTTGATCTACTGCTTTCCCTCAGTGACGCCAATGCTTCCAGCATCAAGTTCATTGAAAGACGCAGAGGAATAATTTATCTGTTCTGGAGGCAGGTATAACTCGTTCAACAATTTCTGTCTGCAGCACCTGGATTGTCACAATCAGCAGACAGGGTTCAAAAACATGCAAGTTGAGTGGAGAGAGAGAGAGCGAGGGGGAAGAAGGAACTCACTTTGGGTTCTCTTCCTTCCCCTTATTGGTAGCTGGTCCTGTTCTTCAGAGAAATCAGGTGTTTACACACACACACACAAAGGGTTGGCTTGACACCTGACCTTCACTTTCCTATTGTCCAGGAATCCTGATAAAGTCATGACCAATGTGTCCCAATCACAACTTGATTAGACCTTGCCTGGGAATCCCTCGCTCAACCAGGGTTTGTCTGCATCTGGATTGAGTATCCAGATGGGCGCCTGGGCATGTGCTAATGGGCCAGGAGATGTGCCATTCACTCACATTCCCCTGAAGTCATTAGCCAGAATCCTCCAATGTCGTGCTGTCAGCGAGAGCAGAGAATTTGGCGCTCAGTCAAATCTCCAGCCACTGCAGCGGGACTGGAGAATCCTGGCCGCCAGTGAGGTTGGGGAATTCTGGCCATTGTCTTGGGTAAGTTTCTGCAGATTGGTCAACCTGGATTTCCATCCTCAAGGTGGGTTTAAAGCTTGGGCAAATTCTTGGCTCGGCTCCATCGGAAGGAAGCAAGATCTTTAACTCCAGTGGCTGGGGGAGGATTTGGAGTTGAAGATAGACTGGCAAGCCTGGGAAAAGTTTGCAGGCAGCCACAGGGGCTGCCAAGTGCAGAGACGGATATTTACAGGTCTCACCTCAACTTTGTCCCAGTTTAAGTAAAAACACAAAGGCCCTCCAGCCCTCACCTCTCACAGCCCTCGCCATTCAAGAACTCCTCATGCCCCACCTCATGCCCCCCTCCCTCCCTCCTCCTGCTCCCTGATACCCACACGCCAAGCTCTGCCATTTCACCCACATACCCCAACCATGACTCCTTAAAAACCTGTCCAAACTCATGAAATGTTCTGAGGAGTAGGACACACCAATTTCCACAGTGGAACCAACAAGGTTAGCAGTGCCAATGTGGTTCATTGACAGGACCAAGCCCACACCATTAAATGGTGGTCTCGAAAATCAGGCAAGGTAGGAATTATAAGAACAAAAGAACTAGGAGCAGGAGTAGGCCATTCAGCCCCCTGAGCTTGCTCTGCCATTCAATACAATCGTGGCTAATCTCATCCCCACCTCAACTCCACTTTCCTGCCCATTCACTATGCCCCTTCAAACCCTTTAAAAATTAAAAATCTGTCTATCTCCTCCTTAAGTTTGCTTAATGTCCCAACATCCACCGTACCCTGGGGCAGTGAATCCCACAAATTCATGACAGAATTATTTCTCCTCATCTCTGTTTTGAATCCAGGAATTCAGGAATCGGGACCCATCCACCATTTTCAAAGCGTTCCCAAGTTTCAGACACAGTCCAAATCCCGGCTATGGTCTCCGTCTCAATGGTGTTGGAATGTGGAAGGCATAAAGGGACAGTGATGCAAATTGTGTAGCCTTCCTTGATTGTTAGTTCAAGTCACTGGAACATGTCTTTGGTTTCTTCTTTAAAAAATTCAACTAGGCGCTCCTGCCGATCGATTCAAATATTATTTTACTGTATGAAGTGTGTTTCACGATGGTACTTTTGTTTACATTGGGAAGACCAATGCAGATTGAATGATAACCTATGGAACGTTTCCATTCAGTCCACAAGCAATGACCCTACAACTATCTCATGAATTGTGCTTATTTGTTTTATTTGTGTCGTCATCACAATTTGCCAATCCCTACCATGATGATTTCTCAGTAAACCAATTAACTATCTGTCTGCCCACCCAACTACTGATCCAACTACCATCCTGCTACCTATCTACCTACTTACCTACCTACCTATCTATCTACCTCTCTATCTACCTATCTACCTGTTCGAGTACACTGAGGGAGAATTTAGCATGACCAATGCAACTAACCAGCACATCTTTCGGACTGGGAGAGGAAACCTGAGCACCCAGAGGAAACCTACCTACCTACCTGCCTATCTACCTACTTACTTGCCTACCTGTCCACCTACCTCCCTACCTACCAACCATCCTACCTACCTACTAACCTACCTTCTGACCTACCTACCTACTAACCTACCTGTCTACCCATCTATCTACTCATCTCTCCCCTAACCCAGCTATAAGCCGACCTACCGACCGACTAACCTATCTGCCTACCATCCTATCTACCATTCTACCTACCTGTCCCCTACCTCACTCTTCCCCCGGCTGCCCACCTATTCTCTGCCCACCTACCAGCCTACCTACAGAATCTTTACACATGGTCACAACTATGACCAGTGCTCAGAACGTCTTTGAAGGTCCTCACAAAAAACCGACAGAGCTTTATTCCTTTCCCGTGATAAAAATCCTTCTTAAACGGATGGAACTTTTTTGAATGAATTTATCTGAAACTTTTTTTTCTCTCTAACTCTGGCTTTTTCCTGCAGCCAGCTGCTGACAGTATTAAATTCAAGATGTGAAGCGTGGCTGGAAAATTCCACTTGGCACCTGGCCTGAGACAGTTTCTCTTTCTTGATGATGTGTGAAGCGATTCACCAGCTTCATGAGTAACTGCCAGGACATTCCTTTCCCTGCGTCTGCTCCTTGACTAATTTCCCTTCACCCTTTTTCACAGCGCTTTCGCCCTTCCTTGTTCTACCCGTTGCTAATGTTGATGATTCATTCTGCTCTTCCTCTTTACTGTTTGGATTGAAGTCCAGTTGCTACGTTTGGCCAACCAAAAATTTGTGAGTTCCTCTTCACAGAAAAATCAATGTTGCTGGATTCTCAATTCCGAATTATTAAAGTTTATTTATTTGTGTAGATGAGTAGGATGGGGCGATGCGGACTCTGGAAGTGCATACAGTTTTAGTTTAGGCAGGCATCATGATAGGGACAGACTTGGAGGGCCGAAGGGCCTGTTCCTGTGCATACTTTTCTGTGTTTTTTGTCACAGGTAGGCTTACACTAACACCGCAATGAAGTTAATGTGAAAATCCCCTAGTTGCCACACTCCGGTGCGGGTACACTGAGGGAGAATTTAGCATGGCCAAAGCACCTAATCAGCACGTCTTTCGGACTGGGAGAGGAAACCTGAGCACCCAGAGGAAACCCAGGCAGACACGGGGAGAATGTGCAAACTCCACACAGACAGTGACCCAAGGCAGGAATCGAACCCAGGTCCCTGGTGCTGCGAGACAACAGTGCTAACCACTGTGCCACCGTGCCATCTTGCAGTCTTGGGAGGCAGGAGAGGGCAAACTTTGACACAGTTGCGTAATGACCTCTGCTGGATGATTCACTTACATGGAGAGAAATGTACATGGTTGTGACGGCTTCCATGACGGAATCGATGATAGACTAACCTAACTCCATTCACTGCCTTGACTAGAGTGGGTTATATTGAAAATCACTTTGAAAACCTCAAAACGCCAAAGATAGGCCTCGTCACATTAGAAATATGCTGACAGGGGGTAATTCTGTTGTACTCATTGGCAGCCATGTCTTCAGCTGCTTAGACCCAAAGCTCTGTATTTCCCTTCCCGAATCCACCCACCTCTCCAACTCTCTCTTTTCCTTACAGACGCTACTTAGAATGTACCTCTTTGAACAGGATTGCCTGCCCTAATTCCTCCTCATGTGGCTCAGCGATAGTCAACATGTTATCAGCCCTGTGAACCTTCTTGCTACATTCTGCTGTCAGAATGGGACTACCTAGAAACTCATTGCTGTTATTATGTAGAACCCCTGACCATGTAATGTAAACACAGTAAAAAGTCTGACAACACCAGGTTTTAGTCCAACCTATTTATTTGATAATATACTCGCAAGCTTTCGAGGGGTTACCCTCTTCGTCAGGTGAATGGAAAAGGGGAACTCTCCATTCACCTGACGAAGAGGGTAACCCCTCGAAAGCTTGCGAGTATATTATCAAATAAATAGGTTGGACTAAAACCTGGTGTTGTCAGACTTTTTACTGTGTTTACGCCAGTCCAACGCCGGCATACCCACATCATGTAATGTAAGTCAGCCTCCTGGCGCCCTCCATTAGGGCACAGAGCCCTTACATTTTCTCGTTACAGTCCAATCACCGAACTCTGATTCATTCTGATGGAACTCACGTTTCATCAACTCTTCAGGAAAGATCTGAATTGACGATGGGGAGGGAGGAGGCCTGCTTCACTTCATTCTAACAGCGATCAAGTACAAGTTTAGCCACGTAGGCTTGGAGACAAATCTGCAGCCGTTCAGCCATGGAGCTGAAGGAAGCCATTCTCCAGATAAGCATTAGAGATTTGAAGGGGGTTCTGCTTTGTGCATCGGGAACAGCTGGGCTTGCGCAAGGCCCAAATGTATAAAACCATATCAGCCACAAATATCCTCAGGACATAGTTATAGAAAAGCGGTGACTCATGATGCCTGGGTGATGGGAAGCATGACTGTTTAGTTTTAAAGAATTAGCTGACAAATATCTCATGGAAAATGTGCGGCAATACTTTGGATCCATGGCGTGCTGACACCAAAGATCACCGATAAAGTGTCACAATTAAAAAAACATTTACTTTCAGAATTTCAATTTGCAAGAAATCTCTCGTTCAGCGCCGGGTTTCTATTTTTGTGCCTTGTGTCATCTGGGTTAACAGCATCTGAATTAATTCTGTCACTCTCACTTACTAGATACAGCATTGACAATTCCAGATATTCAGATGGAAGCAAGTTACAAATTGCATTTGTATAGTGCAGCAAAAGCGCTTCACAGAAGTATTGCAGAAATCAAAGTTTTAAGGATTGTTTTAAAGGAGGAGCGAGAGAGAGAGTGCAAGATGGGGAGGTTTACTGTAGCAATTCTACAGCTCAGGCTGAGGGCAGCTGAAGACATGGCCATCAGTGTTGGAGCAATAAAAATCAGCAATGCAAAAAGACCCAGACTCTTCAGAGTGCTGAGATCTCAAAGGTTTGTAGAGTAGGAGGAGATGACAGAGATAAAGGGGAACAAGGTCACGGCGGCATTTGAAAACAAGGGTGAGAAGGGTGACACGGTGGGTACAGTGGTTAGCACTGCTGCCTCACAGCATCAGGGACCCGAGTTCGATTCCAACTTGGGTCACTGTCTGTGTGGAGTTTGAATGTCCTCCATGTAGCTGTGTGGGTTTCCTCCAGATGTTCCGGATTCCTCCCACACTCCAAGGATGTGCGGGTTAGGTTGATTGGCTATTCTAAATTGCACCTTTGTGTCGGGGGACTAGCAGGGTAAATGCATGGAGTTATGGGGATAGGGCCTGGGTGGGATTGTTGTCGGTGCAGACTCAATGGGCCAAATGGCCTCTTTCTGCACTGTAAAGATTCTATGAATTTTAAAATTAAAATCATGTAGGTGAGGGATCACGTGATTGGTGAGTGAATGGAATTTCTCATAAATTAGAATGTGAACACCCTAACTCAGGGTGGGAGGCCAGCTTAGAAGGGGGGTGGCATAATTAATTTTAGAGACAACAAAGACATGGTGAGGATTTCAGCAGCAGAGAGTTGAGTGAGATGTGGTGACAGTTGACATTACGGAGGTGTAAGTTGGCAATATTGGTGACGGATGGTGTATGCAGAGAGAGGACCCACCTGGGGTTGAATAGAACCACAACTTGTAGAGTAAGGAGATTGTAAGCTAAGGAAGAGAGGGAGGGACGGGAGCACCCTTCCTGGGAAGAATTTGGAGTTAGCCATGGGGGATTGCTGAGTGTCGAGGCAGGCTGTTTAAAAGGCCAAACTTGGTGCTCTGGAACTTTGTCCCAGTTGTAATGGTATAACAGTAGCAGCCCCCTACCTCTCATCCATCACACCCTCTCACCACCCCACACACTACACATGGTCCACTCGTGCCAACTCATGTCAATGCATCACCCCACCCCCTCCACATAGCCCACATGGTCTCTCATGCTCCCCATGCCAGCACATGACCACCCCATTCATCCTCATGGATCTTTATTGACTCTGTGCCATCTCAATGCCAACTCATGCAATCTCACCCACAGCCCTTTGCCCTTAGCCCTCCAGGCAATCTCATCCTGCTTCCACTGTAGCAAGATTTCAGGAGCCATGGTGAGATGAAAGAAAATAACATTTTAAGTATCTATTATAGACTTCACTGTATAATAAAAAAAAACACAATAATAAAAACACTTTTAAGTCCCTTCAGGTACTTAATCCATTATAAAATTGTTTGTATTCTTATCCCCAAATCAAAGGCATCTAATCTTTTTCTAAGCCCTTGGAGCTATCAGACAATGAATGTGCAGCCACATCCACCTCACCACTACCCCCCCTCCACACCCTACTGTGATAACGATAGGTTGTGGAAACAGTCAAGCTAGAAAATGATAGCACTCAGGTTTATGTAAACAAACATCTATTAAAATTCCAAGCACTGTTTGTGTTCAAACTGGCTGTGTTTTTTTTTTAAAGAGCAGGGAATTTAAATGACTTGGACATTTTGAGAATTCCACAGACTTTGTCCTCTTTTTAAGCACGTTCAGGTCTACTTTTAATAATCTCAAAGAGAGTAACTGACCTGTCTAAATAATGCCAATATGTTTAAACCTTCGACTCAAATTTGTAAATCCCACAAGTTATATTGCCTTCTTAATCACATTGCCCACTCACCCTGCTGCCTTCAGCGATCTTGGACATGCACCCCAAGCTCCATGTAGCCCTCTGTATTTCCTAGCATCCTACTGTTCATTGTATATCCCCTTGCCTTGTTGGTCCTTCCAAAATGCATCATTTCATGCCACTGTTCGGCCAATCTGACCAGCCCATCTGTATCATTCTCTTATTTAAGAACATAAGAACATAAGAACATAAGAAATAGGAGCAGGAGTAGGCCAACTAGCCCTTCGAGCCTGCCCCGCCATTCAATAAGATCATGGCTGATCTGTCGTGGCTCAGTTCCACATTCCCGCCCTCTCCCCATAACCCTTAATCCCCTCTCTCACCAAAAACCCATCAACCCGCGTCTTAAAAATATTTAGCGAGGCAGCCTCCACCACTTCAACAGGCAGAGAATTCCAGAGATTCACCACCCTTTGAGTGAAGAAGTTCCTCCTCAACTCTGTTCTAAACCGCCCCCCCTTTATCTTGAGGCTATGCCCCCTAGTCCTACTATCCTTTCTGAGTGGGAAGAGTCTCTCCACCTCTATCCTATCCATCCCATTCATCATCTTATACATCTCAATGAGATCTCCTCTCATTCTTCTAAACTCTAACGAGTACAAGCCTAATCTATTCAGCCTCTCCTCATAGCTCAACCCCCTCAACTCCGGCATCAGCCTAGTAAACCTCCTCTGCACTCCCTCCAAGGCCAAAATATCCTTGCGTAAGTACGGCGCCCAAAACTGCACACAGTACTCCAGCTGCGGCCTCACCAATGCCCTATACAGGCTTTCCTAAGGCTTTCCTTTTCACTATTTACCACACCACCATTTTTAGTGTCACTTGCTAGCTTCCTGATCTTGCTCCCCATATTTACATCTAGATTATTATTGTACACTACAAATAGCAAGGGACCCGGCACTAATCCCTGCTGCACACCACTGGACACAGGCTTCCAGTCACAAAAACAACCTTTGACCATTACCTTCTGTCTCCTGCCACTAAGCCAATTTTGGACCCAATTTAACAAATTGCCCCGGACCTAATGGACTCTTACCTTCTTGATAAATCTGCCCTGAGAGACCTTGTCAAAAGTCTCACTGAAGTCCACATAAACTAAATCCATTGCACTGCCCTCATCTACACACTCAGTCACCTCCTCGAAAAATCCAATTGAACATGTTAGGCATGGAGAACTTCCAACTTTGTGAAAATTAGAGCCTTTGCATTATTTTCAGACTGGAAAAGTGCACATTTCAGGAATCCCATATTTTTATTCCTCTCCAGGGAATGAAGAAGATCCTCCTAAATGCTTTATGTGATGTGTTGGGGGTTTTTTATATTCATGTCCCTATATGTGGATTCACAGAGAAATGGAAACATTTTCTCCATGCCTATCTTGTTAAATTTCTTTATCACTTTAAAGGCTTCCAATGCCTCACTTTATGGCTTTGATTTGATTTGATTCATTATTGTCACATGTATTGGGATGCAGTGAAATGCATTGTTTCTTTTGTGCTGTCCAGAAAAAGCAGATTGCTCATAGATTGTAGAGGGGAGAAGGAAAGAAGAGGATGCAGAATATAACGTTACAGTCATGGCTCGGATACAGAAAAAGATCAGCTTAATATATGATTGGTCCTTGCAAAAGTCTGAAGACAGCAGGGAAGAAACTACTTTGAGCTTTTTTTTGACAAGTACAAACTGGTTCTTTATCACAAATGGAGTCAGTTGGTATGTGATCTCAAACCTTTGTATCTTTTTCCTGACGGAAGAAGGTGGAAGCGAGAATATCCGTGTTGCATTGGATATTAGATATGGCTTTTGGAGATAAAGGGATCAAGGGATATGGGGGGAAGAGTGGATCAGGATGTTGAATTTGTAATCAGCCACGATCAAGATGAGTGGCGTAGCAGGCTTAAAGGGCCGAATGACCTTTCCTGTTTCTAGTTTCTATGTGCATGGGGTCCTTGATTATGCTGGCTGCTTTTCTGAGGCAGAGGGAAGTGTAGATGGAGTCAATGGATGGGACGCTGATGGACTGGGCTTCGTTCACAGCCCTTTGCAGTTTCTTGCGGTCTTGGTCAGAGCAGGAGCCATACCAAGCTGTGATACAACTGGGAAGGCTTGACGAGACGCTCCCCTCTCGTCTTTTCAGACTGAAGCCGGAGAGACCATTCTGATCACACGCTGATGAGGATTGACGCCCACACTGCCGGCCTGCACCGAATCTGTAGCCGCAAACTGGTAGACTGCAAATAATGAGGTGCAGGAATGTGGCACCAAGGTAACATGGCCCATCAACCCAAGGATGGCAACTCCTACTAACACGGGTAAAATCTAAAGAGTTGATTAGTTTCTATTTAAACAATGTCATTCGGACAGTGGATTCATTAATTATATTACGGACGTACAATAACGTTGGTGTGTGATGACTCAAAGGTCAGGAAGGGCACCGTCTTAGCTTTAGTCAGGAAGGGCACCCTCACCAGCCTTTCTCTCTTGCTAGGAATGCCAACGGCAGGATGGAGACATCCACGGCATTGAAATTACTTCGGAATATATTCCTAGTTTTATTTTGCGTTGGATTCAAATGCCAAAGAAAATTGTGACAGAAATAACAGTGTATAATCAGAAAAGAAAATTGAAATTTACCCGGGGGGGGTGGGGTGAAGATTAACACCCCATTATCTGAATTACTTGAATAAGATTCAGACAGTTGGCAGGAATGAACTGACACGTTAAATTGAGATAAGATCTCACGACTTAAAACTTTGAGGTAATAATTTATTGTAGAACATTGACTTATGTTAATAAACAGGCTCTTTCCTACTTTGCTCTCATAAGATTTTCAGATACGCGTAATGAATTAAATATTAGCTTCCTATTTAATAGAAATGATTCTTTTGCTACATTTCACATTTACTGGTATCTCATGAAGTGATTAAATACAATTATAACTTACATATTGCTAAATGTTAATACTAAACCCATAAATTCCTTAAAAAATCCAAAAGAACCCAACACTTCAATATTATGGTTCATGTACTATTCATTGAAGGGCATCTGCAATACCCATGGATAAACCTTTATTGTTCTTCACCAACTTAATTTAAAAAAACAGAGTCTATCACCCAACAGCGTCATTTAAGATAAATAGCCAACAATTAAATTACAAAAAAATGCCCTTAGGGTGCTACGTCACTGGCTAGGCCAGCATTTATTGCTCATCCCCAGTTGCCCTTGAGAAAGTGATGGTGAACTGTCTTCTTGAATCACTGCAGCCCATGTGGTGTAGGTGCACCCACAGTGCTAATATGGAGGGGGGCTTCCAGCATGCTGATCCAGTGACAGCTGGGTTCCAAGTCAGGATGGTGAGTGGCTTGGAAGGGAACTTTCAAGTGGTGGTGTTCCCACACGTTTGTTGCTCTTGGCCTTCCCAGTGGTACAGGTTGTGTTTGGAAGGTGCAGTTTCAGTAGCCTCGATGTGTTGCTCAAGTGCATTTTGTAGTTGGTACACACTGATGCCATTGTGTTTTGGTGGTGGAGGGTGTGAATGTTCAGTGGGTTGGATGGGGTGCTGGTCAAGCAGGTCGCTTTGCCCTTGATGGTGTCCAATTTCTTGAGCGTTGTTGGAGCTGCAGTCATCAAGCGTGGAGTATTCCATCACACTCCTAACTTGTGTTTGTAGGTGGTGGACAGACTTTGGGAGAGTGGGGGCGGGGGGTGGGGGGGGGGAGGTTCAAGAGGTGAGTTACTCGCTGCAGGATTCTAAGCCTCTGAGCATCTCTTGTAGCCGCAGTGTTCATGTAGCTGGACATCTTCTATACCCCATGTAAATACCTCATCATTTTATCAACACCTCCAGCCAGTTGGCAAGAGCTGGTAAAATCCTTCCCAGGCTCACTAACAAAGCTCATTGCACAATGATCTGGAGTGGGATTCTTGAACAATTCCACTTGTGATGTAATTGTACGTTTAAAAATAAAGGTTTCTTTTTTAAATCATGTTCTCTGCAGCTATCACAGCTTCAGTTTTTTTTATTTCCATTGTTGCTGGGTTGTCTGGAGAAGTCCTTTTATTGCTTCTTCAAAGACTTAAATGGGGTTCTGTTTATTTTCACCATGGGCCTCAGGTACTTTCTGGAATTTGTTTTATGACCCTGCATTATTAGGGGGAAGACTGGTTGGCAGGTTAACTGACAAGAGCTCTTTCATTTTCAGTTTTGAGCTGCTGTTTTAGTTTTGAAGGGGGTTGACATCAAGCTGAAAAGCAGCGCTTCTCTCTCTCTCCCTGGTTTTGGAAATTCTGCTATTAGCGAGAAGCAAGGTTCCTGGCCTTCCTGGAGTAGAAAATCTGTTGTTGTTGGTTGACTTGACTAGGGTCTCTCTCCTGGCTGTTTTGGGAAGCCATTCTGACTCCAAGCTTGTCTGTGTGTGCCTCAAGAGAACTGCAGTGTTCAACCAAAGGACTCAGTTCCAGTGTCACGTGAACATTAGTCTTTGCTGTGTTAAAGCTCTGGAAAGGATTTTGTTTATGGGATGGTTTGATAAGGGTTATACAATATCATGATTGTTTTTTTCCTTGCTTGTAACTGGTAGAAGTGCTAATTTTCTTTCTATACACGTTGACTGTATTCTAAAATAAACCTTGTTTGATGAACTTTGTTTGATGCTCCTTAGTGCATCAGTCGAATCATACTTGAAGTGCAGTATCTCATGCTTACCGTAGACAAATTCAAAGTGCAAAAGTTTATGATTGAGGCAGACTTCAAAAAACACTTTGAAGTTTATAACACATTGCCCCAGGCTATTCAAAGGCCCTCATGCTTCTCATCCCCTGTTGAGGTTTACTGACTATGGGCAGAATGGCAATTGATAGCAAAATGTTATGGATCCTGAGGTTTTTTAGCATAGGAATCAAAACGTTTGACTGCAATTGTACAGCGCATTGGTAAGGCCATACCTATAGAATATTGTGTGCAGTTTTGGTATCCTTGTCTTCCTTCTTGCTATAGAGGGAATACAACAAAGATTTACCAGGCTGATTCCTGAGTTGGCAGGTCTGTCGTATGAGGTGAGATTAAATCAGTTAGGATTATATTCATTGGAGATTAGAAAAGTGAAAGGGGATCTCATAGAAACTTATAAAATTCTAACAGGGTTAGACAGGGTAGATTTGGAAAGAATGTTCCTGATGGCTGGGGAGTCCAGAACTAGGGGTGAACCTTTTAGGATTGAGGTGAGGAGAAATTTCTTCACCCAGAGGGTGCTGAATTTGTGGAATTCACTATCATAGGAAGTAATTCATAGAATTATAGAACCCCTACGTTGCAGAAGGAGGCCATTCGGCCCATTGAGTCTGTATCCGACAACAACCCAACTCCACGTATCCACTCTACTAATTCCCCTGACACTAAAGGTCAATTTAACATGGCCAATTCACCTAACCTGCACATCTCTGGACTGTGGGAGGAAACCAGAGCACCCGAAGGAAATCCACGTACACAAGTAGAACATCCACACAGTCACCTGAGGCTGGAATTGAACAGCACAATGAGGCAGCAGTGCTAACCACTGTGCCACTGTGCCACCCAGTTGAGGACAAAACATTGTGTGATTTCAAGAAGAAATTAGATAGTCCTCTCAGGCCTAAAGGGATCAAAGTATATGGGGAGAAGGAGGAATCAAGATATTGAATACGATGATCAGCCATGAACAGAATGAATTACGGAGCAGGCTCGAAGAGCCAAATGGCCTAATTCTGCTTCTATGTTTGAAAAAATGCCAATTTTTAACCAGGAGCTTATGGGTTAATCTGTAAAATGTGGAATGAGAAAGTGAACCTTCTTCATTAGTAAATGCAATGAGTTGGTGAATGTGCTCTTGAAATAGAACATAGGTGGCTTAATATATCAGTCATGTGGACAGAGAGAGCAAGACAGCAAAAAGTCAGGTGACACTGGTTCCTTACAACATAATATTGTTTGTGATACTATTTCGGCACAGTCTCTTTATTGGATGAACCCCTAATGGTCTACAGGCATTGAGTTATTAATCCAACATGTACTGCGATTGAAAGATTATCTGGGCACAGCAAAGTCCAACTGGCTCAAATCCACAACATAATAAAGCCCACAATTATAACTTTCAATAAACCAATCACAGTCAAACGCCACTAAAACTCAAAGCACAGTCACAGAGAACAAATTTAGCCCGGTCGTAAAGCAATTACAAGTAAATGCACAACATTTGAAAATATTTTTAACCCGATTTCGTTGATTTGATTTGAAAAAGATGTCACAGTCAATCATTTTCAGCTCTCCTAACATGGGGTAGCGCTGCCTTCTGCATTCACAAACACAATTACCCTCATCCAAACTGGAAATGTCCAGCTCGTCAGCAGCCCACATCTGTCACATCATTTATCGTCCGATCCCGCGGAACAGCAGTTGCCAATTTGGACTACGAGAGTGAAAACCGTGGCTTTTCACTCTGCCTTCAGACTCTTGCATAGCCGTGGCTTGCTTCCAAGTTCATCAGCTGCCTTTACGCAGGAGCCATTCTTTTGCTCACTCCCAGTTGGGTTTGCTTTTCTCCCCCAGCCCTGGCCAGCCGAAGAAAGGGAACGGAGGAAGACAGAAATAACTACCGGCCTCAGTCCTCTGCGGGCTTTCAGCTGGAAGTTATCCATCTCATGCCAACGCAAAGGGCACTGAAGGATGATTCCCTCTGTGTCTGAGCGATGAGAGGGTTGTAAACTCCCTCTTGATAACGATGTGTTTATGATTTGACTCCACTGAGAAAAAGCTTTGTGTCCCAGTTCTCCAGCAAGAAAGGCAAGCGATGAATCAACATGAACAGATAGGGTTATTTGCATTTTAAGGCAATTGTGTACTATATGAAAACACTTATATGAGCTGAAAATTGAAGGGAGATTGTACATTCTGCTTTTTTGCCCTGGTCAATGTGAACAAACATATTTTAGGGTGTTGGCTACATTTTGGTAGATCTGAAGAAGTCTTTCTAGTCATACATAAGAACATAGGTTAACATAGGTTAACTGCAAGTCTATTGACTCTTCGAACTATTTGCATTTGCCCAATAAAGGGTACAAGCTGGAAGCTGCCTCCACGGTACACACTGTTTTGTCTCAACTGACCCTGGATATGGGTCATGTGCCCGCCTACATCACATTGTACTGTATACAATCCCATGTATGTGCTAGACTCTTACACTGCAAAACTCTGTACCAGAGGTGAATAGAATCTTTTGCCCTGGAGTTAATCAACTGACTCCAAATTTGATGCAGTATGAAAATCATCAACTGTTGGGACATTGAGTAGAAATGTGCTGATTTTGCACATTCCTTTCACGAATGCCATCAAATTATTTAAACAGATTTCCTAAGCAGCTGCTAGGTTTCAGTTTAATGGTGGAATAGTAAAATCTTTACCAAAGATGTGCAGGTTAGATGGATTGGCCATGCGAACTTGCTCCTTGGTGCCCAAAGATGTGCAGGTTAGGCGGTTAGGTAAATGGGCATAGAACATAGAACATAGAAAATAAAACATAGAACATAGAACTTTACAGTGCAGTACAGGCCCTTCGGCCCTCGATGTTGCGCCAACCTGTGAAGCCAATGTAATGCCTATCTAGCCTACACTATTCCATTATCATCCATATATTTATCTAATGACCATTTAAATGCCCTTAATGTTGGTGAGTCCACTACTGCAGCAGGCAGGGCATTCCACGCCCTTACTACTCTCTGAGTAAAGAACCTACCTCTGACTTCTGTCCTATATTTATTAGCCCTCAATTTGAAGCTACGCCCCCTCGTGCTAGCCATCTCCATCTGAGGAAAAAGGCTCTCACTGTCCACCCTATGGGCATAACAGCCTACAGTGTGGCTGGCTAAGTTGTTCAGTTGGAGAGTTGGTGTAAACTCAGTGGGCCGAATGGCTCCCTTCTCCACTGTCGGGATTCTATGGTTCGATGATTCTTTCCATTTTTACTGTCTGTTTTAGCAGAGTGGGGTATCACCTTTGCCTCTTGAGTCAGAAGACCGTGGGCTCAGTTCCCTCAGCTGAGCTCAAAATCTGGGCCCCACAAACTTCACCCCAACTTCCCACACCTACCCCCCCCCTCTTTCCATTGCCTCCCCCCACCGCCCCCCCCCCACCCCCCCCCACCCCACCCACCCCCCCACCCCCCCACCCACCCCCACCTTCCTCACCCCACCGTTACAGCTTCCCCAGCAGTGGATGATGTGAACAATGGGAAAACCTGTTGACAATGGCGGGACAGGAAAATCCTGCCATGGGCCAATGGCGGATGCCATTTCCACCCACTCCCTTTCAAGTGAGACTGTAAGGTCGGGTCTGCCGGCTTTGAAAGGTGGGTGTAAAACGGCACTTCTTCGAAGATGAACAGGGTAACTCCCTGGTGTCCGGGCCAAGCTTCACCCCATAGTCAATGTCACAGAAACACAGATGATGTCACATTGCTGGCTGTGCACAAATTGACCATTGCATTTTCGATATTCCGACACTATTTCATTGGCAGTAAAGCTGTGTGGGATGCCCTCAGGCTGCTCAGGGAGCTTTTGAAATATGCGGTTTCATTTTTAAAAATATTATTCAGAAGCTCCAGCGCTATAGAAAGAAAAGATTAGGCGTTCAGGTGTTATCCCACTCGTCTGTTAACCAATTCCCTTTGAAGCTGTCCCCCTGGTCGCTCATCGCTGCTCTCCTTGTTTAATTCACACACACTCTCATTAAAACCCTTTGTGGAAGGCCACAGGAATTAAAGGAATGCCCGTCTGGTTAAGTGGAACATCCGATCAAAGCAGGTTCATGGAATTAGCACTCAGATCAGCCACATTCTCGCTGACTGGTGGAACAGGCTCCAAGGCCTCTTTCTGTTCCTCAGTGCGTTAGGAATATCAGTTGATGCTGAGCAGCCATGTCCCAGAACATAGAAACACAGAAGCTAGAAGCAGGAGTAGGCCATACCGCCCTTCGAGCCTGCTCCACCACTCATTTTGATCATCAAATTCAATATCCTAATCCCACCTTCCTCCCATATCCCTTGATCCCTTTAGTCCCAAGAGCTATATCTAATCTCTTCTTGAAATCAGACAATGTTTTGGCCTCAACGACATTGTGTGGTAGTGAATTCCACACATTCACCACCCTCTGGGTGAAGAAGTTTCTCCTCACCTTAATTCTAAAAGATTTGCGGGGTAGGTTGATTGGCCGTGCTAAAATTGCCCCTTAGTGTCCTGAGGTGCGTAGGTTAGAGGGATTAGTGGGTAAAATAGGTAGGGATATGGGGGTAGGGCCTGGGTGGGATTGTGATTGGTGCAGACTCGATGGGCCAAATGGCCTCTTTCTGTACTGTAGCGTTTCTATGATTATTTTCTATGATTGAAAGGTTTACCCCTTACCTTCAAACTATGACCCCTGGTTTTAGATTTGCCCACCATCTTTCTGAATCTACCCTGTCTAACCCTGTTGAGAATTTTGTAAGTTTCTATGTGATTCCCCTCTCACTCTTCTTAACTTCAGCGAATATAATCCAAGCCGGTTAAGTCTCTCGTCATATCGCAGACCTGCCTTCCCAGGATAAACCTTCACCGTACTCCTTCCATAGCAAGGACATCCTTCCTCAGATAAGGACATCAAAACTGCACACAATACTCCAGGTCTCACCAACACCCTTTACAATTGTAGTAAAACATCTCCATCCCTATCCTCAAATCTTCTCGCTATGAAGCCAGTTTATGACAGTGTTGTTCAGGATTGATTTACACCCAGTGGTAGATCAGCAGAGGTGTTTGAGTGGAACCCTGAGCAAATAATTCATTCACTGAAGCCACCACAAGGTTGATTGTCATTTGAACCTGGGTCAGTGATTGTGTCGCTGGTTCCGATTTCTTTTTTAATAACCAGGAATATTTTGCAAGTTGATTCTTTTTTTACAAACAATAATTCCTGATTCCGTTCAGATCTATTTCATTGCGACCCTGATGAGGAATGATCCATTCTGATCATGGCTTCACAATCCAGAGCTGTCTCTGCTTCCAACACATTGAGAGCAATCCATGCATTAGTTTAGCATTTTGTCTTATTCATTTATGGGATGCGGGCATCGCTGGCTGGGCCAGAATTTATTGTCCATCCCTCAGGGCAGTTAAGAGTCAATCACATTGCTGTAGCTTTAGAGTCACACGTAGGCCAGACCGGGTAAGGACAGCAGATTTCCTTCCCTGTAGGACATTAGTGGGTTTTTACAACAATTGATGAAGGCTTCATGGCCATTGTTAGATTTTTAATTCTGATTTTTATTTATTGAATTCAAATTCCACTGTCTGTCATAGTGGGATTTGAACCCTGGTCCCTAGCGCATTACCCTGAGTCTCTGGATTAGGAGTCCAGCGATAATACCATTACACCACTGCCTCTCCTATTTGATTTCTTTCGGTGTAAAAAACTCTAGAAATGATCGAGTGAAGGAACCACTCATCAAGTTTACAGCTCAGTTAATCGTATGCGGACTCACACGGTATAGGAACTCAACTTAGCTTTCAGATCACAGTGTTTTGAACAGTGCTATTCAGTCGCTTGGAGCTCATTTAATACGAGATCACACCTCAGGTTAGAGTGGTGAAAGGTCTGTGGTATTTTTTTTTCTTAATTGACTGCTTTCTGTGGCTTCATTTCAGTCTTTAATCGCCAGCCTCTTGGAACATCTATTATACACGTGAACCTCTTTAAGAGTCAAGTTACCTCCACCTGCGGGAACCATCTCTCTCATGACAGCCATTGAAGGCTAGTTAAAAGAGAAAATGGATTTCGGTGCTGAGTACTCAGATGACTACAGCAGAACCTGATTCCTTTCCCAGGGTTGTTAGTGTTTTTGATTGTTCTGCAGTTCTCATGAAAAGTGTGCTATTGTTGCAAGGAAGCCAAACAGTTTCTACGGTGACGTTCTAACTTACGGGCTGAGAAATTGGTTCAGATGTAGTACACCGGCTTTGAAGGGGCAGCACCAGGCTTATGGAGAGTTTCGGGGAGGGGGGAGTTGGGTGGGGAGAGGGGGAGGCAGGGAGGGTGTTGAGTTTTCTCATTCATGCGACATGGGCCAGCCAGCATTTATTGCCCAGCCCTAGTTGCCCTTGTTCAGAGAGCAGTTGAGAGTCAACCACATTGCTGTGTCTCAGGGGTCACATGTAGGCCAGACTGGGTAAGGATGGCAGATTTCCTTCCCTATAAAGGACATGAGTGAACCAGATGGGTTTTTCCAACAATTGACAATGATTTCATGGTCATCAGTAGGTTATTAATTCCAGATTTTTTTTTATTGGATTCAAATTTCACCATCTGCCATGGTGGGATTCCAACCCCGGTGCCTAGAACATTAGCTGAGTTTCTGGATGAATATCCTAATGATAATAACACTAGGCCATCACCTCCCCTCAACAACAACAAGGAGATTAAAATACTGCATGTCAGACCTGCTTTTGTCTTTCCCTGACTGCAGTCCCCTTCAAAGAAAGCTCAAAATATTTACCACTAATTTATATTGCATCTTCACTGGGCAAAAACAGGAACTGTTCGTAGCAGTGTTGGCCCAAGTGACAATTGTATCAGGCGTCTGACTAACCCCGCAGTAGCTTCCAGGTCCATCTGAAAAGTAGAATGAGTGGCTGCCTAGGGAAGGGAATGGTCCTCCCTCTTGTGGGCGGCACGGTGACACAATGGTTGGCACTACTGCCTCACAGCACCAGGGACCTGGGTTTGATTCCCAGCTTGGATCACTCTCTGTGTGGAGGTTGCAGGTTCTCCCTGTGTTTCCTCCGCTTTCCTCCCACAGTCCGAAAAACGTGTTGGTTAGGTGCATTGCTCATGCTAGGTTCTCCCTCAGCGTACCCAAACAGGCACTGGAGTGTGGCGACTGGCGGATATTCACAGTAACTTCATTGTAGTATTAATGTAAGTCTACTTGTGACACTAACAAATAAACTTTACTTTAAGTTTGGTCCTGGTGTCACACTGTTTTCAAGCACAATTTGGGCAATAGTAAAATGAGAATAATCCCCATATGAGTGATCAGCTTCCCTAAAACACAAAAACTCCTGAAAATACTGAAGTAAAATATCACGAATGCTCGAAATACCTCTTGGAATATTGTTGTCCAGTTTAGGACAAGAAGGAATTTCAGGAGTATTGTGTATTGTTTTCCCTCCTTCTGTTCTTTTTGATTATTGATTACCTGTTCATTGATAAAGCAGCTAGAGATGGTGGTGCCTGGGACACTATCCTGAGGAACTGTGCTACCATGCCGCCATGTCACATGTAAGCCAGACCAAGTAAGGGTGGCAGCTTTCCTTCCCTAAAGAGACATTAGTGAACCAGATGTATTTTTTTTTTGCTTGGGTTCATTCGTGACACACTTGGTCAAATGCTTGATGTCACTCTCATCTCATCTCTTGAGCTTGGCTCCTCTGATGAAACATTGAAATCCTCTGACCCAAAGGCTAGTGAAGGCTCGATCATCACAAGTATTTAAAGTGGAGGTGGATAAATATTTGACAGGTTGAGGAATAGAGGGCTATGGGGAAATGGCACAGAAAAGGAGTCGAGGCCAACATAGTTCAGCCATGATGGTGTTGAATGATGGGGCAGGCTTAGAGGGATTGCTGGCTGACTCCTGCTTCTATTTCTTGTGTTCTGTCCATTTTTGGACCAAGGCTGTAATGAGGTTAGGAGCCTATGGCCTTAATGGAACCCACGCTGAGAATCAGTGAGCAGGTTATTGCTGAGTAAGCGTCATTTGATTGCGCTGTTGATGGCCTCTTCTATTCCATTGAGCCACAGAAGATAGAATCCCAACAGTGCAGAAAGAGGCCATCCAGCCATTGAGTGTGCAACTGACTCTCCAAAAGAACATCCCACCCAGGCCCTCCCCTTCACCCTATCCCTTTAACCCCGCACATTTTACCATGGCCAATCCACCCAACCTGCTCATTTTTGGACTCATAGAATCATACAGTGCAGATGGAGGCCATTTGGCCCATCAAGTCTGCACCGACCACAATCCCACCCAGGCCTTATCCCCACAACCCACGTATTTAAGCTAGCTAGTCTCCCTGACACCAAGGGGCAATTTAGCATGGCCAATCCACCTAATCCGCACATCTTTTGGGCTATGGGAGGAAACTGGAGCACCCAGAAGAAACCCACGCAGGCACGGCGCAACCGGCAAACTCCACATAGTCACCCAAAGGTGGGATCGAACCCGGATCCCTGGCGCTGTGAGGTAGCAGTGCTAACCACCGTGCCACCGTGCCGATTTGCTAATGACTGGCAGGAGGCTGAAGGAGTGATAATTGGCCATGGTGAATTGGTCCTGCTTTCTGTAGGCAGGAAGACATCCACATTGTTGGGCAGATGCCCATTTTGTAGCTGTAATGGAACAGTTTGGCTGCAGATTCAGCTAGTTCTGATGCACAGGATTAAGTATGAGAGCCAGGATGTCGTCACAGTTCTTGCTGAAATCAGCGCTGGGGGAAAAATAATCCAAAGACATTGGGTTAAGTCATCGAAAGCTTAAGAAAAGCGTTATCCACCTGGCATTCCTTGCTGTGTGATGTAATTCCGCTGGACTTTTGACACTTGCATTTTGTCCAATATTTCACTGGGATTTCTGACAACTGCTCCCAAAGTGATTCACAATTAACACTGTGCCAGCTTTCTTGGTCGGAAACATAGATGATGTGGGTCCCTATTACCCTTGGTAAGCCTTTCCTCACTCGAGGTATAGCTTGGGAAAACAGGTGCTTCAGCTGAAGTGGAGATTTGGGGTGAGATTATAAAATTGCACTGCCAGCAACGCTTTTAATGCTTTGAAATGTACAACTGCAATGTAACATTCTGTGAGTGTTTATGAGTTAAATCAAAACAGAAAGGAAGGCTGGCAATTATATCGTGCCTTTCTCAACTTCAGGCACTGGAATTTACCCAGCACGGGAATTGTGGCGGAACGGGGGCGGGGTGGGGGTGGGTAGGTTGGGGGAGGTCGGAGGCGGACCATGTAAAGATCTCTTGACCTTGGGTGGGATTTTCCGGTTTTGGGGCGCGCGCAGCTGGAGAATTCCACCCCGGATGTCGTAATTATAATCACTGTTGAAATATGTGCACCGTCTGATCTGCACTTAGAGCAAAATCCCACAAGCACCAATGAGGGAATGGTCGGATAAGTTGGGTCCGTGATGAAGGATAATTATTGGTTACTTTCTGTTCCTCTTGGAAAAGCAACAAGGGTACTTTTATAAAGGCAAATTACTGCGGATGCTGGAATCTTTGATTTATTATTGTCACATGTATTGGGATGCAGTGAAAAGTATTGTTTCTTGCCCATATACAGGCAAAATATACCATGTAGTGTTACAGTCATAGCTAGGGTGTAGGGAAAAATCGGCCTAATATAGGGTAGGTCCATTTGGGTAGCATGGTGACACAATGGTCAGCACTGCTGCCTCATAGCACTAGAGACCTGTGTTCAATTCCAGCCTCGGGTCACTGTCTGAGTGAATTTGCACATTCTTCCCGTGTCTGCGAGGGTTTCCTTCAGGTGCCCTGGTTTCCTCCCGCAGTCCAAAGATGTGCAGGTTAGGTTGATTGGCCAAGCTAAATTGACCCTAGTGTCGGGGGATTAGCAGGGTAAATACGTGGAGTTACGGGAATAGGTCCTGGGTGGGATTGTGGTCAGTACAGACTCAATGGACTGAGTCTTCTACACTGTAGGGATTCTATGAAAAGTCTGACGGCAGTAGGGAAAAAGCTGTTCTTGAGTCAGTTGGTCCGTGATCTCAGAGTTTATATCTTTTTCCCGATGGAAGAGAGTACGTCCGGGGTGCTTGGAATCAAAAACATAAAATACTTCAAAATCCCATCGGGTCTGGCAGCATCAGTGGAGAGAGAATAGAGCCAACATTTTGAGTGTGGGTGACCCTTCACCAGGTGGTTACTTTTGTGCCCTTCTGGGAGGATAGCCAGGACATTGGTATACCATCTCACACAAGCCACCTATGATGTGCAGCACTCTCCTCGACCTGGATTATGTGTTCATCATCGCTGGAGTGGGATTTGACCTCATGATGTCCTGAGTCAGTGTGCCATGGAGCTATTTGGTTCACTAAAAAGCCAGAGGTAGGAGAGCCTTTCTGTAGCAGCTCTCCCAAAGTGGTTCCGCAGGCCAAACTGTTAGAGAAGGTACTCTTGTGCCGATTGCCAAATCAAAACTGTACATGTCATCTGAGTTGGTCGATAGGAACAGATGCCATTGATTCTGGTACAGCTCTTTTTTTTAGCTAGGAGTGTAAATTGGGGGGCAAACATTGAAAGTTTATGCATGTAGTTAACAAGTCAGTGGGCTAATCTTTCTCACATTGTATTTATTCAATTCATTCTTGGGATATGGGTGATGGTAGGTAGATCAGCATTTATTACCCATCCCTATTTGCCTTTGAGAAGGTGGTGGTGAGCTGCTTTCTTGACCCACTGCAGTCCACGTGGTGTAGGTACATGCACAGTGCTGTTAGGGACAGGGTTACATGTTTTTGGTCCAGCGTCAGTGAAGGAACGGTGTCAGGATGGTGAGTGGATTGGAGGGGAACCTCCAGGTGCTGGTGATCCCATAGGGTAGCCTAAGCTATTAACTAACACCATGCTTGCTTTTACACAGGTCTCTGTCCAACCCAAAACTGTCTCTAACCTCAGGTCCTGTGTCTCTTTACATCACAGTGTGAGCAGTACCATTTCCCAGTCCACCTTAATCTTTGCTGTGCCAGATACTCTCATACTACACATTTTAGCGCAAGGAAGTTGCAGTAATCAAGTAATAATGTTCCAGGGACATCAGTGTTCCTTACTCTTAATTTATGAGTCTCTACTTCTACAGTCAGGCTAATATTCAATGTGCTGTTGCCATTCAAAATGTTGACACTATGCAGAGTTGGATCAAAGAAAATTCCTCCACATTACCCTGACTATTTGTTACTAATCCTTTCTAACATTCTTGAGTTAAATATTGGTGAAACAGGTGGTGGGATAATGTTCTGATTCCATCTTCATGCATCTTGCATGAGTCATAATTTCCTATATTGACAAAATTGAAGTGATTTATTGGAGCTCTGTTAACACTAACCTGCTTCTTGTTCCAGTTGTCCTCTCAGTATAGAATCAGTCTGCACCAATTCTTCAACACAGCATTCTACCCAGGCCCTCTTCCCATAACCCCATGTAATTACCCCTAACCTACACATCTTCGGGAACTACAAGGCATGGCCAATCCAATTAATCTGCACATTTTCGGACTGTGGGAGGAAACCGGAGCACCCGGAGGAAACCCACGCAGACTTGGAGAGAATGTGCAGACTCTGCACAGATAATGACTCAAACTGGGAATTGAGCCCGGGTCCCTGGTGCTGTGAGGCAGCAGTTCTAATCACTGTGCCATCGTGCCATCCATGATGCATCCGGCTATGCTCAAACCCTTCTCCGGTTTCCTCTCATACTCCAAAGATTTGCAGGTTAGGTGGATTGGCCATGCTAAATTGCCCCTTAGTATCTAAAAATGTGCGGTTAGGTGGATTAGCCATGCTAAATTGCCCCTTAGTGTCCAAAGACACACAGTTAGGTGGATTGACTATGCTAAATTGCCCCTTTGTGTCTCTGAATAGTTCCATTTCCACACACCCACAACATTCCACCAAAGCACCCCACACACCCCCCCCAAGTTCCTCCATTTCCTCCTTCTGTCCTCACTATTGTGACGTCAGTGTACCTTTAAGAGTGTTTTTTTAATCGTGTACTCTGCAGTTGTAGGCAAACTTTTTCAGTTTGTTTTTCTCACTGTTGTTGGGCTAACGATGAGAGTTTTTTATTGTGTGTAAACAGGGGTTTGCTTTACTGAAATATTTATGACTCTGCATTGTTAAGAGAACAACTGGTTGGCAGGTCAGGTGACAGGAGATTTTTTTCATTTTCAGTTTGGAGCTGCAGGTTTGAGTTTTAGTTTTAGAAAGGGCATCAAACTAATAGGAAATCTCTCTCCCTGGTTTTGGAAATTCTGGGGTTAGCTGAAAGCCTTCCTGGAGTAGAAAATCTGTGATTGGCGACTTGATCAGAGTCTACCTGGAATTCTGGGAAGCTGTTCTGACTTCAAACTGTTCTGGTGTGTCAAGAGGACTGTTAGAACTTACAAGACTGAGAGTTTCCAATTCTCCAACCAAAGGTTCAATTCCAGTACCACGTGAACATTAGAACTTGCTGTGATGACCTGTTTAAAGGGTTTTGTCTGTGGCAAGGGTTTTTTTTTGATTGGAACACTTTGGATAGATTTGTTGAGGGTTATACATTATCATGGTTGTTTGGTGTTTGTAATTGATAGAAGTTATTGCTGATATTCTTACTATACATTTTAACTTCTTAAGTAAATTTTGTTTGATAAAAGCTCCCTCATGGGTCATTTGAATCATACCTGAAGTGAAACCTATCATGCTTACCCTAGCCAAATTCAAGATGCAAAATTTGTGATTCAGGTGGGCTCCACACAACATCTTGGAGTTTCTGACCTGAACCATAACACTATCCATCATTGATAGTACCCTGAAAATGTTGACTACGTGATGCACTGAGGCAAGATTTTCTTTTCTCCTTGAATGCTTTTCGTTTCTGACAAACCTAATCTGTGTAAACTGATCTGCTACTTAACAACCATGGCAACACTCTACATTCGGCAATCAAGTGTAAAGACTGAGTACTGATATAACCATTTATGTTCATCACCCAACAGAAATCATGAAAATATTACTGTATTCCCTTGCTACAAATGATTTGTCTTCAAATATTATCCCTCATCAAGGTGTTGGAACAAAGGCTAGGAGATAGCAACAGAAGAGGAATAAAGGAATCATGCCTTAGTAATATCGTAACAGTGAAATCTTATCAGTCAGATCAAATACATTAAAGAGCAAAAGATAATTATTAAGATTGATATTGATTTGATCTGATTTATTATTGTCACATGTATTGGGATACAGTGAAAAGTATTGCTTCTTGAGCAGTAGACAGACAAAGCATACCGTTCACAGAGTACATAGAGCAGAAAGAAAGGAGAGGGTGCAGAATACAATGTTACAGTCATCGGGTTTGATTTGAATTGATTTATTATTGTCACATGTATTAACATACAATTAAAAGTATTTTTTCTTGTGTGCTATACAGACAAAGCATACCATTCACAGAGAAGGAAAGGGGAGAGTGCAGAATGTAGTGTTACAGTCATAGCTAGGGTATAGAGAGAGATCAACTTAATGCAAGGTGGGTCCATTCAAAAGTCTGGTGGCAGCAGGGAAGAAGCTGTTTTTGAGTCAGTTGGTACGTGACCTCAGACTTTTGCATCTTTTTCCCGACAGAAGAAGATGGAAGAGAGAATGTCTGGGGTACTTCGGGTCCTTAATTATGCTGGCTGCGTTGCCAAGGCAGCGGGATTTATAGACAGAGTCAATGGATGGGAGGCTGGTTTGCATGATGGACTGGGCTATGTTCACAACCCTTTTCTTGGGGTTTTGGGCAGAGCAGGAGCCATACCAAGCTGTGATGCAACTGGAAAGAATGCTTTCTGTGGTACATCTGTATAAGTTGATGAGAGTCAGCTTTGTTAAATAACTGACAGTCAGTGCTTGATGGAACAGAGATTTGAGAAGCTGATAGCTCAAAAAACTCAATGTTAGCTGCGCTCAACTGAAAGCATATCTAGAAGTTTACCTGGAAGCTGTGGGCTTATCTTGGAGGATTTCACTCATAAGAACATAAGAAATAGGAGCAGGAGTAGGCCATCTAGCCTTTCGAGCCTGCCCCGCCATTCAATAAGATCATGGCTGATCTGAAGTGGATCAGTCCCACTTTCCTGCTTTCTCCCCATAACCTTTAATCCCCTTGCCTACCAAAAACCTATCTACCTGTGTCTTACATATATTTAGTGAGGTAACCTCCACCACTTCAATGGGCAGAGAATTCCAGAGATTCACCACCCTTTGAGTGAAGAAGTTCCTCCTCAACTCCGTTCTAAACTGTACCCCCCCCAGCCCCCTTATCTTGAGCCCTCGAGTCCTGCTGTCCTTTCTGAGCAGGAAGAACCTCTCAACCTCTACCCTATCCATCCCTTTCATCATCTTATACGTCTCAATAAGATCCCCCCCTCATCCTTCTAAACTCCAACGAGTACAAACCCAGTCTATTCAGCCTCTCCTCATAGTTCAACCCCCTCAACTCCAGTATCAGCCTCGTGAACCTCCTCTACACTCCCTCCAAGGCCAAAATATCCTTGCGCAAGTGCGGCGTCCAAAACTGCACACAGTACTCCAGCTGCGGCCTCATCAGTGCCCTGTACAGTTGCAGCAAAACCTCCTTACTTTTATATTCTATCCCCCTCGCTATAAAGGCCAACATCCCATTTGCCTTCCTGACCACCTGCTGCACCTGCAGGCTGGGTTTTTGCGACTCATGCACAAGGACCCCCAGGTCCCTCCTGAGGAAGATTCTGATTACCACTGTTGCCATCTTTCAAGTAAGATGTTTACCCCATCGACTTGCCCAGGTAAAAGTTCCTGTGACACGATTAAAAAAAGAGTGAAGAATTAACAGTGGAATTCTAGTTAAAAACCCTGCCACAACTAACAGCACCAAAACACATCATCTGGCCATTCATCTCACTTGCAGTTTGCAAGTCATTGCTGTGATTGCCCGCAAAGTAACAACAGGTGTGGATTTTCCAGACCTTCCTGCCAATGGGATCTTCCAGTCCTGCCGAAGTCCACCCTCCACGGCGAGCCTGGTCAAATGCCGTAGATATAGTTGGGACTGGGAAATCTCACTGACAGCCAATGATAAGCTGCCCTCTTCACCAGAGACACGCTGCAGGGTCAGGGGGGTTGGTGGGGGTTGGGGCAGAGGGGGAGGGGAGGAAATCCCACCCGATGCATTTCAACAAAATTTCACTGAAATTAAGACAATTCTGAACATGACAGAATATTATCCATGAACGTGAGTTCCTGCTTTACTTAGTGAGAGTTCAATGAAGACCAGCAATGTGGACTCAACAACACTGTGCTGCTACTGTCCAGCGAAGGAGGCGAAGTTGGATCAAGGATATACTGGATTCCATAACTTCTTGGCTAATCCACCAAATGTAGCCAAGTGACTGCTGGTCCAAAGTAACTGGAGATTAAAGATTATGAATAAATTGTGCAAAACAGATTTTACGTGTGAAAGTATTTATCCTGGAGCAGCCTCAGTTATCACTTTTTAAAGTTACGAACATCAGCAAGTCAGAATGGCTGCGTGTGGATATTCTTCATCAGTAAGAAGGGATTTGCTTTAACAGCAGCCGTCGTTACGTGACTGTATAGTCAAGTGTGCTTGGTTTGAGGTATGTGAAATATACAGAAGAATTAAGTGCCAGTGGAGAAGGTTGGAAGACATTATCCCGAGCTTAATAAGGCCACTTATTTTCTTTTTACTCTCTGGGTTTCTGGTAATTCACTCTTCCTTTAGTCCAAGTTACCACAAGCAGCCACTGATTATACACATGCTGCCCCCAGCTCGCAGCCCCTCCCCCCCGCAGCCCCCCCTCCCACCCCATTGTTCCAACATTGCCTTCAGAAATAAGCTGCAGTCAATTTTGCCAGCAAAGGTTGTGACATTATAATCACAAACATTTGTGCAGTATTCGGGCTGATTCCTGGAAGGGGCCCTCTTTTGAAGAAAGACATTGCAGAGAGAACTAACAACTTCACAACCAGCACTTGCTACGAATGCCATTAGTTGGAGGGGATATCTGATCAAGGACTCAGCCTTATTGCATAATTCACTAACAAAAATTAATGTTCTGTTCACACAGAAATAATAACCCTGGATTTCTGACTAGATATTATTTATTTATGAACTAGATTGATTCCGGAATTGAGAGAGCTGGCTTACGAGGAGAGACTGAGTGGACTGGGGCTATGCTCATTGGAATTGAGAAGAATGAGGGGAGATCTTAGAGAAACATGTATGATTATGATGGGGATAGATAAGGTGGAAGGAGGGAGGCTGTTTTAACTGGCAGGTGAAACTTGAACTAGGGGGCTTGGCCACAAAATAAGGGGGAGCAGATTTAGGATTGAGTTGAGCAGGAACTTTTTCACCCTATGGGTTGTGAATCTGTGGAATTCCCTGCCCAGTGAAGCAGTTGAGGCCACCTCATTGAATGTTTTTAAGGCAAGGATAGATACATTTTTGAACAGTAAAGGAATTAAGGATTATGGTGAGCGGGCGGGTAAGTGGAGCTGAGTCCATGAAAAGATCAGCCATGATCTTATTGAATGGCGGAACAGGCTCAAGAGTCCAGATGGCCTACTCCTGCTGCTGGTTCTTACGTTCTTATATTCTTACGTTCTTTCATGGGATGCAAGCATCATTGACAAGGTCAGCATTTTTTACCCATCCCTAATTGCCCTTGGATAGAATGGCTTGCTGAGATATTTCAGAAGGACAAATTAACAGTCACTGGGTGAGATTTTTCAACCATTCTTGCAGGTGGGATTTCCAGTCCTACCAACAGCGACCCCCCCACCATGGGTTCCCTCACGGCGGAAGTTGCGAACAGTGGGAATCTCTGCTTACAGCGGTAGGACTGGAAGATCCCTTTACTCTCCAGTAGTGGGGCACCCCTACAAAACATGCCCCGAGGAGTAAAATCCCACCCTTCGTGTGGGCCTGGAGTCACATGTAGTCCCCCTTAAGCAAAGCAGATGGATTTTTACAACAATTGACGATAATTTCATGGTCATCATTACAGAGGCTAACTTTCAATTCCTGGTTTTATTGATTGAATGGTGGGATTTGAACAAATGTCCTGGGCTGCTAGCTTACTGGTCTAGTGATATTACCATCACAGCTTGCCAGCTGACTTAAAAAGTGAAATAGTTGCCCATTAGTGTTCAAGAACAATATCATTCTCTCCTCCATTGAGTCATCATCCAGATATCTGGATATATCATCACAGCCACATCGAGCTAGATACTTGGAGATTACTGAGATATCCAAGGTATAACCAGGGGTAAGTGTCAATAACAAAGAACAGTACAGCACAGGAACAGGCCCTTCGGCCCTCCAAGCCTGTGCTCATCATGATGCCCTAACTGAACTAAAAATACACCTTTTGCCCTTACCCGGTCAATATCCCTCTATTCCCTCCCTATTCATGTACCCATCCATGGGCAGCACAGTGGCATAGTCGTTAACACTGCTGCCTCACAACGCCAGGGACCCGGATTCATCAGATTCCC
This sequence comes from Carcharhinus amblyrhynchos, assembly GCF_965287045.1. Taxonomy (NCBI): domain Eukaryota; kingdom Metazoa; phylum Chordata; class Chondrichthyes; order Carcharhiniformes; family Carcharhinidae; genus Carcharhinus; species Carcharhinus amblyrhynchos. Next base: position 9,289,395 of record NC_137329.1, on the reverse strand, counting down.
GGCTTGGGTCACTGTCTGTGCGGAGTCTGCACGTTCTTCCCATGTCTGTGTGTTTTCCTCCGGGTGCTCCGGTTTCCTTCCACAGCCCAAAGATGTATGGGTTAGGTGGATTGGCCATGCTAAATTTCCTCTTAGTGTCAGGGGCACTAGTTAGGGTAAATGCGTGAGGTTATGGGTGGGATTGCAGTCAGTGCAGGCTTGATGGGCTGAATGGCCTCCTTCTGCACTGTAGAATTCTATGACTTCTGTGACTCATCCAGATGCCTCTTAAATGTTGCTAATGTGCCTGCTTCTACCATCTCCTCTGGCAAGTGTGTTCCAGGCACCCACCACTTTCTGTGTGAAAAACATTACCTGCACATCTCCCTTAAACTTTCCTCGTCTCACCTTGAACCTGTGTCGCCTTAAAATTGACACTTCCATCCTGGGAAAAAGCTTCTGACTATCCAAAAAGAGCCTCTGGCTATCCAGAATATTCACTTTGTCTTTCCCTCCACAGGTACTGCCTGTCCTGTTGCGTATTTCAACCATTTATTCACTTTGGTAGGAATAACAGATGTGTTGAGTATAGGGCTAACGGGAGGACTTTGACTAGTGTGGATGAACAGAGGGATCTAGGTGTATGTGTACATAGATCCCTGAAAGTTGGGAATCAAGTAGATAAGGTGGTTAAGAAGGTATACGGTGTCTTGGCGTTTATTGGTAGGGGGATTGAATTTAGGAGTCGCAGCGTCATGTTGCAACTGTACACAACTCTGGTGCGGCCGCACTTGGAGTACTGTGTGCAGTTCTGGTCCCCACATTACAGGAAGGATGTGGAGGCTTTGGAGAGGGTGCAGAGGAGGTTTACCAGGATGTTGCCTGGTATGGAGGGGAGGTCCTATGAGGAGAGACTGAGGGATTTGGGGTTGTTTTTGCTGGAAAGAAGGCGGCTAAGAGGGGATCTCATTGAAACATATAAGATGATTAGAGGTTTAGATAGGGTGGACAGTGATAGCCTTTTTCCTCGGATGGAGAAAGCTAGCACGAGGGGGCATGGCTTTAAATTAAGGGGGGGTAGTTATAGGACGGATGTCAGGGGTAGGTTCTTTACCCAGAGGGTGGTGAGGGATTGGAATGCCCTGCCTGCTGTGGTTGTAAATGTGCCTAGTTTGGGGGCGTTTAAGAGATCCGTGGATAGGTTTATGGACGAAAAGGGATTGGTTTAGGTTAGTGGGTCATTGTTTTTTAACTGGTCGGCGCAACATCGTGGGCCGAAGGGCCTGTTCTGCGCTGTAATGTTCTATGTTCTATGTTCTATTTGCATTATCGTAATGCAGCCAAATCCTTCATAAGTCAATCCAGTGTGCCTCCTTGGATTACGATCAGTATTGTATTTTCGTGATCAAATGGTGATGTGCATCAGAGGTTGCCTTTTTAATCTGTAACCCAATATTTGTTTTCATCCAAGATATATGTTACTAACAGGTCTATATTGGTCAACAAATTAATATGGGGAGAAAGGTGAGAAGCCCTTCAGTGGTTTAATACTAGTAAAGATCTGTGCTGTTGCTGTAAGGATATCCGCCATTTAACTTGTGCACAGGGGCTTAATCTCATCATGTAGCCCAGTCCATCGAGCAAATCATCTTTATTGGTATCATTAATAGATTAAAAGGTAACACCATTAAATAGGTCAAATAATAGCACTTTTTGACAATGTTTTTATTCATTTTTTTCATGAACTTTTATAAACATAACAGATAATATAGTCCCATAGAAACGTTGTTGTCTGTATTCCAACATTAAGTGGACTTTTTGATACACTTGGTATGCTGCCAAGCTAAAAACACATTTAGTTTTAGTGCTATGATAAGATCTATAATTACATTAGAGTATCTTATAACCAAAGACAAAACGTAGTTAGTGCTAAGGGTTGTGTTTTGGATAAGAGGCGCATTGTAATGTGAATCATCACACTTTGTGGGTATTTACTCTGGTCCTGAGTGTATAATGGACCATAATTTGCTGTCAAAGTAACAGTGATTCTCATCAGTTTTTTTTTGATGTACAAATGGTGCGGTGACTTATGTTGAGGGGCAGATGCATGATTAAAGTCAAAATTGTAAAGCTGTCATTTGAGAAGGTCTCCTCCGCAATTTGTTTCAGACAAATGGCATTTTGCTCTCTGCCTCACGACCCAAGTACATTAAAACAGCAAAAAATTTCGCTCACACAAACTATTCTGTGTGGCTACAGTGAACCAAGCTGACCATAGAAAGGTAACTCTTGTCCATTCTAGTCTAAGTACCCTATTAATTGTATGCGGTATTAATTACTGATTGTTAAACTCTCTGGCACTGAAAATGAACAATAACAGGTATAATTTTATTTCTTTAGGTCTTAGTACTGGTTGGATATTTTAAAGCTAACAGTTAAAATTTATTTTTTCTTACTTCTCCTTTCTGCTACTTTTTCTCTGTGCCAATTCATTTTTCTTCTCTCCTTATTTACCTTTCTATAGCTGATCTGTTACTGAATTCCCCAACTCTTCCTTCCTTCTCAGTACATATTCTGTGTTATGAATTTTAAAGCTTAATAAATGGATATGCTTTTAACTGTCTTCTTTAATTCAAGATTAAATGGTGGATCGGGAAGCCTTCATACTAGTTCAGCCCAACAATAAGCCTATATGACCTGATTGCCAGGGGCATAGGATCCCAGGTCAAGTCATTTTGAAATCTATGTGCCATATTTAATAGCTAAATACAAAGGGAGAGGCAGTTGTTCTTGCGAGTGTAGAATACATCAAACAAGATCCCTGGACAGAGAGAAGTTGCATAGGGTTGTGAATGTTGCCCAGTCCATCAGGCAAACCAGTCTCCCATCCAATGACTCCATCTACACTTTCCGCTGCCATGGAAAAGCAGCCAGCATAATCAAGGACTTCACTCTCTGTGGACATACTCTCTTCCAACTTCTTCCATCGGGAAAATGACATAAAAGTCTGAGATCACATATCAACCGGCTCAAGAACAACTTCTTCCCTGCTGCCATCAGACTTTTGAATGGACCTACCATATATTAAGCTGATTTTTCTTTATACCTTAGCTAAGATTGTAACACTACATGCTGCACCTCTCCTTTCCTTTTCCTCAATATACTCTATGAAAGACATGCATAAGGAACAATAATTTTCACTCAATCCCAATACATGTGACAATAATGAATCAAATCAAATCAAAGAGAGAGTAAGAAAGAGAGGGAGCCCTGGAGATAGGGGTAGAGTAACTGTTGGAAGCAGCAGAGGAAAGAACTGTTCTCTGTTAGCTACCAGGCAGAATGCTGATGGAATCTGATATTCTAGTCTACGAAATGGAACATGCAGAGAGGTAAGGAAACTGGAATGTTTGCCCTTGGAAGATCAGAAGAAGTCGCCAGAGTTTTGCAGTTTTGATTCAGGATTTTCAGAAGGCTGCAGGGAATGATTTTTGATGGACATTAGATCTGATGACACAGGAAAACAAGGAGAAGCGTGGCTGTTGGAAGCTAGGAACAACTCTGGACTGGTTCTGCAAAAATGACACTTTGCAGAGAGCGCAGTGTAATGTAATTGTGGTATGGGGTTTTTCGTCTTTTTGGAAATTTAAGATGGGATATAATTTCTATAGTTTAGTGTATTAGTTGCTTACTAAATCATGTTTGGAGCAATGAAATTAACTAGCTGCACCCTTAACCAAGCTGCCCCAGTAAAGCTACAACACTGGTATCTATCCGACAATGTGGAAAATTGTCCAGTTATATACTGTGTATAAAAAACACAACAATGTACCCTTGATTGTCAGAAAAGTGATGAAAGGTGTCATCAACGGCGCCATCAAGCAGCACTTAATCAGCAATAACCTCCTCACTGCTGCTCAGTTTGGTTTCCATCAGGGCCACTCAGCCCCCAACCTCATTACAGGCTCAGCCCATTCTCGGACAGAAGGACTGAATCAAGAGGTAAGGTGAGAATGCCTGCCTTTGGCCTGAAGGCAGCACTTGACCAAATGTGGCATCAAGGAGCCTGAGCAAAACAGGAGTCAATGGAGATCAAGGGGGACAACTCTCCACAGGTAACCCAGCTAAAAAGAAGATGGGTTGTGATTGTTGGATGTCAATCATTTCAGTCCCAGGACATTGATTTTGGTTTATTATTGTCACATGTATTAGTATACAGTGAAAAGTATTGTTTCTTGCACAATACAGACAAAGCATATCGTTCATAGAGAAGGAAAGGAGAGAGTGCAGAATGTAGTGTCGCAGTCATGGCTAGGGTGTAGATTTGTGGAGATCGTGGTGCCCAGCGGAGAGCCCACAAAATGGCCTCAGCTTGAGTCTCGCTGATAAAGCAGTGCAGCGGACTGGGGGAATCGCCCCCCTACCCCCCCATTGAATTCAACAATCAGCCATGATCAAAATGAATGGCGGAGAGTAGCCTCAAAGGGCCAAATGGCCTCCTCCTGCTTCTATTCTCCATCTTTCTAACCAGCGTCTGGTACGATAAGATGCCCTTTTTTGCAATTAGATTATGAAGCAATGTCATATTCACTGACCCACTTCTTCAGTTAATCTGCCTGTGTGAACACAGCCAATCCCTCATGCTGGATTCCCTCAGCACCTATTTCTCAATCATCATCCTGAATCTCACTTCTTTTAGTTTAGCTTATTCCCTAATGCCAATATCTGCCTGATGTTCTGTTTGGTTCACTGCCACCGTGTTCCTTTAGCCACTTAAATGAAGACTTTATCAAATTTCTGATTTTCAAAGGGATACAAAACACCCTTAACTTATATCAAAGTATATAAACATGAAACATTTTTATGAATCAAGGCACCTTTTATCACTGCATTATGCAGTTATTCACATTTAATGTAAATCTCTCCCATAATAATTATGGATTTCTAACTGCACATGCATACAGTTATAGTGAGGTTTGGGTTTGCTGGGTGTGTTTGTATCTCTGTGTCAGAATACAAAGAGCTGGAATTCCATTCCTCGCGCTCTGGTGGCTGAAGTCTAGAAGTTGTCCTCTGATGATTGAGTGAGGTATCACATGTGCTCATTATGGTGGCAGAGTGGTTAGCTTTGCTGCCTCACAGCACCAGGGACACGGCTTGGGTCACTGTCTGTGTGGAGTCTGCAGGTGGTCCCCGTGACTGCGTGGGTTTCCTCCGGGTGCTCCAGTTTCCTCCAAAAATGTGCAGCTTAGGTGGGTTGGCCATGCGGAATCCTCCTTAGCGCATCGGAACAGGCACCAGAGTGTGGCGACGAGGGGATTTTCACAATAACTTCATTGCCTGATGGAGTGGGGCAGCAGTGCTAACCACTGTGCCACCCTGTCTCAAACAAGGCAAAAACTACACTGGGCCAACTGCCCTAGTGATAAACTCAAAGCTTGCTGGGTGGGGGGAGGGTGGGGGGTGGGGTTGCTCATATCCATGGCCTTCTGACCCAATGGCAAGAGCAGGGGGAGGAGGTCAGTGGGTCGACCACCATTTACGAATGGTGATCCAGCTCAGTCCACAGCATGTTGAATGGCAAGGCCTCCCGGTCAGTTTGATGCTCTGTCACCCTTCACTCCCCCCCACTGCCGAATCCCCACCACTAAATGCTCATCAACAGAGCTCCATCTAGTGACATGGGCAAGCATGAGGAGCAAACAAAATTCATACGCAGAGGACAACCAAGTTCAAACAACAGAGAAATTAAGCTCTGTAAATAGACATCCAATGCCCTACCACTTGAGACACCCCAGCCAGTCCTGTATAAATATACACTATTTAGTCCGTAGCAGTGGAAGACAATAAGTGACCAAATAAATCAGTCTGAAGTTAATTGTTGTCTTGGCATTCTGATCTGCTGACTGCTTTCATGTATGTTCTCATCACTCACCATGTTTTCGGTCCCTATTGTACAACAAATTAAATGAAACATAATGGGCTGGACCCAGCCAGCTATCTGAATAGAACAGACCAACTGGATTTACAAAAGAAAATCAGCCCGCTCAGCTCAAGTTTCCAACAACGTGTAACTTAATTTTTTTTTCCGCATTTCACAGTCAGGGCAACACGTCTGCGTGGCTAAATAACCAGATCGTTCACCACTCGTAATATTCAAATTAGTTTTATGTGTTAATGCATAATAAACAGTGTAATGCTCAGTTAAGTAGACAGAGTGAACATGTCCAATTAGTTTCAACCAGTGCAAATCAGTAAGCTAAATTGCCTTAGATTAATGGATTTGCAAGGCATAGAATCACCACAGATAGCCTGGAAATTGATCTTTATTCAGAGGCGAAACGCTGTTTAATTTTACACCCGCAACTGCTCAGACCATTTACTTAGTGTACATCAGGACAACTTTGTAATATTTTCTTGTATGGAATTCTGAACACTTAAACAATATGAAGGGATACTGAATCTCTGGATAAAATTACAGCACTTTACATATTGAGGGATGGTCAGAAAACTTGTCATCCAACTTGTTGAATGTCAGCTATCGCTGGTGTTTTTTTTATTCATTCATGGGACATGGTCATTGCTGGGCGACCAGCATTTATTGCCCATTCCCCATTGCCTGAGAACCACACTGCTGTGGCTCTGGAATCACCTGTAGGCCAGATCAAATAAGGATGGCGGATTTCCTTCCCTAAAGGGTATTAGTGAACCAGCTGGGTTTTTCCAACAATCGACACTGGTTTCATGGTCGTCAGTAGATTCTTAATTCCAGGTTTTTTTTATTGAATTCCAATTCCACCATTTGCCATGTTGGGATTTGAACCCGGAACTTTAGCTGAGTTTCTGCATTGATAGTCTAGCAATAATATCACTGGGCCATCCTCTGTGAAGTATCCAGGATGGATTATGGGGTGGCAAGGTGGCACTATGGGTAGAACTGATACCTCACAGTGCCAGGGATCTGAGTTCAATACCCAGCTTGGGTCACTGTCTGTGTGGAGTTTGCACGTTCTCCCCGTGCCTGCGTGGGTTTCCTCTGATTTCCTCCCATAGTCCGAAAGGCGTGCTGGTTAGGTGCATTGGCTCTGTTAAATTCTCCCTCCGTGTATTTGAACAGGCGCCCGAACAAGCCCCGGAATGCGGCGACTAGGGGATTTTCACAGTAACTTCATTGTCGTGTTAATGTAAGCCTACTTGTGACAACAGAAAAAAAGCTTCAATCCTTGACACCAGATGGAAAGACAAGGCATGGGATTTTCCAGCCCTTCCAGCCATGGTGGGATCTTCCAGTCCCACCAAAGGCGACCCACCGTGGAGGGTTCCCCAGCAACAGGATGGGCAAGCCTCGCAAAGCACTGTAGAATTGGCAGGGCCAAAAAATCCCATTGACAGAAAGTCCCATCCAAGCTCTTTCCCTGAAGCTGTCCTCTGTTAGGCAAACAAGCTAGTGCTAATCAGTCAAAGGAGTCTGCGATGGCTTGGGCAGATACACATCTTTCCGATGTGGAATAAATGGATTCTGGAAAAAAGCAGCACTCTGCAATGACATCTCGAATGAAGTGTTAACCTTATCATTTCTCTGAGTGATTACTGGACCATTTTGATTCGTGCTGTAAATTGCTACAGTGACAGACCTACACTAAAGCATTTGCTGTTTTTCACACTTCCTACATTGCGTCCATTTTTAATACCCATATCGATTCATCAATTTTGTAACTGATTTTATGACGCTGTGAGATGATTTTTTCTTTCACATCCTGTGTGGGGCGAAAGGGATAAGCGCCACAAATTGTCAGTTTGAACTTTAGCTGACACTTTTAGTATAAAGTAACACATTCCAGGGCATGACCTTCAAAGCGTAACCCAACCTCCAGCTTCAGGTAACATTTTGAAACTGCTTTAGCATCACACTCACCTTTTACGTCATCATCTGATCCCTTCTATTAAATTACACCCTTGAAACGTGGTCCTGAATGTCTCTACCTCCATATAAAATTCACCTGAACGAATAGCTATTTGAAGGTAGCAGTTGTCAAAAACAATGTTACATCCTACCTCATTGTGTCTTTCATCGCCCTCATTCTGAAGGCTGGTTGCTCGATGAACAATCTCATTTCCATTCATCGCTGCCCTCGCTGTTTGCCCCGTAGACAGACCAGCCCACGCTCTGACATTATCCATCCATGCTGTCTTGGCTCTTCCTGGTGCATGGTTTTCAGATGCTATATCGCATTGTCTCTTTTGTTCACTCCCTGCTCGTATCACACACCTGAAAAACACGATCTTTTTTGCTACCACTGTCTCCAACAAGTCCCTCTTTATGCCAATTTTCTTGCGCACCCACTTATTACGCAGGAATTTCCAGCCCTGCTCGCCCTAACATGAACCAAGGTCAACAGACCTTTGCATGGTCCGTAAGGCTATAAGACATAGGAGCAAAATTAGGCCACTCGGCCCATCGAGTGTGCTCTGCCATTCAATCATGGCTGATACTTTTCTCATCCCCATTCTCCTGCCTTTTCCCCATAACCCCTGATCCCCTTATTAATCAAGAACCTATCTATCTCTGTCTTAAAGACATTCAGTGACCTGACCTCCACTCGCTACGATTCCCAGGATGGGCGGGGCAGGAAAATTCCCCCTATTGTATCCAGTAGGAAGGTTTTACACTGATCCAATACTTTAGAACAATCAAATGATAGTGCTGAAGAGAGCAGGCCAAAACTACGTTCATTTATTAAGTTTTATTTATGAAGGAGCCAATTCACAAGAGCAAGATCCTCATCTCAACAATAAATATATATTAGAAATGCCTTTATGCTGTGCACCAGCAGCTTTACTTGTGATAATATAATGTCCAGCAGGAAGAGTCCCTAAAAATAATTGGAATTAACTTTGAGAGACAGAGACAGAGAGATGGGGATTCTTACACATCAACTGCATGGTGAATGAAACTCATTGCTAGTCACAAGTAGGCTTACATGAACACTGCAATGAAGTTACTGTAAAAATCCCCTACTGGCCACACTCCAGCACCTGTTCGGGTACATTAACACTGCAATGAAGTTACTGTAAAAATCCCCTATTGGCCACACTCTGGCACCTGTTCAGGTACATTAACACTGCAATGAAGTTACTGTAAAAATCCCCTACTGGCCACACTCCGGCACCTGTTCGGGTACATTAACACTGCAATGAAGTTACTGTAAAAATCCCCTATTGGCCACACTCTGGCGCCTGTTCGGATACGCTGAGGGAGAATTTAGCATGGCCACTACACCTAGCCAACACGTCTTTTGGACTGCGGGAGAAAACCGGAGCACCCAGAGGAAACCTACGCAGACACAGGGAGACTCTGCACTGACGGTGACCCGAACCGGGAATCGAACCCCGGTCCCTGGTGCTATGAGGCAGTAGGGCTAACCACTGTGCCACTGTGCCACCCATTTTGAACTAATTTTGATTAATGTACTACTTAATGGTGTGCATCAATTATTAACTGCAAAAAACACCTCTGTGTTAGTTAGTTTTCAGGTGAAGTTTGCATGCCAGGAAACACAATGGCCAATGGCATTCAGTTTGACCTCTTCACAGCTTCTCTTTACCTCTTCACATCCTGTGTGGTTATGGTCGAATTTATGGGTAATTGTATGGGAGGCGATTTTTGTCCTATTACCTGTCTGTGCTTAAGAATGTGACATTTTGGGAACCAAACACAGAAGGGGCGTCAAAGCTTTGTCTTTTACACAACATTCATAATCAACTTCAAGTGTTAACTCTGCTTTTCTTTCTCTCTCCACAGATGCTGCCAGAAATGTTGAGTTTTTCCAGCAGTTTCTGGTTTTTTGATTTATTTGTGGGACATGGGTGTTGCTGGCTGGCCAGCATTTATTGCCTATCCCTAGTTGCCTTTGAGAAGGTAGGGGTGAGCTGCCTTCTTGGATCTATGCAGTCCACGTGCTGTGGGTTGATCCACAATGCCATTAGGGAGAGAATTTCAGGATTTTGACCCAGCGACTGCGAAGGAATGGCGATATATTTCCAAGTCAGGATGGTGAGTGGCTTGGAGGGGAACTTGCAGGTGGTGGTGTTCCCTTCTATCTGCTGCCCTTGTCCTTCTGGGTGGAAGTGGTCGTGGGTTTGGAAGGTGCTATCTAAGGAGCTTTGATAAATTCTGTTTCCTTCAGCCAAAGCTCCAGCTTATGGTTAAGATGTCAACTGATCTGATACTTGAGTGAACTATGAGGCTTGTGGTTACATGTGCCACCTGTGACAGGCAATAGAATCATCCCTGTATGCTAATAGAGGTGAAATGGTGCAACATTTTTGTCTCTGCTTTCTTTTCTAACCAGTACTTGGGCAGCCGCTGTTCATGTTTAAAGGAACCCTTAGCTATTTTCAGATTAAGCTGCAGAAAGTTTTTGGGTGACAGAGTGCCATAGCGATTAGCACTGCTACCTCACAGTGCCAGGCGCCCGGGTTTGATTCCAGCCTTGGGCGACTGTCTGTGTAGTTTGCACATTCTTCCCGTGTCTGCGTGTATTTCTTCCGGGTGCTCCGATTTCTTCCAAAGATGAGCAGGTTAGCTGGATTAGCCATGGGAAATGTATGGGTTGTGCAGATAGGGTGGGAGAGGGGGCCTGGGTAAGACACTCTGTAGAGAGTCAGTGCAGACCTGATGGGCCGAATGGCACTGTAGTGATTCTATGACTCTATAATTGCCTTTATTTATTAACATAGAACATAGAACACCGCAGCACAAACAGGCCCTTCGGCCCACAAGTTGTGCCGATCATATCCATACCTACCAGGCCAATCTATAACTCTCAATCCCATTAAATCCCATGTATATTATTCATTAATGTCCTTTAGGGAATGTCACTCTGCCAGGTGAAGCCAGAGTGAACAGGGGCAGATGCCAATAAAATGATGTATTGTAAAGATGAATACCCCAGGGGAAGATTTTGGCCTCATTGTGTCCAGTAATGAGATGATTTATGCAGACTTGTCCAGTCCATGTGCATTTTATAACTTATTCGATCGCCTGCACGGTACCTCTGAGTACAATCCTTTATTCTTTCATAGGATGTGGGCATCATTGATAAGACCTGCATTTCTTGCCCACCCTGACTGCCCTTGAACTGAATGGCTTGCTCAGCCATTCCAGCGGGCAGCTAAGAGTCACCCACAACCAAGAACAGGAAATGCTGGAAAACCTCAGCAGGTCTGACAGCATCTGTAGAGAGAGAATAGAGCCAATGTTTCGAGCCTGGACGACCTTTCGTCAGATTCCAGCCCCGCAGTATTTTGCTTTTATTGAAAAGCCAACCACATTGCTGTGTCTCTGGAGTCACGTGTCGGCCAGATCACGTTTCCTTCCCTAAAGAACATAAGTGAACCAGATGGGTTTTTGTGATAACCGGTTACTGTGTCATGATCACCGTTACCGAAGCTAGCTTTATAATTCCAGATTGTGTGTCTTGAATTTAAATTCCAGTAGCCGCTGTGGGAAATTGAATCCACGTCCCCAGAGAATTCACCTGGGCAGTGAGATAACTAGCCCAGTGACACTGCCACTGCACCACTCTCTCTCCCATTGTAACAATCTTCCTGAAGAGGCCAACTTCAAATGAAACAATCTTAAGGGAACTCAGATTCTGCCCTTGTGAGTTTAATTGCTAAATGACCACACTCCGAATGAATTAAATTTTACAATTAAGTTAAGAGGAACTTCATGGGTGGGATTTTACGGTCTCGCTCACCCTGAAACCCTAAAACCCCACCTGAGGCCAATGGGCCTTTCCATGTTGTGCCCTTCGTCTACTCCAAGTGCCAGGATAGGCGGGACACTAAAATTCCGGCTTTTCTACTTTCCCGCGTGCCATCTCTCTCCACCGCCAACTCATCGGATCACTGTCAGTCAGGCTACCTGACACCCGCACAAATTGGCCCAACCTCCCGCTCCCCGCTTCATTCTCCCGACCCCTCACTGGAGGTGAACGGCGGGAGCTGGGAAGCGAGGACTTACTGTAAATTAGAATTACCAAAGTCATCCGACTGAGCACAAGTAAGTTTGAGTGACGTCCGATGAGGCGACTCCCAGGCTGTGGTTACGAGCCAAATATTTCAGCTGCAGGCGCAGGAAATGAGTACAGCGGTTCAGGATGATTTGGCAGTGGTTAGTGATATTTATCCAAGGAATAACAGGTTCTGTTCGGAACTGAACTCTGCTGCGCTGGAAAGGCCTGCACCTCGTGATTTACACATTTTATACAATACAGCGGAACACACAAAATGGAGACACGCTTTGCTGAAAGTCAGAGAGAATCGAAGCCCAGTGGAACTTTCATAAGAACATAAGAAATAGGAGCAGGAGTAGGCCATCTAGCCCTTCGAGCCTTTCATCCAGTAGTCAGTGATAACATCTGCTGTAGAACATCTGGCAACACTCTGCAGAAGTCATCGGATCATAGAATCCCTGCAGTGCAAAATGAGGCCACTCGGCCCATTGACTCTGCATCAACTCCTACCCAGGCTCATGCTGTGACCCCATGTATTTACCCCGCTAATCCTCCAACCTATATTTCTTGGTACACTCATGTTACTCACCAGCCAATCAACTTACTACTTTCCAAAAAGGTCATTATTTCCCACTTTTGAACCCCAGCCCCACAGCCACCTGCCAACCCTACTCCAGGAAGCTGTGAGATGTGGGTGTGACGTTTGCAGCAAGGGTAAGTGTGTGAGGGTCATGAATGTCGGCCATGATCTCTGGTTGCTGATGGGCAGCACGGTGGCACAGTGGTTAGCGCTGCTGCCTCATAGCATCAGGGACCCGGGTTCGTTTCCAGCCTCGGGCGACTGTCTGTGTGGAGTTTGCATGTTCTCACCATGTCTGTGTGGGTTTCCTCCGGGTGCTCTGGTTTCCTCCCACACCCATGGATTGATTGGCCATGATAACTTGTCCCTTAGTGTCAGGGGGATAGCAGGGTAACTAAGTGGGTTTACAGGGCCTGGGTGGGATTGTTGCTGGTACAGACTTGATGGACTGAATGGTCTCCTTCTGCACCGCAGGGATTCTGTGATGAGTGCATGATGAGAGTGTGGTGCATTAGCCACTGCCGGTGGGTGTGAGGTGGGTAGGGGTTGGCATTTGAAGATGCATTTGCTGACCTTGCCAATATTTTTTGTTGTTCTGATATTGAAGTCCGATCCTCGGGCACAGTCCCCTGGCGTTGACTTCCACAGTCTCTGCACCTACTATCTTCATGGGGCCCATCTGGAGGGTCTGCTGGCTCCTTGCAAATAGACCAACTCACTTATCCTTTCAACTCGATGCACGAGCTCCATCCACAGACCTGGGAGCCTTGGCTTATGATCCAAAATATCTGGCTTTCAAAATTGGACTTAATGTTGCTGAGGTTTATACTGCAATGTGGAGAGGCGATGCTGTGAAATTAGGTGGCAGTGAATTGGCAATCCCTTTCTATATGGAGAGTGAAGCAGTCAAATCCAAAACAAGGCTCCTGAACCTGAATAATGAGGGGAAAATTGGCAAGGATGGATTGGGGATCATTACTAAAGGGGTTGAGGGTGGATAGGCAATGGTACGTATTTAAGGAACATGTGCGTGAATTACAACAATTCTTCATTCCTGTCTGACACAAAAATAAAAGAGGAAAGTAGAAGAGAGCGGCATGCTGGCACAGTGGTTAGCGCTGCAGCCTCACAGCGCCAGGGAACCAGGTTCAATTCTGGCCTTGGGTCACTGTCTGTGTGGAGTTTGCATGTTCTCCCCGTGTCTGCATGGGTTTCCTTCAGGTGCTCCGGTTTCCTCCCACAGTCCAAAGATGTGCGGGTTAGGTGCATTGACCATGCTAAATTGCCCCTTGGTGTCAGGGGGATTATCAGGGTAAATATTTGGGATTAGGACCTGGATGGGGTTGTGGTTGGTGCAGACCCGATGGGCCAAATGGCCTCCTTCTGCACTGTAGGGATTCTATGTTTCCATGTAAGGCGGCTTATACCATGGCTTACAAAGGAAATTAGGGATAATATTAAATTCAAAGAGGCGATATAGAAAATTGCCAGAGAACGCAGCAAGCCTGAGGATTGGGAGCACTTTAGAATTCAGTAAAAGTATCATTGGCTGGGGAATCTAGAATCAAGGGGCACAGCCTCAGGATAGGGATAGACTACTTAGCACTGAGATGAGGAAAAACTTCTTCACTCAAGAGAGTAGTGAACCTACAGAATTCCCTACTACAGAAGGCTGAGGAGGCCAAAATACTGAATATATTCAAGAAAGAGATAGATCATATTTTAGATTTTAAAGGCATCAAGGGATATGGAGAAAAAGCAGGAATATGGTATTAAGATACAAGGTCAGCAATGATCATGTTGAGTGGCAGGGCAGGCTCGAAGGGTCAAATGGCCTACTCCAGCTCCTGGTTGCGATGCTTCTATATACAATCCAAAGAGGAAATCAGAGTGCAAAAGGATGCTGCCAGTTACTCATAAGAACATAAGAAATAGGAGCAGGAGTAGGCCATCTAGCGCCTCGAGCCTGCCCCGCCATTCAATGAGATCGTGGCTGATCTGAAATGGATCAGCTCCACTTTCCCGCTCTCTCCCCATAACCCTTAATTTCCCTGTCTATCAGAAACCTATCTACCCATGACTTAAATATATTCAGCGATATAGCCTCCACCACTTCAAGGGGCAGAGAATTCCAGAGATTCACCACCCTTTGAGTGAAGAAGTTCCTCCTCAACTCCAATCTAAACTGCGCCCCCCCTTATCTTGAGGCTGTGCCCTCTAGTCCTGCTATCCTTTCTAAGCGAAATTGCCTGATACACTATGTTACACCATTGCCAAAAGGCAAATTTAACTCCCAGCAATTTCAAAACAGAACTATCCAGGTTCCTGACAAGCGATGATAATTTAGCATTAAGGATCTTTGCAAATGCACCGAGGGAATGGACAACTCCAACCGCCTGAAAGGCAAAATGAATCAATAACATGTTTGTAATTCTGGTGAGAAAGAACAGCTTTGATCCAAGATGTTGAAAGCTTACTTTGGATGAGTCTAATTCCACCTGTTTTCCCCTATTCTCCAGTGCCCTAACATCAATTATTTATTTCCCTGTGGTGAAGGTGAGATGAGACTCTGTGACGCCAAAGCATTCGCGTTAATAGTCTCAGATCGTAAGGAGATCTGGGCTTACTCATGAAAAATGTTTCTGATATGAACACAAATCAAAAACGCTATCAGGTGACACATGGGACTTCAATTGCTCCAGTCACTTTAACTCAATAACCCAGACTCAGAGGATTATCTCTATTGATAAGACATTTGTTCTGCTAATGGCAGAGAGATTAAAAACAACACAGTGAGAGTACCTTACCTCGCTTTGACATCTCAGTTAAATAATCGTAAAGAGTTGCAGACATACGTAAGCACTTTTCTAAATACTGAGATTCAAAGCTGATTTCTATAACAAACCTGAACCGATTGACAGCGGCGCAGTGGTTAGCACTGCTGCCTCACAGTGTCAGGGATCCCGGTTCGATTTCCAGCTTGGGTCACTGTTGGCTGGAGTTTACACGTTCTCCCCATGTCTGCGTGGGTTTCCTCCGGGTGCTCCAGTTTCCTCCCACAGTCCAAAGATGTGTGTTAGGTGGATTGGCCATGCTAAATTGACACATGGTGCCAGGGGAATTAGCAGGGTAAATACGTGGACTTATGGGGATAGGGCCTGGGTGGGAATTGTAGTAAAGTAGACTCAATAGGCCAAATAGCCTCCTTCTGAACTGTTGGGATTCTATGATTCTGATGAAAGTTAAGAATATGGTCATATAAGTGGACAGAGCACCTATTCTTTTGTGGAATTGATAAAATCACGGCGAGCGGCAACTTTCAAACAACTCGAGGCAACCCGGTATTAAGTACCAAAAGAGAAAATACTGGAAAATCTCAGCAGGTCTGGCAGCATCTGTAAGGAGAGGAAAGGAATCTTCCAGTTCTGCAAAGTTGACCCTGACACTGTGAGGCAGCAGTGCTAACCACTGTGCCGCTGTCAGTCGGTTCAGGTTTGTAATAGAAATCAGCTTTGAATCTCAGTATTTAGAAAAGTGCTTACGTATGTCTGCAACTCTTTACAATTTATTTCACTGAGATGTCAAAGCTAGTTAAGGTACTCTCACTGTGTTGTTTTTAATCTCTCTGCCATTAGCAGAACAAATGTCTCATCAATGGAGACAATCTTCTGAATCTGGGTTATTGAGTTGTCTCGGGGTCCTGGCAAAGGAATAGGGTGAGCCGTGCAAATTTCCATTGACTTTGGTGGGACTAGAGGATCCCAGGAGAGGGAGCATGATGGCAGGTGCAGGACTGGAAAATTCCGGTTGAAATAAATAGCACCTCCCATAATGGTGATGTCAGGGTCCAGAGGAATGATCCTTGGAATGAAGAGCTTCTTGTATGAGGAGCGGTTGAGGACTCTGGGTCTGTACTCGTTGGAGTTTAGAAGGAGGAGGAGGGATCTTATTGAAACTTACAGGAAACTGTGAGGTCTGGATAGAGTGGACGTGGAGAGGCTGTTTCCACTAGTAGGAAAAACTAGAACCAGAGAGCACAACCTCAGGCTAAAGGGACAATCCTTTAGAACAGAGATGAGAAGGAATTTCTTCAGCGAGAGAGTGGTAAATCTGTAGAACTCTTTGCCACAGAAGGCTGTGTAGACCAGGTCACTGAGTGTCTTTAAGTTAGAGATAGATAGGTTCTTGATTAATAAGGGGATCAGGGGTTATGGGGAAAAGGCAGGAGATTGGAGATGAGAAAAAAAATCAATCATGATTGAATGGCGGACTGGTCTCGATGGGCCAAGTGGCCTAATTCTGCTCCTATGTCTTATAATCTTATGGTAAGAGAGCACATGGCCAAGAAAGGAGAGGGAGAATATTCATGGCTTCAGCAGTCTTCTTTTCTCCCCTAACAGATGTTGCCAGACCTGCTGGGATTTTCCAGCATTTTCTCTTTTAATTTCGGATTCCAGCATCTGCAGTAATTTGCTCCGATCCAGTATTAAACAACACGGTACACTGAAGTCACTTCAAGTTTCTCTGTCCAGAAGGTTAGGTTGACTGAAATGAAAATAAAGGAAGAGAAAGACAGAGATCCACAAAATTTCAACAATTGAAGAAAGCGATTTAAAAAATGTGACTTTTCTCTGTAGGCCAGTGTGGAATTCTGGTGTAAGTGTTGGTAGCTGTGTGATTGTGTTTTATCGATTTGAACAGTAGTGTGATAGGGTAAGTGGACATAAACATGGTAGATGCAGGAGAATGTGGAGAAATGTGGAGCAGGATCAGGAGATTGGCTTTGATCAGTATCAGCCAGGATCAAAGTGAACAGCAGAGCAGGCTCGAAGGGCCAAATGGCCTACTCCTGCTTTTACTTTCTGTGTTTCAATGTCTCTATGAATACAAATCTGAGAGGACTACACCCTTTACATATGAGGAACTTGACGTATGAGCAATGGTTGAGGACTCTGGATCTGTATGCATTGGAGTTTAGAAGGGTGCAGGAGGAGGGGGATCTTATTAGAACTTACAGGATACTGTGAGGCCTGGATAGAGTGGACGTGGAGAGGGTATTTACACTTGTAGGAAAAACTAGAGCACAACCTCATACTGAAGGGACGATCCTTTAAAACAGAGATGAGGAGGAATTTCTTCAGCCAGGGAGTGGTGAAGGCTGTGGAGGCCAGGTAATCGAATGTACTTAAGACAGAGATAAACAGGTTCTTGATTATTAAGGGGATCAGGGGTTATGGGGAGAAGGCAGGAGAATGGAGATGAGAAAAATATCAGCCATGATTGAATGGCGAGCAGACTCGATGGGCCGAATGGCCTAATTCAGCCCCTGTGCTTATGGTCTTATGAGCCAATAATTTTGAGTAACTCCTGCATGTGAAACATCAGTGTGGATGGTTTGTTTGCCACTCATTTATTTCCCATCTCCTGTTAGTAATATAAATTAGCATTGAAAAAACACGGCAAGACTCGTTGATTAGCCTAGTTTCGGAACTGCCTGAGGTGATGGTATGTTCAAACCACAGTTGGATCGTTTTATACAAGCTATGTACAGCTATCCAGGACTGGGTGGTGCACTGCTGAAGCCATGAATATTCTCCCTGTCCTTTCTTGATCATATGTTCTCTTGCATCATCATTATGGGAGGTGCTATTTATACCAACTGGAATTTTCCAGTCCTGTGCCTGCCACCGCCTCCCTTCCCCCCGGATTCTCCAGTCCTGCCGAAGTCAATGGAAATTTGCACGATTCGGCCATCTCCTTTGCAAGCACTCCGTGACAAGGGTCAACTTTGGCAGAACCAGAAGATCCCGTGAGTGATAAAGGCTGGAAAACCCCACGCACAAGCCAGAATTTTCTGGCCCTTACTGCCCATGGAATCTTCCAGTCTCGCTGACAGCAAACCTCTCCCTCCTTCCCCTCTCCATCACCTAACCTCCACACCTTTTGGGCTGTGGGAGGAAACTGGAGCACCCGGAGGAAACCCACGCAGACACAGGGAGAACATGCAGACTCCACGCAGACACTGACCCAAGCTAGGAATCAAACCCGGGTCCCTGGTGCTATGAGGTAGCAGTGCTAACCCACTGTGCCACCGTGCCACGTTGATAATGGATATAACAATTATTTCTTATCAGTTAACATTTCTCCCACAATATTTTGTATGTTCTAATGGATTTACAACAAGGATTCAAGGTTAGTTTAAATATGGCCATGCTTCAAGAGTGGGAAGGATTAGTGCTGAAATAATTTACATAAATCAGATCAAAATCAAAATCAAATAAAGATTTAATGACTGATGTGTTTTTGTAAAATATTGCAATTGCAAATGACTGCTGTGACTCCTTATGTGAATCACAATATAACCGAGTTCATATTTTATGCTTTCCATTCTTTAGTCATCTCATGTTTCATTATTTATTGGATTTGGTAATACTTTCCATTGGTAATTCTTGGAAGGAATAAGTAGATGCAGAATGTGAGTGCATTACAATTGATGTGTTTTGATTGCTTCATAATCTACAAGAAAACAGTTTTGATGCTGGCTTAAGGAAATCATTAAGGGTTTGATTTGTGTTTGCACCTTTTATTCACACCTGCCCTTTCCCAACGATATGTTTAGTCTAACGGGTATGTCAATGGTTGTAAATTCAATACAGTTTACTTGAATTATTTGTTAGCAGATCGAATGTTTTACATAAGTTGAAACTTCTGTCTGCATGATAATCAACGTCTACATCAATGGGGACGAAGTAGAATTGGTCGAAAGCACCACGTTTTTAGGTGTCCAGATCACCAACAACCTGTCCTGGGCTCCCCATAAGAACATAAACATAAGAACATAAGAACATAAGAAATAGGAGCAGGAGTAGGCCATCTAGCCCTTCGAGCCTGCCCCGCCATTCAATAAGATCATGGCTGATCTGTCATGGCTCAGTTCCACATTCCCGCCCTCTCCCCATAACCCTTAATCCCCTCGCTTATCAAAAACCCATCAACCCGCGTCTTAAATATATTTAGCGAGGCAGCCTCCACCACTTCAACGGGCAGAGAATTCCAGAGATTCACCACCCTTTGAGTGAAGAAGTTCTTCCTCAACTCCGTTCTAAACCGTCCCCCTCTCCTTTACCTTGAGGCTGTGCCCCCTAGTCCTACTGTCCTTTCTGAGCGGGAAGAGTCTCTCCACCTCTATCCTATCCATCCCATTCATCATCTTATATGTCTCAATGAGATCTCCCCTCATTCTTCTAAACTCTAACGAGTACAAGCCTAGTTTATTCAGCCTCTCCTCATAGCTCAACCCCCTCAACTCCGGCATCAGCCTAGTAAACCTCCTCTGCACTCCCTCCAAGGCCAAAATATCCTTGCGTAAGTGCGGCGCCCAAAACTGCACACAGTACTCCATGCCGACACTATAATTAAGAAAGCCCACCAACACCCACTTTCTCAGAAGGCCAAAGAAATTTAGCATGTCAGCTATGACTATCACCTATTTTTACAGATGTGCCATAGAAAACATTCTTTCTGGTTGAGTCACAGCTTGGTATGGCTCCTGCTCCGCCCAAGACTGCAAGAAACTACATAAGGTCGTGAATGTAGCTCAATCCATCATGCAAACCAACCTCCCATCCATTGACTCTGTCTACACTTCCCGCTGCCTCGGCAAAGCAGCCGGCATAATTAAGGGCTCCCATGCAGTCCGGACATTCTCTCTTCCACCTTCTTCCTTCGGGAAAAAGATACAAAAGCCTGAGGTCGTGTACCAACCAACTCAAGAACAGCTTCTTCCCTGTTGCTGTCAGACTTTTGAATGGACTTACCTTGCATTAAGTTGATCTTTCTTTACACTATAGCTATGACTGTAACACTACATCCTGCACTCTCTCATTTCCTTCTCTATGAACAGTATGTTTTGTCTGTATAGCACGCCAAAAACAATACTTCTCACTGTACGTTAATACATGTGGCAATGATAAATCAAATCAAAAAGCTTGTGATTCCATTTCACTGTATGTAACTTTGCTTTATCATAGTTCGCTCAATTCCTTGACTTTTTGGGCAGGATTTTCCAGCAAGCTAGTCCCAAGACCAAAAATCCCGCCCAAGGTCAATGGACCTTTGCATGGTTTGTGTCCCTCCTGCTACGATTCCCCTGGTGGCGGGATGGGAAAATTCCGCTCTTTACCTTGGGGGAGGCGGTGGTGAAATGGTATTGTCACTAGAGTGATCCAACGGCTCGGGGTAATGTTCTGGAAACCTGGATTCAAATCTTACTATGGAAGATGGTGATTTTGAATTTAATTTTTAAAAAATCAAGAGTTAAAATTCTAAATGGTGATCGTGGGGGCAATTTCCCCGTCCCACCTACCTCAAGAATCGTGGTGGGGGTGGGGGGATGCGTTGGGGGGGGGGGCGGTGGGTGGGGCAGACCATGCAAAGATCTGTTGACCTCGGGTGAGCTTTTCCGGTTTTAGGGTGAGTGCAGCTAAAACATCCTGCCCCATGGAACGATTGTTGATTGGAAGAAAATCCCATCTGTTTCGCTAATGTTGTCTAGGGAAGGATCACAGAACCATAAAATCATAGAACTCTACAGTGCAGAAAGAGGCCCTTCGGCCCATCGAGTCTGCACCAAACACAATCCCACCCAGGCCCTACCCCCATATCCCTACATATTATACCCACTAATCCCTCTAACCTACACTTCCCTGGACACTAAGGGGTAATTTCTGAGCATGGCCAATCAACCTAACCCACACATCTTTGGACTGTGGGAGGAAACTGGAGCACCCGGAGGAAACACATGCAGACACGAGGAGAATGTGCAAACTCCACACAGACAGTGACCCAAGCCAGGAATCGAACCCAGGACCCTGGAGCTGTGAAGCAGCAGTGCTAGCCACTGTGCTACCGTGCCGCCCCAGGAAATCTGCTGCCTTTACCCGGTCTGGCCTACATGTGACTCCAGAGCCACAGCAATGTGGTTGACTCTCGACTGCCCTCTGAAATGGCCGAACAATCTCAGTTCATGGGTATTGTGTACGTGCAATTGGCCCTGACCAATTGGACACCAACTAGAAAGGATTTTTGAGGTTCCGAACTGTGGGTTACTTAAACAAACCAATGCAGCTTTATTTATGAGGTGTCGACTGATTGAAGTCCAACATGGAAGAGAGATAAAATCCTGCTAATGCCTCCAGTGATGTCATGTGACTAATCCCAAAGAGACGCATTGCTTTACGATACAAAACATCCCTCCCCCTTTACTTCAGTAGTACAGCAACAAACTTTCAAACAATAATTACCCACTACGAACATCAGCTACATTACCAAGAATTATTATCTAGATGCGTACAATTAATACAAGAGTCTCTCTGGTGTCACAACACCAGGTTGAAGTCCAACAGGTTATTTGGTAGCACGAGCTTTCGGAACGCTGCCCCTTCATCAGGTGAGTGCTATAACGTCGGTATCTCCACGTCTTTCTGGTGGACATCGATTTAGTTTTGATGAGATATGATTTTCCGGAGTGCGATCGTTAACATCCTTGGCGGTCAATGGTTTCTCACAAGTACTTCATCTCTTGAACAAAGAGCAAAGAACTAAGAAAATCACGGCACAGGAACAGGCCCTTTGGCCCTCCAAGCTTTAACTGACCATGCTGCCCCTCTGAATTAAAACCCCCTATCCTTCCATGGACCAAATCCCTCTATTCCCATCCAATTCATGTATTTAGAATCGTAGAATCCATACAGCGCAGAAGGAGGCCATTCGGCCCATCAAGTCAGCGCAAACTACAATCCCACCCAGGCCCCATTCCTGCAATATTTACTAATCCACTGATACTAGAATCAGTTTAGCATGGCCAAGCAGCCTAACCACACATCTTTGGACCATGGGAGGAAACCGGAGCACCCAGAGGAGACTCACGTAGATTCTGGGAGAATGTGCAAACTCCACATAGACAGTGACCCAAAGCCAGAATTGAACCCATGTCCCTGGCACTATGATGCAGCAGTGCCTCCTTGCCACCAGATTTATTTGACCAGAAACCCCTTGAAAGTCACTATCGTATCTATTTCCACTGCCTCCCCCAGCAGCGAGTTCCAGGCACACACCACTCCCTTATAAAAAAACTTGCTGCGTCCATTTCCTTTAAACCTTAGCATCTTAAACCTATTCTCCATAATAATTGACTCTTCCACACTGGGGAGAAGCTTTTGAATGTCCACTCTGTACATGCCCCGTACAATCTTGCAGACCCCTATCAGGTCACCTCTCGACCTTCCTCGTTCCAGTGAAGTTGCTTCATTGTCGGTTTCCAGAGATGTTGGATGCTGTTCTGGAGTAGAATCTGAACCTGGTTCTGTCCTAATCTTTGGTTCGGGGATTTTACAACCTTGAGTGTCTGACATAAGTCTTTCTTTTATTGCCTCCGCTAATTCACTTTCTGAAGCAAAGATTTGATCTGTGTGTCTCCGTCATATTCCCTTGTCAACAAGTTGCTCTGTACAAAAGTGTGGCTTGTCTGAGCTCAAATGGTTATAGGTACCTGCTTCTCACTTGAAGAATAGTTTCTCACTAAAATTCTTTTGTCTTTGTTTAAAACTCCAGAGTTTCGGTGTTCGTACACAGTGAATACGGGCGGCATGGTGGTACAGTGGTTGGCACTGCTGCCTCACAGCATTAGCGACCCGGGTTCGATTCCCGGCTTGGGTCACTGTCTGTGTGGAGTTTGCACGTTCTCCCCGTGTCTGAATGTGTTTCCTCCAGTACTCCAATTTCCTCCCACATTCCAAAAATGTGCGGGTTAGGCGCATTGGCTAAATTGCCCTTTAGCATCCCGGGATGCTTGGGTTGGAGCGGTTAGCGGGGTAAATATGTGGGTTTATGGGAATGGGGCCAGGAATGGGATTGTGGTCGGTGCAGGTTCGATGGGCTGAATGGCCTCTTTCTGCACTGTAGGGATTCTATGATTTTCTGAGGTGCCTTTTGCTGTTGCTCTACGATTGTAGTAGTGTCAAGTGGCGTGAGTAGATCAAATTTATTTCTCAGTTTCTTTCTCAGGAACAACATTGCTGGTGAATTTTGTAATGGACCGTGTATCTAATGCACTGTGACACCTGGTCCCTGATGGGAAAGGACCATGTATCTAATGCACTGTGACACCCGACTCCAGAGGGGAAAAGGACAGATTGAGTTGTGTCCCGATAGGACATGAGAAAGCTGTTTACTCTCCTGGATAGCAAACCTTCATTTTTTTTATACTTAATGGATGTTTCTGTTACTGTTCTAGTCTCATCAGCAACCCATTAGTAGACAAATGACATGGGGCAGTCTGTATGGGCTACACGATGGCAGAGCGTTTAGCACTGCTACCTCACAGCTCGAGGGACCCAGGTTCAATTCCGGCCTTGGGCCACTGTCTGTGGAGAGTTTGCATGTTCTCCCCATGTCTGTGTGAGTTTCCTGTGAATGCTCCGGTTTCCTCCCACAGCCCAAAGATGTACAGATTAGGTGGAATGGCCATGATAAATTGCCCCTTAGTGTCCCAAGAAGTGTAGATTAGATGGATTAGGCATAATGAATATGTGGGGTTACAGGGATAGGATGGAGGGGAGGGCCTGGGTAAGACACTGTCAGAAAGTCAGCACAGACTGGATAGGCTGAATGGCCTCTTCTGCACTATAGGAATTCTATATACATGTTGTATACCATTGTTCTTAAGGTAACCCATAAATTCCTGGCTGTGCATTGCTTTACAATATATAATAAAGGACAATTAGGAATGGAAAACAATTCTGGCCCAGTTAGTAACTCCTGCATCCCATGAATAAATAAAACTTCCTGTATCAAGAACTTTAAAGGCCTAATCTGTTGTATGAATATCTCCAGATCTCAAGGCTTATACCTACTGTTAAAATACACATCCCTGCTTTCATTATCTCCAAACCTCTGCCGGCCAACCTCCAATATTCAACTGTCCAAAGATTTAAGGTCATCGAAAAATCGGCTGCCTACAACTCTTAATGGCCACCAATTGGTGTTCACCCCTTACCCCTGTGCTCACTGACCATCAGCAGCTCCCAAATTACATTACTCCACTCAAGGAGTTGTGAATCTTTGGGATTCTCTAGCCCGGAGAGCTGTGGATGTCTCATGGTTGAACCCATTTAAGACAGATTTTTGGTCTCAGGGAATTAAGAGATGTGGGAAGCAGGCAGGAAAATGGAGTTATGGCCCAAGATCAGCCATGAATTGAGTGGTGGAGCAGGCTCGATGGGCTGAATGGTCTATTCCAGCTCCTCTTGCTTGTGTGCTAGTGATTTAAAATCTGTTTTCTTACAAAACAGTTTCGATTCACCTGAAAAATCTAAACTTTGAATAGAAGGGTACATTTCATGGAGCTTCACTGAATGGAGCAAAAAACTATTCACAGAACCCTACAGTGCAGAAAGAGGCCCTTCGGCCCATCGAGTCTGCACCAAACACAATCCCACCCAGGCCCCACCCCCATATCCCTACATATTATACCCACTAATCCCTCTAACCTACGCATCCCTGGACACTAAGGGGCAATTTCTTAGCATGGCCAATCAACCTAACCCGCACATCTTTGGACTGTGGGAGGGAACCGGTGCACCCGGAGGAAACCCACGCGGACACGAGGAGAATGTGCAAACTCCACACAGACAGTGACCCGAGCCCAGAATCGAACCCGGAGCTGTGAAGCAGCAGTGCTAACCACCGTGCTACCATGCCGCCCGATATTGCCTGATTTTAGTTTGCCGAGTCACTGTGCTTCCGATCTTCCAGTGGTTAATGTACTCTTCAACTCCGAGGGGGGTAGTTTTCCCATCCTGCCTGCCATAGGAATTGTAGTGGGTGGAGGGGTGGACCTCAGGCGCGATTTTCCGGTCTTAGAGCGAGTGCGGCTGGAAAATCGCAACCCAAGGATATAGCTGATTTCTCTTTTAAAAGATATATTGTATATTCAGGTAATGAGCCATCACTAGCACCTTGTGAAATAAACAATGTGTACGTGTCTGGTGGTCAAATGTCGAAAGGACAGAATGTTACATCACTTATAAACACTGGGGAAATGGTTGTAATGTCACTGTAGCAGAGGCCAAGGCTACTGATGCACTGGTTCAAATCTCACCACAGCGAGCTGGTGGACTGTAAATTCAGTTCATGAATCTTGGTTATAAAACTAATGGTGACCATGACAAATATCACTGATTGTAGTAAAAACCATGATATCCTTTTGGTGGTCGGGGGGGGGGGGGGGGGGGGGATCTGTTACCCTCCCATTGTGGTCTACATGCCATTCCAGACTTTTAACTGGCCACTGAAATGTCCTAGTAAGCCGCACAGTTCAAGGGCGATAAGGAATGCACAACTGATGCTGACTCTGACAGTGACGCCCACATCTCATGAAGAGTTTGAAAGAAGAACCGAAGAGATCGTGGAATGGAAATCGGCCATTCGGGCCTGCGGACCCCTTCGCCTGTAATCATGTGGAATCTGGCCAATCGGCTGGAGGGGAACTCTGAATGAAGTTCTAATGAAGTTCTTTATCCAAAATCCGCCTCCGTCAAGAAAACATTGGGCATGGAATTGGCCCTCAGCCCTGGCACAAATCATTTCCCAGAACTAGAGGGCACAGCCTCAAAATAAAGAGGAGGAGGGGGTGCAGTTTAGAACGGAGCTGAGGAGGAACTTCTTCTCTCAGAGGGTGGTGAATCTCTGGAATTCTCTGCCCGTTGAAGTGGTGGAGGCTGCCTCGTTGAATATATTTAAGTCACGGGTAGATAGGTTTTTGATCAATAAGGGAATTAAGGATTACGGGGAGCAGGTTGGGAAGTGGAACTGATCCACTTCAGATCAGCCATGATCTTATTGAATGGCGGGGCAGGCTCGAAGGGCTAGATGGCCCACTCCCGTTCCTACTTCTTATGTTCTTATTTTGTCCGCTACCCACCTTATTCAGCAATTCATCCACTGCAGTTTACCTGGACGTTCCCAATGAGTCTTTCTGCCCAGGTGCTTCTGAAAAACATTTTGGGTGGGACTTTGTGGCCACCCTCACCCAAGATGGGAATATGACGTCAACAGAGTTTGGTATGTTCTGTGTCCCACCCGCTCCGATCCCTGGCAGGTTGGGAAAATTCTGCTCTTTGGTTTTGTACTTCAGACTTCACCTTCTGTTGCACTGTGCACCCAGCTTCACTCCCTTAAGGCTAACTTCAAGAGTAGTGTGTGATAATGTTCCATTCTAAAGATAAAACCCCATTGCTGATAACATTGCAAGCAATAAGATTTGAAAGCAATTGCATCTGACATTTTTTTTATAAAGTATGTTCACATATATTTAACCTCCTGATTAGCATTTCTCCCCTTGTCCAACTCCTGGGCTCTGTGTGTGATTTTCAGTTGGTCAGACTCGCACATAATGCTTCACTTCTATACGTGGGTGGCACTGTTCTCTCACAGTGCCAGGGACTTGAGTTCGATTCCTAGCTTGGGTCATTGTGTCACTGCCTGTGCAGAGTCTGCTTGTTCTCCACGTGGGTTTCCTCCAGGTGCTCTGGCTTCTTCCCACAGCCTGAAAGACCTGCTGGTTAGGTGCATTGGCCATGCTAATTTCTCCCTCAGTGTACCCGTACAGGTGCCGGAGTGTGGCGAGTAGGGGATATCCACAATAGCTTCATTGCAGAGTTAATGTAAGCCCGCTGGTGGCACTAATAAACAAATAGATGTACGCGGCAAGATTTTAAGTCTTTTTACAGGGAAGGTGGTGGGTGCCTGGAACTCGCTGCCACGGGAGGTAGTGGAAGCAGATAAGCTAATGACTTTTAAGGGGCATCTGGGCAAATACATGAATGGGATAGGAATAGAAGGTTTTGGTCCCCGGCAGGGTAGGGGGTTTTAGTTCTGATGGACAGCATAGTCTTGGAGGGTCGAAGGGCCTATTCCTGTATTGTAATTTTCTTTGTTCTTTGTTCTAAACCTAAAACCAAACATACAGATATTTGGAAGCTTTGGTTTTGACATAGCACGCACTGTGTAACAGCTCTGAAAGTTCCCCTCTCTGCTACAGTGGCTAATTTGGGTTTCCAGCTTGTCCCAGAATCTTTCCTGTGCTCCCTATGTGTGTGTATATTTTTGGTTTTATATATGTTCAACCCATACTGTGCTCCTTATCACATGCTATCAGCGATCCTGCAACTTTGGTGAGAACTAATTGACAAGTAAAACAAGCCCAAAACATTTGTTTAGTGATGTTGTCTCATTGTTAGCAGGATTGCTACATTACGTAAATCTCACGCATTTCCTTTCTTCAGTCACCGTGAGAGGCAATGAAGAACGACAGTTCCCTCTTGCCAGAGGGAAGAAGACACTTCTGTGTATAAATTGCTGATCTAGCGCAGCGTGGGATCATGCTCCCGGGAAGAGGGCTGAAGCCACTTCTCACTTCAGACGTCTTATTAAGAGGCCAACCACTGCTTCCTGGAACTCAGCAGCTAATCTGCAAACTGATGGTCATACAAAGGCTGAGCCTCGATGAGAGGCCAGGCAACAAGAACTCTTCTACAATTCACAGGAGTATTTAGTAAGTCATCATCACAGATTGTTCTTTGAACTTCGTGCTGAAAGCACAGCAGTAAGATCTCGAGTTTATTTACAAGTTCAAATGTGACAATGTTCTTACACTTGGATTATCATGTTTGAATTTAAAATCCTTGCATTTTAAGCAGTAAGATAAGCAAACTAGGTGGTGGCCAAATGGTATTATCACCAGACTATTAATCCAGAAACTCAGCAATTTAGGGTTCGAATCCCGCCATGACAAATGGTGGAATTTGAATTCAATAAAAAATATCTGAATCTACTGATTACTGTCGATTCTTGGAAAAGCGCGTCTGGTCCTTTAGGGAAGGAAATCTGAGGTCGTTACCCGGGTCTGGCCTACATGTGACTCCAGAGCCACAGCAACGTGATTGACTCGCAACTGTCCTCGAGCAACTAGGGACGGGCAATAAATGCTGGCCAGCCAGTGATGGCCACGTCCACTGAATTAAAAAAACAAGTAACTGACTAGTGGTGATTTTAACTTCAGGGGGTCACCACACCTCAGGCAAGGGCCAAGGTTGAGAAGACCAACTGGGATTAAACCGTCACTCTGCATCATGAACCAGCTGGCTAGCCAACGGAACAAAAGCGACTCCTAATATGTATCGAATACTGTATGAGTTTAAAACTTTGTAGTAATGCTCTGCTCTTCCTTTGATTATTTTGATGACAAAGCATTTTAAATGTTAAAAGTAACTTCATAACAATGTAAATCAATGACTTATTCTAATTTGATTAAAAACTTCCTAGCATTTCCAGAACAATTAAAAAGAAATATCTGTTCCTTTCACAGTGAAAACGGAAGAGATTTGTAACGGTTTGTAAATGCAAGTTGGGGGCGCAAGCAGATTTTCCCACCACAACTGAAAACAAACAAGAGGCTTTGTCTTTGATCTTGTTGCTGAATATTGTGAACATTTGCATCAGTTGGTAACTGGGATGGTAGGGGGGGGCGGCGGGGTTTGATATTTACGCTTAACAGTGAGTTTGTCCAGGGATCAGTACATCCCTCGATCACACTGACCCGGCAGCAGTATCTGCTTTGGACGCAACAGGTGGACATGTCATTGACAGATAGTCCAACCATCTCTGTCTGCGTGTTTTGCTGCTGCTGAGAGGAACCTCGTGAGAAGGGACAAGTGTTGGTGTGACAAGCTGGACAAAAGGTTTGGTGACTTGCCCGAGGTTTATGAAGTGCTGCAGATGCTGGAACACTGAAACGAATGATAAATACTGGGAGTACTTAGTACATCTGTGGAGAGACACTGAGGGTGGGGGTAAGGAAGGATGGATGGGTGCTGTGCCATCCCTGCCCCCCTCCCAACCGCAATGTGTTCTCCTATGTGCAACAACGCAGCAATCTGTGCAACAATGGAGAATCAGAGGTAACCCACGCAGACATGGGGAGAATGCGCAGATTCCGCACAGACAGTGACCCAAGCCGGGAATCGAACCCGGCTCCCTGGCGCTCTGAGGCAGCAGTGCTAACCACAGTGCCACCGTTGACGTGAACAGCTTTCTTTGGCAACACTAAAACTCAATCCCGTGTTGGAGAAGAGCTCTTTCTTTTGCGTTGCATGATGATAGCTTAAATCCTGACTATCTATTTGGAATGCATTTCCTTTGAAACAATGCCAGAGCAAGAGATCACCATGAGTGCTGTGATACCATTACTCAGCTACACCTTTTACCCACCCACTCCATACCCACCCAGACACAGATATAACGGAAAATGACAGAAAGCTTTTTCAGTGTCTTTCCCACGTGGGTCAGGGGTCTGTCATTTTTTTTCTGGTAGCCAAAGATTTAATGGATTGGATATCTAGCTATGCCTGTGCTCCTGAGATAATTATTCCAAGTGCTCCAGATCTGAGGCTCACGCTCACCAAAGTAGCTGCAAAAATTCCACTTGTATTTTGCATTAATGTGTATGTTCATGCCCCCTCTCTCCATAGCAACACAGTGTCGAACACAGCTACCACCACAAATTAAAATATGTCCCTGCTTTCTATATGCATCAGGCAATCTGCGTGCTACACATTTTGTTGAAAACGCTGTTAAGCTGTTCTGATATGGAAATAACCTCTAACCTTTATCTTAAGCTGGTAAAAATTAAACACAACGAGAGTAACTTAAGTGCATTTTTGAATAGGTCAATAAACGAATTGTGGGAGCGTGGCAGAATAGTTTGTTCAAAGTAACTTCAGCCTGTATAGCAGAATCATTGTAGAATCCCTACAGTGCAGAAGGGGGCCATTCAGCCCATCGAGTACAATGCCACCCAGGCCCCATTCCCATAACCCTCATTGACCCTACTAATTCCCACCGACACTAAGATCAATTTTAGCATGGCTAATAACATAACCCGCACATCTTTGGACTGTGGGAGGAAACCGGAGCACCTGGAGGAAACCCACACAGACATGGGGAGAATGTGCAAATTCCACACAGACAGTTACCTGAGGTCAGGAATCGAACCTGGGTCCCCAGTGTTGTGAGACAGCAGTGCTGAACACTGTGCCACCGTGCCACCTCTGGAAGAAAAGGCAATTTGGTAAGTTCAAGTGGTTAGGCCTAAGCCAAAGGTTAGGTCAAGATACCTAGCTGTTTACCACCCATTTTTCAGGTGCTGTGTGTTATATATTGCATATTTCTCAGAGTAATGCCAAGTCACCAGTAGTTTATAAACAGGCAAGAGCTTTATTTACAAGACTTTTAAAATATTACAAAATGCCTGCATTTACGCTTACAGCTCAGCTTCTGGTAGCTTCTGTGGTAACTGTATACCTTAGCTCTGATTCCACATCCAGGCTTAACCAATCAAGCACAGTGAGCATCTGCCAGTTACCACACTCATCTAATTGAGCGCAGAACTATTGAAAACTACACAGTGTAGCCTCTTAAATTTCCAAAGTGCAGGGCAGGATATGCGCACAGAATTCAGATATGATTGAGTCAGGAGAAGCAAGGGTGTTCTTCCCTCAAACCTGCAATTGGAATGCCCAAATATGGGAACTCATGACCACTTTGGGCCCCATTGCAACATTGGTTTATCCTGAAGTAGGCAGCTCAAGCACTGGCTGTATTTAGAGACAACATGTATAAATATTGCCTGTAATCAGAAGTTAGTCACCTCACTCCAATCCTCACTGCTTCCAGTTATCTGAGATCCCCTGACATCTGACCTCTAGTAAGAAGTCTGGCAACGCCAGGTTTAAGTCCAGCCAATTTATTTGATAGTAAACTCACAAGCTTTCCGCGTTTGACCTTCGTCAGGTGAATGGAGAGTTCTGGCCTCAGACAGAGCATATAAAGCACAGACAGTTTACAGATTACTGATTAGAATGCGAGTCTTTACACCTAACCTGCTGTTCAAGTCTTAAAGATGCCGACAATGTGAGTGGAGAGAGCGGTCATGGACATTCGGCCTCTGATCTTCGGGTAAGCGTTCTCCTTCACGACACACGACAGCGCAGGGTCGCTGAGCAGAGTCTGATAGCCAAGTTCCGCACACACAAGGACGGTCTCAACCGGGATCTTGGGTTCATGTCACACTATCTGTAACCCCCACGACTTGCCTGGGTTTGCAAAACCTCACATACTGTACTGTCTGAAGACAATACACATCTCCTTAACCTATGCATAGTGCTCTTTCCACTCACATTGTCGGCATCTTTAAGACTTGAACAGCAGGTTAGGTGTAAAGACTCGCATTCTAATCTGTAATCTGTAAACTGCCTGTGCTTTATATGCTCTGTCTGAGGCCAGAACTCTTCATTCACCTGACGCAGGGGCAAACCCCAAAAGCTTGTGAGTTTACTATCAAATAAATCGGTTGGACTTAAACCTGGTGTTGTCAGACTTTTTACTGTGTTTACCCCAGTCCAACGCCGGCATCTCTACAACTGACCTCTAGGCCATGGCCCCGATTTCCCAATATAGACAAAAGAGCTGAATGCCAGAGGTGAGAGTGACTCCCCTTGACATCAAAGAGTTAAAGTTTATTTATTAGTCACAATGAAAGCTTACATTAACACTACAACAAAGTTACTGTGAAATTCCCCTGGTCGCCACGCTCCTGCACCTGTTTGGGTAAATGTACCTAGCCAGCATGTCTTTAAGACTGTGGG
This sequence comes from Carcharhinus amblyrhynchos, assembly GCF_965287045.1. Lineage (NCBI taxonomy): Eukaryota > Metazoa > Chordata > Chondrichthyes > Carcharhiniformes > Carcharhinidae > Carcharhinus > Carcharhinus amblyrhynchos. The sequence goes on along the minus strand of NC_137329.1, from coordinate 9,257,053 downwards.
AAGAAACCGGAGCAGTTGGAGGAAACCCACGCAAACACGGGGAGAATGTGCAGACTCCACACAGACAGTGACCCAAGCCGGGAATTGAACCCATGTCCCTGGACGCTGTGAGGCAGCAATGCTAACCAAGGCTGCATTTGACCGAGCATGGTATCAAGGAGCACTCGCAAAACTGGAGTCAGTGGGATTCAGGGGGAAAACACTCCACCTGTTGGCGTTATGTCTGGCACAAAGGAAAATAGTTGTGGTTGTTGGAGCTCATATATCTCAGTCCAGGTCATCACTGCAGGAGTTCCCCAGGGTACTGTCCTAGGCCCAACCATCTTCAACTGCTTCATCAATGACCTTCCTTCCAGCATAAGGTCAGCCATGGGCATGATCGCTCAATGTTGAGCACTGTTTGTGACTCCTCAAATAGTGAATCAGTCCGTGTCCAAACGCAGCAAGACCTGAGCAACATTCAGGCTTGAGTTAATCAATGGCAAGTAACATTTGTGCCTCACAACTGCCGGGCAATGACCATCTCCAACTAGAGAAGATGCAAGCATCTCCCTTTGACATTTAATGGCAAGAAGTCTCATAACACCAGGTTAAAGTCCAACAGGTCTATTTGGAATCACGAGCTTTCGGAGCGCTGCTCCTTCATCGGATGAGTGATGATAAGCTGATGAAGGGGCAGTGCTCTGAAAGCTCGTGATTCCAAATAAACCTGTTGGACTTTAACCTGGTGTGGTGAGACTTCTTACAGTGCCCACCCCAGTCCAATGCTGTCATCACCATCTCTTGACATTTAGTGGCATTACCATGACTCAATCCTTTACTATTAGCACACTGGGATTAGCACTGACCAGAAACTGACCTGGATTAGCCGTATAAATATTACGCTTGTAAAAGCAGATCAGAGGCTAGGAATTCGGCAGCAAGTAACTGGCCTCTGGTCTCCCCAAAGCCTGTCTGCCACAAGGCACAAATTAAAATGTGATAGATTATTGTGCACTTGGATGAATGCAGTTCTGGTAGAGGCAGCTGAGGGACTTCACTGGTGCATTCTGGGAGAAGTTGGCCCAGCAACATTCCCCAAGAAGTGGAAAGCAGAAGATCTGGTGTCAAGGAACGTTGGTTGACGTCATTAGGTTACATTTCAGCTTCATTTGAAGCAATTTTTTAAAGCGGCATCTTGGCCTTTTGGCTAAGATGCAAATTAGATCAAGCCTTGGAGGCGGCGCTACACCTACTCCAATCAGCTTGGATCATGTAGGTCAAGCCCAAGACAGGAGATAAGAACATAAGAAATAGGAGCAGGAGAAGGCCATCCAGCCCTTCGAGCCTGCCCCGCCATTCAATAAGATCATGGCTGATCTGTCGCTGCTCAGTTCCACCTTCCCGCCCTCTCCCCATAACCCTTAATCCTCTCTCTTATCAAAAACCCATCAACCCGCGTCTTAAAAATATTTAGCGAGGCAGCCTCCACCACTTCAACGGGCAGAGAATTCCAGAGATTCACCACCCTTTGAGTGAAGAAGTTCCTCCTCAACTCCGTTCTAAACCGCCCCCCTTTTATCTTGAGGCTGTGCCCCCTAGTCCTACTGTCTTTTTTGAGCGGGAAGAGTCTTTCCACCTCTATCCTATCCATCCCATTCATCATCTTATACATCTCAATGAGATCTCCCCTCATTCTTCTAAACTCTAACGAGTACAAGCCCAGTTTATTCAGCCTCTCCTCATAGCTCAACCCCCTCAACTCCGGTATCAGCCTAGTAAACCTCCTCTGCACTCCCTCCAAGGCCAAAATATCTTTGCGCAGGTGCGGCGCCCAAAACTGCACACAGTACTCCAGCTGCGGCCTCACAAATGCCCTATACAGCTGCAGCAAGACCTCCCTACTTTTATATTCAATCCCCCTCGCTATGAAGGCCAGCATCCCATTCGCCTTCCTGACCACCTGCTGCACCTGCAAGCTGGGTTTTTGCGACTCATGCACAAGGACCCCGAGGTCCCTCTGCACCGTCGCCTGCTGCAGTTTTTCGCCCCGTAAGTAATAGTCCTTCCTACCATTCTTCCTACCAAAGTGGACCACCTCACACTTGCCAACATTAAATTCCATTTGCCATTTCCTGGCCCATTCGCCCAGCCTATCTAGATCCTTCTGCAGACTCTCCACACCCTCCGCACAATTTGCCGTTCCCCCAATCTTGGTGTCATCAGCAAATTTCGACACTCTACACTGTCCTGTCAGCTTGGATCGGGAATGTCCCAACTTGTTGGGACTCGGAATTGGCTTTAATCTGACTTGATTGGATTGGAATAAAGTAAACAAAAAAAAAAGTTCTCCAAAAGCTTATGATACCAAATAAACCTGTTGGACTTTAACCTGGTGTTGTCAGCCTTCTTATTGAAAATTGAGTAGGTTGTGTCGAATGTTAATTTTACACGCCGCCTGACTCTGAATTTAATAGGAAGCAAAGTCAGGCAGAGTAGAAACTTATCTTTGAAGTCAAACTGTTTATATTCCCTCAGGATGAGCGAGGTTAAAATTGCTCCCACTGAGTCAGGTAAAGCCATTTTCACGGGGATTTCTAGGCTTTGTAAATTGAACATTTGTATATTTAATTTTAAACTTTCTGTATCCCTTCTCATTGCATGCTTTGAAATTCTACGATGTGGAGATATTGGCGTTGGACTGGGGTGGGCACAGTAAGAATCTCACAAAACCAGCTACAGTCCAACCGGTTTTACTGGAATCACCAGCTTTCAGAGCACTGCTCCTTCATCAAGTGAGTGAACCTGATGAAGGGGCATCGTTCCGAAAGCTGGTGATTCCAAGTAAACCCGTTGGGCTTTAACCTGGTGTTGTGAGACTTCTTACTGAAATTCCACTGCGCACTTTTCATCTGAGAAAGCAAGTGTCCTGACAGAGCTCAATTTTGTTAAATGCTTGTGGTGATTATGAGGTAATTCACAAGAACCAGAAATAACACCAATTAACGGAACCACGCGGTTAAAATCAGAATCCAGGAAAGAACCTGAATTCCAGCTTCTGGGGTCATCATCTGACATCACTGAACTGTTCCTAAAGGCAAGGCAAGGCCCAAAGGCCATTACTGTCAACTTTAGCAGAAAGCTCAACATCCAGCTATGTTGACGCTGGCTAAAATTCAAGAAACAATCAGGCGTACTTACCCAAAGGTACGTCATCGTACAATTTCCCAATCCCAGTGCAGCTGACTTGGAAGCATATTTGTACGTCAGTTGGAACTACCAGCTGTACAGACTTTAGAATGTGGAATGAATGCTCTCTGCAAGTGGAAAACAGCTATATTGGCAGGTTTGAAGATTGTTATGTTTGAACAAACATTCAAATTGGTGTAGTAATCATATTTTTTACTTTTATTTCCATGCTTTTTAGAGTCTTTTGTCAAAGAACATTCAAAGCAATGGGTTAAGTGCTGGTAAATGGGATTAGGTGGGCAGGTCAGGGCCATTCATGGGTGGTTGCAGACTTGATGGGCTGAAGGGTCTCTTCTGCACCGTAGGATTCTGTGATTCTGTGAATAATAATAGCAAAAGAGACTTTGGCGGGGTGTCTGCGTGTGTTTCCTCCGGGTGTTCCGGTTTGATTTGATTTGATTTATTATTGGCACATGTATTAGTATACAGTGAAAAGTATTGTTTCTTGCGCGCTATACAGACAAAGCATACCGTTCATAGAGAAGGAAAGGAGAGAGTGCAGAATGTAGTGTTACAATCATAGCTAGGGTGTAGAGAAAGATCAACTTAATGTGAGGATAGTCCATTCAAAAGTCCGATGGCAGCAGGGAAGAAGCGGTTCTTGAGTCGGTTGGTATGTGACCTCAGACTTTTGTATCTCTTTCCCAATGGAAGAAGGTGGAAGGGAGAATGTCCGGGGTGCGTGGGGTCCTTAATTATGCTGGCTGCTTTTCCGAGGCAACAGGAAGTGTATGTAGACAGAGTCAATAAATGAGAGGCTGTTTGTGTGAAGGATTGGGCTACGTTCACGACCTTTTATAGTTTCCTTCCACACTCCAAAGATGTGTGGGTTAGGTTGATTGGCCACACTAAATGGACCCTTTTTCTCAGGGGGATTAGCAGGGTAAATATATGCGTTCCGGAGGTAGGGCCTGGGTGGAATTATTGTCGGTGCTGGTTTTTTGGGCCAAATGGCCTCCTTTAGCACTGTAGAGACTCTATAATTGCTACAATGTGCTTCCTCCTCCCAAATGACCATCTAATGATTAGGTAATCGAATGCATTTGGCAGATCAAGTAAAGGATACTTCACAAATTGACGAACCAGCATTTCATTCCGTTTCTTAAGTTGAAAGTTAATGTAAAAGCGAGCTTAAGTTTAGAACTGGACACCATTCAGTAATAGCTCTCTTGTAAGAAACCGTTTGAAAAGATTTGAAAATGACCAGTCAGGTATAAAGCTTATTGAAATAAGGTTCTGAGTTTCTTCGGATCATTTTCTCCTCCAGCAAGAAAGATTATATTCTCCATACGTCTCTGCTTCTTAGTCAGTCCCTGAGGAGAGAAGATGATTTGCTTCTGCTCTGACACAATAGGCCCCAAATGATTAATCAATCCATAGACTCTGCCGCTTGTGGGGCAAGTCATGCTTGGAGGATTGCGTAGAAGAGTTGCTGCGAGGATTCTGCACCCTCTCCAATGCCCCTGCGAGCTCCCAACTAAGTCGCTGGATGTGTCCAGTGTCTTCTCAGATTTACTGTCACCAGGCAGGCGCTCGAACCTCAGTACCCTGCCAACCATATTTAATTGCCCAATGTCTGAGGTGGGGGCTACTGAGACTTGTGTTGGGGGGGGAGACAGAAGAAACAATCCCTCACGATGCAAATGGTCACTGCTTTCTGGCAGTAATGGGGGAGGTGATGCCTCACTTCCCAATGGCTGATAACAATGGTGGGGTTATGGAGTGGTGTCCCCAGCAAGATGAATGCACCACATCGCTCCCTGGCCGTGTGTAACTGAATATCGCGACATGGTGGCACAGTGGTGAGCACTGCTGCTTCACAGCGCCAGGATCCCAGGTTCGATTCATGGCTTGGGTCGCTGTCTATGCGGAGTCTGCACGTTCTCCCTGTGGCTGTGTGGGTTTCCTCCGGGTGCTCCGGTTTCCTCCCACATTTGGAAAGACATGCTGGTTAGGTATATTGACCCGCACGCACACTGCGGCAACTAGGAGAATTTCATAGTAACTTCATTGCAGTGTTAATGTAAGCCTTACTTGTGACTAGTAAATAAACTTTACTCTACCGTGTGGGGCCCCACCAGCTGATTAATAAATTCTGGTCCCTGTGGGAGAGGGGTCCCAATGCATCCCCTTAATTACCATCATTCACTACCCACCTACCATTCAGACACCAGACTATTGACACAGGCGAGAAGCCATCCACATGATCATTCACACGGTCATCAAATCTCTACGTACACCAATGCGTTCACAGCAGGGCAAAATCATTCGTGTAAAATATGTGACAACTCTGCTTCATCGAATCTCCAGACACATGAATGTATTCACACTGGGGGAAGACTGTTCAAATCCTTCCCGTGTTCATCACATCTCTTGGAGCATCTAAGGATCCACAGGTGGAAGAATACACAATTTGTACGACAAAACCATTCTTAGGTAACCTACGATTCAGGGACTGATGGTTGCCCTGTTGGTGACCTCCATCCAGACTTGAAACGTTGGCTCTATTCTCTCCCCACAGATGCTGTCAGATCGGCTGAGAGTTTCCAGCATTTTCTATTTTTGTTTCAGATTCCTGCAGCCGCAGTGCTTTGCGCGGAGGTGGGAGATGTTGGCAAACTGGCAGGCTGCTTGGCAGCACGCAATTATGCACCCTCCGACCTCAGAGCCGCACCCACATCACCAACCAAGAACCCTGTCCATTGTGCCAGACTGGAAAGGCTGGAGAAGACAAATAAATTCTTCCTCAGGCTTCAGAATCATCGTTAAGGCCGAGGTGGCCTTCTTGACGCACGACAGTGCAGAGTCACTGAGCACAGGCTGATAGTCAAGTTCCGCACACATAAGGACGGCCTTAACCGGGATCTTGGGTTCTTGTCACACTATCTGTAAGCCCCATGACTTGCCTGAACTTGCAACATCTCACTCACTGTTCTGTCTGGAGACAATACACATCTCTTTAACCTATGCTTAATGCTATCTCCACTCACATTGTCAGCACCTTTAAGACTTGATTAGCAGATTAGCTGTAAAGACTTGCATTCTAATCAGTATTCTGTAAACTGTGTGTACCTTTATATGCCCTGTTTGTGATCAGAAATCCCCACTCACCTGACGAAGGAGCAGCGCTCCGAAAGCTAGTGGTGTTTGCTACCAAATAGACCTGTTGGACTTTAACCTGGTGTTGTGAGACTTCTTATCGTGTTCCCAACCTCATCATTACTGCAGCCATCATGAATCACAGAATCCCTACAGTGCACAAGGACACCATTCGTCCCATTGAGTCTGTGCCAACCACAATTCCACCCAGGCCTTATACCCATAACCCTCATTTACCCTACTAATCACCCTGACACTAAGGGGCAATTTCGCAGGGCCAATCAATCTAACCAGCATGTTTTTCGGACTGTGGGGGGAAACCAGAGCACCCAGAGGAAACACACGCAGATAGGGGGAGAACGTACAAACCCCACACAGGCAGTCGATCTGAGACCGGAATTGAACCCAGGCTAACCACTGCACCACAGTGCCACCCTTACTGAACTCGGATTGCTGGATTACCTATTGGAAAGCCTTTTGTTGCAATTGTGCAATTCCTCCAAAATAAGCCTGTGCCCTCAGTAAGAGAATTAAATTAGTGAGCCAGGGGATCTTCATTATAGTTGTCTGCATTCTAACAGCATAAACATTTGACAAAAAAAGACACTCAACAAAACCTAGGTAATGTTGGAGTTAATCTCTCCTTGTTCTAATTTTTTTGCGATTCCTGGTTGATCTTTCTCTGCTAATTAAAGCTGTTGAAATTCTCTTTGACATGTCTAAATATATAATTAAGTAAACGTTCTGTTTATCACATTCAGCTTTTATGCACAATCGTTTTGCTTTTAGAAGAAAAATATCTTCATTAATGAACACACATTTCCTATGTTCTCCAGTGGAACATTCACAGGCCAATGCTTTCTGCTGTGATTAATCTCCCAGTCAACTCTCAGCCCATTAAGATTGAAAACATCATCAGAAACCTTGAAGTAAATGCCTTTTTTTTAAAGTTAACCAAATAGCTAAAGTCGAAAGAGGCAAACACTTAATCAACCACTGAGAAATCCACTGAAAGGAGCATTTTATTTGACTGAACGTGAAGCATGTTCCCTCCCTGTAACGTCACTGTCCCTATCTAGACCTTCACATGCACATTGGAAAGGGGTGAGATTAAGAGATCTATGCAAGTTAAAATCACTTTTTTAAATTATTTACTTGTGGGATATGGATGTTGCTGGCTGGCCAGCATTTATTGCCCATCCCTCGTTGCCTGTGAACTAAGTGACTTGCCCCCACTTCAGAACTTGACCCCTTTTCAGAGGGCAGTTGAGAGTCAACCACTTTGCTGTGGGCCTGGATGCCACAATCTTCTTGAATGACAGAGCAGGCTCGAAGGGCCAAATGGCTTACTCTTGCTTCTTTTTTCTTTGCATGTTCCTCTGTGAGTGAGTTGTGATACAGGGTAGGCACGAATGTGGGGTTGAGGTTCCAAAGAGATCAGCCATAATCTGACTGAATGACAGCGCAGGCTCAAGGGGCCAAATGGCCAACTCATATTCCTAATTCATATGTGTGTTCTTGGCCAATGACCTTTTAAAAGTATCTCTTTGCTCTTGCTTATTGGTATTTGAAAACAAATAATCCATCAGCAGGATTGACTCAAAATAGAATTTGCATTGTGAGCCAGACGTAACACTGCATGTTGATGAGAAATGGAAGGTGCAAAGAATAGATGATGGGGGACCTTTGGGGTAGCAGATGAACAGCTGTGCGAGTCACCTTCCAGATGTGCCTGCAACCTGATGGAGCAAAGACATGGACTGCTTAAGGGGAAGTAATGAGAAAGGGTGAGGGTGAAGGTTTGCTTGGGAACAAGGTCTTCAAAGATAGGTGTGAGGGAATGATGAAGCTACTCATCAGCTGCAGTTGTCATAGTGAATACAGGGTCAAATATGAAGGTGTAGACTTGTGGGCAAGCATTACACAGCATAACAGAGGTTTGGATTGGGAATGGAGGGTTGGTGTAGGGTGGGAAGCCAGAGAGCCCTACGAGTAGTGAGGGATACCAGACACCAAAAAGTGGCTGGAGGTAGTCAATGCCTGTACTTGAAGCCACAGCAGTAACAATAGCGAAAACAAAATGATATTTAGGAAAATGTATTTTTCCTGGTCACCCTTTGGGTCACTTATTTTCCCATTTCCTTCTCTCAGTCCTTAAAGTTTATTTACCAGTGTCACAGGCGGGCTTACATTAACACTGCGATGAAGTTACTGTGAAAATCCCCTAGTCGCCACGTTCCGGCGCCTGTTCGGGTAAACTGAGGGAGGATTTAGCACGGGCAATTCATCCGACCAGCCTTTTGGAGGAAACCAGAGCACCCAGAGGAAACACACACAAACATGGGGAAAACACGCAGACTCTGCACAGACTGTGACCCAAGCTGGGAATCAATCCCAGGTTCTCTGCACTGTGAGGCAGCAGTGCTAACCACTGTGCCATCATCCTCCCTAACAAAGAACAAAAGAAAATTACAGCACCGGAACAGGCCCTTTGGCCCTCCAAACTTGCGCCGACCACGGTGCCCGACTGAATTAAAACTCTCTACTCTTCCGGGGACCATATCTCTCCATTCCCATCCTATTCATGTATTTGTCAAGACACCCCTTAAAAGTCATTATCGTATCTGCTTCCACTATCTCCCCCAGCAGCGAGTTCCAGTCATTCACCGCCCTCTGTGTAAAAAAAATGCCTTGTACATCTCTTTTAAACCTTGCTCCTTGCACCTTAAATCTGTGCCCCCGAGTAATCGACTCTTCCATCCTGGGAAAAAGCTTCTGCTATCCCACTCTATCCATGCCCCTCATAATCTTGGGGTCCTTGTGCATGAGTCGCAAAAACCCAGCTTGCAGGTGCAGCAGGTGGTCAGGATGGTGAATGGGATGCTGGCCTTCATAGCGAGGGGGATTGAATATAAAAGTAGGGAGGTCTTGCTGCGGCTGTATAGGGCATTGGTGAGGCCGCAGCTGGAGTACTGTGTGCAGTTTTGGGCGCCGTACTTACGCAAGGATATTTTGGCTTTGGAGGGAGTGCAGAGGAGGTTTACTAGGCTGATGCCGGAGTTGAGGGGGTTGAGCTATGAGGAGAGGCTGAATAAACTAGGCTTGTACTCGTTAGAGTTTAGAAGAATGAGGGGAGATCTCATTGAGACGTATAAGATGATGAATGGGATGGATAGGATAGAGGTGGAGAGACTCTTCCCGCTCAGAAAGGATAGTAGGACTAGGGGGCACAGCCTCAAGATAAAGGGGGGGCGGTTTAGAACGGAGTTGAGGAAGAACTTCTTCACTCAAAGGGTGGTGAATCTTTGGAATTCTCTGCCCATTGAAGTGGTGGAGGCTGCCTCGCTAAATATTTTTAAGATGCGGGTTGATGGGTTTTTGATAAGAGAGGGGATTAAGGGTTATGGGGAGAGGGTGGGAATGTGGAACTGAGCCACGACAGATCAGCCATGATCTTATTGAATGGCGGGGCAGGCTCGAAGGGCCAGATGGCCTACTCCTGCTCCTATTTCTTATGTTCTTATGTTCTTATAAGTGCATCTTACGCCATTCCCTATATTAATTTAACTTCTGATTTCCATCTCCTTCGCCCCCTCGAGTCCACCACCTCCGCTCAGTTTGTCCTCTTCATATCATTGCCGTTTATCTTTATTGTAACGCGAATGAACCATGAACATTGTGAATCGACCATGGCCAGCTTCTCAGCTACTTTGCATCAATGTACTTAAGAAATTGGGTCAAGTCAGGATGAATGGTTCCTTTGTCTGAACGAGGTTCGCATTCCAAAGGCAGTGTCTGTTTATTTCAGGATTTCTAGGAAGTTTGCTACCAGGATGTGATTTCCAGAGCAATAGGAAATGGAATGACAAGAAACAGCAACAAAAAATGCAGCTCAATAAACGACCATGTGAATTTGAGAGAGGAGAGAGTGAAGGCAGAAAATGGACATGGAAACAAAGACAGACACAAAAGGAGGCATGAAGAGACAGAGGTAAAAAGAAACATTTTTTTCAGTGGTTGAGGTGGTGAAGCCACAATGTGATTGTTGTGTTATTTGTTGCAGGCATAAAAATTCGTACAAAAAGAATCGGGAAAACAATAATGGAACTCCTTTATTTGAAGATGAGCCAGACTGCAGCAACTGTCTGGGAGGCATTGTAGGCAGGTCAGGCCTGTAATATCGCTGCTATTGCTGCTAAAGTAGATAATAAAGAAAGCAAATGGGATGTTGGCATTTAGAGCTAAAGGAACAGAATATAAAGATAAGGAAGTATTGTCACAACTATACAAGGCATTGGTGAGACCGCACCTGTGCACAGTTTCGGTCCCCTGATTTGAGGAAAGATGTAGTGGTATTGGAGGCAGTTCAGAGGAGGTTCACCAGATTGATTCCAGAGATGAGGGGTTTGTCGTATGAAGAGAGATTGAACGGTTCAGGCCTATAGCCGCTGGAATTTAGAAGAATGAGGGGAGATCAAAGGTATGGATAAAGTTGGATGCTTCCCCTTGTGGGGCATTGTAGGACGAGAAGTCATAGTCTTAGGATAAAGGGTGACAAATTTGAAAGCGAGTTGAGAAAAAACTACTTCTCCCAAAGGGTTGTGAATCTGTGGAATTTGCTACTCCAAAGTGCGGTGGATGCTGAAACAGTGAGTAAGTTTAAGTAGGAATAAGACAGATTTTTAATTGGTAATGGGTGAAGGGTTATGGGGAGAAGGCAGGAAAATGAGGATGAGGGACATATCAGCCATGATCAAATGGCGGAGCATATGCGATGGGCCAAATGGCCTAATTCTGCCCCTATAACTTATGAACGTATGGTCTTATGTTCTGTTTACAGAATTATGTAATCCTGTCTTGTGATAGCGATATGCCTCCATAAAGGTGCATGTGTGTCACATCATAACATCCCCCCTTTTAGAAAAAATTAAAAATGTCACATTTAAATCAAAAGACAATGACATTTGTGGTTATATTTGAATTATATAAAGCAAGGAACTTCCAAGTCTCTGAAACATATTGACGGTACTTGATTTTGATTTGATTTATTATTTTCACATGTATAAAGTGAAAAGCATTGTTTCTGGCATGCTATACAGACAAAACATACCGTTCATAGAGAAGGAGATGAGAGAGTGCAGAAGGTAGTGTTACAGTCATAGCTAGGGTGTAGAGAAAGATCAACTTAATACAAGGTAAGTCTATTCAAAAGTCTGACAGTAGCAGGGAAGAAGCTGTTGTTGAGTCGGTTGGTATATGACCTCGGATTTTTGTATCTTTTTCCTGAAGGAAGATGATGGAAGAGAGAACATCCAGAGTGCATGGGGTCCTTAATTATGCCGGCTGCTTTGCCGAAACAACGAGAAGTGCGGACAGAGTCAGTGGATGGGAGGCTGGTTTGTGTGATAGATTGGGCTACATTCACAGCCTTTTGTAGTTCCTTGCGGTATTGGGCAGAGCAGGAGCCCAGACCACACTATGATACAACCAGAAAGAACGCTTTCTATGGTGCATCTGTACAAGTTGGCCAGAGTCATAACTGACATGCCAAATTTCCTTAGTCTTCTGAGGAAGCAGAGGTGTTGGCGGGCTTTCTTAACTATAGTGTCGGCATGGGGGGACCAGGACAGATTGTCGTTGATTTGGACACCTAAAAACTTGAAACTTTGAATCCAATGGGACTAGGCGAAAAAAATGATTCAGCACAGACAAGAAGGGGCCTGTTTCTGAGCTGTAATTTTTTATGGTGTCTATGGTTTCTTTCTACTTCGTGCCCGTTGATGTAGACAGGGGCATGATCCGCTTCCTGAAGTCGATGACAAATCTCCTTCGTTTTGTTGACGTTGAGGGAGAGACTATTGTTGCCGCGCCAGTTCACCAGATTCTCCATCTCATTCCTGTACTCTTGCCTTGTCACGTATTATATCCAGATTTAGCTGCAGTGAGCCTGGCTGGAAGTTTCCACAAGTCTTCAGAATGCAGGCTGTCCGTCAGGGCCCCGTGCATGGGCTGCGTTTTAAAGCTGCCCTGTGTTTCTGGTTGTGGTGTGATGGTTCAGGACACGCCCCCTTAAAGGTACATGTACGTTACGGCACAACAACAACAACTCAGCATTTCTTCCCAGAATACTGCAGCTTTGACATCTAGCACACGCTGAAACTAATAGATGTCAGTGGGGGAAGCGCAGCAGCGTCTGGACTATGGAAGTGCGACAACAATAATCTCTCCCTCAATGTCAACAAAACGAAGGAGGTTGTCAATGACTTCAGGAAGCATAAAGGAGAACATGCCCCCGCCTACATCAACGGTGATGTAGAAGAAAGGGTTGAGAGTTTCGAGTTTTTAGGCGTCCAGATCAACAACAACCTGTCCTGGTCTCCCCGCGCCGACTATGGAGGTGCTGGAAGATTTAACAACACGGCCTTGTCAGGTTTTGTTTTTGCTCCATTTGTCGCCTGGAAAAGCTAGGCCACGTTGAAAGCCTGACCAGCTGTTGGGGGTTGGTGGTGAGTGTAAGGGCTCGGAGGATGGCACCAAGAGAGGGTGGAGGGGGAGAGATTGCGGCGGGAGATGAGGAACGATTGCAGGGAGGGAGAAATAGTGCGGAGAAATCACATGGGGATGGTGGCTGACTACATAAAGTTTGAAGTTTAGTTATTAGTCACAAGTAAGCTTACATTAACACCGCACTGAAGTTACTGTGAAAATACCCCTGTCGCCACACTCTGGCGCCTGTTCGGATATACTGAGGGGGAATTTAGCACGGCCAGTGAAAATAACCGGCATATCTTTGGACTGTGGAAGGAGACTGGAGCACACGGAGGAAACCCACGCAGACACGGGGAGAACTCCACTCAGACAGTGACCCCAGTTGGGAATCGAACCCTGGTCCCTGGCGCGGTGAGACCACAGTGCTAACTACTGTGCCACCATGCTGCCGAGAGTGTGAGTGGGGAGAGGGATCATGTGTGGCAGCTGTGGAGTGAGGAGGGGTGAGATTGTGACAGCAGATTTGCTTGGGAGAAAGTCAAGTCCACAGTGAACACAGAGACAGAGTTGCTGACGAAACAGCTACGTAGAAGAAACAGAGCTTCAATATATTCAGCTCTATCTCATAGTTTACCGGAAGCAGCTTTGCAACATGACCTGGGTTTCCTGAGCTCATTTGTACTGCTGACTTGTTTCCGAGACACTAGCTATGCTCAGGACAGTTTGTCCAATTAATGTTCACATCAGCACAGTCACTGACGCTATGATTCTCACAACGGGGCTTCCTGACAGAAACCTAGGCCATGGTCAGAATGACTGGCCTGCTGAGAAACAGTGCAGAAAGCAGGCCATTCAATATTTACAATCTACCACTTAAGGTCGGGAGTAAAGCCACCTTTTCAGCAGGGGCTCAGGAAATCACCCACGTGCACAGTGTGAGAAATCTTCCTTCTGCAGATAATCCCCCTGTCAGCTAAATGGAAAGCAGAAGTCATAGAATTGTAAAATTCCTACGGTGCAGAAGGAGGCCATTCGGCCCATTGAGTCTGCACCGACAGCGAATTCATCCTATCCCCGTAACCCCACATATTTACCCAAATAATCCCCCCGAAACTAGGGGCAATTTAGGCATGGCCAATCAACCTAACCTGCACATCTTTGGAACGTGGGAGGAAACCAGAGCACCCAGAGGAAACCCACGCAGACACGGGGAGAGCATGCAGACTCGGCACAGACAGTGACCCCAAGCCGGAAATCGAACCCGGGTCCCTAGCGTTGTGAGGCAGCAATGCTAACCACTGTGCCACTGTCAGCCGATTAGCTCAGAATATTGATGTACCCTTACCTTCCATTTGTTTATAATAGGGACTAAACAATAACATCGAAAGGATTTGTTTAACTCTTTGTCAAAGCTGCTCTGACAAAGGGTCATCTAGACTTGAAACTTTGGCTCTATTTTCTCCCCACAGATGCTGTCAGACCTGCTGAGATTTTCCAGCATTTTCTGTTTCTGTAATGTTCCGGGTTCGAATCCCATCATGGCAGATGGTGGAATTAGTAGTAGATAGAATCTACTGATGACTATGAAACCATTGTCAATTGTCGGAAAAAACCCATCTGGTTCACTAATCTCCTTTAGGGAAGGAAATCTGTCATCCTTACCGGGTCTGGCCTACATGTGACCCCAGAGCTGTAGCAATTCAGAGCTGCCTCTGAAATGGCCTAGCAAGCCATTCAGCTCAAGGCAACTTTATATCCAGGCAAATTTATATCCATGCTATAATATGACATATATGGGATATAAATGCTGGCCAGCCAGTGATGTCCATGTCCCACGCATGAATAAAAAAAACACATAGGAGAGAGGGAATGGAGAGGATGCAGAATGTTGTCTTACAGCCATAGGTCAGGTGTAGAGAAATATTAGTGTAATATAAGGTCAGTCCATTCAAAAGTTTGATGGCAGCAGGGAAGAAGTTGTTGTGGAGTCAGTTTGTTTGTGTTTTCAGCATTTTGTATATTTTTCGAGACAGAGAAAGGTGGAAGAGAGAATGTCCAGGATTTATAGAGTCCTTGATTACCCTGGCTGCTTTTGCAAGGCAGTGGGAAGTGTAGACGGAGTCAATGGATGGGAGGCTGGTTTGCGTGATGGACTGGGCTTTGTTCACGATCCTTTGTAGTTCCTTGCGGTCTTTGTCAGAGCAGGAGCCATATCAAGCTGTGGTACAACCAGAAAGAATGCTTTTTATGGTGTATCTGTAAAAGTTGGTGAGAGTTGTAGCTGACATGTCAAATTTCCTTCGTCTTCTGAGAAAGTAGAGGCGTTGGTGGTCTTTCTGAACTATAGGGTCAGCCTGGGGGGGGGAGCAGGACAGGTTGTTAGTGATCTGGACACCTAAAAACTTGAAGCTCTCGACCATTTCCACTTCATCCCCGTTAATGAGAAACCAGCATCATGATCTCTCGGTACGTCCATGCACAGTAAACTCTGTCTGGTTAGTTAATGTGTTTTAGATTCATGCAATTCAGGCATAATGTTGTCGATATCTGTTTAAAGATAAGGAAGGAATTATCCAGTCGATTACTGTAAATCGCCCAAGACACACCTTTAGTAGTTGACTTACGCTTGCAGTGTTCGTGGGTTACCCTTAATCTGTTAATGTATAACTTTGACTTATTAAAACAAAAGCGAAATATTGTGATTGCCGGAAATCTGAAATGAAAACATGAAATGCTAGAAAGCCCAGTCAGTCTGGAAACATTTGCGAAGAGTTAGCAGGGACGATTTTTCTCACAATTTCTGCTTTAATTGTGGGTTTACTAAAAATGGAAGTATGCAAAATTATTACCTCATAATCTACCTCATGGCTCAGAAACTTTAGAAATGGCTCTTTTTTAACCCAATATCAATAGGGCTTCAATGAGGTGAATGATTAATAAAGGTTGTTGTGAATTCTTAGTATTTTTAGTGTTTTCTCACTCATAGCCTTGCAGTGGAACAGGGCCATTTCAAGAGACCTTGGTTCTGCAGCCGTTTAGGGCCAGTGTCAAATAGGAGCTGTAGTGTTAACATCTCCTGAATAAAGCTCTTTGTTCGAACCTCCAAGTCTTGCAGACTTAATTATATTCTTTTTCTGGAGTAGAGATGATTGGCTTATGAGGAGAGACTGAGTAGACTGGAGCTATACTCTATGGAATTCAGAAGAATGAGGGGAGATCTTATAGAAACATACAAGATTATGAAGGGAATGGTTAAGGTAGAAGCAGGGAAGTTGTTTCCACTGGAAGGTGAAACTAGAACTAGGGGGCATGGCCTCAAAATAAGGGGGAGCAGATTTAGGACTGAGTTGAGGAGGAACTTCTTCACACAAAGGGTCATGAATCTATGAAATTCCCTGCCCAGTGAAACAGTTGAGGCTACCTCATTGAATGTTTTTAAGGCAAGGATAGATGAATTTTTGAACATTAGAGGAATTAAGTGTTATGGTGAGCGGGTGGATAAGTAGAGATGGGTCCACGAAAAGATCAGCCATGATCTTATTGAAAGGCGGCGCAGGCTCGAGGGGCCAGATGGCCTACTCCTGCTCCTAATTCTTATGTTCTGGTGTAAAACTACCACACAGTGCTGGAGTTCTTCAATGTCTGTAAGGTGGGATCGATGGCCTGCAGTTCATGGATCATGATGTGGAGATGCCGGCGTTGGACTGGGGTAAACAGTAAGAAGTCTCACAACACCAGGTTAAAGTCCAACAAGTTTATTTGATAGTAAACCCCCAAGCTTTCGGAAATGCTGTTCCTTTGTCAGGTGTGTGGAAAGTTCTTAAACTTGTTGGTCTTTAACCTGATGTTGTGAGACTTCTTACTGTGTTCACCGATCACCCGGTATAAATGTAGTCGATTGGTCGATTATGCTCGAAATTCAGTTGGTCGAGTATAAACTCGGCCAATCGAAGGTGTGACCATCGAGGAAGGATTTGGGTACTGTTGATGTAAGGAAACAACTTCCCACTCAGAAACCAGAGATCTGAAATGAAAACAAAGTGGTGGCAATATTCAGCAGGTCAGGCAGCGTCTGTGGAGACAGAAACAACGTCAACGGGTGGAATTTTCCAGCTGTTCCCGCTGGCGGGACCTTCCAGTTCTGCTGACATGGATCCCCACCGGAAGTTCCCCAGCTACGGAGGGCGCGAACAATGGAAAACTCTGTTGACAACTGCGGGACAAGAAGATCCCGTGGCTGACCAATGGCGGGCTTCTCCTGTAGTTTCAAAACATGCCATGGGATGGGAGGGGGTTGGTTGTGGGGGGGGGGAGGTTGGTGGGTGAAGGGGAGGGGGGGATAAAAATTCCTCGCAATGTTTCGAGTGCGCTAAGACTCGTCTTCAGAACTTCCAACTGGCCTATAATTACATAGAACATAGAACCTTACAACGCAGTACAGGCCCTTCGGCCCTCGATGTTGCGCCGACCAGTGGAACCAATCTAATGACCCTCTAACCTAAACTATTCCAATGCTATCCATATGCCTATCCACTGACCATTTGAATGCCCTTAAAGTTGGCGAGTCCACAACTGCTGCAGGCAGGGCATTCCACGCCCTTACTACCCTCCTGAGTAAAGAACCTACATCTGACATCCATCCTATAATTACCACCCCTTAATTTAAAGCTATGTCCCCTTGTGTTAGCCATCACCATCCGAGGTAAAAGGCTCTCACTGTCCACCCTATCCAATCCTTCGATCATCTTGTACGCCTCAATCAGGTCACCTCGTAACCTTCTTCTCTCCAATGAAAATAACCTCAAGTCCCTCAGCCTTTCCTCATAAGACCTTCCCACCATACCAGGCAACATCCTGGTAAACCTCCTCTGCACCCTTCACCCACAGTTCTCCCAAACAAGTACAGAGGTGAAATAGTTCACATGTTCAAGTTGTGAGGTGTAGAATGCTAATCAGTGACTGGGGGCAAAGCTTACTAATGCCGCAGGGCTAATGTGTTATGGTAGAACAGCCTGATGTATCGCGATTTCAACTCACGGCGTCGCTTTCAGGTACTAAGCTATAAATGAATATGTAAATAAATGCTCATCTACAGATGAGGTTCGTTGAGATTGGGTGGATGGGGGGCTCGTATAGACCATAAACACCATCCAATGGGCTGAATAGTCCATTACTGTGCTGTAAATTCTATAATTTACTATGGGCACCGTGCTGCCCATGTTAGTGAACCTGATGGGTTTTTACAGCAATCAACAATGGTTTCACAGTCATCATTAGACTTTTAATTTCAGATGCATTATTGAATCACCATCTGCTATGTTGAGGTTTGAACCTGGATCCCCAGAGTATTACTTTAGTTCCCTTGATTATTAGTCTGGTGACAATCCCACAACACGAGCACCTCCCCTTGTCTGTTAACATGTGTGTGTGTGTGTGTGTGTGTGTGTGTGAATGTGTGCGAGTGTGTGTCTGTGTGTGCATGTGTGTGAGTGTGTGTGTGTATGTGAGTGTGTGTGTGTATAAGTGTGTGTGAGTAAATGTGTGTGAGTGTGGGTGTATATGTGTGAGTGTGTATATATATGTGTGAGTGTGTGTGTCAGTGTGTGTATATGTGTGTGTGTATGAATGTGTGCGTGTGTGTGTGTGTGAGTGTGTGTGAGTGTGGGTGTGTGGAAGTGTGTGTGTGTAAGTGTGTGTAAGTTTGTGTGAGTGCGTGTGTGTATACGTGTGAGGGTATGTGTGTGTGTATGTGAGTTTGTGTGAGTGTGCGTGTGTGTAAGTTTGTGTGAGTGTGTATGTGTGTATATGTGTGAGTGTATGTGTATGTGTGTATGTGAGTGTGTGTGTGTGGAAGTGTGTGTGTGTATGTGTGAGTGTGTGTGTGTGTGTGTGAGTGTATGTATGTGTGAGTGTGTATGTGTGTGAGTGTGTGTGTAGGGTGGAGGGAGTGAGGGAAGCTATGGGGAGTATAATGTTCAAATATGCAATTTAACATAGTAAAGTTGAAAAAAATTTCCAGCACACCAACAACATTTTGGTCAGGAGTTAGGATAAAAATAGTGGGGCACTCTTGTGGCCCTGGGTGAATGACCTGTATGTGCTGCATGGAGCCCCCGATTCACAATAAATAGGAGCCCCTTACCACAGAACATTCCTCTAACCCTGCATATTTACCACACTACTCCACCTAACCAGCACATCTTTTGCACGCCAAGGAGCAATTTAGCATAGCCAGTCTACCTAACCAGCACATCTTTTGGACTGTAGGAGGAAACTGGAGAAAAAACACATAGACACAGGGAGAATGTACAAACTCCACACAAACAGTGACCCAGGGCCAGAATCAAAGCCAGGTCCCTGAAGCTTGAGGCACAGTAAGAAGGCTCACAACGCCAGGTTGAAGTCCAACAGGTTTATTTAGTAGTACAAGCCTTTGGAGCACAACCCCTTCATCAGGTGAGTGACACACACACACACACACACACACACACACACTCGGTTTACTTTGTCTACCTGATATGCTGCAGGAAATGATGTTCTGAGGTGGATGAACACCATTCAACGGTTACCAGGCAAGAGTGTTCTCTTCCTGTCGGGGAACACTTTAACAGTCACGGGCATTCAGCCTCTGATCTTCTGGTAAGTGTTCTCCAAGGTGGCCTCCATAGCACACAATGCAGAATCGCTGAGCAGAGACTGATAGCCAAGATGTGCACACATGAGGAGGGCCTCAACCAGGATCTTGGATTTATGTCACACTATCTGTAACCCCCATGACTTGTCTGGACTTGTAAAATCTCACTAACTGTACTAACTGGAGACAATGCATGTTTCTTTAACCTGTGCTTAACCCTCTCTCCAATCACATTGCCTGTACCTTTAAGACTTGATTACCTGTAAAGACTTGCATTCCAACCATTATTTTGTAAGTTGAGTTTGTGTCTATATATGCCCTGTTTGTGAACAGAACTCCCACTCACCTGATGAAGGAGATGTGTTCCAAAAGCTAGTGGCTTGTGCTACCAAATAAACCTGTTGGACTTTAACCTGGTGTTGTGAGACTCCTTACTGTGCTTACCCCAATCCAACGCTGGCATCTCCACATCATGGTTGCGAGGCAGCATTGCTAACCATTGTGTCACCGTGCCATCCTTATTGTATCTTACAACAACATTCCCAGAGTATCACCTCAAACAGTTTCATTTTAGCCTCGGTTTCTTCTTTGAGTGTCTGTTACTGTTTGGCAATTTCTGTGGCAGAGAAACTCAGTTTGCTTTAAGCGTAAGTAGCAGCGTTTTAGGAGCTCAGACTTCATCAAGTCCTTCCCACCCCACTTTTTGCCGTCAACCCTCCTGGCCTTTGGTCCAATTTTGGCTTCACTTTAAGTTAAAATTTATTTATTAGTTTCACATGCAGGTTTACATTAACACTGCAATGAAGTTACTGTGAAAATTAGCACACATACAGTCGCCGCTCTCTGGCACCTATTCGGGTACACTGGGAGAGAATTTAGCATGACCAATGCATCCAACCAGTACATCACTCGGACTGTGGGAAGAAACCTGAGCACCCAGAGGAAACCCACGGGGGGGGACGTGTAGACTCCGTGCAGACGGTGACCCGAGCTGGGAATTGAATCGGGGTCCCTGGCACTGTGAGGCAGCAGTGCTAATCACTGTGCCCTCGTGCTTATGGCAAGCCCAGCAGTTCTTAGGCCAGGCTTGCCAAATTGACATCGGAAGTAACTGAAATGATATGTATCAACATCTTTACTTAAACGTCTTTGATGGAGCATGGCACAGACCAAAGCCACATTATAAGAAAGATGTGGAAGCGTTGGAAAGGGTGCAGAGGAGATTTACCAGGATGTTGCCTGGTATGGTGGGAAGGTCTTATGAGGAAAGGCTGAGGGACTTGCGGTTGTTTTCGTTAGAGAGAAGAAGGTTAAGAGGTGACCTAATTGAGGCATACAAGATGATCAGAGGGTTAGATAGGGTGGATAGTGAGAGCCTTTTTCCTCGGATGGTGATGGCTAACACAAGGGGACATACCTTTAAATTGAGGGGTGATAAATATAGGACGGATGTCAGAGGTAGATTCTTTACTCAGAGGGTAGTAAGGGTGTGGAATGCCCTGCCTGCAGCAGTTGTGGACGTGCCAACTTTAGGGGCATTCAAATGGTCATCGGATAGACATATGGATAACATTGGAATAGTTTCGGTTAGAGAGTCATTAGATTGGTTCCACTGGTCGGCGCAACATCGAGGGCCGAAGGGCCTTTTCTGCGCTGTAATATTCTATGTTCTATATTCTAAAGGCAATTGTGTTTTAAAATGAGTCATCCAGATTTGGCTACGTGGCTATTGAAGATTTTTTTTCCTGTTTTCCACCCAGACTGTAACTGACACGTTTTGCCCGGAAGGAGTTCTTTTTTTTGCTGTTCCCTCCCGATTATGCTCGCTTAGTATGTGAACTGTTTGTAAAATGGTATTTTTTTAAACCTGCTTCTTTGAACCCTGAAGCTTCAATGCCCGGCAGAATTTGCACAATACACACTGGATGTTTTCTTATTGATATTGCGGACATCGTATAAACCATTTTATCTTTCCTTGAACCTAGGCCAGAATTGGGATTTTTAGCAATGCACTCAATGCATCTTGCACTCAAAAGGAAAATCTCATTGCCCCTGTGTGAAAGAAGGGAATTTTGGAGATTTTGCTCTCGTACCATGATAGAAGTGGAATTATCCGGATGATTTTTATTTTCTCTAAGTCAAAAAATTGAAAACCTACAAATAAAATTAGGCTTGCTGAAAAAAGATACATTTTTTTGTCGAAGCTTTTCATCTTTTACTCATCAGGACAAAGAACAAAGAGCAACGAACAGTACAACACAGGATCAGATCCTTCGGCCCTCCACGCTTGCGCTGATCATGTTGTTCGCCTAAATTTGCAATTTGCAAGAATACCAGAAATAAAAGGAACAACATTTTTAAAAAATTCATTCATATACGGGATGTGAGCCTCCCCGATTAACCAATATTTATTACCCACTCCTAGTTGCCCTTGATCCAACTGACTTGCTAGGCCATTTAAGAGTCAACCACATAACTGTGAATCTGGAGCCACAAATAGGCCAGACCTTCCCTTCATGCCAATCAGCAATTGTTTTATCAAACATTTTTAATTCCTGACTTTTATTGAATTCAAATTACAACAGCTGCCATGGGTGGGACTATAACCTGGGTCCCAAGAGCATTACCCTGGATCCCCTGGATTACTAGTCCAGTGACAACACCGCCGGGCCATCACCTGTATTACTATATGAGGAGAGACTCCTGATTGGTTGGCAAGTAGACTCTGATTGATAGAGGCCTGATCATGGAGAATGCATTAGTTGATGGTTACTGACAGTTAATTGTCAAGCATTGTTTGAGAACTTAAACCAAGCAGTTTAACTCTGATTGGTCAAAGGGCATTGCCCTGAGGAATGAACCAATGAATGGCTACCACTTTTTTTGCTAAATGAAACAGGTGCAATGTGTGCACCTGTTCTTTCTGTCTGAAAAGATGAGGGCCCTGGTGCACCAGTATATGTAGCTTCTAATACATGCAAATGCACCCTGCCATTGCAGTTGACCCACTCACTCTCCTCCTCATGATCCCCATCCCACAGTTCCCCTCTTGTCATCACTCACCTGCTATCTTTGACCCAGAGCCGATATTAGGCCTGGGTAGGTGTTGCACTGACAGTCGCGACTACCTCTCCCTAGTGGCTCTGCCTTTCAACAGAGCTGGTGGGCTCTGATTGATTGGAAGTGCTCGATCCCAGAGAAGGCCCTTGGGGAGGGTGGGTGGGAGGGGAGTGGGGTGTGATGTGAATGTTCCATTGTGGGGTTGTCAGTGGGGAGGGATGCTCCATTAGGGGTAGTTCAGTGAGCAGGGGTGTTGCTGTGATTGTTGAGAGGGGGGGTGTTCGGGTGGGACTTCATGTTTTCAATTCATTTTATTGGCACTGCCTTTAAAAACGTCGCCTCAACTTTTTTAACTGAGGTAGCTGGTGGGTTGGGCTCACTCAGAGTCTGTTCCATTAACGCGACATACAGGTTAGCCCTGACTTAATGGAATGGTAGGAAAATATTAGAGGCTGAATGGTCTGCCAATGTTCCATTGAGTTTCTGGACCTTTGCAAATTTGGTTTCTCAAAGTCCCGCCTACCTGACACCAGAAATTCCCGCCCCACACCAACAGCCCTTTCAACGGTCTGTCAAATTTTCCGTTCCCGCCTGTGACAATTCCTGTGACGGGCGGGAATGGAAAATTTACCTGTACATTGTCAGAGAGTCAATTGCAGAGGCGCGTCATCATTTGCAACACCTGCACTGACCATGCACATAACTTTGGCACATAGAGTCTCGAAAGTTTGCTGCATGGAAACAGGCCCTTTGGCCCAACTTGTCCATGCCACCCTTTTGTTTTTACCACGAGGCTAGACCCAATTGCAATAGAATCATAGAACCCTACAGTGCAGAAAGAGGCCATTCATTCCATCGAGTCTGCACCGACCACAATCCCACCCAGGCCCTACCACCTTATCCCTACATATTTTACCCGCTAATCCCTCTAACCTATGCATCTCAGGACACTAAGAGGCAATTTTTTTAAGTATGGCCAATCAACCTAATCCGCACATCTTTGGACTACCTACATTTGGCCCACATCCCTCTATACCCATCTCATCCATGTGACTATCTAAATGCTTTTCAAAGACAAAATTATGCTCATCTCTACTACTGCCTCTGGCAGCTCGTTCCAGGCACTCACCACTCCCTGAGTGGAAAAACTGCCCCTTTGTATGCTTTTGTATCTCTCCCCTCTCACCATTAACCTATGCCCTCCAGTTTTAGACTCCCCTACCTTTGGGGAAAGATGTTGACTGTCTAACTGATCCATGCCCCTCATTATTTAATAGGCCTCGACAAGATCAACCCTAAGCCTCCCTAAGGGCCAGCAACAGCTTGGCATTGAACCTCACTGTATCAAGTTGCAGACATGTTGCAACGCTGATCCCTGGAGATGGTTCCACGGAAGACAATCCTCCTTTGCAAGCACAGCACACAGCACTGGCCCTACTCGGCATCTGAAACAGGAGGGTTGAGTGCTAAGTTACCCCAACGAGTGTCTGAAAATTCACTTCTACAGGCAGCGCCCGCTCTCCCTTCATTTCTCTTTATTTGTTCTGCTCGACCCCTTCTGCCCTGGCAAAGCCTGGTGATGAATTTAGACGTCCTTTGGAGTGAGGTTTTGAGTTTTTGCGAAAATTGTGGCTAACAGTGAGCGGCTCAAATTTCGTTGAGGACATGTGTGACGGAACTATGACACACTAGAGTTGAACCCAGTGTTTGGGAATGTGTTGCTGGAATGTTAAAAACGTAAATATCATGGTCAAAAAAAACACCACAGTATTCCCTGAGTGCCCTTAGCTTAAATGAAATATGCAAGAAGTATACGGCTTCTAAAAACACCAAATTCTTCTTGTATCAAAAAGCTACTTCTGTAAGCAGTAC
This sequence comes from Carcharhinus amblyrhynchos, assembly GCF_965287045.1. Classification (NCBI taxonomy): domain Eukaryota; kingdom Metazoa; phylum Chordata; class Chondrichthyes; order Carcharhiniformes; family Carcharhinidae; genus Carcharhinus; species Carcharhinus amblyrhynchos. Next base: position 9,232,671 of record NC_137329.1, on the reverse strand, counting down.
CGCCCTCCCCTTGCAACCCTGGATGTTTATTTTAAATGGGTACGGTCATGAGGTAGTGCGTTACTTACACAAACATCAGAAAATAACAAATTGGTTAATGAGAACACTGTGTCCTGTTTAGGTCTCACACGCACCGTGGCTGATGTAAAGACCATGGAGGAAGTTCACCAGACTCCAACCTCGCCTGAAGCACCTTAGTTGCATCAATAGGTTCAAAGTGTTAGGTCTCCACAGCAAAACAAGACAGAGCTAGATTAGTTGAGAGACAGTCCTCCCATTTCCAATGACTAGTTTTACTATGGAGACGATTGCCAGCTCATTCAGGAGCGATCTGGAGTGATTCCTGGAGGAATGTGTGCCTAAGAGGTAGGTCCTTGAAAGTTCATCAGACCAAGTGTCTGTGATCTCGTGTGGGATTTTCAGCCGCGCTGGTCTAAAAGCTGGAAATTCCTGCCCGACCGTCAATGGGGTTTCACATTCTCTGCAATCCGCCGGCTAAAATTCCAATGGCAGGAGAATCCCGGCCTTCGTTTTCATTGGCTCAGTGGGTTTGAGCGGAATTTTCCAAATCTTTTGCCTCCCTCAGGAAATACTATGGTTGGGGTGGGGGATAGTGAATGTCTTCTGATGCACAGGGTGTTTGGAGGATGTGGGGACAGCTTGGCTTGTCTGTTCCATGGCACATTGGCACAGTGGTTAGTACTGTTGCTTCAGAATGTCAGGGACCCAGGTTCAATCCCAGCTTTGGGCAACTGTCTGTGTGGAGTTTGTATGTTCGCCCCATGTCTTTCCTCCGGAAGCTCCAGTTTCCTCCCACATTCCAAAGATGTGCGGGTTAGATGGATTGGGCATGCTAAATTGCCCCTTAGTCTCCTAAGGTGTGCAGATTAGGTGGATTAGGGAGGCTAAATTTCCCCTTAACGTCTAAAGGTGTGCAGGTTAGGTGGATTGAGACATGCTAAGTTACCTCTTAATGATCAAAATTGTGCAGGTTAGGTGGATTAGTCATGTTAAATATAACAGCTACGGGGATAAGGCAGGAGAGGTGGGCCTGTGTGGGGTGCTTTTTTGGAGAGTTTGTGCAGACTCGATGGACTGATTGGCCTCTTTCTGCACTGTAGGGATTCTATGATGATTTGTTTTGCTTTTGTGTGGTTTATCAGTGCAATAAAATCATTTTGCCCAAATTCATACCAATTATCAGGCAAAAGTGAAGAGATAATCTAAGTTCCTTTCTTTTGGACATAAGCATTCTTGGTCCCCAGACCTTGTTCATCAGATCCCATATTTTCCAGTGTTGCCCAGGTGCCTACCGGACAACTTGATTTTGTGCTGCACTTTTAAAATAGCAGAATCTCCTAACTGTGCTAAAGGTGCCCTGCAGTGTCAGGGAAACAGAGAATAATCAAGAATTAGGAAAAAAAGTTTGGAGAGATGTTGGAATGTTTGGCTGAATATATATGTTTTGAGGAGGCTTCGCTGGTGGGCGATGTATAATGACACATAGAATAGTGGGAGGAAAACTCCCGAGTACAGGATTACTATGATTGAAGATCATAGCAGCAATGGCAAGAAGAGAGAGGTAGTAGGAATACAGAACAGGCCAGAGTCAGAGAGGGAATGAACATGAGTCATCGCTTCTTTTGAATAAATAATAATTCAGCATTGCAAGGTTAAAAAAAAACAACCATCTAAGTTTGGAAAAAATGAACTTATATTCTTTCAGGAAATTGCCAGAAAATTTGGGCACTTATTTGTCATTATTGTTGAGAAGAGAGACATGTTGCCGAAGCTTTTTGCCTTGCACTCATCAGGACAAATGCCAGAACACCAAATTTCAAACAATCACAACAATTTATAGCACAGGAGAAAAGGGAGCTGATTGGCTGGAAAGTTGACTCTAATTCGTTGCGGGATTGCTAAGGAGGAAACAGTAGAGAGCTGTAGGCTCCCCAAGCTCCTGGGTGACTCAATGTGGTGCAAGGCTTGATCACCTTGGCTGGAATTCTCCAGTCGTTAATGCTGGTGGGATTCTCCAGAGAATCCCGTCACTAGCAAAAAATGCGCCACCTCTGGCTGGCGAGAAACATGCAGGTTGGATGTCGGAAAATCTCGCCCAATCCTTTTGTTTTCAAGGAATGGGCTTCTGCATCTGAATGTATTTCAGTTCTAGCACGTATGAAGGAGCCATGTCATGAGATTGACTGATGAACTTAAAATGGTTGTTACTGTTGATTTGATTTGATTTGATTTGAATTATTATTTCCACATATATTGGGATACGATTCATTCAGAAAATCACTGAATCCATCACAGCGCAGAGGGGGCCTTTCAGCCCATCGAGTTTGTACCAACCACAATCCCACCCAGGCCCTATCCCCGTAATTCCACACATTTACCTGCTAATCCCTCTAACCTACACATCCTGGGACCCAAATGGACAATTTCGCATGGCCAATGCACTTAACCTGCATATAAGAACATAAGAACATAAGAAATAGGAGCAGGAGTAGGCCATCTAGCCTTTCGAGCCTGCCTCGCCATTCAACAAGATCATGGCTGATCTGAAGTGGATCAGTTCCAATTTCCCGCTTTCTCCCCATAACCCTTAATTCCCTTGTCTGTCAAAAACCTATCTACCCGTGACTTAAATATATTTAGCGAGGTAGCCTCCACCACTTCAACAGGCAGAGAATTCCAGAGATTCACCACCCTTTGAGTGAAGAAGTTCCTCCTCAACTCTGATCTAAACTGCACCCCCCCCCCCCTTATCTTGAGGCTGTGCCTTCTAGTCCCATTTTTGGGAGGAAACCAGAGCACCCAGAGGAAACCCATGCAGACATGGGGAGAATGTGCAATCTCCACATAGACAGTAACCCAAGCCGGGAATTGAACCTAGGCCCTTGGAACTGTGAGGCAGCAGTGTGCAGTGAAAACTATTGTTTCTTGCGTGCAATACAGACAAAACATACTATCCAGAAAGTACGTAGGGGAGGAGGACAGGAAAGGGTGCAGAATATAGTGACACAGACATAGCTAGGATGCAGAGAAAGAGCAGCTTAATATGTGGTAAATCCATACAAAGTCTGATGGCAGCAGGGGAGAAGATGTTCTTGAGTGGGTTGGCACGTGATCTCAGACTTTTAACATAAGAACATAAGAACATAAGAAATAGGAGCAGGAGTAGGCCATCTGGCCCTTCGAGCCTGCCCCGCCATTCAATAAGATCATGGCTGATCTGTCGTGGCTCAGTTCCACTTTCCCGCCCTCTCCCCATAACCCTTAATCCCCTCTCTTATCAAAAACCCATCAACCCGCTTCTTAAAAATATTTAGCGAGGCAGCCTCCACCACTTCAACGGGCAGAGAATTCCAGAGATTCACCACCCTTTGAGTGAAGAAGTTCCTCCTCAACTCCGTTCTGAACTGCCCCCCCTTTATCTTGAGGCTGTGCCCCCTAGTCCTACTGTCTTTTTTGAGCGGGAAGAGTCTTTCCACCTCTATCCTATCCATCCCATTCATCATCTTATACGTCTCAATGAGATCTCCCCTCATTCTTCTAAACTCTAACGAGTACAAGCCTAGTTTATTCAGCCTCTCCTCATAGCTCAACCCCCTCAACTCCGGTATCAGCCTAGTAAACCTCCTCTGCACTCCCTCCAAGGCCAAAATATCCTTGCGCAGGTGCGGCGCCCAAAACTGCACACAGTACTCCAGCTGCGGCCTCACCAATGCCCTATACAGCTGCAGCAAGACCTCCCTACTTTTATATTCAATCCCCCTCGCTATGAAGGCCAGCATCCCATTCGCCTTCCTGACCACCTGCTGCACCTGCAGGCTGGGTTTTTGCGACTCATGCACAAGGACCCCGAGGTCCCTCTGCACCGTCGCCTGCTGCAGTTTTTCGCCACGTAAGTAATAGTCCTTCCTACCATTCTTCCTACCAAAGTGGACCACCTCACACTTGCCAACATTAAATTCCATTTGCCATTTCCTGGCCCATTCGCCCAGCCTATCTAGATCCTTCTGCAGACTCTCCACACCCTCCGCACAATTTGCCTTTCCCCCAATCTTGGTGTCATCAGCAAATTTCGACACCCTACACTCGGTTCCCTCCTCCAGATCATCTATATAAATGGTAAATAGCTGAGGCCCCAGCACCGACCCCTGGGGCACCCCACTAGTCACCAACCGCCAATCCGAATAGCACCCATTGACCCCCACTCTCTGCCTCCTATTTGACAACCAATCCTCTATCCACGCTAACACCCTACCCCCAACTCCATGTCCTCTGACCTTCTGCAGTAACCTCTTGTGAGGTACCTTATCAAACGCCTTCTGAAAATCCAGAAAGACCACATCCACCGGCTCTCCTCTATCCACCGCCCTAGACACATCCTCATAGAACTCCAGTAAATTGGTCAGACACGACTTCCCTTTAATGAAACCGTGTTGCGTCTGCCCTATCAAGCAATTCCCTTCAAGATGCCTCGCAATTTCCTCCTTAATGACGGATTCTAACATTTTACCTACCACAGACGTTAAACTAACCGGCCTGTAATTCCCCGCCTTTTGCCTGGCACCCTTCTTAAACAACGGCGTAACATTAGCCGTTTTCCAATCCTCCGGCACTTCCCCGGAATCCAGCGACGTCTGGAAAATAACCACCAAGGCATCCACTATCACCTCCGCCATTTCTTTCAGAACCCTCGGATGCATTCCATCCGGTCCTGGGGACTTGTCCACAATCAGCCCCTCCAGTCTGTCGCGCACCACCTCTCTAGTAACAGTAATGTCATTAAGACCCTCCAGTCCTACCACCTTTCCATCGCTAACACCCGGCAAATTATTCACGTCCTCCTCCGTGAAGACAGAAACAAAAAAGTTATTTAAGACCTTAGCCATATCCCCATCCCCTACCACTAGGTCCCCTTTCTCATCCGCTAAGGGACCAACGTTCACCCTAGCCAGCCTCTTCCTTTTTATATATTTATAAAAACTCTTGCTATCCTTTTTTATATTAAGTGCTAGCCCAGCTTCATAGCTTCTTCTACCCTCCTTTATCAACTTTTTTGTCAATCTTTGTTGACATTTAAACCTTTCCCAATCCTCTTCTCGCCCACTGCTCTTAGCTACTCTAAATTCCTCCGCTTTTAATTTAACACTTTCCTTCACCTCCTTCGTTATCCACGGCTTATTACCTCTCTTCCTACTGTCCTTTTTAACCATCGGAATAAATTTCTGCTGAGCACCAAGAAAGATCTCCTTAAAGATCCTCCACTGCTCCTCAGCAGACCTACCTTCCAACGCGCTCCCCCAGTCCACATTCGCCAATTCTTCTCTCATCCTACCATACTCCCCTCTATTCAAACAAAGGACACGTGTCCGGGAACCCACTTTCTCCTCCTCCATCTGCAACAGAAACTCCACCATACAATGATCACTCTCTCCAAGAGGATCCTTCACCTCAAGGTCCCTAATTCTACCCGCCTCATTACATAGCACCAGATCCAAGATAGCTCGCTCCCTCGTCGGCTCCAACACACACTGTTCCAGGAAACTATCCCGGCAGCATTCCAAGAACTCCTCCTCGAGCCCACCTCGTCCAACATGCTGTAGTTTTTTTACACACTCAGGGTTGCTCAGTAAGTGCTGCCCAATTGCAGAATCATATACAAATGTATGAATTTCAGTTTAAATGTAGTGCCAGGTTTGTAAGGCATACACTCCAATGACTGGATGATCGAATTAAATAGCACGCTTCTTCAGTATTTTGTAATAGAATACAGACTGTACTCAACCAGCCCACATGTACAAAACCTTAACTTAAATGTCTACTAGATGTGATTTCTTGATGGGGTAGCACTTGCTGAGCAACCCTGAGTGTGCGAATAGCTACACCGACAACCAATTTAAGATAATCAGGTGAGCCCATAACCTGGCTCATTAATGTTTGCTGGAAGCAATACATTTTGATCAGAGTTAGTCGTGGAAGGAGCTGTCAATTGAATAACATTCATTGTTCCAGGCAAGGAAATCTATTAGAATGGGCTATACACATTTAGATACACAGGATTAGAGTTGATAAGATGAAAGCCCGTAAGTCCAATGTACCTCGGGCTGCAATGGAATGGGGAGGCGATGGCCTACTGGTATCATTGCCTGACTATTAATCCAGAAACTCAGCCTATGTTCTGGGGACCTAGGTTCGAATCCCACCATGGCAGATGGCGGAATTTGAAGTCAATAAAAAATACCTGGAATTAAGAATCTATCACTGACCATGAAACCACTGTTGATTGTTGGAAAAACTCATCTGGTTCACTGATGACTTTTAGGGAAGGAAATCTGCCATCCTTGCCTGGTCTGGCCTACATGTGACTCCAGAGCCACAGCAATGTGGTTGACTCTCAATTGCCCTCCAAGGACAACTGGGGATAGACAATAAATGATGCCCAGGTCCCACAGATGAATTAAAAAAAATGAAATATAACTTCATACAGTTATAAGTCCACTAAACATATTCCTCTATGTTACATTAGATTGAAGAAATCAAGCCAATTTTATTCATTCTAGGCTGGAGAATCTTCCTTTACCTCCTCCACGCTGGTAAATAGCAGGCCGGTGTGATGATAATGGGCATTCCAACCTCTCAGTCACCCTTGCCTTCCTCCCCATCCCAGAGGACGTTAATATCCAGCACTACCGCTCTTGCTATCCATACACCTATTTAAATTATTTTGGAACATTGGCAACAGATTTGATTCGAACAACAGCTGATTAATGTATCTGCACAGAGGGCAAAAATAAGTCATGTTATGTATGACTCATATTTATGCAAATTAATTTAAATTCTATTTTAGACAACAAGACTGCAACAAAATAAAACTTCAATCACACGGGTCTGGATCATCCATGGAATGGCAATCTGACAGTGAGACTCACTCTCTCCCTTATACAGAGCTGTAAGTTTCACACCCAGGCTTCAGTCTTGGGCCTTTCATAATTTGGAAAATAGACTCTATTTGTTCAACAGCTGAAAGACCATTGCAAACATTTCAAAACGGTCATCGTACACAATGCAATAATATCCAGGCTTTCTCTCACGGATCATGTTACACTCTGAGGTTCTCCAATACAGTCACATAGACATTACAGACATTTCAAAATTGTCATGACAACTGGTGTAAAGGTATTTAAATTGGCTACGTAGAGCAGGTGGCACCCTCAGGTGCTTCCATACAATTGTGATACATGTACATAACATAAGAACATAACATAAGAACATAAGAAATGGGAGCAGGAGTCGGCCATCTAGCCCTTCAAGCCTGCCCCGCCATTCAATAAGACCATGGCTGATCTGAAGTGAATCAGTTCCACTTTCCTGCTTTCTCCCCATAACCCTTAATTCCCTTGTCTATCAGAAATCTATCTAACCGTGACTTAAATATATTCAACGAGGTAGCCTCCACCACTTCAATGGGCAGAGAATTCCAGAGATTCACCACCCTTTGAGTGAAGAAGTTCCTCCTCAACTCCGTTCTAAACTGCCCCCCTTCCCTTATGTTGAGGCTGTGCCCTCTAGTCCTGCTATCCTTTTTAAGCAGGAAGAATCTCTCTACCTCTACCCTATCTAGCCCCTTCATTACCTTGTAAGTCTTGATAAGATCCCCCCTCAGCCTTCTAAACTCTAACGAGTACAGACTCAGCCTATTCAATCTCTCTTCATAAGCTAACCCCCTCGTCTCCGATATCAGCCTGGTGATGTAATATTCACTGTGTACATTCAATATGAGTCACACAGCCTGAGGGGTTTGATACCACTCACCTCAGTTCATAATGAGGAAGTGGTGCCGTAGTGGCATTGTCACTGGACGTATAATCCAAAGACCCAGCATAAGGCTCTGAGGACCCGGGTTCAAATCTCACCATGGCAGAATCTGGAAAAATCTGAAATTAAAAGTCTAATGATGACCAGCCTTTCGACATACTGATTCTAGTTTTCATCTTTGGGATCAAACTGTTCAGAGTTTCAAATTTAAGGCATCTTAATGTATCTATGTGCCTTGTTCCTTCACAGATTTGACGCTCCACTCTCCTCTTCCTCTAGCTGCACTCTGTGATCTCCAATGACTAACAGACATTTTTTCCTCGTCGCCAGTGTAATAACTTTGAAAGTGATTTGTTGTGGTTTAAAGACATAAAGGGTTTATTACCAATGATGACTAGATCTACAACCACAAGGGCCTGACAGAACTGTATGCATGACTGTTCCACACTCCACCCTGGCTTCAACTGAGAACCCCCTCAACCCAGGAGGCACGCCCTTGCCCCCGATTGGTTTGGCCTCCCACACTGCCTCTCCCCAGGGACTGGCCCACTTGCGTGGCACTCAGGGGTTGTCCCTTTAAAGAGGCCATGCTATCACACAAATGCAGCAAGCATGAGTGAAATTCCTTTTGTCATTTTCCAATGCCATTATTACTGACTCTAAGAAAAACAATAATTAAAAATCAGAGTAAGTCAATGAGCTGGGAGTAAAATTGGCCTTGGGCAAGAATCAGGTGAGAATGGACAGCCTGCTTTACGCTGGCCCAGTTTTCTTTTCTATTTTTCACTGTGATTTAACAGTGGGCAGCACAGTGGCACAGTGGTTAGCACTGCTGCCTCATAGCACCAGGGACCAGGGTTCAATTCCCCGCTTGGATTACTGTTTGTGTGGAGTCTGCACATTCTCCCTGTGTCTGTGTGGGTTTCCTCTGAGTGCTCCAGCTTCCTCCGAAAGATGCGCTGGTTAGATGCGTTGGCCATGCTAAATTCTCCTTTAGCATACCTGGAAAGGTGCCAAGGAGTGTGGCAACTTGGGGATTTTCCACAGTGACTTCATTGCAGTGTTAATGTAAGGCTGCTTGTGACATGAATGGATAAACTTCAACCTGACCTCAGTAAAAATGCCCCTTCGTTGCAACTGTGTACATTTTATCAGAGAGTTTTGTGGCGCAGTGCAGAGCAACCTTGCCTCTGGATGGAATTCTCCAATCTTGCGCACCCTGATAGTGAGAATGGAGAATTTGGTGCTCTGCCGATTCTCCATTCACAGCAGCAAGACCGGATAATCCAGACGCGGGCGAGGTCGGAGAGTTTCTGTGTCCGAAGGTCTGAGTTTGATTCCTGCGTAAGGATCTGACGGCCAAGGAATGTGCGTTCCTAACACACTCAAGGAGGTTCGAGTATCAACCAGCAAACCTTTCCAAAAGCATCTTTGGCAGGCAGGAAGAGTGGGAGAGGTTCCTGGTCAGCCATGTGAAGGAGAGAAAGCTGGACCCTCTACCTTCACTGTCCAGACTGCAACATACATGTCAATGTTCATGTTACCATGGCAGCTAGACTCTCTGAGTGAACTGTAGCACTCCACCACTAGGTTTTATCAACTTTTACATGTTTATGGACTTCCTGAAGAAGCCTGTCAATTCTTAGTTTCCCTACAGTGCAGAAGGAGGCCATTTGGCCCATCGAGTCAGCACTGACCATAATCCCACCCAGGCCTTATTCCTCTAACCTCACAATTTTACCCCACTAATCCACCTGACACTAGGGTCAATTTTAGCAATGGCCAATCCACCTAAACTACACATCTTTGGACTGTGGTAGGAAGCTGGAACACCCAGAGGAAACCCACACAGACTCAGGGAGAACGTGCAAACTCTGCACAGACAGTGACCCGAGGCCAGGAATTGAACCTGGGTCCCTGGTGCTGTGAGGAAGCAATGCTGATCACTGTGCCACCGTGCCGCCTCAAGGCGATAAACTTCAAATACACTCATTGCTGGCATGTGGTAATCATCCATCTCATAAAAATGTGCAGTCTCAGTCTGCAAATTCTATAACCATTACATTTACTGGGCAGATAATCACAGCTGGGAATGTACAATGATGGGACTTGTGTTTCCATTATGTGGACCAGGTAGATACAGGTCCATTCAACCCTGAATGACAACTTGCACCAACATCCGGATTGTTTAATACTGAGGCCACTTTCTCAAGGGCAACTACAGATGGGCAATAAATGCTGGCCTGACCAGAGACTCCCCACATCCCGTGAAGAAACATAAAAGTTTGAAGTTTAAGTTTATTTATTAGTGTCACAAAAAAAGGCTCACATTAACACTGCAATGAAGTCACTGTGAAAATCCCTTCGTCGACACACTCCGGTGTCTGTTCGGATACACTAAGGGAGAATTTAGCCTGGCCAACGCACCTAACCAGCACGTCTTTCAGACTGTGGGAGGAAACCGGAGCGCCCGGAGGAAACCCACGCAGACAAGTGGAAAACGTGGGACAACAACAATCTATTTCCCACAGGACCTACACCCTGAATGAGGCTTGGACGTTCATCAGAGGAATGAGTCGAAAGTATCAGCTGCTTCTGGCAGGAGTGGGAGGTGGGGGGCGGGGGGGGGGGGGGGGGGGGGGGGGGGGGTGGTTGGTGGCGGGGGGTTGGGGGTGGAGTTGGTGGAGGGGAGGCGGGGGGTGGTGATTTGAAAATTCCTTTCACTTCCCAGCGGCTGATCCGAAACATGTCGCGATTGGTGTTAAAACGCAAACGATGCATGAACAGGTTTCCTGCTGCAAAGTTGCCCCTGACTTTTCCATCAGAGAATCTGGTCTGAAACGCTGAAAATATTCTTCAACCAGGAAAGTTACTGTTGGCACACCTGCTGAATCCACGGCTCGCTGCCTGAGGCTTTGGGTATATTTTCTGTAGATTTTAATGTACCTGCCCTTGACTGTATTCCCATTGCTCCACACAAGACTAGACTGCCTGCAGCGCTCTGCAAGAAGTCTCACAACACTCGGTTAAAGTCCAACCAACCTGATGGGTTTTTCTGACAATCGAGAACGGTGTCATGGCCATCAGCAGATTCTTAATTCCAGATTTTTTTTAATTGAATTTAAAGTCCACCATCTGCCGTAGTGGGATTCGAACCCTGATCCCCAGGACATTAGCTGAGTTTCTGTACTAATAGTCTAGCGATCATCTCACTTGGGCATTACCTCTCAGTGTACTGATGAGCATTTGACAAGATCTTTGACTCTGCTGCCAATAAAGTGAACTCTGAGCCACTCCTCGACTGGTCTACGTACAACAGCCACGACTAAAAGCACATTTGAAAGAGCAATTATTTCTTAATATCTAGATATTCTGGAGTGTGAAAATAAGAGTTATGGAGAGATCTGTTGGATTTTTTGTGGCATTTCGGTCTACGTTTCCGAGTGCACTGAGTTTAAAACTGCACTGCATTCAGTGTGTTAAATTCTTCCCACGTATAGCTACATTTGTTAACTTTAGGCATTTTATCCCTCGCAAAACAACAGGGATAAAATCACAACTTACACAAATCTTGCTGCACAAACTAATGTTAAATTGACACGACATCTCAACTGTTCAGTAACCGGGCCAATGTAAAGGTCTTAATCTCCCGCTGAGCTTTCTGTCTGATACACTCACTGGAGGAGAATTATCCAAGTCTAGAATTGTTATTTAACTATAATCTTAGCAATATCTTGTGGATGGTGTTCACATTCCAGCAACGTCCACGAGATTTGAACAAAGAACAAAGAACAACACAGCACGGGAAACAGGCCCTTCGGCCCAACGAGCCTGCGCCGCCATTTCAAACATTGTGAGTCCCCTCTCCACCCATGACCCTTGTCTATGCTTATGGCACTCCACATTGGAAACCAGATTGAGGGGAGACTAATTTAAGGACAATTTGTTACACCAATCAGCCTAAGAGCACATCTTTGGAGTGTGGGAGGAAACCGGAGCACCCGGAGAAAACCCATGCAAGCACGGGGAGAATGAGCAAACTCCCTCAGACACTGGCCTAAATCCATGTATCTGCACAGCAAACAGTGATAGTCACTGAGCTGTCGTGTTGCCCAGCATCTGGTCCAGTTTAAGCGTACACTAACGACGTGAAGCGCTAGGCTACTCTTGAAACACTCAAGAGCAGCCCTCGCACGACCCATCGCATGAATGCCCCTTATTTGGTGCAGAGGAAAACGATATTACAATCACAGAATGACAATCACAGGCTACTACAGTGCAGAAGAGGCCATTTAGCCCATCAAGTCTGCACCGATGCATGAAAGGCCCTGATCTGCTCACCTTATCCCATTTGCCAATACTTGGCTCATGTCAGCAGCAGTGTGGGGATGTTGAGGTGCTTTCTAGGAAGACCCATTTACCATTGACAGAACACTTCATTACTTCAGATTAATTATAGTAAGAAGTCTCACAACACCAGGTTAAAGTCCAACAGGTTTATTTGGAACACGAGCTTTCGGAGCACTGCTCGTTCATTAGGTGAGTTGTGGTAGGTTCACAAACACGGCGTATATAGGCAAAGCCGCAATTGCAAGATAGTTACAGATTGGAATGTGAAGCATTGGTGGAATGCGAGTCTTTACAGGTAATCTGTGCAGATTACAGGGTTCTGAAGAATGTGGAGGAACAGAGAGATCTTGGGGTTCATATCCACAGATCTCTGAAGGTTGCCACTCAAGTGGATAGAGCCGTGAAGAAGGCTTATAGTGTGTTAACGTTTATTAACAGGGGATTTGAGTTTAAGAGCCGTGGGGTTATGCTGCAACGTTACACGACCTTGGTGAGACCACATTTGGAATATTGTGTGCAGTTCTGGTCACCTCAATATAAGAAGGATGTGGAAGCATTGGAGGGAGTGCAGAGGAGATTTACCAGGATGCTGCCTGGTTTGGAGGGTAGGTATTATGAGGAAAGGTTGAGGGAGCTGGGGCTTTTCTCTTTAGAGTGGAGGAGGATGAGAGGCAACTTAATAGAGGTTTATAAGATGAAGAGGGGGACAGATAGAGTGGATGTGCAGAGACTATTTCCTCGGGTGGATGTAGCTGTTACTAGGGGGCATAACTATAAAGTTCATGGTGGGAGATATAGGAGGGATGTCTGAGGTAAATTCTTTACTCAGAGAATGGTTGGGGTGTGGAATGCACTGCCTGCTGTGATAGTGGAGCCGGACACTTTAGGAACTTTCAAGCGGTTATTGGATAGGCACATGGAGCACACCAGAATGATAGGGAGTGGGATAGCTTGATCTTGGATTGGGACATAGCTCAGCACAACATCGAGGGCTGAAGGGCCTGTACTGTGCTGTACTGTTCTATGTTCTATGTAATCAAGTCTTTACAGGGTACAAACAGTGTGCATGGACAGAGGGATAATCACAAGTTAAAGAGGTGTGAATTGTCTCAAGCCAGGACAGTTTGTAGGATTTTGCTAACTCTTGCAGTATGGTGGGGGTTAAATGTAGTGTGTCATGAACCCAAGATCTCAGTTGAGGATGTCCCCATGCTTGTGGAACTTTCAGAAACTGATAGCCAAGTTCCGTACACATAAGGACGGCCTCAACCGGAACCTTGCATTCACGCCACAGTACTTGTTACCACCCTTCCCCCCCCTCACTTGGCCTGCGTTTGCAAAATCCTACTAACTAACCTGGCTTGAGACAATTCTCCTGTGGTTATCCCTCTCTCCATACACACTGTTTATACCTGTAAAGACTTGATTACACGTAAAGACTCACATGCCAAACATTCTTCACATTCTAATCAGTAATTATCTTGCAGTTGTGTCTTTGTCTGTACGTGCCATGTTTGTGAACTAACCTCCACTCACGTCATGAGGGAGCAGCTCTCCAAAAGCTCGTGCTTCCAAATAACCCCCTTGGACTTTAACCTGGTGCTGTGAAGACTTCTTACTGTGCCCACCCCAGTCCAACACCGGCACCTCCACATCAGAATAATAAGGAAGACTTATTTTTACATTCTAGTTTAGCTGGAGTACTGTGTGCAGTTTTGGGCGCCGCACCTGCGCAAGGATATTTTGGCCCTGGAGGGAGTGCAGAGGAGGTTTACTAGGCTGATACCGGAGTTGAGGGGATTGAGCTATGAGGAGAGGCTGAATAAACTAGGCTTGTACTCGTTAGAGTTTAGAAGAATGAGGGGAGATCTCATTGAGACGTATAAGATGATGAATGGGATGGATAGGATAGAGGTGGAGAGACTCTTCCCGCTCAAAAAAGACAGTAGGACTAGGGGGCACAGCCTCAAGATAAAGGGGAGGCGGTTTAGAACGGAGTTGAGGAGGAACTTCTTCACTCAAAGGGTGGTGAATCTCTGGAATTCTCTGCCCGTTGAAGTGGTGGAGGCTGCCTCGCTAAATATTTTTAAGAAGCGGGTTGATGGGTTCTTGATAAGAGAGGGGATTAAGGGTTATGGGGAGAGGGCGGGAAAGTGGAACTGAGCCACAACAGATCAGCCATGATCTTATTGAATGGCGGGGCAGGCTCGAAGGGCTAGATGGCCTACTCCTGCTCCTATTTCTTATGTTCTTATGTTCTTATGGGTGACTTGAGAGAAACATCTTGCATCACATTATAAATATATGAGAATGTATAAATATACATTCTCAAAGCAGTTAGAAGGTATAAAAGATGAACATGGTCCATAGTAAAGATATAACTGAATGATCTGTGAAATAATCAATAAAGTCATGAAATAATTGATATAATAGATTTTAATTTATACAAAATACTGACAAAACATTGGATTTTTCCCCAGTATTATTACCCAGTCAAAGCTTTGGTAAGTAGTTTATTAGTGTCACACACTTTGCTGTAAGGTGAAACCTCTGTAAAAAAAGGTTGAATCATTTCTCTTAAAACAATCAACTCGAGGCTGGTGACTAACGATCACTTGCCCAGTCACCACGTAAATTCCTGTGTTGCTGTTCCATTAAATGTACAAATAGAAATCGAGCATCTGTTTCTTTATTTAAACCTTGCTACTGGGAAATCAGGCAGGTTTTTCTTAGTAAATGCAGAATGTAATTAGGTTGTGTATTGCAGACAAGCAGCAATCGTTCAGTGACTGTCTGTAAACAGTGAAGCTGCTGAACTCTGCTTCATCCCTCCAAAGAGAACACTTAAGACAATCGGAAGATTTAAACCAAGGGGGCATCTCATAGCGTTATAGAGTCACAGAGATTTCCAGCATGGAAGCAAGCCCCTTGGCCCAACTTGTCCATGTCACCTCTTTTTTTTTAACCACTAACCTTGTCCTAATGGCCCATATCCCTCTGTACCCCCTTACCCATGTAACTGTCTAAATGCTTTTTAAAAGACAAAATTGTGTGTGCCTCTACTAAGACCACTGACAGTTTGTTCCAGACATTCACCACCCTCTGTGTGAAAAGAACTGCCCCTCTGGACCCTTTTGTATCTCTCCCCTCCCACCTTAAACCTATGCCCTCTAGTTTTAGACCCCCCTACCTTTGGGCACCTGTAACTTTTTGTTCACACATTTTCCCCAGCTAATATTTAATAGAGGTGTGACCTTAAGAATATAAACCACCTTCTAAGACTTCTGGAGACAGTACGACCTTTTTTCTTTATTCATTCATGGGAGATAGGCATCACTGGCTGGCCAGCATTTATTGCCCATCCCTGGTTGCTCTTGAACTTGCTAGGCCATTTCAGAGGGCAGTTGCGAGTCAACCACATGTAGGCCAGACCAGGTAAGGACAGCAGATTTCCTTCCCTGAAGGGACGTAAGTAAACCAGGTAGGTTTTTCTGACAAAGGTTTCGTGGTTATCATTAGATTCTTAATTCCAGATTTTAAAAAACTAGATTCAAGTCCCACCATTTGCTATGGCAGGATTTGAACCCAGATCCCAAGAAGAGTAACTGAATTACTAGATTAACAGCCTAGCAATAATACCACTAGGCCATCGCCTCCCCTGAACTATGTCGATTGTTTTGGTGACATGAAGGTTTTCCTTATTTAAAATAATAAGTAAGACATAAAAGTTGATGTATGCTGTGTCTGCCATTGGGATAAATAGTGGGCCCAAACGTATCAAATTGGCAATGTGGTGGCTCCCACCCGTTTAGCACAGGCATCAATCCCACAGCTAAATTTGTGAGGCAATATTTTAAGGCCTTGGGTAGACACTTAAACAGGCGCGATGGGTTTGTTGAACACAAGAATTATGAGCCTGTTGACAGATCCCTTTTTAAAATTAGCCTGCGATGAGCAGACAAGATGCCAAGTTCACTGGACCCTGGATTGGTCGGTGGTCATCAAAAATATGACTAATCAAAAGGGAATTTATTTTATAAAGCAGTGCCTTCCAGGGCTCCAGGGGAGCAACTCCAGAGGTGTTATAGCTGACTTTTCTACCTGTCACGCTGGAGCTTTGGGCTGGGAATGGCTAAATGTCTAAAGTCTGCACCTCGCCAGCCTAAATGAGACTGTAATCCACTTCCAATCAGATCCCGGACCTAATTCTTTCAGGGTAGAAAGGAATGGAAAAAGATCGCCTTGTATTTATAAGTTAAAAGCAAATTACTGCGGATGTTGGAATCTGAAACTAAAAGAGAAAACGCTGGAAAACCTCAGCAGGTCTGGCAGCATCTGGCCAGAAAGGAGAGAAAAGAGCTGATGTTTCAAATCCAGATGACCTTTTGTCAAAGGGACTCGAAATATCAGCTATTGTCTCTGCTTACTGATGTTGCCAGACCTGCTGAGATTTTCCAGCGCTTTCTCTTTTGCTTGCATTTATAGGTGCCTTGCACATCTTCAGGACAACCTGATGTTTTTGAGTTGATTTATTATTGTCACATGTATTAGTATACAGTGAAAAGTAATGTTTCTATACAGACAAAGCATACCATCCATAGAAAATGTTAGGAGAGAGTGCAGAATGTAGTGTGACAGTCATAGCTAGGGGGTAGGGAAAGATCAACTTGGTGCAAGATAGGTCCATTCAAAAGCTTGAGTGCAGCAGAGAAGACGCTGTTTTTGAGTTGGTTGGTATGTGTCTTCAGAATTTTGTATCTTTTTCCCGATGGAAGAAGGTGGAAGAGAGTGTGTCTGGGGTGCATGGGGTCCTTAATTATGCTGGCTTCTTTTCCAAGGCAGCGGGAAGTGTAGACAGAGTCAATGGATGGGAGGCTGGTTTGAGAGATGGATTGGGCTTCGTTCATGACCCTTTGTAGTTTTTTGGGGTCTTGGACAGAGCAGGAGCCATTCAAATCTGTTTCTTAACTGTGAAATGTGGCAATTGTTTTAATGTAGGAAAGGCAGAAGCCAATTTGCACACAGCAAGATTCCACAAACAAGAACGTAATAATGTTCAGATGCTATCAGTTGAGAGATCAATAACGGGCAGAGTTCTGGGGAGAGCCCCCAACCTCTTGCTCATCTTTGTAAGAATGAAATGGTCATCTCTAACCCAATGATTCCATCTAATATCTCATCTATAAAACAGCACCTCCATCAATACAATGCTCCCTCAGTGCGACAACTGGAGAGTTGGTGAAGATTTTGTGTTCAGGGTTTATTCATGAGTATCACAAGTAGGTTTACATTAACACTACAATAAAGTTACTGTGAAACCCCCTCGTTGCCACTCTCCGGTACCTGCTCGGGTACACTGAGGGAGAATTTAGCCTGGCGAATTCACCTCACCAGCATATCTTTTGGACTGCGGGAGGAAACCCACTCAGACATGGGGAGGACATGCAAACTCCGCACAGATAGTCACCCAAGCCGGGAATTGAACCCAGTCCTTGCCACTGTGAGACAGCAGTGCTAACCACTGTGCCACCATGTTGTTACCTGCATTCAGTTCAAACCAGCAGAGCCAATACAATCCCATTTCTAGCCTTAATCCCTCTGAAACCCTCCGTCAAAATAAAGTTGGCCCAGAGCAAACGATAAGATATTCAAGTCTGAGTCGGCTGATAATAAACTTTTGTTTCAATTTAAGTCACCTGTACCTGTTATAAAAACACATTTTAAATAGAATGGCTGCGGAGAAAGAAGAAAATGCATCATTCGTTTGAAAGCACAGGCATATTCCATTTTTAATTTCAATACATTTCCGATCAGTTTATTTTTGTGCTGCAATGTCAATCATGATGGGTATGTGTGATTGAGTCTGAAGCTCTGTCAGCTGTCTTTGCAGTGAAAGGGTCAGAAAGGGAATGTGTTAGTCGTCGCAGTTTATTTACAAGTGGAATGATTCAGTGCAATCTGACCTCACTGCAGCATGTTGTCGCTGTGGGACTCTCTGAACACACTACTACAAGCTCTGAGCTAATGAGCTTGCACATTAGCACCCAAAGCATGTACACTACACTTCTGCGCACTTGTTCTTTGGGGATGCTTTGCAAGGCCAGTTCCCCAAAACAGATGTAATGGAATATGGAGTGCCCTCCTTCATTGGCAGAGAATGTGAAAGTGAGGGTATAATGTTGGAATTGTATAGAACGTTGGTGAGGCCACAGCTGGAGTGCTGTGCACAATTCCGGTCACCACGTTACAGGAGAGACATCGTTGCTGCGGAGGGGGTGCAAAGGAGGTTTACAAGAATTCTGCCAGGGCTTGAAGAGTGTAGCTACGAGGAGAGTTTGGATAGATTGGGGTTATTTTCCTTGGAACAAAGAAGGCTCAGGGGTGGCTTCATTGAGGTGTACATAAAGATGAGGGGAAGAGAAAGAGTGGGCAGGTTAAAATTGCTTCCCTTGGTGGAGAATTCTAAAGCCAGGGGACATAGATTCAAGATAAGTGGCAGAAGGTGTTGAGGGGACACGAGGAACAATTCCTTTACGTAGAGGGTGGTGGGTGCCTGGAATTCACTGCCTGAGTTGGTGGTGGAGGCACAGACCCTAGACTATTTTAAGAAGTACCTGGATCTGTACCTTAAGTGCAGAAAACTACTGCAGAAAATGCAGATGCATGGGATTGAGGGTGATTTAGCAGTTTGAATCAGGAATTGGCTAGCTGATAGAAGACAGGAGGTGGTGGTTGATGGGAAATATTCAACCTGGAGTTCAGTTACTAGTGGTGTACCTCAGGGATCTGTTTTGGGGCCACTGCTGTTTGTCATTTTTATAAATGACCTAGATGGGGGTGTAGAAGGATGGATTAGTAAATTTGCTGACGACACCAAAGTCGGAGGAGTTGTAGACAGTGAGGGTGGATGTTACAGTTTGCAGAGGGACATAGATAAGCTGCAGAGCTGGGCCGAGAGGTGGCAGATGGAGTTTAATATGGAAAAGTGTGAGGTGATTCACTTGGGTAAGAGTAAAAGGAGTACAGAATTTAGGGCTAATGGAAGGACTCTTAGTAGTGTTGACGAGCAGAGAGATCTCGGTGTACGTGTGCATAGCTCTCTGAAAGTTGGCACCCAGGTTGATAAGGTTGTTAAGAAGGTGTACGGTGTGTTAGCTTTTATTGGCAGAGGGATTGAATTTCGGAGCCGTGAGGTCATGTTACGACTGTACAATACTCTGGTGCGGCCGCACTTGGAGTATTGTGTACAGTTCAGGTCGCCACGTTACAAGAAAGATGTGGAGGCATTGGAAAGGGTGCAGAGGAGGTTTACCAGGATGTTGCCTGGTATGGTGGGAAGGTCTTATGAGGAAAGGCTGAGGGACTTGAGGTTATTTTCATTAGAGAGAAGAAAGTTGCGACGTGACCTAATTGAGGCATACAAGATGATCAGAGGATTGGATAGGGTGGACAGTGAGAGCCTTTTTCCTCGGATGGTGATGGCTAACACGAGGGGACATAGCTTTAAATTAAGGGGTGGTAGTTATAGGACGGATGTCAGAGATAGGTTCTTTACTCAGAGGGTACTAAGGGCATGGAATGCCCTGCCTGCAGCAGTTGTGGACTCGCCAACTTTAAGGGCGTCCAAATGGTCAGTGGATAGGCATATGGATAACATTGGAATAGTTTAGGTTAGAGGGTCATTAGATTGGTTCCACTGGTTGGCACAACATCGAGGGCTGAAGGGCCTGTACTGCGCTGTAATGTTCTATGTTCTAATAAGTGTTGTAAATAACAGGGCTATGGATCAGATGCAGGAAGGTGGGACTAAAAAGGGCACCTAGGTTATGGGTGTGGGTGAATGCCAGGGTGGGCTGGTCAGAAGTACCTAGCAGGGCTGAGGTTATGGAAATCTTGCTGACTTCTGGGGCCTCCCAGCTAACAGAGGCAGGCAGGAGCAGAAATAGGCAGCAGGAGGTTGGGGCCTAATACCCATAGGAATTGAAGCTTATGAACCCGAATCAGGGCTGGGAAGAAGCCAGGACATTGGGGAATCCTGAATGGACAGGGAGATCAGATCATGAAACTGAAAGACAATGCCTTCAGCATTTAAAGAGCACATTATATATATAAAAAAAGAACAGAATAAGGCTGCGGGAAAGTCTGATAGAAGTCTACAAGATTATAAGGGGCATGGACAGAATGGATAGAAGTTCTTTCCCATTTGGAAGAGTCAATAACTAGGGTGCATAGGTTTAAGGTGCAAAATGAAACGTATGAGGCAAGTCTTTTACACAGAGGGTGGTGGGTGTCTGGAACCCTGGGAGAGATAGTGGAAGCAGGCACAATAGTGATTTTTAAGGGGCGTCTGACAAATACATAAATAGGATGGGAATAGAGGGATATGGTCCCTAGAAGGGTAGGGGGTTTTAGTTCAGTCGGGCAGCATGGTCGGTGCAGGTTTGGAGGGCCGAAGGGCCTGTTCCTGTGCTGTAATTTTCTTTGTTCTTTGAAATTTGAAAATCTAGAAGGGAGTGTAAATGAGGATCAGAAAAAAAGAAGGCAATATAAAGACATATTAGATTAGGTGAACTAAATTGCCCCTTAGTGTCCAAAGATGTGTAGGTTTAGGGGAATTAGCAACATAACTATGTGGGGTTACAGGGATAGGATTGGGGAGGTGAAGTGGACAGAGTAAGATGATCTGTCAGAGAGTCAGAGGCTAAATGACTTCCTTCTATATTGTAGGGATTCTATGATTCTAGTAGCAACAGATTAGTCAGGTTAGGATAGAATTGACAGAGGCAAGTGTATAGTGGAGAGCAAGGAAGTACTTTAGTTTATTTATTTATTAGTGTGACAAGTGGGCTTAAATTAACATTGCAATGAAGTGACTGTGAAAATCCCCTAGTTGCCATGCTCTGGTGCCTGTTTGGGTACACGGAGGGAGAATTTAGCATGTCCAATGCACCTAACCAGCACATTTTGCAGACTGTGGGAGGGGACCGGAGCACCCGGAGAAAACCCACGTAGACACAGGGAGAATGAGCAGACTCCGCACAGAGACTGATCTGAGTCGGGCATCAAACCCGGGTGGCTGTGAGGCAGCAGTGCTAACCGCTGTGCCGCCCCAAGATGCCAAATAAATGCCTCGGTTTTCCACAGATATTGAGAGTTGATAGCGAGATTGTAGAGTCGCCAGCGGTACGTATAGAACAGTTTTATTATCCAAACAAGTGGTGCCAAGGAGAATTACACAAACCCTGAAATAGACATAGCACTTGAAGCTAATCAGCTTGAACCTGGTAAAGCGATAGACTGCAATGTTCCAGAATTCTGTGTAAGATAAAACTGCGCCAACTGAAGAGTGAGAAAACTGATTCCTCTAGCCAAAAAAAAAATGGAGACAGGAATACAGCAAGACATAGTAGCGTAGTCAGTTTGGCAAATAAAACCCCGGAGCCTACAGATAGTTAAACTCATTTTTCACAGCTAATATTGTCAATTATTTACAATTTTCATTTGAATATCCATACAGTCATGAACTCAGGTATGAATTGTCAGCTGTCAAATGAAAACATATTTTGACTTATTTGACTTAAAGCCTTGGTAATACATTATACATTCGGAGCATAAAGCTTACCCTCCAGCTCATTGTTAACAAAATCACAGGAGATCTTCCGGTGTATCTATGCACATGATGCACAAGTGTGAGCTGAATGATTGAAAACAAAAATCATGATTTCTATAAAGGCGTGGGGACTGTTTGCTCTTAAGTTGTGTAAGGAAAGCGAATAGTTGGCTCTGAATCATAGAATCCTACAGTGCAGAAAGAGGCCCTTCAAGTCTGCACCAAACACAATCCCACCCATGCCCTACCCCCATATCCACCCACTAATTCCCTCTAACCTACGCATCCTTGGACACTAAGGGGCAATTTCTTGGCACAGCCAATCAAACTAACCCGCACATCTTTGGACTGTGGGAGGAAACCGGAGCACCCAGAGGAAACCCACGCAGACATGAGGAGAATGTGCAAACTCCACACAGACAGTGACTGAGCTGGGAATCGAACCCAGTACCCTGGAGCTGTGAAGCAGCAGTGCTAACCACTGTGCTACCGTGCCGCCCAACTGCTACCTCACAGTGCCAGGGACCCAGACTCGATTCCCGGCTTGGGTTACTGTCTGAGTGGAATTTGCACGTTCTCCCTGTATCTGTGTGTGTTTCCTCCGGGTGCTCCAGTTTCCTCCCACACTCCAAAAAAAAAATTTAGCCATGCTGAATTCTCCCTCAGTGTACCCAAACAGGCATTGGAGCGTGGCGACTCGGGGATTTTCACAGTAACTTCATTGCAGTGTTAGTATAAGCCTACTTGTGACTAATGAATAAACTTTAAAGTTATTGGGTCCAAGTCAAAGAACTTTACAAAGAAATAGCAAGTCATTTAGTTCTGAGAAATTCAAAATCATTACGACAAATAAAAACATTACTGCATTCTAGTCCTGAGTCTGAATTTTGAAAGTTTTGTGGCACAGCGGATAGCCCTGCTGCCTCACAGCGCTAGGAACCAGGGTTCGATTCCCAGCTTGGGTCACTGTCGGTGTGGACTCTGCACATTCTCCTTGTATAATGCGGATAAATGTGTAGTGGTCCATTTTGGCAGGACCAATGGGATGAACGAGTACACTATCAAGGGCAGGAGTCTTAGCAGTGTTGAAGAGCAGAAGGATCTTGGGGTCCGGGTCCACAGGACTCTTAAATCGGCCTCGCAGGTGGAGGATGTGGTCAAGAAGGCGTGTGGTGTACTTGCCTTCATTAATCGAGGGATTGAGTTTAGGAGTCGGGAGGTAATGCTGCAACTTTATAAGACCCTTGTCAGGCCCCACTTGGAGTACTGTGCGCAGTTCTGGTCGCCTCACTATAGGAAGGACGTAGAAGCTATTGAGAGGGTGCAGAGGAGATTTACAAGGATGTTGCCTGGATTGGGAGGCATGCCTTATGAAGATAGGTTGAGGGAGCTGGGACTCTTCTCCCTGGAGAGGTGTAGGTTGAGAGGTGACCTGATAGAGGTTTATAAAATGTTGAGAGGAATAGATAGGGTGGATTCTCAGAGGCTATTTCCCCGGGTTGAAATGGTCGCTACGAGAGGACACAGATTTAAGGTGCAGGGAAGCAAGTACAGAGGTGATGTTAGGGGTAAGTTTTTCACTCAGAGGGTGGTGAGTGAATGGAATCGGCTGCCGTCAGTGGTGGTGGAGGCGAACTCGCTGGGGTCTTTTAAAAGACTTCTGGATGAGTATATGGGATTTAATGGGATTGGGGGTTATAGATAGGTCTATGGATTGGTAGGTATTGATGTGATTGGCGCAACTTGTGGGCCGAAGGGCCTGTTTGTGCTGTAGTGTTCTATGTTCTATGTATCTGCATGGGTTTCCTCCGGGTACTCCGGTTTCCTCTCACAGTCCAAAGATGTGCGGGTTAGGTTGATTGGCCATGTTAAAATTGCCCCTTAGTGTCCTGGGATGCGTAGGTTAGAGGGGTTAGCGGGTAAATGTGTAGGGATATGGGGATTAAGGCCTGGGTGGGGTTTTGGTCGGTGCAGACTCGATGGGCCGAAGGACCTGTTTCTGCACTGTAGGGTTTCTATGATTCTGTGAAATGTGGCAACTAGGGGGACCTCACAGTAACTTCATTGCAGCATTAATGTAAACCTTACGTGGTAAGTAATAAATTAACCTTCATTCTACTTTACTTTAGAATATGCATCAGAATAAGATACTGAAATATTTGATAAAGGGAGCAGATGGGACTCAGAAAAGAATCTCTCGTTTCAAATCACTGAACTTCAAAGAGGTTTGATTCTGAAATGGTTAACACATTCAGTGAAATGAAAATAAAACAAAGAACAAGAACAGGAACAGACCCTTCGGTCCACCAAACCTGTGCTCACACATGATGCCTTTCTGAAGGAAAGATCTTTTGCCTCCACACAGTTTGTATCCCTCTATCCCCCACCTGTTCATGTATCTGGTAAGATGCCTCTTAAACGTTGCCAAATAGGGTTATTTTCGACAAAATGCAGGTAAGAGGATTGGAGAAGATTATCAGTTAAGGAAAGGTTGTTATGCCATTCCGTGAATTATGGATTAGGCTGCCACCTGCTGAAGTAAATGTCAATCCAGTTGAAGAAAGGGAATCAGATCAATTTCGGATTCAGTCAGGGCTCGAGGCCTATTTGCTTATTTCATGTCAAACAGATTCTCCTCATAAACACATGATTTCTGCTTCAACGATCTGGTGGACCTGTGTGCCGAGATACCAGAATCTGGTATTGTCACAGCATCAGTTATAAGTAAGCTTTTCACTGGTAAGAGGGCTGTAATTATTAAACAAATGATATTAATATCAGGAGCCTCTTACAGAAAAACAGTTCAAAGAATTACAGACAATGTTGATTTCCTTGTCTTCTCCTGTGTCCATGTGGATTGATTATATCAGATGACATAAGATTTATAGCAGAAAATCAAGCAATTTGGCCCAACCACTTCAGAGCTGCCTCACATCTCTTTTCATCCAAATCTCCCACCGTAACTTTCCACTCCTTTCACCCTCATAAACTTATTTCACCTCCATAAATACATTGATTCTGTTCATTTCAACCACTTTCTGTGGCAGTGAGTTCCACATTCTCACCACTCTTCCATTGAAGAGGTTCCTGCTGAATTCTTTACTGGATTTCTTGGTGACTATCTTATGCTTTTTTCAATCATTCACGGGACACTGCCATCGCTGGCTGGCCAGCATTCATTGATGTGGAGATGCCGGTCTTGGACTGGGGTGGCCTCAGTAAGAAGTCTCACAACACCAGGTTAAAGTCCAACAGGTTTATTTGGTAGCACGAGCTTTCAGAATGTCACCCTCCACCATGACCATGACCCCAAATGCTTTCAACCAGGATCTTGGGTTCATGTCACACTACTTGTAACCCCCACAACTTGCCTGGGCTTGCAAAATCTCACCACCTGTCCTGGCTGGAGACAATACACATCTCTTTAACCTGTGCTTAACTCTCTCTCCACTCACATTGCCTGTACCTTTAAGACTTGATTACCTGTAAAGATTTGCACTCCAACCATTATCTTGTAAATTGAGTTTGTGTCGATTTATGCCCTAATTGGGAACAGAACGCCCACTCACCTGGCGAAGGAGCGATGCGCTGAAAGCTTGTGCTACCAAATAAACCTGCTGTTGGCTAAAGGGATCAAGGAATATGGAAGGGAGGGGGGATCGGGATATTGAATTTGATGATTAGCCGTGATCATAATGAATGGCGGAGCAGGCTTGAAGGGCCTCAAAGCCAAAATATTTATATGGCTGGTTCAATTTCTGGTCAATTGTAGTGGGAGATTCAGCCATGGTGGGAGGTGGTTAGATTCTTTTTTACCAGAGATGGTCATTGCCTGGCATTTGTATGGCATGAATGTTACTTGCCACTTGACAACCCAAGGGTGGATATTGTCCAGTTTCTGTTGTATTTAGAAATAGACTGCTTCAGTATCTGAGGAGGTGTAAATCATGCTGAATATTGTGCAGTCATTAGCGAGCATCCCCATTGCTGACCTCACTCTGGAAAGAAGGTCAGTGATGAAGCAGCTAAAGATGGTTGGGACTATGGAACTACCTTGAGGAGCTCCTGCTCCGATGTCCTGGGACTAAGATGACTGACCTCCAACAAACACAGCCATCTTCCTTTGTGCTCAGTATGACTCCAACCAGCTTTCTCCTGATTCCCATCGACCCCAGTTTTGCTGGAGCTCCTTGATGCCACATTCTGGCTCATGCAGTCTTGAGGTCAAGGATTGTCACTCTCGCCTCACCTCTGGCATTCAGCTCTTTAGTCCATGTTTGAACCAAGTCTGTAATGTGGCCAAATGGCCTACTCCTGCTTCTAGTTTCTATGTTTCCATGTAAGCCAGGAGTGCGATGAAATACTTAACTGAATGAGTGCAGCACCAACGACCTTACAAAGCTTCCCAAACCGGCAAACTCTACCATGTAGAAGGACAAGGGTAGCAAATACATGAGAACATCACCAGCTGCAGGTTACCCTCCAAGTCACTCACCATCCTGACTTGTAAATATGTTGCTGTCCCTGCACTGTCATTGGGTCAAAATTCTCAGCTCCCCTCCCCAACAGCACTGCTGGTGTACCTACACCACATGGACTGCAGCGGTTCAAGAAGGCAGCTCATCACCACCTTCTCAAAGACAATTAGTAATGGACAATAAATGCTAGCCTAGCCAGCGATGCCAACATCCAGTGAAATGATTTGAAAATATATTTTAAATGTGGGTTAACAAAGCTTTGATACAGGTTTGGCATAACATTTCCATCATCTCTACAATCTTGTCCCTCTCGAAATGAAACCTATGTTTGGTTTGACCTTTCTTTTTAACGTGCTTCATAGAACCCCACAGGGCAGAAAGAGGCCCTTCGGTCCACTGGGTCTGCACCGACCACAATCCCACCCACGCCCTACCCCCATATCCCTACATATTTTACTCTCTAATCCCTCTAACCGACGCATCTCAGAACACTAAGGGGCAATTTAGCATGGCCAATCAACCTAACCCTCACATCTTTGGACTGTGGGAGGAGCCTCTGGAGGAAACCCACGCAGACACGAGGAGAATGTGCAAACTCCACACAGACAGTGACCTGAGGCGGGAATTGAACCCAGATCCCTGGAGCTGTGAAGCAGCAGTGCTAACCACTGTGCTACAGTGCTTGCTAACCTCTGGCGCGACCTTTAGTGGCCTGTGATATTTATTGTGAAGCTTGAGCTCTGATTTTGGGAAGATAACTGGTTTGCCTATAGTGAAGCAACTTGATGAACGTAACAAGATTGATGTTGAAGTGCCGTTGGTTAGTGGGTGCATGCCGGCTAATGTTAATTCAACTCCCACACCC
Source organism: Carcharhinus amblyrhynchos (assembly GCF_965287045.1). NCBI lineage: Eukaryota > Metazoa > Chordata > Chondrichthyes > Carcharhiniformes > Carcharhinidae > Carcharhinus > Carcharhinus amblyrhynchos. The sequence goes on along the minus strand of NC_137329.1, from coordinate 9,205,538 downwards.
AGTCATAATCTATAATATCAGCGCTCGTTTTGTGTAAAATGAAAACTTCAAAATGTTTGGAACACGGGGCTGTAAAATTAGTTTCATTATTGTCAAAATTCTTCCAATCTGTTTTGGAACAGCTTCCTCAGGCAAAACCCTTCATTATGTAACTTGCTGTCAATGTCTTTGTTGCTGTAATACCTGTAGGCCTGAGATTTAGGCAGATAGGGTCACCGTGGTACAGTTGTTTCTTCTCAATGTTTCGATTCAAGAAGGACAGGAGCATTTGTTTGATGATCCTATAGTGGAGTCTGGAAGATGCGGTAGAAGCATTGCTTCTGGAATTTCTTTAGCTCTCTTCTGTGTTATTGGCACATAATTTAATAAAATTCAGAGCTCACTGCAGTGCAGGAGTGTGGTGATGACAAGCGCTCTGTACACTAGGACTTTTATTGACTTGTGTAGATCTTTGTTGTCAAACAATTGCTGCCATTGTAGCATCATTCATATCCAACACAATTCAAAGACAGCTCGCAGCCTAAGCAACATATTCTGCAATCTGAGAATCATTCTCTCTGTTACTTGTAGAATATTTTGACATTCCTTACAATCTCTATCATGATTTATCATAGAAATTCATACTTATAAACAAATCAATTCCCCATCGTGCTGAAGTTTACTTATTAGTATCACAAGTAGGCTTACATTCACACAGCAATGAAGTTACTGTGAAAATCCCCTAGTCGCCACACCCCGGCGCCTGTTCTCCAAGGCGGCCTTCAAAACACATGACAATGCAGAATTGCTGAGCAGAAATTGATAGCCAAGTTCTGCACACATGAGGACGGCCTCAACTGGGATCTTGGGTTCATGTCGTACTATTTGTAACCCCCATGACTTGCTTGGGCTTGCAAAATCTCACTAACTGTCCTGTCTGGAGTCAATACACATCTCTTTAACCTGTGTTTAACCCTCTCTTCACTCACATTGTCTGCTCCCGTAGAGACTTGATTATCTGTTAAAACTTGCATTTCAACTATTATCTTGTAATTAAGTTTATGCCTATATATGGTCTGCTTGTGAACCAAATCCTCCCCTTGCCTGATGAAGGGGCAGCACTCCGAAAGCTCGTGCTACCAAATAAACCTGTTGGACTTTAACCTGGTATTGCGAGGCTTCTCACTGCCACCCTAGTCCAATGCTGACAACTCCACATCATGTTCGGGTACACTGAGGGAGAATTTAGCATGGCCAATGCATCTAACCAGCACAGCTTTTGGACTGTAGGAGGAAACTGAACCCACACGGAGCAAATTCACACAGTTATGGGGAGAACGCACAGGCTCCACACAGAGAGTGATCCAAACCAGGAATTGAATTCTTGGCACTGTGAGGCAGCAGTGCTAACCACTGCGCATCGTACCACCCTAAGGAATAAATTATGTGGCGGATCGTTTAAAACTCTGTTCCTGCAACAATTGAAACAATTAGAACATAAGAACATAAGAAATAGGAGCAGGAGTAGGCCATCTAGCCCTTCGAGCCTGCCCCGCCATTCAATAAGATCATGGCTGATCTGTCGCTGCTCAGTTCCACTTTCCCGCTTTCTCCCCATAACCCTTAATCCCCTCTCTTATCAAAAACCCATCAACCCGCGTCTTAAAAATATTTAGCGAGGCAGCCTCCACCACTTCAACGGGCAGAGAATTCCAGAGATTCACCACCCTTTGAGTGAAGAAGTTCCTCCTCAACTCCGTTCTAAACCGCCCCCCTTTTATCTTGAGGCTGTGCCCCCTAGTCCTACTGTCTTTTTTAAGCGGGAAGAGTCTCTCCACCTCTATCCTATCCATCCCATTCATCATCTTATACGTCTCAATGAGATCTCCCCTCATTCTTCTAAACTCTAACGAGTACAAGCCCAGTTTATTCAGCCTCTCCTCATAGCTCAACCCCCTCAACTCCGGTATCAGCCTAGTAAACCTCCTCTGCACTCCCTCCAAGGCCAAAATATCTTTGCGCAGGTGCGGCGCCCAAAACTGCACACAGTACTCCAGCTGCGGCCTCACCAATGCCCTATACAGCTGCAGCAAGACCTCCCTACTTTTATATTCAATCCCCCTCGCTATGAAGGCCAGCATCCCATTCGCCTTCCTGACCACCTGCTGCACCTGCAAGCTGGGTTTTTGCGACTCATGCACAAGGACCCCGAGGTCCCTCTGTACCGTCGCCTGCTGCAGTTTTTCACCCCGTAAGTAATAGTCCTTCCTACCATTCTTCCTACCAAAGTGGACCACCTCACACTTGCCAACATTAAATTCCATTTGCCATTTCCTGGCCCATTCGCCAGGCCTATCTAGATCCTGCTGCAGACGCTCCACACCCTCCGCACAATTTGCCGTTCCCCCAATCTTGGTGTCATCAGCAAATTTCGACACCCTACACTCGGTTCCCTCCTCCAGATCATCTATATAAATGGTAAAAAGCTGAGGCCCCAGCACCGACCCCTGGGGCACTCCACTAGTCACCATCTGCCAATCCGAATAGCACCCGTTGATCCCCACTCTCTGCCTCCTAATTGACACTTAACACCATCAAGTTGGCAACACATTCTGTAAAAGTCAGAAGAAAATTTTTCAAAGTAAACATGTTAATGTTCGAAATTGATTCATCTACTTAAAGTTGCAGGATTAATAAACTTGGCATAAATCACCGTGAAATATTAACTAAAGTATTTAAATGCAAATGGTTTGGACTGACTGATGTGGCTCTGTTTAAGTAAAACTACTTTTCAATCTTTAGCAGAGCGGTGGACTAGATGGAATTCCAATATTGATTTGCAAATTGAAGCACCCTCAACCTTTTTTTTAAAATTAGGGACACCTTCACAGATGTTTTCTCATTTTTTAGTTGATTGAGGGAAGAAAATATTTTGGACAATTCGTGGGATAACTTTTATTTATTCCGCTGCACTCGCCCCAAGCCTAGAAAATCCCACCCGAGGTTGATGGACTTTTTCATGGTCTGTGTCCCGTCCGCTACGATTCCTGACACGGGCGAGACAATGTACAATGTTACAATCACATAAGTGATAAGGGAATTGGAATGAGGACAATCAAATAACCCATTATGTTGCTTGATAAAACTGTGTTTGAGCATTTAGATTCCTGATGTATATATAAGAAGTGAAATGATGTAGTGGGGCACTATTTTTCATTATTATGCCTCGGAATCTACGATATACATCCTGGAAAATAATCAGGCAGAGAGAACGCTACTAGGAGGAGACAACAGGCTAACTTCCTTCCCATTTAAATTTATAGATTAGAAATTTGGATGGAGTCACTTACGAACATGTCATCATGCCTGCCCATTGTCCCACTATTAAAGCTTTATTTATTAGTAGGCTTATACTGTAATGAAGTTACTGCGAAAATCCCCTAGCCCCCATACTCCTGCACCTGTTCAAATACACTTTCTCACAAGACTAAGGAAATTTGGCATGTCAGCTATGACTCTCACCAAGTTCTACAGATGCACCATAGAAAGCATTCTTTCTGGTTGTATCACAGCTCCTGCTCTGCCCAAGACCGCAAAGATCTACAAAAGTTCGTGAATGTAGTCCAATCCATCATGCAAACCAGCCTCCCATCCATTGATTTTGTCTACACTTCCCACTGCCTCGGCAAAGCAGCCAGCATACTTAAGGACCCCATGCACCCCAGACATTCTCTCTTCTACCTTCTCCTTTCAGGAAAAAGATACAAAAGTCTGAGGTCACATATCAAGAACTGCTCTTTCCTGCTGCTGTCAGACTTTTGAATGGACTTACCTTGCATTAAGTTGATCTTTCTCTAAGCCCTAACTATGACTGTAACACTACATTCTGCACTCTTTCCTTTCTTATGCATGGTATGCTTTGTCTGTATAGCGCGCAAGAAACAATATTTTTCACTGTATGTGACAATAATAAATCAAATCAAATCAAACCTAAGAGAGAATTTAGCATTTGTCTGAATTCAATAAAAATCTGAAATTAAAAATCTAATGAAGACAATGAAACCACTGTCAAATTTTGCAAAAACCTATCTGGTTCATTCATGTCCTTTAAGGAAGGAAATCTGCTTCCTTACCTTGTCTGGCCAATATGTGACTCCAGACCCACAGCAATTTTAATTGACTCTCAAATGCCCTCAAGGACGGGCATTAAACATTGGCCCAGCCAGCGTTGCCCACATCCCATGAATGTTTTTTTAAATAAACCAATAATGCTGAAAGTGACTCAATTTCCTATTTTGAGAGACAAATGAACAAGATTAGGCTACTGAGTTGGATGATCAGCCATGATCGCAATGAATGGCAGGGCAGCCTCCTCTTGCTCCTGTCTTCTATGTTTCTAAAACATGTGCCATGATCAACTTCACGGCGGAAATGTTGACCTGTAGGCAGTGACGTCCACATCCCAGGAGTACAAACAGTAGCAGAAGCAGGACACTTTAATTCGCAAATGTTATGAATGGGCATCAGCAATCTGTTACTCGAGCAAGCAGTTTGCATGAAATCTGCTCTCTCGTGTCAAGTGTAATGCGGCTGCAATTGTTAAGCAAACCTCTTCCAGACCACTGAATATCTCATTCAATAAACTTCCTGGGCCCATTCAACCTTTCATTCAGCTAAACCTGTCAGCCAATCATCTGAAACAAGACGCCCGTATCTCGATGCCACCGACCAATCACAAAGCAGTGACCATGGTTGGAGGCACTTCTGGCATTAATGCAATATACCCATGTGGTGTATGAAACATTGAGGCTGGTCTATTCTTAGAAAACCCACATTGGAATAAAAAAAAGGAAAATAATTCAACTGATTCCTTGTTAAAAATGCCGACCACAGAAAACAAATTGAATGAAAGAATAATTCTGTTTCTTTACACTTGATGGGGACACTGTATGGCAAGAGATATCCCCATATGTTTTTTTGTTTAACCCTTTTGTTGAATGAATGCCAATTAACACTGAGATTATCAGGTTTTTTTTGTATCGTATGTCTCCTAAAACAGAAAGTAAAGTGAAGCAAGCTTGTTTCCAAGCTAATGTGACAGCATTCTACTGAGGCCAGAGTTGGGTTATGCCTAACGTGATGGATGCAAGTGGACATCTTCTGCTTGAGCAGTTTGACTGCGTATCTCAGTGACACATCATCATCAGCCTGATCCCCCAATTCAGGAAGGCGCTGCCCTTGATTTGTCTTTCCAAATCCAGTTTCAGATCTGTCATATTAAGCTTTGAATGTGGGTGAAGATGTGTCTGCGCAATTATTGTCCGCAATTGATTAGAATAATGTTTAGCATTAGTAAAAGTGGATTTCCAGTAATCTGTTGAGTTCAATTACTCATAATTTCTGCTCTATTAGAACGTTACGCCAATCAGGGCAGCATGGTGGCACAGTGGTCAGCACTGCTACCTCACAGCCCCAGGGGCCCGGGTTCAATTCCAGCCTTGGATGGCTGCGTGGAGTTTGCACATTGGGGTGGCACAGTGGCACATTAGTTAACATTGCTGTCTCAGGGTGCCAGGGACACGAGTTCAATTTCAGCCTTGGGTGACATTGTGGAGTTTGCCCATTGGGGCAGCACAGTAGCACAGTGGTTAGTCCTGCTGCCTCACAGCTCCAGGGACCCGGATTCAATTTCAGCCTTGGGTGACAGTATGGAGTTTGCACATCGGGGCAGCACGGTGGCGCAGTGGTTAACATTGCTGTCTCACGGTGCCAGGGACCCGGGTTCAATTTCAGCCTTGGGTCACTGTCTGTGTGGAGTCTCCATGTTCTCCCTGTGTCTGTGCGGGTTTCCTCTGGGTGCTCCGGTTTCCTCCCACAGTCCGAAGATGTGTAGATTAGGTTGCTTGGCTAGAATAAGTTGCCCCTTAGGGTCAGGAAGATTAGCAGAGTAGATATGTAGGGTTACAGGGATATAGTCTGGGTGGGATTATGGTTGGTGCAGACTCGATGGGCTGGATAGCCTCTTTCTGCACCATAAAGCCTCTATGTTTTTCCCATGTCTGTGTGGGTTTCCTCTGGGCCCTCTGATTTCCTCCCACAGTCTGAAAATAGCAGCATAGAAAATAGGAGAAGCAGGAGGCCATTTGGCCCTTCGAGGCTGCTCCTCTATTCATTATGACTATGGCTGATCACCCAACTCAAAAGCCTGGCACAGCTCCCGGCAATGCTATTAAACTGTGCCAGGCAGTATTCCGTGATGTGGGAGTTCACTGGGGGCATGGGGGTTGGGGGAGGTGGTGGTTGGTGGTGGTGTTCAATGGTGGGTGTCCCATGTTCCCATGTTCTGTGATGGAGCTCTCCGTGGGGGAGGGAGGCAGTGAAATGGTGGGAGGAGATTCTGTGGGGGTTGAGAAGTGTTCCATGGGTGTCAGGAGGGGATGTGATTCTGTTCTTCATTCTTTGTATCGTTTTCAAATCTTTTAAAATTCAAGTTGCTGGTGGAGTGGGCGCCAGTGTAGATATCGTGGGACATGTCTCAACTTCAGCAGTTTTGGTGTCCTCATCTGAGGAAGGGTGTCCTTTCTTTAGAGGGAGTACAGCGAAGATTTACCAGACAGATTCTTGGGATGGCAGGTCTATCATAGGAATGTACATATTACAGAGAAGGAGGTGCTGGAAGTCTTAAAGCGCATCAAGGTAGATAAATCCCTGGGACCTGATGAAGTGTATCCCAAGACATTGTGGGAGGCTAGGGAGGAAATTGCGGATCCCGTAGCTGAGATATTTGTATCATCGATAGTCACAGGTGAGGTGCCTGAAGATTGGAGAGCGGCAAATGTTGTGCCTTTGTTTAAAAAAAGGCTGCAGGGAAAAGCCTGGGAACTACAGGCTAGTTAGCCTCACATCTGTGGTAAGTAAGTTGTTGGAAGGTATCTTGAGAGACAGGATCTACAGGCATTTAGAGACACAAGGACTGATTAGGGACAGACAGCATGGCTTTGTGAGTGGAAAATCGTGCCTCACAAATTTGATTGAGTTTTTTGAAGGGGTAACCAAGAAGGTAGATGAGGGCAGTGCAGTTGATGTTGTCTACATGGGGTTTAGCAAGGCCTTTGACAAGGTACCGCATGGTAGGTTGTTGCATAAGGTTAAATCTTACAGGATCCAGGGGGTGGGGTATCTAAATGGATACAAAATTGGTTTCTTGACAGAGCCAGAGGGTGGTTGTAGAGAATTGTTTTTCAAACTGGAAGCCTTTGATTAGTGGTGTGCCTCAGGAATCAGTGTTGTGCCCACTGACATTTGTCATCTATATTAATGTTTTGGATGAGAATATAAGAGGTATGGTTAGTAAGTTTGCAGATGACACTAAGATTGGTGGCATAGTGGACAGTGAAGAAACTTATCTCCAATTGCAACAGGATCTTGATCAATTGAGCCAGTGGGCTGACAAATGGCAGATGGAGTTTAGTTTAGACAAATACGAAGCGAAGCATTTTGGTAGATTGAACAAGGGCAGGACTTACGCAGTTAATGGTAGGGCGTTGGGGAGAGTTATAGAACAAAGAGATCTAGGGGTGCATGTTCATAACTCCTTGAAAGTGGAGTCACAGATGAAGAGTGGTGAAGAAGGCTTGGTTTCATTGGTCAGAACATTGAATACAGGAGTTGGGACGTCTTGTTGAAGTTGTACAAGACATTGGTAAGGCCACACTTGGAGTACTGTGTGCAATTCTGGTCACCCTCTTATAGAAAGGATATTATTAAACTAGAGAGAGTGCAGAAAAGATTTACTAGGATGCTACTGGGGCTTGATAGATTGAGTTATAAGGAGAGGCTGGACAGACTGGGACTTTTTTCTCTGAAGTATATGAGGCTGAGGGGTGATCTTATAGAGGTCTATAAAATATTGAGAGGCACAGATCAGCTAGATAGTCAATATCTTTTCTCAAAGGTAGTGGAGTCTAAAACTAGAGGGCTTAGGTTTAAGGTGAGGGGGGAGAGATACAAAAGTGTCCAGAGGGGCAATTTTTTCACACAGAGGGTGATGAGTGTCTGGAACAAGCTACCAGAGGTAGTAGTAGAGGCAGATACAACTTTGTCTTTTGAAAAGCATTTAGATAGTTACATGTGTACGATGGGTATAAAGGGATATGGGCCAAATGTGGGTAATTGGGATTAGCTTCGGGGTTTTATAAAAGAAAGGGCGACATGGACAAGTTGGGCCGAAGGGTCTGTTTCCATGCTATAAACCTCTATGACTCTATATGAAGGCAAATTAACTCGGTTAGGATTCTATTCACTGGAGTTTAGAAGAGTGAGAGGGGATCTCAAAGAAACTTTAAAAGTTTGAACAGGGTTAGACAGGGTAGATTCAGAAAGAATGTTCCCGATTGTGGGGGAGTCCAGAACTAGGGGGTCATTGTTTGAGGATAAGGTGTAAACATTTAGAACTGAGGTGAGAAATTTCTTTGCGCAGCTGGTGGTGAATGTATGAAATTCACTACCACAGAATGGAATTGAGGCCAAACCATTTCGTGACTTCAAGAAGAAATTAGATATAGCTCTTGGCACTAATGGCATAGAGATACAGGAGGAAAGGGAGATCAGGATATTGAATCTGGTGATCAGCCATGATCAAAATGAATGGTGGAGCAGGCTCGAAGGGCCAAATGGCCTTCTCGTGCTTTGAGTTTCTATGTTTTTTTGTGTATGTATCTAAAAACATGGTGGTGGAAAGCATGCTTGGTCTCACTGGCTGAAACCTTCTTGTCCCTGACTGCTTCCCTGCAAAAAGTGAGAAAATTCCAAAGTATCCATAGAGTTCCTTCCTCCGTCTGCCACAAGAAGTGAGGGCCAGGATTAAGTTAAAAAGTGGCCACAGTCCCAGCCGACCATAGACTGCTCTCCCCTTTGATAGGGAAAGCTGACTGGTGGTGATTTAGCCTGAGGGCCACCACACCTCGGGCGAGGGGCAAGGTTGAAGTTGCCTTCATGAGAATGTATGAAAAGTATATATGGAGTTTGTTCACCCATCCACCACAAGAGGTGAGGGTAAGTCTATTCAGAGGTTGTCTACCTATCACAAGGAGCTTGACAGGGCAGATGTTGAGATGTTATCACTAGTGGGTGAGTTGGGTTATTTTCTTCAGAGCAGAGAAGGCTGAGGGGGTAGGGAGGGGGGGCAACCTGATGGAGGGGTGTAAGGTTATGTGGGGTATGGATAGGGTGGATAAAAAGCAGCTGTTCCCTTTATCTGAAGGGTCAATAAAGGAGTGCATTCATTCGTCAGGTGCATTCAGTAACTGGAGCCTGACCAACTGTGGGTTCCAGATGCAGCACCCACAATTCCTAATTCAGAAATCAAAACATTCCTGACAACCGCACCACCTTGGTGTGCACCACTTTATGAAACAGCGTGGCTTCTACATTTTTTACAGATGCTCTATTCGCCCTAAGATGAAAGCAGAACACTGTGGATGCTGGAATCTGAAACAAAAACAGAAAAAAAATCAGCATACAGAAAATTCCTTCAGTTGCCTATGTGTAGCATTTTTGCAAAGAAAAATAGCCTAGGGTTCTTCACCAACGTGTAATCTCCACAGGTCTGACAGCGTCTTGGGGAGAGAATAGAGCCAACGTTTCGAGTCTAGATGACCTTTCAGATGACGAAGGTTCATTTAGACTCAAAACTTTGGCTCTATTCTCTCCCCACTGCTGCTATATTAGTCCTAGATCATATTGTTATTCAAGGTAGGGTTACAATTGCATTCTGTGCATTTATCTCTTCATAGTGTTTCCCGGTAATACGCTAGAACAAAATGTATCACCACCATAATGCCTTCTCTCTTCGTGTGATGGCATCTCGCCATGAAGCTGCCTCACCTAGTTGCCAGAGCTTTACCATTGGCCTGTCGACTCACATGAACATCACCATAGAACCATAGAACCCTACAGTGCAGAAAGAGGCCCTTCGGCCCATCGAGTCTGCACCAAACACAATCCCACCCAGGCCCTACCCCCATATCCCGACATATTATACCCACTAATCCCTCTGACCTACCATCCCTGGACACTAAGGGGCAATCTCTTAGCATGGCCAATCAGCCTAACCCGCACATCTTTGGACTCCAATGGATCCTTGTTAAAGGATATAAAGTGTACTCATTCCAATTACAGGGCCTGGAATGAGTCCTGTATTGTTATTTTTCGTCACTACCTCACGTTATAGAACAACACACACAGTGGACAAAACAGTGAGCCAAGGACCATTTACTGACAAAATTATATTTTTAGATTTTCTATTAATATTTAGGAACAATTCAAAGTTAATAGTCTAGCTTATTTCCTGCGGGTATGTGCATATGTGTCCTCTTATCTATCCGGCTGATAGAAGATTTTATCACAACTCTTATCATAGAGGAATAAAGTGCTTTGTAGATTTAGAGGCAAGTGATCTGTAGATAATATTTAATCAATTTTACACAACGCAGGAAGAAAGCACATTTATTTTTTTTCCCACAGTTGCATTTTTACACCATTTTTGCAATGGGAAAATAGCCCAGGGTTCTTCACAAGCGTGTAATCGGATGAAATTGCCATGAGCCAACATACATGTCCAAGTTCTGTAAAAACTAAACAAGGTCAAGACAATAAACCCAACCTTTCCTGCCATATTGATTCAGTCATTAAAGTGGCACCATTTTGGCAGTATCTTGCAAGGATCTTTCTCTCACTCTTAAACGAATGAGATTTCCCATCTCTTCCCAGTAGCAACTTACGTTGATGTTTTTTTAACTTCAGTGTCACAAGTACACAGACATTAACACTGCAATGAAGTTACTGTGAAAATCTCCGAGACGCCATACTCCAGTGCCTGTTTGGGTACACTGAAGGAGAATTTAGCATGGCTAATCCGCCTAACCAGCATATCTTTTGGGCTGTGGGAGGAAATCAGAGCACCCGGAGGAAACCCACGCAGACACGGGGAGAACGTGCAGACCCCGCACAGTGACTCAAGCTGGGAATCAAACCCAGATCCACGGCACTGTGAAGCAGCAGTGCTAACCATTGTGCTACACTGCCACCCCAAGTGAAAAGAAGACTGGATTACGTGACACATTTCCTTTCTAATGATGTTATGCTGATATCCCTTTCCCACAACACCCATCCCACGATCCCCCTCCTGTCCTCACTTACCTTTAGCTGGGGTGGAGGGGCCATCTTGACCCTTGGCCATCTTGACTACTGGTGGGTGCATGGTGAGCAATGAGGAGCTGCTGGTCAATCAGAGGGGCTTCTGCCATCATTGTCCTAAATCCCAGAGAAAGGGGGGTGGCCTGGAGGGAACTCACCATGGGTCCTACTTCATGGAATGAATGGGTGTTCCCCATTGGCTCTCTGACTAATGGGAAAGACCCCCATCAGGCCGACTAAATCCAATGGAAACTCAGGAAAATCCTCGTGGGAATTTTACTCCAATATTCCTTTCACGGTAGAGGCTTTCAAAGCAAAATAGGATAATTACCTGAAGAGAAAAAATGTGCAGGGCGACATAGATGAAGTAAGGGAGTGGGGCTGGCTGATTTGCTCTCTCAGAGAGACAGCCAAGATGCAATGGGCCAAATGGTCTCATCTGAGCTACAACCATTCTACGATTCTAATGACTAACGTAGACTTTAAAGTGAAGCAGCTACGAACAGCCGGATAATAACCCAATGCCTAATTTTAAACATGACTTCAGTAACATTGCTGTATATGGGTGGCATGGTTAATGCTAATCTTAAAACATTCACTGACAACCAGGGAGGTGGTAATGAACCCTTTAAGCAAATAACATCAAAAATGAGTCAACTCCTGCGTTAACCTTAGCACCAAATTTGTCATGTTCAGTGATGCACCACATTAAGCAGTGACTTATAGTGTGCGGTTAACAACATTTTTGCATTTTTAGATATTGCCACTACAATTGGAAAACCCGTTTGAGAAGCAGGGTGGGATTTGTCGTACGTTTGAGCCCAGTAGCGAAGGCAATAATCTGGACACTCGTGAGAGATACGGCAACTGGCTAAAAGTCCTCAGCAACTGTGGGGCATGGTGGTACAGTGGTTAGCACTACTGCCTCACAGTGCTAGGGACCTGGGTTCGATTCCTGGCTTGGGTCACTGTCTGTGTGGAGTCTGCACGTTCTCCCCGTCTCTGCGTGGGTTTCCTTTGGGTGCTCTGGTTTCCTTCCGAAAGACGTGCTGGTTTGGTGAATTGACCATGCTAAATTTGCCCTCAGTGTACCCAAACAGGCGCTGGAGTGTGGCGACAAGGGGATTTTCACAGTAACTTCATTGCAGTGTCAACGTAAGCTTACTTGTGAAGCTAATAAATAAACTACAGCGGTGAGGCAATGGCTTGACTGCAGAAAGAGAAAATGGTGCAAAATCTCAGCAGGTCTGTAGCATCTGTAAGAAGAGAAAAGAACTGATATTTCGAGTCCAGGTGACTCTTTGTCAGAGCTAAGAGGCATAGAAAGTGGGAGATATTTACATTGCAGTGTGAGGGAATGAAAAGTGAGTCATAACCACAAAAACCAGGGGAAAAGGCTGTTAATAGCTGTCCCCAGAGAGAACAGAAGGCGTGAATGGCCAAACGGCAGAGAAACTAAAATCATAGTGTAAGCTGTGGGGGGGGAGGTGAGAGAGGGGAATTTGGTGGGAGAGAGGTAAAAATGGGGGAAAGGGGAGAAAAAGTACAGAAAATAGGGGGGAAAGAGTTGGGGGGGGGAGAAAAGTAAGGAAAGACAATAAAGAAATAAAAGGTAGAGAACAGTTAAAAATTAAATAAAATGCAAACAAAGAGGTTGAGATGGGCTGGAACTAATCATCTAAAGTTGTAGAATTCGATGTTGAGATGAAACGCTTTAATGTGCCTAGGTGGGAGTTGAGATACTTTTCCTCCAGACTTTGCTGCAGATATCCCTGGAGATTCCAAATGTAGGAGAGAGGACGACTGTCCTTTGGTGCCCTGCATTCCCCTCTATATTATCCATCATCTGTTGAAAGCAGCTTGGTACAGCAGCCAAGGATTACATCATCCAGAAAGCAAACTCGTCTTCAAAGCCGGTCGCTGAGGTAAATGGTAAAGTTTATCTATTAGTCACAAGAAGGCTTACATTCACACTGTAATGAAATTACTGTGAAAATCTCCGAGTTACCACACTCCGGCACCCTGTTCGGATACACTGAGGGAGAATTTAGCAAGGCCAATGCACCTAACCAGCACATCTTTGGACTGTGGGAGGACACTGGAGCACCCGGAGGAAACCCACGCAGACACGGGGAGAATGCGCAAACTCCACACAGGCAGTGACCCAAGCTGGCAATCAAACCTGCGTCCCTGACGCTGTGAGTCAGCAGTGCTTAAAGTTTATTTATTAGTGCAAGTAGGCTTACGTTCACATTGCAATGAAGTTACTGTGAAAATCCCCTAGTCGCTGCACTCCGGCACCTGTTCGGGTGTGCTGAGGGAGAATTTAGCATGGCCAATTCACCTAACCAGCACGCCTTTTGGACTGTGGGTGGAAATTGGAGCACCCAGAGGAAACCCATGTAGACACAGGGAGAATGTACAGACTCCGCACAGACAATAACCCGAGCCAGGAATCGAATCCAGGTCCCTGGCACTGTGAGGCAGCAGGGCTAATCACTGTGCTACTGTGCCGCCCCCATTTATTTCCTGACCACATCACTTAAAGAGGGGTGTGAGCTGGCAGGTTCAGCATTGTCGCCACCCTTTTGGATCAATCATACACGCCCCAAACCTTCAAATTTCTCATTGTGGACATCCCTGAGGAGACACATAGTGAGGAGCGGCTGTGTCGTACACGGTGAAGGAATTCTTTGAATCACTCACCCACAGATCATTTTCAATCGGAATACTTGGTGAAGGGAAATCCACGTCACAGTAGTGGGGCATGGTAGCACAGTGGTTAGCACTGCTGCTTCACAGCTCCAGGGTCCTGAGTTTGATTCCCACCTCGGGTCACTGTCTGTGCGGAGTTTGCACATTCTCCTCGTGTCTGCATGGGTTTCCTCCGGGCGCTCTGGTTTCTTCCCACAGTCCAAAGATGTGCAGGTTAGGTTGATTGGCCATGCTAAGAAATTGCCCCTTAGTGTCCAGGGATGCATAGGTTAGAGGGATTAGGGGATATTGGGGTAGGGCCTGGGTGGGATTGTGTTCGGTGCAGACTCGATGGGCTGAAGGGCATCTTTCTGCACTGTAGGGTTCTATGATTCCGTGTCCTGATGCCAGTTCATCAAAGGTGACTTTCTGTGAGTAACATGAGGTTAATCTCCAGTGTGTGTGAGTGATAGAGAAAGTGAATAGGATGGCAAAGAGGCTGCAGAGGTTTTATACAAACCCTGAGCTGGATCCATGTTGATCTTGCTTCCTCTGATACATCCTACTCTCTCCCTACCAGGCATCCTCCTCAAAAACGGTTCGAGAACCAAGGACCTCCATTCCCTTCTGTTGTGTACTTATTTACTTTTATTCATTCATGGGGCATGGGCGTCGCTGGCTGGCCAGCATTTATTGCCCATCCCTAGTTACCCTTAAGAAGGTGGTGGTGAGCTGCCTTCTTGAATTGCTGCATCCCATGTGCTGTGGATTGACCCACATTGCCATCAGGATGGGAATTTTGACCCAGCGTCCTTGAAGGAACGGCGACATATTCCCACATCCGGATGGCGACGGGCTTGGAGGGGAACTTGTAGGTGGTAGGGTTCCTATGGATCTTGTCCTTCGGGCGGAGGGGAGGTGATCATGGCTTGGAAGGTGCTGTCTGAGGATTGTTAGTGGAAATCCCTGCAAAGATACATTTGATAGATATTTTGAAATAGCAAAGAACTCCCACAGTGACATCTGTGGGTACAAATCCATGAAGGTGCATAATATTGAGGTGGTAGATGAAAGTATGTAAGGATGTAACAAGATTACTGCAGATGCCACACATGCCACATACATAATTAACTTTATGGGGAGATAGTGGCACCTGGTAATGTTACTAGACCAGTAATCCAGACATTGTGGGGACATAGGTTCTAATCCCACCGCAACAACTAATAAGTCTACAATTGAAAGTTAGATTTAGTAATGGTGATTAGCTGTTGTCTAAAAACCCATCTGCTTCACTCATGTCCTTTAGGGAAGGGTATCTGTCACCTTTGCCTGGTCCGGCCTAGATGAGATTCCAGAAATATAGCAAACAGGGTTGACTCTCAGTTAGGGAGGAGCAGTAAATGCCCGTATCACATGAAATAATAAAGCAAAAAATGTAATGGTGGGATAATGGATCTTAGTGCTTGTGGCTAAATTACGTTGTAAAGGACGAGATAAAGGCATATAACAAATGGAAGACTATTTGGCCATGCAAGCCTGCATTATCATTCAATATGATCATTGTTGACCCCTACCATAACTCATTTCTCCGCAGTATCCCCATATTCCTTCATAGGGACATAGGACACGGTCACTTGAATTCTTGTCACAGGTTACCTCCTGCTATGCAGTGGAAATTTGTCCAGGAACATGGGAACAGGAGTCGGCCATCTGGGTCCTTCGAGCCTGCTCTGTTATTCAATAAGATCATGGCTTAAGTTCAGAAAGCTCACCAACGCCTCTACTTTCTCAGAAGACTAAGGAAATTTGGTATGTCAGACAAGACTCTCACCAATTTTACAGATACACAACTTGGTATGGCTCCTGCTCTGACCAAGACTGCAAGAAACTATAAAACGTCATGAGTGTAGCTCAATCCATCATGCAAACCCACCTCCCACCATTGACTCCGTTTACACTTCCCACTGCCTTGGAAAAACAGCCAGCAAAATCAAGCATCCCGGACATTCTCTCTTCCACCTTTTTCCATTGGGAAAAGGATATAAAAGTCTGAGGTCACGTACCAACCGATTCAAGGACAGCTCCTTCCCTGCTGCCATCAGACTTTTGAATGGAACAACCATAAATTAAGCTGATCTTTCTGTCCACCCCAGCTATGACTGTAACACTACATTCTGCACTCTCTCCTTTCCTTCTCTATGAATGGTATGTTTTGACTCTTTGGCGCTCAAGAAACAATACTTTTCACTGTATGTTAATACATGTGACAATAATAAATCAAATCAAATCAAAAGTTGACCTGGTTATGGTCTCGAATCCACTTTCCAGCCTGCCTCTTGCCTATCAGAAACCTATCCAACTCAACTGGAATAAATGAGCCAGCCTCCATCGCTTTCTGGGGAAGAGAATTACACACGTAATGAATGACCCCCTCTTAAGACTGATGACTATCTATGGGGAAGAAGTCTGATTAATTTTTTCTGGTGCATGTGTCCCTGAAAGATCGACGTGGCTTAATCTGAGCCAATGAACCTACTCCTTCTACCAGCAGTTGTTAACTTTCTTTCTGACTCTGGTACTTATATAATTGGATTTTAGACACAGAACACCAACTGCTTCAGGCCATTGAAATGAATCAGCAAGAACTGAGAGCGCCATGATTCACTAACCAGAGACTCCCAAATGTAAACGCCTGGCAGCCCACTCTGTGACAGGTAGATGATGCAAAATATATTTAAGATGGGAGCCAGTGGTGTACTGGTAATGTCACTGGACTCGCAACCTAGAGAACATAAGAACATAAGAACATAAGAAATAGGAGCAGGAGTAGGCCATCTAGCCCCTCGAGCCTGCCCCGCCATTCAATAAGATCATGGCTGGTCTGTCGTGGCTCAGTTCCACATTCCCGCCCCCTCCCCATAACCCTTAATCCCCTTGCCTATCAAAAACCTATCAACGCACGTCTTAAAAATATTTAGCGAGGCAGACTCCACTACGTCAATGGGCAGAGAATTCCAGAGATTCATCACCCTTTGAGTGAAGAAGTTCCTCCTCAACTCCGTTCTAAACCGCCCCCCCTTTATCCTGAGGCTGTGCCCTCTAGTCCTACTATCCTTTCTGAGCGGGAAGAGCCTCTCCACCTCTATCCTTTCAATCCCATTCAACTTCTTATACATCTCAATGAGATCTCCCCTCATTCTCCTAAACTCTAACGAGGTCAAGGTTAGTGCTCTGGGTTCGAATCCCATCACTGCAGCTGATTAAATTTAGATTAAATTAATAAATAGAACCATTAGTTAGTACAGAAAGAGACATGTGGTCCACCCCATACAAGCCCACCCATCCGTCTTATCTCTGCAACCTCGCTCATTTAACATGACTGATCCACCTAACCTGCACATCTTTGGATTGTAGGTGGATGGCATGGTGGCACAGTGGTTTGCTCTGCTGCCTCACAGCACCAGGGACCCGGGTTCAATTCCTGGCTTGGGACACTGTCTGTGCATTGGCTGCATGTTAGAGGCTGCATGTTCTTCCTGTGTCTGCGTGGGTTTCCTCCGGGTGCTCCGGTTTCCTCCCACAGCCTGAAAGATGCGCTGGTTAGGTGCGTTGGCCATGCTAAATTCTCCCGAACAGGCGCCAGAGTGTGGTGACTTGGGGATTTTCACGGTAACTTCATTACACTGTTAATGTAAGCCTACTTGTGATACTAATAAATAAACTTAAACTGAAACTGGAGCATCTGGAGGAAACCCAAGCAGATATGGGGGGAACGTGCAAACTCCACACAATCATCTGAGGCTGGAATGGAACCCTGAGGCAGCAGTGCTAACCACTGTGCCACAATGTCACCCACTGGAATTAAAAGTTATCCTTAGTCAGCGTGACCATGAAATGATTGTTGGAAACACCCGTCAGATTTGTTGTTGCACTATAGGGAAGGAAATCTACCATCCTTGCCTGGTCTGGCCTACATGTGAATCCAGAGCAATGTGATTGACTCAAACCATGATATAAATGTCAAAAAAGAATGAAAGTAAATGGACCACCTGGCAGTGAGCAGGGAACCAGAAGTGCCAGTCACAAACCCAACTCTGTCTTCTCTGAAAACTCCCCCTTACTAAAATATATGTACCAAAATTGGGCAGGCTGTCTCACAGACTAGACAAGTGACAGACTGAGATAATCGTACTCACAGAATCATATCTGAAGAAGGATGTTCTTGTTATAAACGGAGTGCAGCAAAGGTTTACCAGGATAGTTCCTGGGAAGGCAGAACTGGTGTATGAGGAGAAATTGGCTGAAATTTTACTGCCTTGGGCCTGAATCAGGATGGATGAGGCTCAGAATTCTTCATTGGCCTCGGGCAGGGTTTTACGAGCCTTGCCTGAGCGAGGTTGTAAAATAGCGCCCCATTGAGTCGGTTAGAATTATATTCACCAGAGTTCAGAAGAATGGGCAGGTGGGGGAGAGGTGGCGTCTCATAGAAATCTAGAAAATTCTAACTGGACTAGGTAGGGCAGCGACAGGAAGGGTGCTCCCTGTAACTTCCTGCCTTACAGCATTGTGGGTATATGTACAACACATACATTACTACATTTCAAGAAAGCAGCTCACCACCAAGGCAATCAGGGGTTGGTAATAAATGCTCAGCCTCACCAGCAATACTTGCATTCCATGAAAGAGTTACAAAAAAGGCATCAGAAATGCATTCAATCTTGCAGCTGTGACAATGAGACCAAAGTCATATTTTCAGCATCATATTTTCCAAATGTAGTGTTTGGCCTATCAGTTGGGCAGGGGCCATTTTTAAAATTTGTGTGCAGATATGAATTTTTTCCAATGTGGAAGCAACTTTCCATTTTAAAATCAAGGTTACTGCCTGTCCAATCATGCTTTAGAATACTTTAAACGGGTATACCTGATATTGAGAAAATCCTATTAATAATAACCAGCTGTCTCTGATTATCAGTTATTTGACTATGTAGTGATACGGTTCAGCATTATGGAAGAGAATTTATTTAACCCTGGTCATTGTAGCTGTGTTCCCAGGGAGCTTAGGCTGCAACAAGATAGGAAAGAGCGGAAAGGGTTAAACAGGGTTAAACAACATTAATCTCTCCCTCAATGTCAACAAAACAAAGGAGATAGCCATCGACTTCAGGAAGCATAGAGGAGAACATGCCCCTGTCTGCATCAATGTGAACGAAATAGAAATGATCAAGAGCTTCAAGTTTTTAAGTATCCAGATCACTTGTCCTGGTCCCCCAATGCCAACACTATAGTTAAGAAAGCCCACCAATGCCTCCACATTCTCAGAAGACTAAGGGAATTTGGCATATAAGCTATGACTCTCACCAACTTTCACAGATGCACCATAGAAAACATTCTTTCCGATTGCATCGTAGCTTGGTATGGCTCCTGTTCTGCCCAAAACTGCAACAAATTATAAAGAGTCATGAATGAAGCCCACTCAAACCAGCCTCTCATCCATTGACTCTGTCTACACATCCCGCTGCCTCAGAAAAGCAGCCAGCATAATTAAGGGCCCCACACACACTCCGGACATTTTCTCTTCCACCTTCTTCCATTGGGAAAAAGATTTTGAAATGTCTGAGGTCACGTACCAACCTACTCAAGAACGGCTTCTTCCCTGCTGCTGTCAGACTTTTGAATGGTCCTACCTCGCACTAAGTTGACCTTTCTCTACACCCTAGCTATGACGGTAGCACTACATTCTGCACCACTCCTTTCCTTCTCTATGAACGATATGCTTTGTCTGTCTAGCACGCAAAAAAAAACTTTTCACTGTATACTAATACATGTGACAATAATAAATCAAATCAAATAAAGTCAAAGGCAGCCTGGCTGTAATATCAAAACTCACTGCAGGTAGACACTTGACAAATTACAAATAACTACCTCCCAGACCGCACTGGGCAGTCACACCCCAGGTAATAGTCTTCAGAGGTTACAGCAAAAAAAACCAATACAACTTTTTGCCACCACACAATGTCTAGAGAAGATGTGTAAGTTCCATTCTGCCTCCCAAAAATTAATCAAGTATCGGGGAGATGGGGACAATTGACATGCACAGTTGAAATTTGCATTCCAGAAGGAAACTGCAAGGCTTTGATATTATAACAAGGTAGACAGGATATGTGGAAAATGACACTTAAAGATTAACACACACAGGATAATGGAACAGCGCAATGTGATCTAAACAGAACTTTAACAAGTTAATGTAACAAGGTGATGACCTTATCAAAACCTCGCATGCAGTACATTGTAACGCGAAAGTGTATAAGAATGTGTAAGAACCTATGATTTGCAGAGAAGCTCGGAAACAAGCTGGAATTACAGCTCCAAGTGCTGCTCCCCTCATGCATGTTAAACAAAGCTATTTTTGTTGAAGCCCTATACAGTCTCGTTCAATTCCTCCAACAGTCATTATCATTGGTGATCCATTGTTGTGAATCTTAATGTGCAGCAGATGTGGTTAAACCACAAATATCATACGCATCCTCAGAACTAGGAGCAGGAGGAGGCCATTCAGCCCCTCGAGCCTGCTCCGCCATTCAGTACAATAATGGCTGATCTCATCTGTGCCCCAACTCCACTTTCCTGCCCACTCACCATACCCCCTTCAATCCCTTACTAATTAAAAATCTATCTTCCTCTTGTTCTAGATTGCCCTACAGCATCCCCTCCACTAGAACAGGTGATCATAGGGATAGCGGATTTAATAGAGAAATGAGACATGGTGGTGCAGTGGTTAACACCACTGCCTCACGGCGCAAAGGACCCGGGTTTGATTCCTGGCTTGGGTTGCTGTCTGTGTGGAGTTTGCACACTCTCCCCAACAATCCAAGGGTGTGTGGGTTAGGTGGATTGGCTAAAATTGTTAAATTGCCCCTTGGTGTCAGGGGACTAACAGGGGCAAATGCATGGGGTTACGGGGATAGGGAGTGGGTGGGATTGTGGTCGGTGCACACAACAAAGGGTCAAATGGCCCCCTTCTGCTCTGTTGGATTGTATGAGGAGAAATTACTATTCTCAAAAGGTCATGAGTATGTGGAATTCACTATCCCGGACTGTGGTGGAAGACGGGACTTTGAGTAAATTAAAGAAAGAGGTGGACAGATTTTTAATTAGTAAGCGTACGGCATGATGGCACTGTGGTTAGCACTGCTGACTCACAGCGCCAGGGATCTGGGTTCAATTCCCAGCTTGGGTCGCAGTCTGTACCGAGTCTGCACATTCTTCCTGTGTCTGTGTGAGTTTTCTGTGGGTGCTCCCTCAGTCTGAAAGATGTGCTGGTTAGGTGCGTTGGCCATGCTAAATTCTCCCGCAGTGTGCCGGAGTGTGGCTGCTCGGGGATTTTCACAGTAGCTTCATTGCAGTGTTAATGTAAGCCTACCTGTGACACTAATAAAAAGCTTCAACTTGTTGATTCCCCTTATCATCTTGTGCACCTGAACCAGATCTCCTTTCGTTCTTCTAAAGTCCAGGGAATATGGGCTTAAACTGCCCAATCTCTCTTTGTTAATCAAACTCTTCATCTCTGGAATCAATGTCGTGAACTTCCTTCAAATGCAACTACATCCCTCCTCAAGTGAGGGGACAAAAACTGTGTACTATATTCCAGGCGTGGTCTCACTAATGCTTTGTACAGTAGCTGCAACACTTCACTACTTTTATATTGTATTCCTTTAGCAATTAATGCCAAGATTCCATTTGATATGTATGAGATGACAACGTGATTGAAAATATAGCCATGCCATCGCTTTGGAAAGTCTTTATTCAACATAATTTACAAGTGGAGTTCAGATGATTGCAATAATAGTGCTGAGGTTGGAAAAATGTTTGATGGCTCAGTAGATAGATCATAAAATCATCCAATTTAAAGTTCAGAAGGAAACTTTTTGCCCCTTCTTGTCTTTACTGGTACTAGCTGTTCAACAGGATCTACCTGATGTTTTCTGATCCTGTGTATACACTATTCAGCATATATAACAACTTCACAGACCAACAGCTTCCCAAATCTAATCTGTCTGGTCTGAAATAACCTTTCTCGTTATGTTCCATTCCTCCTCATAGAGCAGGGAACTTTGCTGCTGGGACATGGGTAGACATGGAATAAGATTGGGTGGGAAGCCAATCAGAGCCAATAAGGTCAGGTGCATTTCTCATTTTTCACCTCTCGCCCTATCTTACCACCTCACCTCACCAAACAACAGGTGAGACAAGGTCATAAGATCACACCCAGTGTGTTTTAGAACAGTTAGTTGCTGTCAGGTCCTGAAAGAAGCAAGAGGTGTCTGTCTCTCTTTCTTTGGAGACTGCTGTTTGAGATCTGCTAGGAGAAGTAGGGTTCTCTCTGTTTCGCTCTTCAGAGGTGTTCTGGAAGCTTGAGGACTGGCAGTACAAGCACATAAGCCACTGTGTTGCTAATTGATTTTGAAGAGGAGTTTATGTCTATAAGAGGAACATTGATTGAATTGGAACCAAAAAAGAAAGGTTCCCAGTTAATACTTGTATCTTCATATGTTATGTATTTTGACTGGTAAAGGTTAAGCTAATTCATTTGTTATAGTTAAACTGCATTGTTCAATAAAGTTTGTTTTGATAAAAGCTTCCTGGTGTATTAATAAAATCACATCCGGAGTGAATCACTTTACACTCACACTATGCCAAAATAGAAAAAATAATTGGATTTAGTCAAGCTTCATAACATACTTTCTGCTCTGGGGCCCTAACACATGGAAAAGTGTTTATTGCCACAGTTAGATGATTGACCCAGTGACAATACCACTACACCACCATCTCCACTAATGGTGGAGTGATTAATTTCAGGGATGCTCAAGAGGCCAGAAATCGATGCGTGCGGATATCTTGCAGGGCGATGGACTGGGGATTGCAGAGAGAGGGAGGCCACAGACGGACTTGGAAACAAAAGAGCGAGAACTTTAAAATCACAGGGCCTCTTGGCTAGGAGCCGGGATGGGTCAGTGAGAACAAGGAACTTGGCACAAGTTAGGACACAAGAGGCAACAGACTGTTGGATGGTCTCAAGTTTAGGGAGGACAGAATGTGGGAGGCTAACCAGGAGTGTGTTGGAATTGTCAAGGCTGGAGGTAACAAAGGTAATGGATGACGTACTGATTTGGCTGCTGTGTTCAGGTAGATGGATTGGTTGAATAGTTTTGTTGAACATTGGAAGATCATTGGTAGCTAAAAACGCCAAAAGTATTGAACAAATGATTTAAGTACAGCTGGCTTATGATATTAGCGAGAATGAGATATGTGCCCTTCCTCTTGGCTCAAGAACACAAAATTGAGTTATCCAGCATTGTTACATTAGGTATTTTTATAAGCATGTTTGTATTTATTTTGGGAACACTGGCACTGATAGCCCTAACTTTGCATGACCAGTTAGTATTGCATTCCATTAGTCATAGTGATGAATGATTGTCATGTGTGCAATATGATGTTAAAGTTTGTATGTCCCCTAGCACTGGGGCAGCAAGGTGAAGTTTGCCTCATCTATAAATTAGAAGTAAGAACGTTACATGGTACTCTGACAGGTCGGCTGAAGACTGTTTGCTGAATCAACTCTCCTCGTTAGATATTTGCAACCACTTCTGTGGCCAGAACTCTAAAAAATCAAGATATTCATTTTCTTTAGCTTCTTAAAGACCCTATCTAAAAAGCATTTGCATAATTACATGGATGGGAAAGAATGAGAAAGATATGGGCCAAATGCGGGCATTAGGGCTAGCTGGGAGGGCACCACGGTTGGCATGGATTGGTTGGGCAGAAGGACTTGTTTCCGTGCTGTGTTGCTCTATGACTCTTTGGCTGGAGCTTTACCATCCCGCCAGCCACAGGAATCGGAGTGGGTGAGGGGTGGGCCATGGAAAGATCTGTTGACATCAGGCGGGATTTTATGGTTTTGGGATGAGCGAAGCTGTAAAGTCCTGCCCTATGACTCCACACATAGCGTATTCATCATATTCAGCAAAGACCACATCAACAAAAGATAATAATTAATAGGTAAGCCTAGTAGGTCTGGATATCATCAGTGCAACTTGTGGGCCAAAGGGCCTGTTTGTGCTGTAGTTTTTCTATGTTCTAAAAGATGACAGAAAATGGTCAGCCAATATTAAAGCAGCCTGAGCTTTGTTCCTCTCTATTATTTCAATCTCCTTCAGGTGTATGCGCCACTCCATGGGCTGGATAATGTGGGTTGGAGGTGGGGTGGGATGTAGACTTCCCACCACCCCGGAATCTGCTCAGACCCACAGCCATGAAGCATTGTGGGGCTGATTAGTCGGGGCCGAGTGGGACATCCACCGTCTGTGGTGCTCCAGAATCGACAGCCAATCCAATTGACCAACAGGACCATCAGTCCTGACAGTGCCAGAGAGGCATTAGTGGCTGTTGCCGGGACGGTTGGTTAGGAGAGGCCCTCAAGGCCTTGGACCCCAAAACAGGCACACTGGAGATCTTAGGCCAGAAGGGTTTGGGTACATGAAGAAGAGAGGGGGCAGTAAGGGGGGCGGGGGGGGAGTGGGTTTAAGGGAGGGAATGGTTAGGAAGGAAGGGATGGCCAACCTCAGTAGGGAGCAAAAACAGAAAATGCTGGAAAATCTCAGCAGGTCTGACAGCATCTGTGGGGAGAGAGTAGAGCCATGAATAGAGCTAAGAATATAGTCAACGTTTTGAGTCAGCAATGACCCTTTGCCAGAGCTACGTCTGCTCTGATGGAGGGTCATCTAGACTTGAATTGTTGGCTCTATTCTCTCCCCACAGATGCTGCCAGACCTGCTGGGATTTTCCAGCAGTTTCTATTTTTGTTTCAGAATCCAGCATCCACAGTATTTTGTGTTTATCCAAGTTGAGGGGGAGAGGGTGGTGATCGTCAAGTGAAGGTCCCCAAAGAGCAAACCCTTATGTCAATGCCACCCTTTGAACACCTGAGTTAAAACCTCGGGCCTCCCACAAACACCCAAACCGTTTACATCACGGGCAGCATATCACCAGGGTCAATTGGTTTGATAACAATCTCTTAATTATTTCTTTAAATATGATAGAGAGGGCTGCCATTTTTGATGTCCGCCCACATTTTGAGGTTGAGCTCCGGAGGTGGACAGGAAGCTGGTGGGATGGATGTCCACCACCCCATTTTAGGCGCATGACATCCTGCCCCCTCCCCCGCACCCTTCCCAGACAGTCCTTGAGGGGTATAAAATTCAAGGCCATTCTTCTGATCCTCCCTTCTCTGCTCCTCCTCCCCCAACACCTTCTCATTTCACTGTCATTGAGGGACTTGAGGCTGTTTTCGCTAGAGAGAAGTTTAAGAGGTGACTTAACAGAGGCATACAAGATGATCAGAGGATTAGATAGGGTGGACAGTTTTTCCTCGGATGGAGATGGCTAACACGAAGGGACATAGTTTTAAATTGAGGGGTGGTAGCTATAGGACAGATGTCAGAGGTAGGTTCTTTACTCAGAGAGTAGTAAGGGCGAGGAATGCCCTGCCTGCAACAGAGGTGGATTCGCCAACATTAAGGGCATTTAAATGGTCATTGGATAATCATATGGATGATATTGGAATAGTGTAGGTTAGATGGGCTTTAGATTGGTTTCACAGGTCGGCGCAACATCGCGGGCTGAAGAGCCTGTACTGCGCTGTAATGTTCTATGTTCTATTGACATCATTCATTTGCAGCTTCACTACCTGTGCAATGTTTTGGGCCTTTCACTCAGCTTCTGAGACCCCTGTGCAACCTACCTTTGAAACCACAACCAAATGCTTCAACATTCAGCATGTCTTTTGCTATTTCATTTGTTTAGAAGGATGGGGGAGTTTTTTTTGATTGAAGCTTACAGGATACTGCGAGGTCTGGATAGAGTGGACCTGGAGAGGATGTTTCCACCAGTAAGAAAAACAAGAACCAGAGGGCGCAACCTCAGGCCTAAGGGACAATCCTTTAAAACAAAGATGAGGAGGAATTTCTTCAGCCAGAGAGTGGTGAATCTGTGGAACTCTTTAACACAGAAGGCTGTGGAGGTCAAGTCATTGAGTGTCTTTAAGACAGAGATAGATAGGTTCTTGATTAATTAGGAGATCAGGGGTTATGGGGAAAAGGCAGGAGAATGAGGATGACAAAAATATCAGCCATGATTGAATGGCAGAGCAGACTCGATGGGCCGAGTGGCCTAATTCTGTTCCTACATCTTGTATTCTTGTGCTCTCTTTTGTTATTCCTTTTGTTAAGCACCTGTGGCGGGTTTTTGATTTTCGGGGCAGTATTAAAACAGGTTTCTGAAGCTGTTGAAGAGTATAAGAACGTAAGAAATAGGAGCAGGAGTAGGCCATCTAGCCCTTCGAGCCTGCCCCACCATTCAATAAGATTATGGCTGATCTGAAGTGGATCAGTTCCACTTACCCGCCTGTTCCCTGTAGCCCTTGTTGTAGAAATTCCAATTCATTCTCAGAATCACAGCTAGGAAAAGATGCAAAGAGCATTAGAAAAGCAGTTTAATTCATCCCACATTAATTTGTGCCAATGAGGCAAAAAAACTGCAGAATGAACTATGAAAGGAAAAGAGCTTTCGGGTGAAGGTGGGATAATCGATGGCTGAATTTCTGTTAAAAATCCTGAACAGTATGAATATGAATGAGAAATTATGCAATGAGTCAACACGTTGCATGTTGAGTTAATATTGGCAGTGTGTATGTGAACCTGGCTTCTCATTTACATTGGTTTGATTTTCTCCTGGAAAGGGAGATTCAAATTTTCAAAAGCTGGATGGCACGGTGGCACAGTGGTCAGCACTGCTGCCTCACAGTGCCAGAGACCCAGGTTCAGTTCCTGGCTTGGGCCACTGCCCGTGCCATGACTGCATGTTCTCGCCCATGTCTGCATGGGTTTCCTTCAGGTGCTCCAGTTTTGTCCCAAAGTCCAAAGATGTGCTGGTTAGATAC
Organism: Carcharhinus amblyrhynchos; assembly: GCF_965287045.1. NCBI lineage: Eukaryota > Metazoa > Chordata > Chondrichthyes > Carcharhiniformes > Carcharhinidae > Carcharhinus > Carcharhinus amblyrhynchos. The sequence continues at coordinate 9,178,675 of NC_137329.1, read as the reverse complement.
ATTGGCCGTGCTAATTTCTCCCTCAGTGTACCCAAACAGGCGCCGGAGTGAGGATTTTCACAGTAGCTTCATTGCAATGTTTTGTTAATTTATTAGTGTCACAAGTAGGCTTATATTGACACTGCAATGAAGCGACTCTGAAATCCCCTAGCTACCACATATCGGCGCCTGTTTGGGTACATTGATGAAGAGTTTAGCATGGCCAATGCATCTAACCAGCACGTCTTTCGGACTGTGGGAAGAAACCGGAGCGCCCGGAGGAAACCCATGTGGACACGACGAGAATGTGCAAACTCCACACGGACAGTGATCCAAGCTGGGAATGGTACCCGGGTCCCTGTGAAGCAGCAGTGCTAACTACTGTCTCACCGCGCCACCCGTTAATGTAAGCCTACTTGTGACGTTAATAAATAAACTAAACTAACCAAATTTACCGCAGGAGCCTCGGTGTTATTCTTAAGTTTCCACCGTCGTGAAGAAGGGGAAAAAAAGAATGTTTTATTTCAAAATGGCTGAAAGTACTTTGACATTTTGTCATCTCATTTACTTTGACTTTATTGGTAATGTCAGATATCTCTGAGAAGGAACATATCCCAGAAGTAAAAACAGAACATTATGGAAATGAACTTCCAGCCTGTCAGCATTTGGAAAGAAAGGTTGACATTTCAGGTAGGTATCTTTCATCGGAACGGGGGGGGGGAAATATAGCTGAGCTCCTTTATACGATTGAACAAAAGATACCTGATGAAAGATACTTCGATTAAAGTCGTGGGTCAATTAAGCTGGATATCATATCTTTATTTATTTTTTAAAAAATCTGATAGCCCTATAAGGCCACAAAATGATTTTTTGTTTAAAGTGAAAGGCAGAATGACACACAAAAGTCATCTCAGGAAAGCTGTGAAGAAACATTAGGCAGACAAAAGACAAGTCAGACAACTCAGAAACAGAATGAAACAAAGAAGAATGTGGATGGGAGGGATGTGGAGGAAGGCGGAGTTGGCAAAAGCCAGTGATCTTGCAGAGCGATCAGGAGAAAAATGAGGAGGGGGAGCGTTTCTCCCATCCGGATATGGACCAGGAGATTCAAGTGGTGCCCAGTTCACGCTGGGCGTCCGGCCCTGAGTGTGTCTCCCAGCGTAAGGATCCACACTGAAAATCAGTGTAACGGACATTAGCATACATTTACAGACATTACCATCTAATTAGTGGGTGCGCAGCTGGAATCTCCGTCCCCGCTAGCACCTGCCCCTTCTCTCTGGTGTGACACCATGCCGGAGGGGATTACACCCGCTCTATAAAAGTTGTGACCTGGCCGGCCAGCGTTGAACAGGAGTCAGGAGGTAAGTTTTATGGAGCTGCAGCCCCCGGAGTGGAGGGGAGGTTAGAGGCAGGGCCTGGAAATTTTCTGCTTGCTGTGGGGAAGTCCCTGGAGAGCTGGGAGTGCCGTCCCTAGGCCCAGGGATGTCTTGTGTAAGTCTCTGTGGGGTGGGGTGGGGTCCTTTACTGATTGCTGGTCAGTCTGCTATCTGCAGCCACTGACCTGTTCCATTGGAGTGGGGTCCTTTACTGACTGCTGGTTTGTGGTTGCCCTTCTCTGGAGATGGTTTGCCATTGAACATGTACAGGTTTCAGAATGGAATGCACACTCACCTTCACAGCCTGGCAGAGGGCTGTTCATCATCTTATGGTACTGCTCTCTGGACCGAGCGGTCAGTGTCCTGGCATTAACTGTGAGTAAGGAGTCTCACAACACTAGGTTAAAGTCTAATGAGTTTATTTGGTAGGAAACACCACTAGCTTTCGGAGCACTGCTCCTTCGTCAGTTGAGTGGGGAATTCTGATCACAAACAGGACATATAAAGGCACTCACTCAGTTTACAGAATACTGGTTAGAATGTGAGTCTTTACAGCTAACCAAGTCTTAAAGGTGCAGACAATGTGAGTAGAGATAGCATCAAGCATACGTTAAAGAGATGTATATTGTCCCCAGACAGAACAGTAAGTGAGATGTTGCAAGCTCAGGCAGATCATTGGGGTTACAAACAGTGTGACATGAACCCAAGATCCCAGTTGAGGCCGTCCTCATGTGTGCAGAACTTGGCTATCAGTCTCTGCTCAGCCACTCTGCGCTGTTGTGTGTCATGAAGGCCGCCTTGGAGAACGTTTACTCGAAGATTAGAGGTCGAATGCCCATGACTGCTGATGTGTTCCCCAACAGGAAGAGAACAGTCGGACTGTTAGGATCTAGAACACACTGTCTGAGAGCTTTATTGTTTTTGCCTCCCATCCTCGCACAGCTCAGAAGTCCTTGGGAATTAAAATTCACCCTCCCGGTCCCTGACGTGTCCTCTCCATCCTGCCACTGTCATAGCGATTCGTGACTTTTGAAGATTGGAAGTGTTGGGGGGAGGAGATGTAGAGTGGGATACTGGCGAGAGAGTAGGACATAGAGCATTTTCTATTTTGGTATTAGTGTGAGGATAAAGTGTTTCCAGGTGTGATTCTATTGACACACTTGAAAGTTTTTAATCAAAACAAACTTTATTTAACAATACAGTTTAACTATAACAAATGAATTAGTTTAACTTTTATCAATTGAAAACGTAAACATGACAAGATACAGTTCTTAACTGCCAATCTATCTCTATTAGTTCCAATTCAAGCAATAGTCCTCTTATAGACATAAACTCTTCTTTAAAATCAGTAACATAAAGGCTTACGTACGTGTGTTTGGGCTGTCAGGTCGAGCCTCCAGAACATCTCTGGAGAGAGAGAGAGGTAGAGAGAAAGACATATTTCTCCCAGAAGGTCCCAAACAGCAGCCTCCAAAGTAAGAGAGAGAGAGACAGACAGAGAGAGAGCAAGAAAGAGAGAGAGAGAGAACCTGGTAGTAACTGCTTCAGCATAGCAATAACGGGTAAGCATAGCACCTCCCCCTAAACGCATGATTTTGTCAATCAACTGAATCAATACCCAATTCTGAAACCCAGGGGAAAACCCAAATGAACAAAAATGTATTAACTCAGAGAAAAGCAAGCACCTCCCTTGTTGAAATCAATCATTAGCCTGCATTCTCAGCATGTGAGCTGCCTGGAGCAGACAAATCAGCACCATGTAAAACAGAGCTGAATTATAAACATACCCCTCATGAGAAACATGATTTCCTAAAGGCTCAGTATCATTACAAAAAACAAGAACATCACCAGAATGGAAGATGGACTGATACGTTCTGATTTCTTGTTTGTCATGAATAAAGAAAGACAAATAAATGACTGTGATCATCACTGCAAAATTCTTTCAGTTTCAGTCAGGAAGAGACAGTCACAGGAATGGTAAGTACACCATCCTCGGTTTAATGGAACAGAGGACAATAGGCTCAGGGATAGAAACAGTCAGATCAGAATGATTATGGTAAGAAAAAGCCAGTATTACCATAGCAGTTTTCAATGTAAAGATTAGAAAGGAGGGTTCAGCATCAGAGAGAGGGTGAAATGGGCTGTGTAAGCTTGAGGAAAGATCAAAATAACTAGAGTAAGTATCCTGGCCAAAGAAGAACACACAAAGGTGAAGACATCAGAAGAGGAATGCAGTGTCACATAGAGGTAGAGAGCATCAGGGTGAGAGGTTAAAACCAAGGCTCTCTTCTTGCTAATGAAATACTCTTTTGAATCAGAAGATGAGAGGAGATGACGGAAATCAGGCCGTGGTGAATACATGATTTGGCACATGTGACGTCCTTGGTCCTACTGCACCCCTTGGCATTATTTTGTACGGTTTCTGCAAGAATTTAGGACTGGCAGTCTACAAGATTAACCAAGCCGATAGTGAGCGCTTAATTTCCGGAAACAATTCAAAGCTTTGTATATGTTGGCTGAAGCACTTCCTGGGGGTTGTGGGGGAGGAGGGTGGCGGGATGGGGAGGAGGTGGTTGTGGGTGGGGGCGGGGAGGTTGGGGGAGGCACTCCAAAACAGTCACATCACACCCTGTTGGCCTCAGACTCTTTTAACACTTCAAAAGCTAACAAATTGTTTGGTTTCTCGGGAATATAAGTATTGTGCGGGATTTTCCAGCCCCGCTCGCCAAGACTCCGGAAAATCCCGCCGGAGACCAATGGACCTTTCCATGATCCTCCCCTCGCCCGCTCCGATTTCCATGGTGGGTGGGGCGGCCAATCTGTCAGATTTGCCCTGCACCATTAACGTAAATCCTGTGTTTGAAATAATACTGGCAGGATTTTGATGATATAAAAATGTTTTTCAAATGATATATTCAGTAGTATAAAACATATCATTATGTTAACCCTAAATAGACTGATGCTTTTTTATTTGTTTTGGCACAAGCTGATTCAGACAGAATTAAACTCTTGTCTGGACGATGTTAGACATGACTCAGATTATTACTGTAAAGTACAGAAGCTTTTAGAGAAATGCTTTTCAAAGTTCAGCCCAGACCAATAAACCTCCAACCACACAAACCGTAGGCTGACTTATGTTCAAGTCATAGAATCCCTACAGTGCAGAAGAAGGTCATTTGGCCAGTGAAGCCTGCTCCAACCGCAATCCCACCCAGTTCCTTTCCCCACCGTAACCTCATGTAATTACCCTCCCCCGACAATAAGGGGCAATTTCGCATGGCCAATCCACCCAATCTTTGGAGTGTGGGAGGAAACCCATGCGGACACGGGGAGAATGCGCAAACTCCACACAGGCAGCGACCCAACCTGGGAATCGAACCCGGGTTCTTGGAGCTGCGAGGCAGCAGTGCTAACCACTGTGCCACCATGCTGCTCCTCTCTCAGAGAGTGAAATACAATTAGGTATGTGGCATTTTCTTACATGTAACATCTTAATGAGGAAAAGCTTTGCGGTGTCCCTGCTCAAAACCAAAATCTCGTCATCCTCAAAACAATTATTCAAGTTAATGGGGTCCTTGTTTCATTAAAACAACTGCCAATTTGCACTGATGTAAGATTTTAACTCAGATTTAGCCAGACACTTCCACTGGGTCGTATTAGTTATGTCATGAGCTGACCAAGATTTGATTGCTAACCCACAGAAGTAAACTAAGATTTACAAAGTTGTGGGAAGCCATGGACATGTAATATCACTTCAGAAATTCCTTGACTAGCAAAACAGGAATCTGACTTTCCTGCATTAGTATTTTGGCTGCTGTGAAAACATTCTGATAAATTAAGCTGGCTAGTCAGAACTTTCCACAGCTAATGCGGCCTCTTCAGTTCTAAGAGGTTGAATAGAAGTCATGTCATTATTGGTGACACAGCTGCTCACTCGAGTTAACACTCAAAGTGGAATGAGTAATCATTATAATCATAGCATCCTCACAGTGCAGAAAGGGGCCATTTGGCCCATCAAGCCTGCACCAACGACTATCCAGTCCTGGATCTCGGTTAAGTTTATTAGTTTCGCAAGTAGGCTTACATTAACACTGCAGTGAAGTTACTGTGAAAATCCCCTAATCACCACACTCCACTGCCTGTTCAGAGGGAGACTTTAACATGGCCAATGCATCTAACCAGCGCACCTTTCGGGCTGTGGGATGAAACCGGAACACCCGGAGGAAATCGACGCAGGCACAGGGAGAACGTGCAGACTCCGCACAGACAGTGAGTCAAGCCAGGAATCGAATCTGGGTGCCTGGTGCTATGAGGCAGCAATGCTAACCTCTGTGCCACTGTGCTGCTTTTATCTCTGTAACCCCACGTATTTACCCTACTAATCTCCCTGACAATAAGGGGCAATTGAGCATGACCAATCAATCGAACCTGCACATCTTTGGAGTGTGGGAGGAAACCGGAGCACCCGGAGTAAACCCACACAGACACAGGGAGAATGTGCAAACTTCACACGGACAGTCACCCAAGGCCGGAATTGAACCGGGGTCCTTGGTGCTGTGAGGCAGCAGTGCTAACAGCTGTGCCACCTCAATATTATGTTTAATTATATTTGTGTTCAATTTTCTGCATATTTCATACAGTCCTTAACTCTTGTTTATGGGATGTAGGTGTCACTGTTGAGATGGTCATGACTGTCCTTGAGAAGGTGATGATGACCCACCTTCTTGATCTGCTGCAGTCTATGTGGTGTAGGTACATCCACAGTGCTGTTAGGAAGGGAAGTTCCAGGATTTTGATCCAGCAGCAATGGAGGAATGGTGATATAGTTCCAAGTCAGGATGATGTGTGGCTTGAAGGGGAACTTGCAGGTGATGGTGTTCCAATAATCTGCTGACCTTGTCTGTCTAGGATTTAGAGGGTGCAATAGAAGGAACTTTGATGAGTTGCTATCCTGGAGTCACTGCGCATTGAGAATGGAAGGCGTGAATGTTTAATGTTGTGGATACAGTGCTGAATTATTCTTTTATATATGTATGAATCAGACGACAACTCTGTAACTTTCACAGGAAAAGTTATCAGGACAATTTTTCTGAGTTGTGTCCTTGATGATCCCAAAAGAATAATACACGACAGATGAAAAATGTATTATTTTAATAAGTGGATCGTATTCGATGAGGTTATACCAAGTCCTCCATCTTAACAAAGGGAAGAATGATAAATGGACACTTGACGCAATGAATAAGTCATGTGTTAGAGCCTCGAGAGACCGACAAGTTGGAATCATGCAATGTGCTTACACTGGAACATGGTTCGGTGTAGTACTAATACTGAGATAGAGATCAGAGAATGTTGACATTCTGTTTTAGAATCAAATCCCATTCGAGAGCCTAAGGTAGAAGATCCCAATCTCAGAACACTCATCCACGTTGATCTACCAGTGAGTACTTGTAGGCTGTAAGGATTCAAGACCCTTCAGGTTTAATCAAGTGAGCATCTATCATTTAAGGCTTCTTGCTAAAACTTTCAAAAGCTTGGTTTCAGTAAAGGCTTCTCAAAATACAAAAATGATTAGAATCATAGAATCCTACAGAGGGAGGCCATTTGGCCCTTTGAGTCTTCACCGACCACAACCCCATCCAGACCCTATCCCCATAACCCCACGTATTTATCCTAGATAGTTCCCTTGACGCTGAGGGGCAATTTAGCACAGCCAACCCACCTAACTCACACATCTTTGGACTGTGGGAGAAAACCAGAGCATCCGGAGGAAACCCACGCAGACACGGGGAAAACACGCAAACTCTACACAGACAGTGACCCAAGCCGGGGATCAAATCTGTGTCCCTGGCGCAGTGAGACAGCAGTGCTAACCACTGTGCCACTGTGCCCACCCGACTTATTATCATTACGTTGTGAATAAATTCGTACCTCGTGTTACACAGAACTTGAGAATATAATTAGCAGTGCTAAAACCAACAATTACAGACAAGTGGAGCACCCTCAACACAAATAATGCAGAAAGCCAGCCTGATGGCATGGAGAATGCGAGTTCCGATTCCACCACAGAAGGTTGAAGTGTGTAAAACTAACTGGAACTAAAAGAAAGCCTATTATCAGTGTTGGACCATGAAGCTGTCAGGTTGTTGTGAAAATTCAAAATGTTCCCTAATCTTCTTTAAGAATGGAAATTTGCTATTCTTGCATGATTTGGCCTATATGTGACCTCCAGTCCCACACCATCTGGCTTACTGTTAAGCGCCCTCTGAAATAGCTGAGCAAATGGATATAATAAGAGTAAAGATGAAGATGTTTGGGTTAGGTTGATTGACCGTGCTAAGTTGACCCTAGTGTCAGAAGGATTAGCAGGGTAAATATGTGGGTGATGGGAATAGGGCCTGGGTGGGACTGTGATCGTTGCAGACTTGATGGGCTGAATGGCCTCCTTTACAGTGTAGGGAATCTATGAAAACCTGTTGGTTCTGATCTCAACATCTAATCAGTACATAATCCTAGAATCCCTACAGTGCAGAAGGGGGCCATTTGGCCCATCGAGCCTGTACCGACAACAATCCTACCCAGGCCATATAGCCGCAACCCCATGCATTTTCCCTGTTAATCTTCCTGACACTAGAGGCAATTTAGCACGGCCAATCCAACTAACCTACACATCTTTGGATTGTGGGAGGAAACCGGAGCACCTGGAGGAGGCCCAAGCAAACATGGAGAGAGAGGGGGGAGAACTGTCCACATAGACAGTTATCCGAGGCTGGTACCGAACCCAGGTCCTCGGAGCTATGGGGCAGCAGTGCTAGCCACTGTGCCACCATGCCACCCACTGTGCTACTTTACCGCCCACTGACTCAGTTAAATGGGCTTATTATCCATGCCATACATGAGCAGATCCGATAAGTTAACTCTTTATACTACAGCCAGGATGTATTTTATTCCATGTTATGTAAAGGATTGCAAAGATACTGAGGAAGAAAGTAATAAGAGGAGGCTGTTCATGCCTTCTTGCCTGTTCTGCCTTTAGATTACTGCTGCTTTCTACCCTACTACTAATGTCCAAAGATGTGCAGGTTAGGTGGATTGGCCATGCTAAATTGCCCTTTGGTGTCCAAAGATGAGTGGGTTAGGTGGCTTGGCCATGTTAAACCAGCACATCTTGCAGACTGTGGGAGGAAACCGAAGCACCCGGAGGAAACCCAAGCAGTCATGGGGACAATGCGTGGATTTCACACAGACAATGATGCCAGCTGGGAATCGAACCCGGGTCTCTGGCATTGTGAGGCAGCAGTGCTAACCACTGGTGGATTGCCCATACTAACAGTGTGGGGTTGTGAGGATAGGGCAGAGAGAAGACACCTGGGTAAGATACTCTTTCAGAAATTTGGTGCAGACTCGATGGGTCAAATGACATATTTCTACACTGTCAGGATTCTATGGTTCTAAGGATATTCTGCTCTGAATAGCCTGTCTCTGGGCTGTAAATATAGCCGTAATATATAATGCCCCAATAATATCATCTCTTAATTTAGATAGTCAATGATTGCAAGTCTAGAGTATGTAACTTGCCCTCATTATTTAACCTTTTAGCCCTGGTGTCATTTAGAAGTTCGAACCTTTTTTAAGGCCAATATTTCCTTCCTGAGGTTCAGTGCCCGGAATGGAATGCAACACATTAAAATGGAGACTCGCCCATAATGCAACTGCAACATTACTTTCAACACTTTGTGTTCCAGCCACCCCACCCCCACCTCCCCCACCCCCCACCGCTCAAGATAAAGATCACCATTCCATTCCTTTTTAAATGATTGTTTGTACCTGTCCTCTAACGAAGAAGTACTGAATGAAGGACAGGAGTGAACTCTTCAATAATAAATAACAAGAGGCAACACATGGACTTTTTTCTCCATTCGGAAGGGCTGGAGTTCCTCGGAATCACTGAAAGAACGAATGGAAGAAGAGCAAGAAGCTGAGAGCCCTGGCAGCAGATAGTCAACGTCAAAGGCCAACTTAACCAGAACCGCCCCAACCTCGTCATCCACTGTTGCTATGGATGAAACATTTGGAAGGCTGCAGAGGCCTAAAGCACTGGGCATTCGTTAAAAATATTCATTCGTGGGACATGGGTATCGCTGGCTGGTCAGCGCCTATTACCCATCCCCAGTTATCCTTGAATTGAATGGTTTGCCAGGCCAATTAAGAGGGCAGTTGCAAGTCAACCCCATTGCTGTGGCTCTGCAGTCACATGTAGGCCGGACCAGGTAAAGATGGCAGATTTCCTTCCCTAAAGGACATTAGTGAACCAGATGGGTTTTTCTGACAATCGACAATGGTTTCATGGTCATCAATAGATTCGGAATGCCAAATGTTTTTTATTGAATTCAAATTCCACCAACTGCCATGACGGGATTCAAACCCAGGTCCCCAGAACATTAGCGGCATGGGGGCACAGCGGTTAGTACTACAATGCCAGAGACCCGGGTTCAATTCCCTGTCTGTGTAGTGTTTGCGCGTTCTCCCCGTGTCTGCGTGGGCTTCCTCCGGTTTCCTCCCAAAGATGAGCAAGTTAGGTTGATTGGCCATGCTAAAATACTCCTCAGTGTTAGGGAGATGTCAAGGGTATTAGTAGAGTAAATATGCGGGGTTGTGAGGATAGGGCCTGGGTGTGATTGTTGTAGGTGCAGGTTTGATGGGCCGAATGGCCTCCTTCTGCACTGTAGGTATTTGTGATTAGCTGAGTTTCTGGGTTAATAGTCGAGCGATAATACAACTAGGCCATCACCTCTCCTTGGCAATCTGCCTACTGTTTATGTACTCTGAGGGAGAATTTAGCATAGCCAATGAATCTAACCAGCACGTCTTTCAGACTGTGGGAGGAAACCAGAGCACCCGGGGGAAACCCACGCAGACATGGTGGGGGGAACATGCTGACACTGTACAGACCGTGACCCAAGCCGGGAATCGAACCCGGGTCCTTGACGCTGTGAGGCAGCAGTGCTAACCACTGTGCCGCCGTGCCGCCCTCTCGTGGCTTTGTCCTAGTTCTGCCCGACGAAAAGTTCACGCGCTTGGACGTCCGAGTCTCTCGGCTCATCCTCAGCTCCTAGCTCCTGGCCATGTAGAAAATACTCTGAAATAACCTTCTTTGGTCCAAAGCAGACAAGGTCACGTTTCCCCACATTGAACTTCCTCTCATCACACTCTTGCCCACTCACTTCGTTCAGCGAAGGGAATACATTGAGATTCGCAGGCACAGAATGAAATCAAACAAAATAGCACCGTAATTGTTGGCTTCCATGGACCAATCTGCAGAAGACAAAAGTCCTTTGAAGTGGCAACCTATGATTCTCTCTTCACGGGGGCAGAGAAGAACCAAATTGCCTTTCTCTTCCAAAATTAGAAGCATTATGAACAAGTCAACACTGTAATTAAAGTTTACAAATTATCAAATCAGCTGAGTCGAGTACTGCTGGAAGGCATTGGAAATTAACAAATTATTATAACTTTGAACACTAAACCCTGATCACAGGATGGAGATTCTAACTATTTAACCATGTGATTATTTAAAACAAATTAAAAAGTAACATTTTGTGTTTTCTTGATAAAAGAGACAACCTTATTTAAGTTAAAAAAAAGTGATTTTGTTTTTCTTTCAGCTTCAACATTCGAGTTATTGTGTGTGAAAAAGCTCTGAAACATTTTACTGGTGGTGTTAATATCTTATGTCTATAATTAAACTGATTATTTTTAAAATACACAAAGGCATTCAAACATATTTTTACTCCCTCACCACTACAGGTTTGTAGCGTAAGGTGACAATCAGACTCAAATCTCAAACTACGAGAGTGTGAAACCGGTGAAACCTGTTGAAAAGTGACAGTAAATTGAAAAATCTGGATCCCCAAATCTCCTGAGGACCAGTATCACACTTCAGATCACACTGCAGGGAAGGCAGAAAACCATATGTTTTGACTTTATTTAGCAGCCATTGTGAGTATATTGTTATGAATGCAAGTTTTTATAGGCTGTTTCGAGCTGTCCCCTTTATTTGAAGGTATAATGGGGAACTGTAAAGGAACAGGTTTAAAGTTTATTTATTAGTGTCACAAGTAGGGCTTACATTAACACTGCAATGAAGTTACTGTGAAAACCCCCTCGTCGCCACACTCCAGTGTCTCTTTGGGTACATTTAGCACGGCCAATGCACCTAACCAGCACATCTTTCAGACTGTGGGAGGAAACTGGGGCACCCGATAGACACCCATGCAGACACGGGGGGAATGTGCAGACTCCACACAGACAGTGACCCAAGCTGGGAATTGAACCCGGGTCCTTGGCGTTTTGAGGCAGCAGTGCTAACCATTGTGCTGACCTCCTGTGACCTTCTCCAAGTTCTGACTGGTGACAAGTTCATGTGATCTGATTGTCATGGGGACAGGGGCCCATGGCAGATCCCATTAAAAGCATTGCGCCAATTTTTAACGTCTGTAGTGGAATTTTTTGGACAATGAGAGTTTGCACCTGCACCCGTCAACTGAAGTATCGAGCATGTGTGGGATGATGTCATGATGTATGCCCAATGTCATTGTAAGCTATTTTATACTTTACTGGGTCAGGTGTGTGCCTGCCTGAGACACATTCACTTCTGCCCCTGGAGCCCAAAGGAAAGGGCAGCTGGCCTAATCACTGCTCGACTTACATACTCAGACACCCTGGACAGGGGAACAGAAGGTGCTGTGAACAGCTGATGAGAAAGATTGTTTCCAGTTAACAACCAGTCAGGATGCTGGTGGGAGCTACTTCTCTGGTCACAGAATCACACAGAATCAAAGCATCACACAGAATCCTACAGTGCAGAAGAAGGCCTTCTATCCATTGAGCCTGCACCAAGACATGAAAAGCCTTGACCTGCCCAGCACTTGGCCCAGTGCCCTGAACATTATGGCATGCCAAGTACTCATCCAGTTACTTCTTAAAGGATTTGAGGCCATTCTGCCTCCATCATCCTCCCAGGCAGTGCATTCCAAACTGTCACCACCCTCTAGGTAAAAAAAGATTTTCCTTCAATACCCCCCCTACACCTCCCACCCCTCACTTTTAAGTTGTGTTCCCTCGTAACTGACCCTTTAAGCCAGGGGAACAACTGTTCTCTAACCACTCTGTCCGTGCCCCTCATAATCTGGTACACTTCAATCAAGTCGCCCTACAGTCTTTTCTGCTCCAATGAAAACAACCCATGCCTATCCAACTTCCCCTTAAATGTTCCATCCCAGGCAGCATCTTGGCGATTCTCCTCTGCGCCCCCTCCAGTGCAATCACATCCTTTCTATAATGTGGTGACTAGAACTGCACACAGTACTCCAACGATGGCCTCACCAAAGTACTCCAACATGACCTCCCTGCTTTTGCAATCCACGTCCCTGTTGATAATCATTCTAGAGATTCTCAGAAGGTTGAGGGAAAATATGTTCAATGGACACAGGGCAATATGTCTTAACAATGTGAGCCTATTTGAAGCTGTGTGGAAATTTGGATTGAATCCTTTTAAAGCCTACAATTTTACAGAGAGTAGAGTATTGAATGAAATAAATGGGATTAGGAAGGTAGGTGAGATGGTTCTCACTTGTTGGTATAGACACAATGATTTGATTTGATTTATTAATGCCACATATATTAGTATATAGTGAAAAGTATTGTTTCTTGCACGCTATACAGGCAAAGCATACCGTTCATAGAGAAGGAAAGGAGACAGTACAATATGAGGTGTTGCAGTCACAACTAGGGTGTAGAGAAAGATCAACATACTGTGAGTTAGGTCCATTCAAAAGTCTGACAGCAGCAGGGAAGAAGCTGTTCTTGAGTCGGTTGGTACGTGACCTCAGACTTTTGTATCTTTTTCCCGATGGAAGAAGGTGGAAGAGAGAATGTCCAGATTTATGTCAATGGGTTGAAGGGCCTCTTCTGAGCTGTATGAATCTGTGATTGTGTAGTGTATAAACACAGCCTTGGGATTTTTGCTTCTGTTAGGAAATTTAATGGAGATATCATTTCTGTACTTTCCACTATTAGTTGAAGACTAAGTAATGTTTAATCAATATTAAGTTTAGTTTCTTCTGTGTTAAAATGTGGAATCTTGTCTTGTGCTCCCGTGAGTCGGTCACTGGGAATTCAAATCTCTTTTTAAATGTTATCGATCTCTACAGGAATCATAACAATATGAATATCTGTTATGGCCTTCCACTCTACCCCTTGGCTGATAATATTCAAACTTTGATTTCCACAGTAGGATGTCTCCCCCTTGTTAAAGTGCATAAATGAAAAAAAAAGGCCATAAGACCATAGGGGCAGAATTTGGCCATTCGGCCCATCGAGTCTGCTCCGCCATTCAATCATGGCTGATATTTTTCTCATCCCTGTTCTCCTGCCTTTTCCCCAGAATCCCTGATCCCCTTATTGATCAGGAATCTATTACTCTCTGTCTTAAAGATACTCAGGAATGACAGGAGCAGGGAAAAGGGAAAGGAAGTAAAACTAAAATAATGGAGAAAATATAAATTGAATTAATTTCCCTCCTCAATGCATATTATTTCAGATTGCCAATATTTGCAGATTTTTGCTTCCCATAGCAATAATGTTTGGACGGTTATTACAGTATAATCTTGCAATGATGACATCCTTCAGGTTATTTCAACACTGCTTTAAACTTTAACATTGTTTTCATTTTATTAATGTACAGAAAGCGGTGATTGTTTCTTTAGAAAGGGTTGTATGGATGCTTATGGAGATTGGAAACAGTGATTAGTTGCAAGATCACAGAATTAAACTTGGTATGTAGATTGTAAGGAATGGCAATGGACTTTCACTGACCTTTCCCTGATAATAACGGGGTAATTAAGGCCACATAATGTAGTCAGTCGCCTTACTGCCTCGATAACTTCGACAAAGCGATTGACTCCGTTTAAAGAGGCCTATTAAAAGGGGATACATGAGAAGGCGATGGCCTCATGGTATTATAACTAGGCTATTAATCCAGAAACTCAGCTAATATTCTGGGGACCTGGGTTCGAATCCCGCCATGGCAGATGGTGGAATTTGAATTCAATAAAGAATATCGGGAATGAAGAATCTACTGATGACCATGAAGCCATTGCCGATTGTTGGAAAAGCCCATCTGGTTCACTGATGTCCTTTAGGGAAGGAAATCTGCCATCCTTACCTGGTCTGGCCTACATATGACAGCAGAGCCACAGCAATGTGGTTGGCTCTCAACTGCCCTCAAAGGGCAACTAGGGATGGACAATAAATGCTGGCCCAGCTAGCAATATTCATGTTCCACAAATGAATAAAAAAAATTAGAAACGTTATCTAGTACAATCTATAACCTCATGGCCTCGCATATCCCTCATTCTACCTTCAATATCAAGGTAAGGGAGCCAGCTTTGTCTCCATGAGAAGAACAGGACAGCATAGCAAGCACAGAAATGGGATGCCAGCCTGATGAAGCTGCAGTGTAGGACTGGGCACATGCCAAACAGCGGAGTCAGCAAGCAATTGGCAGCAAAGTAATCCCACAAGCAATGGTTCAGATGTGCAAGGAAAGGACTGTAAAAAAAATCATTTTTCTGTGGGGCAGCATGGTAACACAGTGATTAGCTGCCTCACAGCGCCAGGAACCTGGGTTTCATTCCCAGCTTGGGTCACTGTCTGCGCAGAATCTGCATGTTAGAATCCCGACAATGTAGAAGGAGGCCATTCGGCCCATCGAGTCTGCGCCAACCACAATCCCACCCTGGCCCCGTTCCCACAACCCCACATATAGGGTCAATTTTGCATGACCCATCAACCTAACCTGCACACCTGTGGGAGGAAATCAGAGCACCCGGAGGAAACTCAGGCAGACACAGGGGGGGGATGTGCAAACTCCACACAGGCAGTGACCCGAGGCCGGAATTGAACTCAGGTCTCTGGCGCTGTGAGGCAACGGTGTTAACTACTGTGCCACCATGCCTCAACAACTGTGCCACAAGGTCCCCCTGTGTCTGCGTAGGTTTCCTACCACAGCCCAAAAGACGTGCTGGATGGGTGGATTGGCCACGCTAAATTCTCCCTCAGCGTACCAGAACAGGCGCCGGAGTGTGGCGACTCACGGATTTTCACATATGCAACAACCCACGACTCCGGCCGACAAGAATATTAGTTATTTCAGTTCATTTAAGTTAACTATTTAGTTTATTATAAAGTTTATTTATTAATGTAGGCTTACATTAACGCTGCAATGAAGTTAACGTCAAATCCCCGAGCCACCACACTCCGGTGCCTGTTCGGGTACACTGAGGGAGAATTTAGCATGGACAATGCACCTTAACTAGCACATCTTTTGGGTTGTGGGGGGAAACCAGAGTACCCAGAGGAAACGGGGTAAATGTGTGCAGATTCTGCACAGATGGTGACTCCATTGCAGTGTTAATGCAAGCCTTACTCGTGACACTAGTAAATGAACTTTAAAGTTATATTCTTGTCAGTATTATTGCTGGAGAAATGGGTTGTTGTATATTCTTCATGCTGCTTTGAAGTTATGGGAAAATGAAGGAATGTTGGTCTTAATGCAGTAACGCTGGGGTTGCTGGAGTGGCCAATCCGTCCCTTACTCCACTCTAAGCAGACGGGATTAAGTGATGATGAGTGGTATTACCAGTGGCTTTTTAAACCGAGTGGAAAGTTGGGTTGATGTTAACTTTGGCACTCGCGTGAATGGTGCCTAAAAAAAGGATGGAAAATATTCCCCCATCATTGTTAATACTTTGAAACTTGCAACATCAAGTGGAAAATCTCAGTCAGTTTCAGACTGCGATCTGTCAAAGCCACTCACTCTTTTATATATAATCCGACGTCCGACGAGCTTTCTCAGACTCCTTTTCTTTCACTTTGGTAAAAAGAAGTGATTTTGCTGAAGGCTATGGCTTAGCGAAAAACAAAAATACCATCCAGCATTTTTCCTTATCAATCGGGAGAACTGTAAGGCTTTGCCCAGCTTGCATCATCTCTCCTTGTCTGTTCACAGCCTACTGTAGACAGGAGAACTCGGGGCAACAGTCTGAGCTGGGAGTCCTGTCAAACCCTAAACTTCAAAGTGACATGAAGCATATGCAACAACCCACTCCTCCAGCTGACAACAACATTAGTTTAAAGTTTATTTATTAACGTAGGCTTACACTAACGCTGCAATGAAGTTAATGTGAAATCCCCGAGTCACCACACTCCGGCGCCTGTTCGGGTACACTGAGGGAGAATTTAGCGCGGCCAATGCTACCCTAACTAGCACGTCTTTTGGGTTGTGGGGGGAAATTGGAGTACCTGGAGGAAACGGGGAAAATGTCTAGATTCTGCACAGACAGTGACCCATTCTGCACCACGAAAAATAAATTCCTTGAGGGCGAGAACTAAACAAGCAAATCCGTCAAATCTATTTCTGGCTATTCTGACTCCGGGGATCTTTGTGCTCAGAGTAAGATGTTGCGGCAGGTTTCAGTCCCACCAGGACCCACCTTTGTATGAAAGCCCTGATTAAATTGACAATGCGTTAGGACTGCAGAACGTAATTGGCCCGATCCTCTTCAAGGCAGCGCCAATGGTGCTAACATGCTTTCCAACTTTTTCAATCATCGTTCAGTGGTTCTGCACACTTGCGCTCCCAGCTATCCAAGTGAAGAAAATACTAACCGAGCCTGCGGATTGTTGTCAGGGTTTTTTTCAACATGAAAACACAAGAAAAATGCTGCAGAAGCTGCTAAAAGCTGAACCGAGAACAGACAAAACCGGAAGCCAGCAGCGGGTAAGACAGAATAGGTGGGAAGAGATAAGAGGCCGGAATCTTACCGGCACACCAGCCCCAGAATCAGGGCGGGCGAGGCTCGCAAAACAATATTCTCCGTTGGCCTCGGGTAGGGTCTTACGGGACTCGGGTGAGCAAGGTGGTAAAATTCCAGCAAGGGAGTTTGTGTTTCAGGCGTGCGATCTCTCATCAGAGCTGGGGGCAGGTTAGAAAATGATAGATCTTAAACAAGGGCAGGAACGGAGAGAAAGAGCAAAGTGAAAGGTGGAAGGCAAAGATGATTTATTAACAAAGGAGCTGCTGGCATGAGGCAAAAAGGAGGCTGTAATGAGTTAAAGATGGAAATGTAGGAAGATTTCTCTTAAGGTTAACGCGCAAGTACAGTTGGCAGTTAAGAAGGCAAATCCAATGCTAGCATTCGTGTCAAAAGGGCTAGAATACAAGAGCAGGGATGTACTTCTGAGGCTGTGTAAGGTTCTGGTCAGACCGCAATTTTGGGTTCCATGCCGAAGGAAGAATGTGCTGGCCTTGGAAAAGGTCCACAGGAGATTCACAAGAATAATCCCTGGAATGAAAAGCTTGTTGTATGAGGAACAGTTGAGGATTTTGGGTCTGTAGTTGTTGGAATTTAGAAGGATGAAGGGGGATCTTATTGAAGGTTATAAGATACTGCGAGGCCTGGATAGAGTGGATGTGGAGAGGATGTTTCCACTAGTAGGAAAAACTAGAACCAGCGGGTACAACCTCAGGCTAAAGGGATGCCCTTTAAAACAGAGATGAGGAGGAATTTCTTCAGCCAGAGTGGTGAATCTGTGGAACTATTTGCCGCAGAAGGCTGTGGAGGCCAGGTCATTGAGTGTCTTTAAGGCAGGGATAGATAGGTTCTTGATTAATAAGGGGATCAGGATTTATGGGAAAAAGACAGGAGAATAGGGATGAGAAACATATCAGCCATCATTGAAAGGCAGAGAAGACTTGATGGGCCGAGTGGCCTAATTCTTCTTCCTTTGGTCTAATGTCTTATGGTCTAATCCAGAGGAAATAGGAATGATTGAAGCGGATTATTGGGGGGGCATATGTTGTAAAGGGCAGGCTTCTTTGGTTTAGGAATGTGGTGGATGAAAGGTAGGGGAGACCCCGGTCTACTATCTGCCAATAGGAGTTCCCCACTCCAAACAGCCACTGGAAACTCACTCCCTCCCATGACACTGCTGCAGTCATCCTTCAATAGCAGCTCCTGACATCCCATCTGACAAAAAATTAGAATGCTGCAAAAAGGTCAAAGCTCAATGTTAAGGTCAGAAGATATTTCTTTTTATTCATTCATGGGACACGGGCGTTGCTGGCTGGCCAACATTTATTGCCCATCCCTCGTTGCCCTCGGAGGGCAGTTAAGAGTCAACCACATTGTTGTGGCTCTGGACTCACATGTAGGCCAGACCAGGTAAAGACGGGAGATTTTCTTCCCGTAAAGGGCATTAATGAACCAGGGAGGTTATTCCAAGAATCGGCAATAGTTTCATGGTCATCAGTAGATTCGCAGTTCCAGATATTTTTTATTGAATTCAAACTCCGCCATCTGTCGCAGCGGGATTCGAATCTGGGTCCCCAAAGCATTAGCTGAGTTTCTGGATTTATAGACTAGTGATAATACCACTAGGCCATCCCCTCTGTACATAGCTAAAGGAAAGATGAAGTTGAACTTCACTGGAGCAGTGCCAGACATAGGGGGATAGACAATTAAAGCAGCAAGACATTGGGAATTCAGGTTTGCAATTAGAGACTGATGTAATGTTATATGTGAAGCAGTCACTCAATCTGCATTTGTGTTCCATAGTGAAGAGAGAATGGCAGTGTGCAGCGAGCACATGCTAGTGGTAGGATAGCTCAGGCTGCTCATGAGATCAGAGAGAGTATCACAAAGAGGGGTGAATGGTCCCTTCGGAACATTGAATGGAAAGGGGCATGGAGAGGACAAGCTGTTGTTTAGTGATGGGGAATGCTTTGCTACAGATATGGCATTAAATAATCTGTTAAAGCCTGTTGGAGTAGCTTCTCATGATGCTGAGAGGGAGGAGAGGGATCTAACTGCAGGAAATGAGATGGATATGGTTAAAAGGCCTGTCAACAATAAGTAGTCTCACAACACTGAGCTAAAGCCCAACAGGTTTATTTGGTAGCATGGGCTTTTGGGTAAGCTCTGATTTTCAGGTAAGCGTTCTCCAAAGCAGCCTTCAAGACACACGACAGCTCAGAGTCGCTGAGCACAGACTGATAGCCAAGTTCCGCACACATAAGGACAGCCTCAACCGGGATCTTGGGTTCATGTCACACTATCTGTAACCCCCATGACTTGCCTAGGCTTGCAAAATCTCACTAACTGTCCTGGCTTGAGGCAATTCATATCTTTTTAACCTGTGCTTCAGGCTCTCTCCACTCACATTGTCTATACCTGTAAAGACTTGATTATCTGTTAAGATCGCATTCCAACCATTATTTTGAAATTGAGTTTGTGCCTGTATGTGCCCTGTTGGTGAAACAAATCCTGCACTCACCTGATGAAGGAGCGGCGCTCCAAAATCTCGTGCTACCAGATAAACCTGCTGGACTTTAACCTGGTGTTGTGAGACTTCTTACTGTACCTACCCCAGTCCAACACCAGCAGCTCCACATCAGGCCAGTTAACCACGCTAAAGGGAATCGTCAGCTGAAGAAAAGGGAAGATATTGCAGATTTGTAGCAATTGCTGGAACAGATGCATCAGAGACAGGGCTGAATTTATTCCAGGAAGCAGAGTGGTGGGAAGTATAATCAAGGTAGCTGTGGGAGTCGGTGGGCTTGTAGCCAACATTGGTTTGCAGACATTGTACTGATACGCTGCTCCACCTCCTCATGCACTCGACATATTTCAGCTATCTGAATGTTCCCTGATCCTAAACGGAATTCTCTTCTGTGCTTTACCTCACCCACTGGCACCTCTACAGGTGAGAGCTGGAATTCTCCGATGTCGCACTCCCCGCCCGCCACTGCTGCCAGCAAGAGAATGGAGAATTTGGCGCTCAGCCAAAGTTTCATTCGCTGCAGCGGGATTGAAGAATCCGGAGGAAATCCAATGTGCAAACTCCACACAGACAGACACCCAGGGCTGGAATTGCTGAAAACCCACCAACATAGCACCAACATTCAGTTTCCCCACCTGAGATCACAATGAGCCAAAAATACAATCATACAAACCAGCCTCCCATCCATTGACTCTGTCTACGCTTCCCGCTGTCTCGGAAAAGCAGCCAGCATAATTAAGGGTCCCATGCACCCCAGGCATTCTCTCTTCCACCTTCTTCCATCATGAAAAAGATACAGAAGCCTGAAGTCAGCTAACTCAAGGGCAGCTTCTTCCCTGCTGCTGTCAAACTTTTGAGTCGACCTACCTCCGCACAAAGTTGATCCTTCTCTGCACCCTAGCTATGACTGTAACACTCTGCACCCTCTCCTTTCCTTCTCTATGAACAGAATGCTTTGTCTGTATGCTGCACAAGGAACAATACTTTTCACTGTAAATTAATACGTGTGACAATAATAAATCAAATTAAATCAAAAACTGTCTTTTGGACTGTGGGAGGAAACCAGGGAACTTTAAGAACATAACAACATAAGAAATAGGAGCAGGAGTAGGCCATCTAGCCCTTCGAGCCTGCCCGGCCATTCAACAAGATCATGGCTGATCTGAAGTGGATCAGTTCCACTTTCCCGCTTTCTCCCCATAACCCTTAATTCCCTTGTCTGTCAAAAACCAATCTACCCTTAACTTAAATATATTTAGTGAGGTAGCCTCCACCACTTCAACGGGCAGAGAATTCCAGAGATTCACCACCCTTTGAGTGAAGAAGTTCCTCCTCAACTCCGATCTAAACTGCCCCCCCCCACTTATCTTGAGGCTGTGCCGTCTAGTCCCGCAGTCTAACTTTCTCAGAAGTCTAAGAAATTTTGGCATGTTAGCTGCAATTCTCATCAACTTTTACATATGCATCTAGAAAACATTCTTTCTGGTTGTATCCCAGCTCTGCCCAAGATCGCAAGAAACTACAAAAGATCGTGAATGTAGCCCAATTCATCACGCAAACCAGCCTCCCATCCATTGACTCTGCCTATACTTCCTGCTGCCTCAGCAAATCAGCCCAGTATAATTAAGGATCCCAGGTACCTCAGATATTCTCTCTTCCACCTTCTTCTGTCGGGAAAAAGATACAAAATTCTGAGGTCACGTACCAATTGACTCATGAACAACTTCTTCCCTGCTGCCAACAGGCTTTTGATTGGATCTATCTTGTATTAAGTTGATCTTTCTCTACACTCTGGCTATGACTGCAACAATACATTCTGCACTCTTTCCTTTTTAATGAATGGTATGTTTTGTCAGTATAGTGTGCAAGAAACGATACTTTTCACTGTATACTAATACATGTGGCAATAATAAATCAAATCAAATCAAATCAAAAGCAGAAAGTTCCACACAGTATCTTTCTTTAAATAGTGTTGCGGAGATCTGTGTAAGCCCTTGAATTTCAGTTCCCATGTAACATTTGATATTTTTTACTTTATCTCAGCCATTAGATGCTTCAGTCAATTTGATGTATTATAGTCCTGGCATGTTTTGGCTGCAACTGAGACCACAGTGAATGACAAAAACAGCGCTCAAAAGCTCTGCGATCCCACAAAGAACACAGGAGAGGAATCCTTAAAACCTCAGCAGCTGCCACAGAAAGTAGTGTCATACCAACATTTTTAATACTTCCAATTGCAAAAAAATCGCAGAAATTTAGAGGACGTAAGTTTATGCGTTAACTTCATGATACTGTGTGTTTATATATCTGGCCAAACCTTTCCAGCGTGCAGGTTGCTTTAATCTTCCCATTCATGTTATGTGAGCTGCCATCGGATTCCACCACCTATCTCCCTTGAGGGAATTGAATATTAAATTTGTCAGATGTTTCAACTTCAAGTATCGCTTTTTCATTAAGAGGTTAGGCAGCTCGTGTGGATCCTGTGTTGACCCTGCTGTTTACTCAAGAATGCAGAGTAATTACATGCACATTATATGGTATGCATTTCACGGCATGGTTTTCCTTATATGGCAGTGCGACTTTTGACCTGCCAAGAGCAATGCTACAAGGGATTCATTCTTTGGGGGAAAAGGACGTGTTCCAGATTTTTCTTGAGATTTCTGTGCAATTCATTTGAGAAGGCTATTATCACTAACGAGTAATCCAGTGACCCAGGGCAAAATCTGGGGACCCCGGTTCAAATCCCACCACAGCTGAAGGCGAAATTTGAATTCAATATTTGGAAGTTAAAAAATCTAATGATGACCATGAAACCATTGTCAGTTGTTGTAAAGGTTCACTTTAGAGAAGGAAATCTGCCTTCCTTACCTGGTCTGGCCTACATGTGACTCCAGGGCCACCGCAAGGTGGTTGACTTCGAAATGCTCAGTTAGGGATGGGCAGTAAATGTTAGTCCAGACAGCGATGCCCACGTCCCGTGAATGCAATTAAAAAAAAAAGGTCTGCAGGTCAGACCCTGCTGAGAAAACCAATCGCTTCATCGCAATGGGTTCCAAGTGATCTTTACAAGTAGATCTGCCTTCCCGCACACCAACTAAAACACATGGCATTGCCGAGACAAAGAACAACACAGCACAGGAAACAGGCCCTGTGGCCTTACAAGCCCGCGTCGCCCATTTTAACCCTCAGTGAGTGCCTCATTCCAATCCTTCTTCTACCTATGACTTTTGCCTACATCCCCTGGACTCCACAGTAAAGGGGTGCAAATTTAGAGAATTATATGTGCGCCAGACCCTTTCCATTGGGTGTTGACATTTCCCTGACTCAGAAGTCACCTATCATGATTCCCACTGGAAAAGAGTGGAGGATAGGAGGGCTTACTGGGGTGGGAGAGTTGGGATTCAAGTGAGATACCCCATTTGAAACCTCTGAGGAAGGTTTATTTATTTATTTGTGTCACGATGGACAACACGGTGTTACAGTGATTGGCACCGCTGCCTCACAGCACCAGGGACATGGGTTTGATTCCAGCCACGGTCATTATCTGTGTGGAGTTTGCACATTCTCTCCATATCTGAGTGGGTTTCCTCCAGGTACTCCGGTCTTCTCCCACAGTCCAAAACTGTGCAGGTTAGGTTGATTGGCCATGCTAAATTGAATCTAGTGCCATTGGGATTATTAGGTTAAATATGTGGGGTTACGGAAATCCCTGGGTGGGATTGTTGCCCTTACAGACTCGATGGGCTTAATGGCTTTCTTCTGTACTGTAGGGATTCTGTGATTCTATGAAGTAGGTTTACATTAACACTGCATTGAAGTAGCTGTGAAAATCCTCCAGTCGCCACACTCTCTGTTCGGGTACACTGAGGAGAAATTAGCACGACCAATGCACCTAACCAGCACATCTTTCGGACGACTGCAAATTTGCAAATTAGCCTCTCTGCAATTAGATTAATCTGATCATGGAGAATAACTGGTGCCTGTGTTGCTCTGTGTAAGGGCATGCTGTGGATGGCAAGCAACAAATGGTTTCTCATTCCATATTTTTGTGCAATGAAGTGTTGCCAATTTGTAAATTGTTCTTGTATATTTAGCTGCAGTGTCTAAATATAAAGCATAAATCTGAAATCCTGAAGCTTGATTACTCGCTTTGCACTTCTTGCCAATGCATTAGAAATGATTGCAGGCAAGGCCATAAAACCATAAGATATAGGAGCAGAATTAAGCCACTCGGCCCATCGAGTCTGCTCCACCATTCAATCATGGCTGATATGATTCTCATCCCCTTTCTCCTACCTTCTTCCTCTAACCCTTGATCCCCTCATTTCTCAAGAATTGATCTATCTATCTCTGTCTTAAAGACACTCAATGACCTGGTCTCTGCAGCTCTCTGTATCAACGAGTTCCACAGATTCACCACTTTCTGACTGATAGGGCATTGGTGAGGCTAGTATCGTGTGCAGTTTTGGTCTCCATATGTCAGGAAGCAAGTTCTTTCAATAGTGGGAGTGCAGTGAAGGTTTAAGAACAAAGAACAAAGAACAAAGAACAACACAGCACGGGAAACAGGCCCTTCGGCCCAACGAGCCCGTGCCGCCGTCCCACTGTCTCAGTGACCTATTCATGATTTTAGTCTACCCCTAACGTGCGAGGATCAGGGAGGTCCAATTTAGGGACAATTTAGTACCCAATCAATCAGCCTAAAAGCACATCTTTGGGGGATGTGGGAGGAAACCGGAGCACCCGGAGGAAACCCACGCAACCACGGGGAGAACGTGCAAACTCCCACAGACACAGGCCCAAATCCATGTGTCCGCACAGCAACAGAGATAGTCTCTGAGCTGTCATGTTGCCCTCGAGATGGTCCAGTTTAAGCACACTAATGACATGAAGCAATAGGCAACTCCCGAAGCAACGTCCAAGAGCAGCCCACTACAACCTGCCGCATGCATGCCCCTTGCTGGACTTAAATGCCTGTGGAGACAAAAAAATTCATTTACCAGGCTGATTCCTGGAATGATAGGACTGTCATATGAGGAGAGATTTATTTGGTGAGAATAACATTCACTGGAGTTTAGAAGAATGAGAGGGGATCTCATAGAAACTTATACATTTCCAACAGTGTTAGACAGGGTAGATTCAGAAAGAAGGTCCCCAGTGGTGGGGGAATCCAGAACCTTGTACCATAGTTTGAGGATAAGGGGTAAACCTTTTGGAACTGAGGTGAGGAGAAATTTCTTCACCCAGAGAGTGGTGAATGT
Organism: Carcharhinus amblyrhynchos; assembly: GCF_965287045.1. Classification (NCBI taxonomy): domain Eukaryota; kingdom Metazoa; phylum Chordata; class Chondrichthyes; order Carcharhiniformes; family Carcharhinidae; genus Carcharhinus; species Carcharhinus amblyrhynchos. Next base: position 9,153,657 of record NC_137329.1, on the reverse strand, counting down.
GTGGAATTCACTACCACAGAAAGCAGTTGAGGCCAAAACGCCTGATTTCAAGAAGAGATTAGATATTGCTCTTGAGGATCGAGGGATATGAGTGGATGACAGGATAAGGCCATGTGGCAGTGATCATAATGATTGGCAGAGCAGGTTCGAAGGACCGAATGGCCTACTCCTGCTTCTAGTTTCGATGTATGTTTCTTTGAGAAGTGACAGGTAGTTAAATGAAGTCATTAACAGATCAGTGAAGGCCTTTGATCAGAGGCTGACTGGAATTTCCCAGTCAGCTTGTAGGCACCCTTGCAGTGTTGGCAACACTTCAGCTGCCAGGAGGTGGCCTTCTGGTGACAGGTCAGGGGTTGGGGTGAGTGGGGAGGGGGTTGGTGGGGGGTGGGGGGGGTGGGGGTTGGGGGAAGGGGAGGGTGCAGCCCTCTGGGAAGACTTTGAGCCCCCTTCCCTACCACCCCCACCAACGATGTGGTCACATTTATCTACAGACTCTGAGAGAGTGCCTCATGATGAAAACTGCCATCTGTTCAGCAATTGCCCAATCCACCCTTGAAGTCCATGTCAGGTGATTCCTCCCATTACGGTGCAGGGCCAGGAACTGCATTTGACCCCGATTTGGAGTCCCGATACAAAACGTAAAATCCTGCCCCGCGTTAGTCACCCGGTTCGATTCCCGGCTTGAGTCACTGCTAATGGAGTTTGCACGTTCTCCTCGTGTCTGCGTGGGTTTCCACCAGGTGCTCTGGTTTCCTCCCACAACCTGAATGATGTGCTGGTTAGGTGAATTGATGCGAGCAGATGCCGGAGTGTGGCGGCTAGAGGAATTTCACAGTAACTTCATTGCAGTGTCAATGTAAGCCTTACTTATGACGAATAAATAAACTTTAACTTTAGTAAGGCGTTTGATAAGGTTCACCATGGTATGCTTCTGCAGAAAATGCAGATGTATGGGATTGGTGGTAATTTAGGTACTTGGATCAGGAATTGGTTAGCAGATAGGAGACAGAGGGTGGTGGTTGATGGTAATTATTCATCATGGAGTTCGGTTACGAGTGGTGTGCCTCAGGGATCTGTTTTGGGGCCACTGCTGTTTGTAATCTTTATTAATGATCTGGATGAGGGTATAGTTGGGTGGATTAGTAAGTTTGCTGATGACACCAAAGTCGGAGGTGTGGTAGATTGTGAGGAAGGGTGTCGAAGTTTGCAGGGTGACTTGGACAGGTTGCAGAGCTGGGCTGCGAGGTGGCGGATGGAGTTTAATGCGGAGAAGTGTGAGGTAATCCATTTCAGTAGGAATAACAGATGTGTTGAGTATAGGGCTAACGGGAGGACTTTGAATAGAGTGGAGGAGCAGAGGGATCTAGGTGTATGTGTACATAGATCCCTGAAAGTTGGGAATCAAGTAGATAAGGTTGTTAAGAAGGCGTACGGTGTCTTGGCGTTTATTGGTAGGGGGATTGAATTTAGGAGTCGCAGCGTCATGTTGCAACTGTACACAACTCTGGTGCGGCCGCACTTGGAGTACTGTGTGCAGTTCTGGTCCCCACATTACAGGAAGGATGTGGAGGCTTTGGAGAGGGTGCAGAGGAGGTTTACCAGGATGTTGCCTGGTATGCAGGGGAGGTCCTATGAGGAGAGACTGAGGGATTTGGGGTTGTTTTCACTGGAAAGAAGGAGGCTAAGAGGGGATCTTATTGAAACATATAAGATGATTAGAGGTTTAGATAGGGTGGATGGTGATAGCCTGTTTCCTCGGATGGAGAAAGCTAGCACGAGGGGGCATGGCTTTAAATTAAGGGGGGGTAGTTATAGGACGGATGTCAGGGGCAGGTTCTTTACCCAGAGGGTGGTGAGGGACTGGAATGCCCTGCCTGCTGCAGTTGTAAATGCGCCTAGTTTGGGGGCGTTTAAGAGATTGGTGGATAGGTTTATGGACGAAAAGGGATTGGTTTAGATTAGTGGGTCAATGTTTTTTTTTAAAAATAAGACTGGTCGGCGCAACATTGTGGGCCGAAGGGCCTGTTCCGTGCTGTAATGTTCTATGTTCTATGTTCTATGTTTAACTTTAAGAGGGGGAGAGGTTCAAGACAGAGATATGGAACAGTCACTTCTCGCAGACGGTTGTGAATCTGTGGAACTCACTGCGCTAGATTGCAGTGAATGCAGAATCAATCAATGGATTCAAGAAAGAGATAGATAAATATTTGATCAAAAGCAGAATAAAGGGGAAAAGGCAGGTGTAGGCAGGTAAAGAGGGGTATGGACCAAATGCGGGCAACTGGGATTCGCTTAGTGGTAAAAACTGGGTGGCATGGACAAGTTGGGCCGAAGGGCCTGTTTCCATGCTGTAAACCTCTATGACTCTAATTGGAGTTAGGATCTGCCATGATCATATAGAATGGGCTTGAAGACTGAATTGCTGACCCTCGCTCTTAATTCCTATCTTCCTATGCGCTCCAGTTTCCTCCCAAAGTCCAAAAGAAATGCTAGTTAGATGCATTGGCCATGCTAAATTCTCCCTCAGGCTACCTGACCAGGCACCGGAGTGTGCGACAAGGGGGATTTTCACTGTAATTTCATTGCGGTGTTAATGTAAACTTGTGACACCAATAAATAAGCATCAAAAAATGTTGTTGTCTGGCCAAATGGAGCAATTAACCTACGATATCCACTTGGATTTCCAGGGGATAATGAGCAGAACCCTTAAAGCAATGGGGCAAGTGGCTGAACTCAACTATCCATCTGTCACATTTCTTCAGGGGATCCACCAATCTCCCACTAACCCAACCAGAGGTAGAGCGCAATGGAATCCACAACAATTGTTAATCATTCAAGAAGCTTTGACAGGCGCGTAAAAAAATGCAAAATCACGTAAATGGGGACCAGTGTTCACTTTGCAGAATCATTGTCATTCAGTAATAATATGCATTGAAATGAATTAGCCCTTCAACTGATTAATATTTAAGAGTCAGCTATGGAAGAGTGAATTTAAGATAACCCGTTACTCAACATCTCGCTTCCCAAGACAATTCTGTGGAGCTTTTTGCTGAGAGGATCTCTGAGAGAATGAGTGATCTTTTAAATTAAAATGCCCGGTTCAACAGCATCGATATTACTTTATTGCTGAATATAATTTAGCCTAGTGGTCTGCATTCTGGAGCAAACTTCCTTAAAGCAAGAGGCTTAGAAGGGGCAGAATTTGTGAAGTGCGTATAAGAGGGTTTCTTGAAACAATATGGGGATAGTCTAACCAAAAGACGGACCATACCAGACCTTATTTGGCAAATGAACCTGACCAGGTGACTGAACTTTCAGGAGGAGAGCATTTTGGATACAATGATCACAATCCCTTAAGTATTAAGATAGCTATTAATAAGGAGAAGTCAACACCTCGTGGGAAAGTACTAAATATGCAAGGAATAGAGGAATCCAGACCAAGGCAAGCAGAAGAGATTAGTTTAATTTGATTTGATTGATTTGATTTATTATTGTCACATGTATTAGTATACAGTGAAAAGTATTGTTTCTTGCATGCGTTATAGACAAAGCATACCGTTCATAGAGAAGAAACGGAGAGAGTGCAAAATTTAGTGTTACAATCATAGCTAGGGTGCAGAGAAAGATCAACTTAGTGCGAGGTAGGTCCATTAAAAAGTCAGGTGGCAGCAGGGAAGATGCAGTTCTTGAGTCGGTCAGTACGTGTCTCCAGCCTGTAGTATCTTTTCCCCAACAGAAGAAGGTGGAAAAGGGAATGCCCGGACAGCGTGAGGTCCTTAATTATGCTGGCTGCTTTCCCAAGACAGCAGACAGAGTCAATGGATTGGAGGCTGATTTAAATGATAGTTTGGGCTACGTTCATAACCTTCTGTAGTTTCTTATGATCTTGGACAGAGCAAGAGCCATATCAAGCTATGATACAACCAGAAAGGATTTGAGTTTGGCATCACGTTCTGCATGACATCATGGGCTGAAGGGCCTGTTCCTGTACTGTATGTTCTAAACATTTAAAATATGAAGAAAAATATTTGTTGAATAAAAAATTGAAGTGCCCTGTCAATCTTTGAATATATACTTGAAAGCAGCCAAAAAGCTTAAAGGGCTTTCCTTTATAAATTGAGGCAGATATATTCAATCCAACACCCAGAGAATTTAGGCTGTAAAACTATATAAAATTCAATTCTTTCTGGGACATTGAGGCCATCACATTTTGAACCATTCAACATCAAACCTTTTGATGTTCAGGAGGAAAATATTTTCCTCAAGGAACACTATCAGCTGGCAGCTAACAAAGCAGTCCCGCTGACACAGGCCTTAAAACATACCATACAGCCATCTGAAAGCCCACAGCCCCGATTACGACACACTCCATATGGATGGCAGCCCTACTTTTCAATGGTACACCTCCTGGTTGACTGCAGACATCACCTCCAGAGTGGTGAGGCCCCAGGTTCCAGCCTTCCCCAGAAAACTTGGACAATCCCCAACCGCTGGAAGGTGTATCCGGGACAATGGGGCCACTTTCTCCATGAGTGGAACAAGAGGAGCAACTCAGATTGTGGCTGCGGCCAATCAAATAAGGCCATCACCCAGATAGTGAACTCCTACCCTGGAAGATCCATTCCAAACAGCATCACAACCATTCACTCTGCATCAATGGGCTGTTAACCTCGATGTAGAACCACAACTATAAGAAATGTATATCCCTGGTTGCACTGAGAGTGTTGTGGTGAGTCCTCTTCCTGACCTGTTGCAGCCATTCTGATGGTATTGCTCCCGCAGTCACAATGGATGTGACATTCCCAATGTTTGGCATCACCTCTCAGTCTTTTGGCTAAGACTGAGCCTCAGATCCAGCCCAAGATCAGGTGTAATGCCTTATCTTGTCAGCTTGGACCTTATCTTAGAATCCCTACAGTGCAGAAGAGGCCATTCGTCCCATTGAGTCTGCAACAACTCTCTAACAGAGTATTTCACCAGACCCTCTTTTCTGCCCTATCTCCGTAATACAACAAACATTTCTTGTGGCTAATCCATCTAACCCACACACTTTGTGACGTTATAAAACAATTTGGCATGGCCAATCCATCTAACCCATACATTTTGGAACTCTAAGGGGAAATTTAGCGTGGCCAATCCATCTAACCTGTACATTTTGGGACGCTAAGGGATGATTTAGCATGGCCAATCCATCTAACTCACACATTTTGGCACACTAAGGAACAATTTAGCATGGTCAATCCATCTAATCCACACATTTTGGAACTCTAAGGAACAATTTAACATGGCCAATCCATCTAACCAGCATGTCTTTCAGACTGTGGGAGGAAACCAGAGCACCCGGAGGAAACCCACGCAGACATGGGGAGAATGTGCAAACTTCACACTGACAGTGACTCAAAGCCAGGAGTGAACTCGGGTCCCTGGTGCTGAGAGGCAGCAGCGCTAACCGCTGTGCCACTGTACTGCCCCTTGTTTGTCTCTCTTGTGGGGACCGTGAATTGGATTCAATTGGAATTTGAGTTTTTTCTTGGAGCAAGCAAGGACTTGGAGTTCCGCCCAGTTCATTCTGAACATTGGCTTTATAACTTTAAGGAAGGAGTAAAAAACTAAATTAAAAAGAAAACGCTGATCCAACAATAATGACAAAACAGTTATACATATAAAAACACACACACATATATATATCGTACATCAAATCTGGATGTTGTATGACATATAGGGAACATGGATTTTCCAACATCATCATGACCCATCTTATCCTCTGTGGGAGAGATAGTGTAGGTCTGGGTGGTGTTGATATGTGCTCTGTGATTTACTGTAGCAATCCTGCAGACGCACCATGTAGGAAGTGGGCAGGGTGAACGTAGAGTTAAGTGACAGTGGTGCCAATCAAGTAAACTGTTCGGTCCACTCTTGGTGTTATTGAATGTTCCACGTGTTGTTCCAACTACACTTATCCAGTCAAGTCATCTGTATCCAACTGCACTCCTAACTTGGGCCTTGTAAATTATTGTGCCTAATATTCGAACAATGCAAACAGCAATGGATGTAATTTCCTCTTTGCAATCCTCTTTCCATGTATGGCTGGGCACATTCTGTGCTCCCAGGCAACAGGAAAGAAAGGGATATGGATTAATGGCACAGCGCACATCTGAACACATTGCCAGCCCTCTCTCCAAATCTCCCAAAGTCAAGGCCAATGGTTTTAAAGACAGAGAAAGAACACTGATTGTTCTCATTTTAACAGGATGAATGTTCAAGTGAAGATCAAGTTGAACCACAAACTACTCAAATATTTCAGTTCCCCTACAATCCTTTCAACAACTTCTGACAGGGAACTTTAAATAAGTGACAAGCAGCGTTGTATTCCCGAAATTTGTTATTAAACAATACTCCCACATGTTGGAAGATTTCTATGTTTTATACAATTCATTTTTACAGTTCTGAAGTGGTTTTGGCACTTGTTGAGAATATGACAGCACATTCGAAGAATTGTTCATGATCGGATTATTTGTATTATCGAGGTTAAAGAAACACGGGTGAAGGGCATGGCTTGATTTAGTAACAAGGAGAACTATCGCCCTCTGTGGAAGGAGACAGGGATGGAGAAGAACCTCCTTGTGAGACTACACCTGAGCATGGACAATTCTCTATCAATACGTCCAGGCAGCAGGCGATCGAGTGAATCATCCGGCCTGACTGTATGCCCCACTTCCACGGGTGTGTTTGTGGCCGGGTGTCCTTGCAGAGAGAGCACGCGATGCCTGCTGTCACCATCGAGCCCTTCTGTGCCCAGTGGGTGCTGCGGAGACTGAGATGTTGTATCAAACCCTTTAATCACATTTTAGAATAGAATTCTACAGTGCAGAAAGAGGCCATTCGGCCCATTGAGTCTGCACTGGCCACAATCTCACCCAGGCCCAATCCCCATAACCCCGTGCATTTATCCTAGCAAGTCCCCCTGACACTAAGGGGCAACTTGGCATGGCCAATCCAGCAAACCCGCACATCTTTGGACTGTGGGAGGAAGCTGGAGGAAACCCACACAGACACGGGGAGAACATGCAAACGCCACACAGACAGCGACCCAAGCTGCAAATTGAACCTGGGTCGCTGGAGGTGCAAGGCAGCAGTGCTAACCAAGGTGCCACCATGCCATGAATAGGCATAAAGAGAATTGGAGAGAAGCCAACTTGTTTTGTTGTTTTAAATTTGCACTGAGATTCCTTTTGTGTTCATGCAGTATCTCTCTGAGGGGCTGCCTTTGGACTTTTCCTTTAATTTGTAAATTTAGTTTTACTAATTTGCCCCAAAATGGTAATGAGAAAGACCTCTGGGACGCCGAGTGTTTACTCGGTAGGGAGCAGTCATACTCACTGTTGCATTCTGTAAATAAACCAACTATCGAGGACTGGATTTACATCTAGGATTGTACTTCAACACCTGTTTTGGGGCCAGATTATCAGGAATGAAGATTACGTTATGATTGATAGAAGCTCGTTGTTCTCTGTTGCAATTTGTAAGCTTTCAAAGTTGCCTTGGTCTCAGTGGGCAGTGCCAGTTATTCACCCACTAACCAGCTGATGCACCACCTGATCACAATGTTGCTCTGTTCATGGAACTGTCAGAGGGTAATCAGAAACATGGGCACCGATATCAGTGAGACCGATGTGGAGAGACTGACAGAAGGTGAGTGAGGAACAGGTTATCGACAGTGTTAAATCTCACTTGGTACAGCACAGGAATGGCCCTTCAGCCCACAGTGACGTGCCGAACATGCTGCCAAATTAAACTAATCCCGTTTGCCTGCCCTGGGTCAGTGGCGGATTAACTATCACCCGGACCCCTAGGCTGAGCTTTAGTAAAGCCCCCTGACCTTGCCCACCCTTCATTGAATAGAATAAAGTGACGTTAAGTGACGTTAGATAACTTATATCGTTGTACAATGTCTAATGTACTATATGTATAATATCATAAAGTTATATGAATCAATTACAGCCCTTTTATTCATTTATTTTTCATTTTCTTTGCATTTGTACTTTAAAAAGCTTCCGTGTTTTTTGATTTACAGCATGTAAGTCAACAGATCGAAGCGTGTCTGATTCAATATGCATGAGTGCCAGATGACTAAGTTTCTCATCGCTCGTTGTTGAGCGCAAATAGATTTTGATCCTTTTTTTGCGCTCGGGCCCCCATCCCTTCCGTGCCTCTAGGCTTAAGCCTACTCAGCCTAATGGTTAATCCACCACTGCCCTTGGTTCATATCCCTCTTTTCATTGCAAATTCATGTACTAATCTAAAAGCCCCTTAAACACCCCTATCGTATCTGCCTCCAACACCAGCCCTGGTAGCACTCCAGACACAGGGCGGCACAGTGATTAACATTGCTGTCTCACAGCGCTAGGGACAACAGGTTCAATTCTTCGCTTGGGTCACTGTCTGTGTGAAGCCTGCACATTCTCCCCATGTCTATGTGGGTTTCCTCTGGGTGCTCTGGCTTCTTCCCACGGTCTAGTTAGGTGCATTGGCCGTACAAAATTCTCCCTCAGTGTGCCCGAACAGGTACCCAGAGTGTGGCAATGAGGCGATTTTCACAGTAACTTCATTGTAGTGTTAATGTAAGCTTACTTGTGACACAGAAACAAAAGTTAAATCACCACGTTCTGTGTAAAAAAAACTCCCCTCACATCTCCTTTGAACTTTCCCCTCTCACCCTGAGTGCATGACCTTTTAATCATCCCTTTTAATCATCTTCCTCTTTGCTACCTAGAGAAGTCTAGCAGTGTCTAAGAATAGAGAAAACTCTAAAGAAAACAGCCTTGTGTTATCTCTGTTGAGATTTAAAAAGGTAAAGGTTATTACAATTAAACGGTGTCCTTCTTGAACTCCATAGATAATTGTACATTTTCACTCATGTTAAAGTCAACACAGCCAGTGAGGCATAGAACCTACAGTGCAGAAGGAGGCCATTCTGCCCATTGAGCCTGCACCGACAACAATCCCACACAGGTCCTATCCCCATGTATTTGCCCTCCTAATCCTGAGGGGCAATTTAGCCTGGCCAATCAACCTAACCTGCACATCTTCGGACCATGGCAGGAAACCGGAGCATCCGGAGGGAACCCAAGCAGACAGGGTGAGGACGTGCAAATTCCACACAGACAGTCACCCAAGGCCGGAATTCGGCCCATCGAGTCTGCACTGACCACAATCCCCACCCAGGCCCTATCCCATAACCACAGACATTTACCCTGCTAATTCCCCTGACACTAGGGTCAATTTAGCATGGCCAATCAACCTTACCTGCACACCTTTGGGCTGTGGGAGGAAATCGGAGCAGCTGGAGAAAACCCTCTAGGGTCCACACAGACAGTGTCCCAAGCCAGGAATCGAACCCGGGTCTTGGGCGCTGTGAGGCAGCAGTGTGAACCACTGTGCCACCCAATAGTGATGGCCATTACAGACAGGTAATGGATGAGAAACATTTGCAAGGTATTTACTATCAAGGAGATATATTCAGCTGATCCTCAATTTCTGGATAAGTACTAGTTTGAAAGCCTAGTTTTGATATTTCTGGCTACTTCTGCAATGAGGGGCCTGTGTGTATATTTTTTAGCTATTTTAGCTGCAGCGGCTGCCTGGTTTGTGTGTCAAACATGAAAGTAAATAATATCCAACCGTATAATTATTTTTACACAGCGCACACAATACAGCTCAGCACCCGTGCCTGAACCAATTGCTTGTAGCGTCTGCCTCCCTCTGGCAATCTGGACTGAGTGCACACAGGAATGGACCTTCTGTCTCCTGAGCTGTGAGCCGATTTTGACACAGTAGGGTGTTGGGATATTTACTTTCTCCCCTACGCTCTGCAAGTCAAAAAGGTCTGGAGGTGTTTTGCAGGGGGAGAGAAAAAAACCGTACGCTGTGCACCAGTGTTCAAGTGCTTTGAATTTCTTGTTGAACAACCCAGGTGTAATGGTTCAGATCAAATAGCTGAAAGCAGCAGAGTGGTGATGAGCTCTCACTGCTTTTTTTTTATAACAGCCTCTCGCTATAAGTGGCCTGATCCCCATCGGCCCTCGATTGCACCAAATGACAATATTTGGAACCTCAAAGCGTAACAGTCATTATGAGGAGGAATGAATCGCTATTACCCTGCAGGGTGCATTATTTTTGTCACAGATTAGACAAATTGGTGTGCTGATTTTTCTGTTGGCAGCAAGAATTAATGAATGTTTCACCACTTGAAAAGAAAATAAGAACAGCAAACTCCAGCCTTTCGCATCGATGGCCACTTTCGAAGTAAACAGTCGTATAAATCATGTCAGTTTTTTGCAATGCTCGGCAATGATTTGTTCTGGCGTTAGAACAGCAAGGTGCTATCCCCTATGCCCCTTGTTAAAATCAATCAGGAACCCTGTCCTGCTTTCTTTAGATTTTTAACTGAGAAAATGAGGGGAGTCCTGATAGAGGTCTATAAAATTAGGAGAGGTAGAGATAGGGTTGGCAGTCAGAATCTTTTTCACAGAGTTGAAATGTCTCGCAGAGTCATATAGAACCCTACAATGCTGAATGAGGCCATTCGGCCCATCGAGCCTGTATCAACAGCAATCCCACCCCTCGTTTTGACCCTGTTCATCCTAAAAGGCAACTTAGCATAGCCAAGCAACCAATCAGTGAAAGGGTAGGGTGGCACATTGGTTAGCGCCGCTGTCTCACGGCGCCAGGGACCCAGGTTCAATTCTGGCCTCGGGTGACTGTCTGTGTGGAGTTTGCACGTCCTCTCCTGTCTCTGCGTGGGTTTCCTCCAGGTGCTCCAATTTCCTCCCACAGTCCAGAAATGTGCGGTTAGGCGGATTGGCCGTGCTAAATTGACACTGAGGCCGGGATTTTACCGGCACGCCAGCCCCGATTCTGGGGGCGGGCTCGGCTCGGAGAGCGATATTCTAGAAACACAGAAAAACTACAGCTCAAACAGGCCCTTTGGCCCACAAGTTGCGCCGAACACGTCCCTATCTACCAGGCATAGCTTTAACCCTCTCAGTTCCATAGCTTATCCAAAAGCCTTTAAGAGGCCCTGTCGCATCCACTTCCGCCACCACAGCCGGCAGCCGATTTCACTCGCCCCCGCCCCCCCCTCTGGGTGAAAAACTTACCCCCTGACATCTCCTCTGTACCTACTCCCCAGCACCCTAAACCTGTGCCTGTTGTCCTCGGGTGGGATTGTGCGAAACTTGGGCAGATGTGCTGGTAATGGTCCGCCCTGAGTGTCAGGGGAATTAGCAGGGTAAATGTGTGTGGTTACGGGAGAGGGCCTGGGTGGGATTGTGGTCAGTGCAGGCTCGATAGGCCTCGATAGGGATTCCTATGAACCCCCCACCCATAGAAATTACCTTTAATGGGAAAATTAAGGCACTGGGCAAAAATAAAGACTGATTAAGCTCTGCAGCTTAATTGATGATTTGTTTACTTTTTTTCTCCCTCAATAAAGTACAATGAAACAGAATAAAGTGTTGGAGATGAACCTCAAGATGCCAACGATTGCAGCCGGAGTATCTTAGGATGCTTGGAATTACTGCTAACCATTTAAAAAATGGAGACACGGGGACCTTATTATGTGCATTTCAACACCAAGAATAATTTTGCTAATTTAAGAAATATCTTGCCGGCAGCTGGAGTCACCCCCTGAGTGGGATTGGATCGCAGCCATCCAATCAGAGCGACACTCGTGGGGGGATCAGCAAGGCGCACATTTCAACCCAGCTCTGGCCAACCACTGAGGCGATCCTCCGCCGCCTTCTCACGATTGGCTAACTGCCACAGAACAGCGGGCCAAACACTGCGGGAATGCCGTTGGGAGACGCCAGAGGAAGCGAGCGAACCCACCCCCGCCGTTAGCGGCAGAGAGGGAAACCAGACGTAGCGAGGGCGATGTGTCTCTGGCAGTGACAGATATAGGCCATGGCCCCCACCATAGTCGGAGGCCACTTTGGAAGTAAACAGTCGTACAAATCATATCAATTTTTGCAATGCTTGGCAATGGCTTGCGATGGCATTAGAACAGCAAGGTGCCATCCCCTATGCCTTTTGTTAAAATCAATCAGGCACCCGCCCCTGCCTTCTTTAGATTTTTAACTGGGGAAATGAGGGGAGTCCTGATAGAAGTCTATAAAATTATGAGAGGCAGAGATAGGGTTGAGAGAATCTTTTTCCCAGAGTTGGAATGTCTAATAGAATCATAGATTCCCTACAGTACAGAAGAGGGTGGCACGGTAGCACAGTGGTTAGCACTGCTGCCTCACAACGCCAGGGACCTGGGTTCGATTCCCGGCTTGGGTCAGTGTCTGTGTGGAGACTGCATGTTCTCCCCGTGTCTGCGTGGGCTTCCTCCGGGCATTCCGGTTTCCTCCACAGTCTGAAAGATGCACTGGTTAGGTGCAATGGCCACGCCAAATTCTCCCTCAATGTACCCAAACAGGTGCCTGAATGTGCTGACTAAGGAATTTTCACAGTTACTTCACTGCAGTGTTAATGTAGGCTTTCTTGCGACTAATAAATTAGCTTTAGGAGGCCATTTGGCCCATCAAGCCTGTAGCAACAACAATCCTGCCCAGCCCATATCCTCTTGACACGAAGAGGCAGTTTAGCATCCTTAGTCCGCCCAACCCGCACACGGGGAGAATGTGCAAAACTCCACACAGCCACCCGAGGCTGGAATTGAACTTGGGTCCCTGGTGCTGTGAGGCAACACTGCTAATCACTGTATCCCCGTGCCACCCTAGGATGGCATGCACTTAAGGTGAGAGGGGGGTGTGAGGGGCAAGTTTTTTTGCTCGGAAGGCAAGATTCTACAGCCAGGGGCATTTTAGGGGCTTTTAGATGAGCACATGGATACGCAAGGATGAGAGTGTATGGAGCAAGGGCAGACGGATGGGATTCGTTTAACTTGGTGTCTTGCGTAGCACAACATTGTGGGCCGAAGGGCCTGTACCCGGGCTGTTTTATGTTCTAAATTAACATATTTGGTATTGCGGTTCGAGAAAATCTGCTGGGTATAGTTGCGTACCATCATAGCAGTGCCAAAGGAGTTTCCATTTCTTGGATAGATCTGTGCAGAGGCATCAATCATGTTACAAAATCCATTGAATAACACAAAACATGCAAAATATGGGATTCAACCTGATACTCAACTATTCCGGCCAAAATGATTTTCTCGTGAGTCACCAACAACTTAAAAATAAATCGTAAAACTGCGAACTTGTTCCCATTATCAGCCGTAACCATGGCAACGTCTTCACTGACTGCCCTAAACATTCTGGGACATAAACACAACAATAATAAAAAAAAAAGCTCGCTGCAACTGCACGGCTGACTCACAGAAATACCCAGAATAAAATGGTGTAAACACCGCTTAAATCAACCCGAAACCAACCTGAGGTAAAGGAACAAGGGAATAAGTTGCATTTATATAGCACCGTTGCCATGTGGGAAAATGTCCCAAGAAGGGAGGAACTGAACCAAAGGTTGTTCTGCTACAGCCGTACAGAGCATTGTTGAGTTACCGCGGGGCCAGAATTCTCCAGCCTCGCACTGCATCCTGCGAGAATGGAGAATTCGGCGTTCAGCCAAAACTCCATTCACAGCAGCGGGACTGGAGAATCCCAGCTGTGGGCGAGGTCGGAGAATTCCAGCCCACCTTTCAAATGCTGCGTGCGGATTTGGCCTCCATATTTCAGGAAGGGCGTAAACCCATTGATGGTGGATGATGATGGAGGTGGTTCAGAGGAGGTTAACTGGGTTGATGACTGGACTAAGTCGATTGTCTAATGAGGGAAGGTCAGACAAACTGGGCTTGCTTCCGCTGGAGTTGAGAAGGCGAGAGAGGTCACACGGCACCAGGTTAGAGTCCAACAGGTTTATTTGAAATCACAAGCTTTCGGAGCACTGCTCCTTCCGCAGGTAAAGGGGAGAGAGGTGGGCAGACACAAAAATATACAGGCGGAGTGACCATAACCCAACACTCACAGTGCAGTGCACTGTCTGCACTTGTCCATTGACATTCTTGATTACTATCATCACTTGCTTTGTGCCTGTGTGCCTCTCTCCACTTCACCTGATGAAGGAGCAGCGCTCTGAAAGCTTGTGATTGCAAATAAACCTGTTGGACTATAACCTGGTGTCGTGCGACATCTCATCTTGTCCACCCCAGCCCAGCACCAGCATCTCTACATCATGGAATTTGGAAGAGCGAGGGGGTGACTTGATTGAAGTCTATAAGACTCTGAGCTGTCTTGACAAGGTGTTGCGCAAGTCCCGAGTGAGGGGGCATGGTTTTAAAATGAGGGGTCGCCCTCACAGCGCACAGATGAGGAGAATCTTTTTTTCTCTCAGAGGAGTTGCGCAACGTAAAAGAAAAATCTTGGCCCCAGTTTCAGTGAGGAACTGACTTAGAGGAGAGCAGACATCTTGGAAGGTCATAGGGTAGGAGGAAGTTAGGGAGAGTAGGAAGGGTGACCCAAGAGACAATGCACTGTGAGTTAAACATCACTGCCTGGATGTTGAGTGATGTCTGTTTGGAACGATGAAAGGAAATGATGGCCAGAAGAGGAGGAGACTTTTGACAGGTCCTACTGCCTTATTCCAATGCTGCGTGCGGATTTGGTCTCCATATTTCAGGAAGGGCGTAAAGCCATTGATACCGAATGATGGTGAAAGTGGTTCATGGGAGGTTAACTGGATTGATAACTGGACTAAGCCGATTGTCTAATGAGGAAAGGTTAGACAAACTGGGCTTGCTTCCACTGGAGTCTAACCAGTTGTGGTGTGGTATCATTGTGCATTTTAAACAATTTACTTTGTGCCTGTGGCCCAGTTTAAGGCGGTGAGGTAAATGGAACAAAACAGTTTTCCATTGTGGATCAGAAGCCCAACTCACAGCAACTTTGATAAAATAATTGCGCAGTAATTGAATTACAAGTGTATTCCACAAGCACAGTAAATCTTCATAAGTCCCTGGTGACATATTTTCTGACAATTGCATCAATTAAATATGGTATTTATAAACATCATATGCAGCACTTTAAATGTTAACAGTTGCCTATAATCTAATGTGTGCGTGCAAAGAATTCTGCTTTTAAAAAATAACTCCACTCACTTAAACTGTTGTTACTTTTATAGTAAAAAGTCTGACAACACCAGGTTGAAGTCCAACCGATTTATTTGACAGTAAACTCACAAGCTTTCGGGGCTTGTCCCTTCGTCAGATGAATGGAGAGTTCTGGCCTCAGACAGAGCATATAACAACACAGACAGTTTACAGATTACTGATTAGAATGCGAATCTTTACAACTAAGCTGGTGCATTCTAACACATTCTAGTCAGTAATCTGTAAACTGTCTGTGCTGTTATATGCTCTGTCTGAGGCCAGAACTCTCCAGTCACCTGATGCAGGGGCAAACCCCAAAAGCTTGTGAGTTTACCATCAAATAAATCGGTTGGACTTAAACCTGGTGTTGTCAGACTTCTGGATTGATAACTTCTGGATTGCGTTTACCCCAGTCCAACGCCGGCAACTCCACATCATGGTTATTTTATTGGACAGAGAGGGGTAACTTCCCCTTTTACCACCTCTCAGCCTTTTTTTCATTCGTTTGTGAGACATGGGCATCGCTGGTTGGGCCAGCATTTATTGCCCGAGGGCAGTTGAGAGTCAACCATGGCTCTGGAAATTTCAGCCTGCTCCTGCAACAATCCCACCCAGACCCTGTCCCCATAACCTCATGCATTTACTCTGCTAATCCCCCTGACACTAAGGGGCGATTTAGCATGGCCAATCAACCTTTGGACTGCGAGAGGAAACTGGAGCAAACACACCCTCCATGTACAAACTCCACACAGAGGCTGGAATTGAATCCAGTTCTCTGGCGCTGCGAGGAAGCAATGCTAACTACTGTGCCCCCATACTGCTCTTAACCTTACCTAAACGACATTAGTGAACGAGATGAGTTTTTCTGACAATCGATAATGGTTTCATGGTCACCAGTAGATTTTAAATTGAATTCAAATTCCACCAACTGCTCTGGCGGGATTCGAACCTGGGACACCCGAACATTAGTTGAGTTTCTGGATTAATAGTTTAGAGATAAGACCACTAGGTCATCGCCTCTGACCTCAACAAGGTGCATTTTAGAGAAGGACTGATTTAACCCCTTGAGTGTTGTGTCTATGAAGCGTATGCACAAACTGGCTGTCTTGTGAGTTAAAGGGAAAAGAAATTTTTATTTTTCACAAAACATGAGCGAGAAACACAACAAACACCCACTCCTCAATCACGCCAAATACACACTAGGAAATATTATTTTCGAAGGCGTAGTTGAATTCTAATCGGTCCGCAGGCCTGAAGAATTCTCCCTTTCAATGCATTGAAGGAAAATGAATGTCAGGGGTTCCTGGTGATGGATTCACACTTGTTCACCCCAAACAACAGCACGTTCTGGCTTTCCCACCGTTGATCCCCTGTTATAAGGAACTATATTCTTGCAGGTAATATGAACGTGCCCCAGTTCTCTTGCCAAGGATTATTTCTGAGGCAGGGGGTCCTCCCTTCTGTCGGGCAAGCTTTCCACTGGTCTTTGTATCTCAAACTGACTTACTGTGTGGTTTTTTATGGAATAATAGGGTGTTGCTTATCACCAAACAGTCCTGTGACAACGATGTATTAAGAAGTCTCACAACACCAGGTTAAAGCCCAACAGATTTATATGGTATCACAAGCTTTCGGAGCGCTGCTTCTTCATCAGCTGAGTCATTCTGCCTGCCTCAGTCCAACATTGACATCTCCACATCAACAATATCGATGTATTCCATTGTTTATACAAATGGTCATACACCATTATCACGCAATGGGGAATAAGTGATGGTCTTTCACATTTGCTTGCGAGATTTTATGTTGGCAGATATTGAGTCTAGGGTGACCACTGTGTTTGAGTTTCTGTAAATAACTAGACAACAATACCTGTAAATTCAACAAACGATTATGTTGCACTTGCATCTCTTCAGTGGAAGGTCCTGTAAAAGAACATTTACATTTTAATGATTTTACAGACATGATTTCATCCTTGTCTGTATGAAAAACACCAAGAAAGTCACCTGACTCCCCAGGGCTCCATTTTGTTGAGGTAAATTGTCCATCTAGGCTTGTGTATCCTATACTACGATTTGGTTGGCTCCATTGTGGAGATAGGCAAGTCCCATTCCTTCACAACTTTTATGGAGGCAAGGCAGTCCTTCATGGTTCATAACGCCACAGAGGTGTCATGGACCATAATCTGCATGCGGTAATCTCATGCTCAAATATAAAAAAGTGCAATTGACAGTATAGATCAGAGAGCCAGAGTTATCAATCCAGCAATATTTCTCCTGGGGCCTAGATATTTCAACAGATTAATGATTTTCTGGGCTCTCAGCCATGTGTTATTATGTATTTTTATCTGAGAGTCCAGAAGTCCATTGGAGTACTGAAACACCTGATAAAGAGGGTTCAAGGGATTGTGGTTCCTATTATTAATATTTTAGAGGATCTGGATGCAGTAAAAAGTAGATTTCTTTGGGAAAGTTATCACTTAGAAATTAATTTTTGTAAGCATTTTAAACACATTGTACTGTCATTATAGATTTTCTTGGTTCTTTACAGTGTATAGTGTGCGAATTGGCATGGAAGTACCATAGCTTGGCATGGGGAGAATGAGGGGACATAGGGATGGGTGGAGGAATACCTTGGGATGAGGGACTTGAGAGTCCAGAAAGGTTGGTTGATGGGGCATAAGAGATTGTAGGGGATGGATTGGTGGCATATTTTGACATGGGAGGGCAAAAGTGGTCACAGGATGTGTGGAGGGCTATGAGGTAGCACGGATGAGGCATTGGTAGTGTATGGGAGATATACAGTGCAGAAATGGGCCCTTTAGTCCAACTGTCCATACTGACCTCAGTAAACTGAACTAGTCCCATTTGTCCACATTTGGCCCATGTCCCTCTAAACCTTTCCCACCCAACATGGGCCTTTTAAACAACGTACCTCTGCACCCTACAGCTAGATTGACCACCCCCCTCTACCCCCACACCACCCAATGAAATTCCTAAACTGGTGGGCACTTTCTCCTGACTTAGAATCATAGAATCATAGAAAATCTAAAGCACAAACAAGCCTTTCAGTCCACAAGTTGCGCCGATCATATCTCTACTTACTAGGCTTACCTATAACCCTCAATCCTATTAAGTCCCATGTACTTGTCCTGTTATCTGTCTCGGCGATGAAAATATAGCTGTAAGAATCATGAGCAAATGTGCTGTGGATGGGGCTGGGTTTGAACTCAATGCACTCATGAGAAGAACCAAGGATTTCTCCCTGACATAGGTTCCCTCATTCTCAATTAATGCTCCTTTTGTTAAATGTTCTGCAAATGTTACTCTTGTGAAAGCAGTTAAGCATGCATATTTCTTTGTACACCGCATTGTTAGCTCTGAACACTAAGACACCGCATGCAGTAATACCCAACATAACATGGTGATAGCAACAAGAGTTACGGTTTCCTGTTGGAGAGCTTAATCCTAGCCTGTTAGCTGAGATGGGGTAGATCTTAATCAGACAAAGCTGTAGACAAGGAGCCTGTTATTCCACTGATTTTCATTGAACAAATAGAAGGCCCACGGTCTTTGATGCAAGCGATAATGAAGGTAACTGTTTGTTGTAACTGATAGAGGCTAGCTCATTATTAATGAGTTTGCTGTGCACTACAGTAATTATTCATGACCCAACTATCCTGTGCAAAAACTAATTCAATGTCTTTAGGAGTTCGGGGCACGTTCTACGCTAATCGTTGGGATTCCGTTTTCAAGTGCTTTGCAGCATCATTTCTTTCTAGACATGTTTGCTGAGGTATATTTTCACTTACCCAAATGAAACTCTAATGCCTATAGTCAAATTATATCTAATTATATGCTGTTAGACGCCAGAATTAGGCACCATTCAGAATCTCATGCCATTACACTTTAGTCTTCCACCCACAGTGCATGTTCTATGTAATACTGCGGGGTTCAGATGAAATGTTTTGAGGTCCATCTTTTGCCCTGATGTTCCTCAGTGTTTTTTCTTACATCTATTTATTAGTCACAAAGAGGCTGACATTAACACTGTGAAAATCCCCCAGTCATCACATTCTGGTGCCTGTTCGGGTACACTGAGGGAGAATTTTGCATGGCCAATGCGCCTAACCAGCACATGTTTCAGACTATGCGGGGAATCCGGAGCGCCCGGAATGAACCCACGCAATCCCGGGGAGAACGTGCAGACTGTGTACAGTGACCCAAGCTGGGAATCAAACCCGGCTCCCGGGTGCTGTGAGGCAGAAGTGCTAACCACTGTGCCACTGTGCTACCCCTGACTTCTGTTTGTATCTCATTCGCTGGCTGAGCCTGGTTCGGGCAACCACACCAAGAAACAGCCTTCAGCTGCACAGAACACAGATTTAAGGTCATCGGCAGGAAATCCGGGGAAGAAGTGAGGTATAATTATCCGGTTATTCTGATCTGGAATCCAACTACCGAAAGGATGGTGGAAGCAGATTCAATAGTAGCTTCCGAAAGGAATTTTGAGACAATAAAAAGGGACGGGAGGGTAAGGCTAAATTGGAAAAGACGGGCTGAAAAGTCTCCTCATGTTTTCTGCGATCCAACAATGTGTGGATTAGGTTGATTGGCTATGCTAAATTCCCCATAGTGTCAGGGGGATTAACGGGGTAGATACATGTGGTTACGGGATAGAGCCTGGTTGCTGCTGCAGCCTTGATGGTCCGAATGTCCTCTTTCTGCACTGTAGGGATTCTATGATTCTACGATGCTTTCATTGTTCTGATGCAATTATAGACCTTGAGAGGGATTCTCTGGCCGTTCATGCCAGCGGTATTCTCCTATCTGGCTGCAGTGAACGGAAGTTTGGCTGTGTGCCAAATTCTCCGACCTCTCTGGCTGTGACGGTGGGGAAAATTCCAGCCTGGTTCTCATGGTTAAGTTGGAAAGTTCTACCTCTGGAACTCTTCTTCAACTTACTGTTGAGGTTTGGACAAATGGATCGGTGGAGGGGGGAAAGGTTTCTTGGGGTGAGCCCAATGCCAATTTTAAAGAAGACTTTTACACTTGGGTGACAGAGGGCTGTGAGTCCGGGAGAAAGAGGCAGGAGGTCTTGGATTGCTCATCCCAACTCATATTCATCTCAGCTAAATGGATAGCGGAGGAAAAGGAGACTTTGCATTTGTCAACTGCATTGATAGAGCGCAGATCATTACAGATATATACTGTAGCCGCTGTAACATATCTATCCCGTGCTCTGCTACTTAATTCACTGTTGTTTTTGTTTTCGTGTCACACTATTCCCAATTCAGCTATTTGAGGACGTGTTCACTCATAGACCCAACACGATCAGATTCCAGATGATCACCAGATAGTGCGGCTGTAACCTGCTGTGGCCAAACGCCTCATGGTGAAGCTAAGACAGGAACATTTGGACTTCCACATTTAATCATGCACCTGCCCGTGTCTGAAGATAAAGTCGTGTAAGTGACAATGGGCGTTATTAACCTTGCTACAATTTTGGCAGTAAACTATGAGCCATTAGGCTGCCTGAAGAAAGTTGCAGCCAATCTATTGCTAATGATGATGAGATGATTGAGTTTTATGTTAAATTGGACAAGGATCACACATTTTCTGTGTTTATTAGTAGAATTGTTTATAATAAGATGGAATTATATCTTTTCCTTGGATGAAGTGACAAGGTTTACCCCTACCTTTGAGTTGTGCATTCAATGGGGCGGTATGCGGTGGCACAATGGTTAGCACTGCTGCCTCACAGCGTGGTTCAATTCCGGCCTCGGGTCACTGCCTTTGCGGAGTTTGCACATTCTCCCCGTGTCTGCGTGGATTTCCTCCAAGTGTTCTGGTTCCCTCCCCCATTCAAGAGGTGTGCAGGTTAAGTGGCTTGGCCATGCTAAATTGCCCCCTAGCATTCGGGGATTAAAGGGTTAAACACATGGGGTTGCGGGGATAGGACCTGGGTGGGATTGTGTTCGGTGCAGACTTGATGGGCTATATGGCCTCCTTCTGCACTGTAGGGATACCTTGATTCTATGGTGGTGGTTGCAAATCAGCCACTAGGTTGTAGAGATTTTGAGCATTGCTGAAAGAAAGAGGTGTGTTACCATGGCTTTTTGTCTGAACCAGTTAGGATAGATACAAGAATGCCAAATTTCAAAGGAAACAACAATTTATACTGCATGAGAACAGATTGGTTGATAAATCGGTTCTGATTGGTTAAGATGTTACTTGGGCAAATGCAACAGCGAATTATTGCCCCAATGGTTTTTTTATTCAAAAAGTGCAATATCTGGACATATTCCGTTTGCCTGCAGAGGATAAGCCTCTGCATAAGAACACATGTAGTCCAAGCAAGAATAATTGAACTTTGAGCCCGACCTATTCTTAACTTTATTGTTCGTATAATTCTCATCACACTCGGGATTGTTCAGCAAGTGCTGTCCAATCATGGAAGCACATCTAAAGTTAGACATTTGGGATGAGATTCTCCGGCCTCCCACCTGTGTGTTTCCTGCCAGTGGGAGGTGGTGGGTTGTTTATTAGCAGTGGGATTCTCTGGCCCCACTGCTGTCGAAGGGAATTCCATTGACATCACCCCACGCCAGCTGGAAACCTGTTGTGCTCTGATCCCCTGCCTCCTCCCCCCCACCCTCGTGCCTGTGTGGTGTAGGGTGGGCGGGGGGGGGGGGGGGGAGGATGGGTTGTGGGTGACCATTTCTTGGTTGTAGGAGGAGGATAACCCTCTGTGCTGAGTGGTTGGGTACTCTCCTTGCCAGTGGGTATCACTGCTTCCAATGTGGGGTGCGAGAGGGGTTGCTCCCAGTGGCCATAGACATTGGGGCACCCTTTAATCATACAGTGCAGAAGGAGGGCATTCACCCATTGAGTCTGCAGTGAACGCAATCTCACTCAGGCCCTGTTCCCCACAACCCCATGTATTTACCCTAGCTAGCCCCCTGACACAAAGGGGCAAGTTAGTATGGCCAATCCATCGAACCTGCACATCTTTGGACTTTGGAAGGAAACCGGAGTAGCTGGAGGGAAACCGGAGTAGCTGGAGGAAATCTACGCAGACACGAGGAGAACGTGCAAACTCTGTACAGACAGTGACCCAAGCCGGGATTCGAACCTGGGTCTCTGGCGCTGTGAGGCAGCAGTGCTAACCACTGTGCCACCGTGCCTCAGTTAATAAGGGTGCCCCAATCTCTGAACAGCTAGCCTGCTTGGCGTATTGCCAGAGATTATACGGAGATGCCGGCATTGGACTGGGGTAAACACAGTAAGAAGTCTCACAACACCAGGTTACAGTCCAACAGGTTTATTTGGTAGCAAAAGCCACTAACTTTCGGAGAGCTGGCTGTTTCTTCATCAGGCAAAGGGGCAGCCAGCTCTCCAAAAGCTTGTGGCTTTTGCTACCAAATAAACCTGTTGGACTGTAACCTGGTGTTGTGAGACTTCTTACTGTGTCACCAGAGATGCATACATTTGCATCGTCCAGCTGGGAGGCACTGCCAACACCAACAGGAAACAGTCCCGTTTCCCCCCTGGTGCCAGTGGGGGGGAGCTTCATCCCATTGGGAGAATTGCACCCTCTGAGTTCTAACTTCACATGAAAGCAGCAATTCCACTGTACTTGAGTAATAATGGGCTGCAGTTGAAATTAACCAGTCTCAGCTGCTCTTTAACTCAACTATAAAGAGATCAGCATGTCTCCCAAAGCAATACAGGGCTGTGAGGGAATGGTGATCGGGATTCTTCAATGAGTGTTGGAATATACTGGACAGAACAGTATTCAGAGGGGAAATAGGGAGAGTGAAGCGTAGGAAAACACTGTTTTTGGTACAAGCTTATGCTGAAAGGATGAAGAACAAACACAATGCAAAATAAATTGCTAAGTTCAGATCATTCTTGCAACTGGGGAAAAGTGTCATTGGGATTTTGAATGCAGCACAATGGAATTGAGATGCTGAAAATCTCTTGTTAGTATCTAGACCAAAGTGTACTTATTTTCTGCCTTTAGCATTGCTGTCTGACAGCACCAGGGACCCCGGTTCGAATCCCAGCTTGGACCACTGTCGGTGTGGAGTATGTAGGTTCTTCCTCTGAGTGCTCTGGTTTCCTCCCACAGTCCAAAAGATGTACTGGTTAGGGTACATTGGCCATGCTAAAGTTCTCCATTGGTGTACCCGAACACGCACCAGAGTGTGGCGACTAGGGGATTTTCACAGTAACTTCAGTGCAGTGTTAATGTAAGCCTACTTGTGAACTGATAAACTTTAAACACTCTTTAGCACTGTTGCCTCACAGCACTAGAGACCCAGGTTCAATTTCCGCCTTGGGTCACTGTCCATGTGGAGTTTGTACATTCTCCCCATGTCTGCATGGATTTCCTCTGAGTACAGTGGATTCACTCTTCTCCCAGCCTGGAGAGCAGTGAGTTGCTGTCATTCTAGAATGCAAGAAGGTGTTAATGAGCGTATTGATGTGTCGCGGATGTATTGTAGCTTGATATGGCTTCTGCTCTATCCAAGACCGCAATAAACTACAAAGGGTCATGAACGTAGACCAGTCCATCACTCAAACCAGCCTCTCATCTCACCCACTGTCTACACTTCCTGTTGCCTTGGAAAAGTAGCCAGCATAATCAAGGACCCCACACACCCTGGACATTCTCCCTTCCACCTTCTTTAGTCAGGAAAAAGATACAAAAGTCTGAGGTCACGTACCAACCGACTCAAGAACAACTTCTATTCTGTTGCCATCAGACTTTTGAATGGACCTACCTCATATTAAGTTGATCTTTCTCTGCACCCTAGCCATGACTGTAACACCACACTCTACACTCTCTCCTTTCCTTCCCTATGTACTGTATGCTTTCTCTGTTTGGCGCGCAAAAAAGTACACTTTTCACTGTATACTAATACATGTGACAATAATAAATCAAATCAAATCAAAAGTTTTTCTTGTGGTTGTGTAAAAAACAGCTGCATTTTTTCACACATTTTAACATAGAGAGAGAGAGTTCCCATGGAGATGGGCCCTGGCTAATTTCTAACCCCCAGTGGCAGGTTTTGTTTTTTTTTGTAATTGTTCACACGATGTGTATGTTAGTGGCTAATTTGTCCTTAATTGCCCTGAAGAAGGTGGTGGTGAGCTGCCTTCTTGAACTGTTGTGGGTCCTGAAGTGTAGATACGCCAATATGCTGTTAGGAAGGGAGCTCCAGGATTTTCCAAAACTAACACCATCGTGCCTAACTCTAATGTTCATATTTTTTGAAGGCAGAATGTGTGGGCAGAGTTGCACCTTGGTTGTGGCACGTTACATTAAGCAGTATGCAGCAAGCACTCATACGTCAGGCCTCTAAAGAGCCCCATGATTACTCAGAGAAAGGCTGTCAATTTTCTAACAATATTATTAAACTAGAAAGAGTGCAGGAATGATTTACCAGGATGCTACTGGGACTTGATGGTTTGAGTTATAAGAAGAGGCTGGATCGACTGGGCCATTTTTCCCTGGGGTGTAGGAGGCTGTTAGGATGCACTCTCACATACAAACAAAGGAAGACGTGGTCTTTTGAGGAAAGGTTGGACTGTCTAGGCTTGCATCCACTGGAGTTTAGAAGGGTAAGAGATGACCTGACTGAAACCCATAAGATTCTAGGGCGGTGGATAGAGGAGAGCCGGTGGATGTGGTCTTTCTTCATTTTCAGAAGGCGTTTGACAAAGTGCCTCACAAGAGGTTATTGCAGAAGGTAAGGGGGCATGGAGTTGGGGGTAGGGTGTTAGCATGGATAGAGGATTGGTTGTCAAATAGGAGGCAGAGAGTGGGGGTCAATGGGTGCTATTCGGATTGGCGGATGGTGACTAGTGGAGTGCCCCAGGGGTCGGTGCTGGGGCCTCAGCTATTTACCACTTATATAGATGATCTGGAGGAGGGAACCGAGTGTAGGGTGTCAAAATTTGCTGATGACACCAAGATTGGTGGAAAGGCAAATTGTGCGGAGGGTGTGGAGAGTCTACAGAAGGATCTAGATAGGCTGGGCGAATGGGCCAGGAAATGGCAAATGGAATTTAATGTTGGCAAGTGTGAGGTGGTCCACTTTGGTAGGAATAATGGTAGGAAGGATTATTACTTACGTGGAGAAAAACTGCAGCAGGCGACGGTGCAGAGGGACCTCGGGGTCCTTGTGCATGAGTCGCAAAAACCCAGCTTGCAGGTGCAGCAGGTGGTCAGGAAGGCGAATGGGATGCTGGCCTTCATAGCGAGGGGGATTGAATATAGAAGGAGGGAGGTCTTGCTGCGGCTATATAGGGCATTGGTAAGGCCGCAGCTGGAGTACTGTGTGCAGTTTTGGGCGCCGCACTTACGCAAGGATATTTTGGCCTTGGAGGGAGTGCAGAGGAGGTTTACTAGGCTGATGCCGGAGTTGAGGGGGTTGAGCTATGAGGAGAGGCTGAATAAACTAGGCTTGTACTCGTTAGAGTTTAGAAGAATGAGGGGAGATCTCACTGAGACGTATAAGATGATGAATGGGATGGATAGGATAGAGATGGAGAGACTCTTCCCACTCAGAAAGGACAGTAGGACTCGGGGGCACAGCCTCAAGATAAAGGGGGGGCGGTTTAGAACGGAGTTGAGGAAGAATTTCTTCACTCAAAGGGTGGTGAATCTCTGGAATTCTCTGCCCGTTGAAGTGGTGGAGGCTGCCTCGCTAAATATTTTTAAGACGCGGGTTGATGGGTTTTTGATAAGCGAGGGGATTAAGGGTTATGGGGAGAGGGCGGGAATGTGGAGCTGAGCCACGACAGATCAGCCATGATCTTATTGAATGGCGGGGCAGGCTCGAAGGGCTAGATGGCCTACTCCTGCTCCTATTTCTTATGTTCTTATCCCGAAGGAAGCAGAAACAGAAAATAGTAGAAAATCTCAGCAGATCTGACAGCATCTGTGGAGAGGGAATGGAGCCAATGTTTCAAGTCTGGATGGCCCTTTGTCTTTGTTTGAGATTCCAGCATCAGCAGCATTTTGCTTTTAAGATCCTGAGGATTATTGACAGGGTGGATACTGAAAGGATGTTTCCTCTGCTAGGGGAACTAAGGGGATAGGGAGAAAGGGCTGGGTCACTGTTTAAAAATTACAGGTGGCTTATCTAAAACAGAAATGAAGAGAGTCTTTTTCCCTCGGAGGATAGGGAGTCTCTGGAACTCTTTGCCTCAAGAAGGAGTGAAGCCGTGCCTTTGAATATTTTAAAAACAGAGATAGATAGATCCTTGATAAACAAGGTGGTGAAAGATTACCCCCAGGGATGTGGGAATGAGGTTACAATCAGATCAGCCATAATCTTATAGGAGGGTGGAGCAGGCTCGAGGGACCGAATAGCCTCCTCCTAGAGGCTAAGGAAATTCAGCACATTCGCTACAACTCACTAATTTTTACAGATGCCCCATAAAAAGCATCCTTTCCATATGTATCAGAGTTCAGTATGGATCTTGCTCTGATCAAGATTGCAAGAAACCACAGAGGGTCCTGAACGATGCCCAGTCCATCACGCAAACCAGTCTCTGACCCATTGACTATGTCTACACTTCCCACAATCTTGGAAAAGCAGCCAGCATAATTAAGGACCCCATGTACACTGGACATTCTCTCTTCCACCTTCTTCCCTTGGGAAAAAGGTACAAAAGTCTAAGGTCACATACCAACCAGTTAAAAAAACAACTTATTTCCTGCTGCCGTCAGACTTTTGAATGGACCTACCTTGCATTAAGTTGATCTTTCTCTACACCCTAGCTATGACTGTAACATTACATTCTGTACCTGCTCCTTTCCGTCTCCCCGATATACTCTATGAAGGCTATGTTTTGTCTGCATAGCGTGCAAGAAATAATATTTTTCACTGTATCCCAATACATATGACAATAATAAATCAAATCAAATGCTCCTAACACATGTGCTCTTATGTATGTATGTGTGAGAGTGCATGCTAAGGTGGGTCAATGGAGATCTGACTGCAGATTGAAGGTGGACTGCAGACTGTTAGATCGAGTGCCCTGTTTAATGCTTAATGTTTTCTATTCACCCTGAGTTTACTTTCAATCTTTCCGTGAGAAACAACTATAAAAATACTGAGTTCATCCAGTAGTGATTTCCAGGGCGGTGACAGGACTGGTGTAGACATCTGATGCAGCAGTAAGTGAACAGGCAGACAAAAGCTTCTCTCAGAGTGAAATAAATAGGTAAGTGATTGATCACATGCAGATTTCCACTGCCAGATATCAAATGTGAATTCTGACTATGGAAGGAGACATCAGTGGATTGTGGATAATGAGGCCAAGTATTGTGAACATATGCTGGCTGCTTTTTTTTAATAAAGTGGCCTTTGTGTGGGACTGGGCAGAGCCAAATCCATAAATTACTGTCAAGATTAATTGCCGCAGCAATTCTTCCATGGTCCTGAAACTTCTAGAAGCATGTAATCTGGCAAATGCCTTCATTACCTCCAATGGATGGGCCACCAGGAAAATGTTACTGCTGTAAGAGGAAGTTCAAATGCACATTGTCTGCGTTACAGTGACACAGTGGTTAGCACTGCTGCCTCACAGTGCCAGGGACCCGGCTTCCACTCCAGCCTTGGGTGACTGTACGGAGTTTGTACGTTCTCCCTGTTCCTCCAGGTGCTCTGGTTTCCTCCCATAGCCCATAGATTTTCAGGTTAGGTGGGTTGGCTATGCTAAATTGCCCCTTAGTATCCCAAGATGTGAAGGTTAGACAGATTACGGTGAGTATGTGGGGTTACGGGGATAGGGTGGGGGAAAGGGCCTTGATAATTTGATTTGATTTATTATTGTCACAAAAAGTATTGTTTCTTGCACGCTTTACAGACAAAGCATATGGTACATAGCAAAGGAAAGGCGAGCGTGCAGAACGTAGTGTTACAATCATAGAAGTGTAGTATAGAATGTAGTGTTACAATCAACAGAAAGGTCAGATTAATATATGGTTAAGTCCATTCAAAAGGAAGAAGCTGTTCTTGAGTCGGTTGGTATGTGATCTCAGACTTTTGTATCTTTTTTCCGATGGAAGAGAACATGTCCGGGGTGGATGGGGTCCTTGATTATGCTGGCTACTTTCCGAGGCAGCGGGAAGTGTAGATAGTGTCGATGGATGGGAGGCTGGTTTGCGTGATGGACTGGGCTTTGTTCCTGACCCTTTGTAGTAAAAATCTGTCAGAGAGTTGGTGCAGACATAGCGTCACGGAGGTTTACAGCATGGAAACAGGCCCTTCGGCCCATGCCGCCTTTTTTTTACCATTAAGCTAAAACCAAACCAATTGCCTGTGTTTGGCCGATATCCCTCTATACCCATCTTATCCACGTAACTATCTAAATGCTTTTTAAAAGTCAAAATTGTACCTGCCTCCACTACTACCTCTGGCAGCTTGTTCCAGAAACTCACCACCCTCTCTGCGAAAAAATTGCCCCTCTGGACCCTTTTGTATCTCCCCCCTCACCTTAAACCTATGCCCTCTAGTTTTAGACTCCCTTATCTTTGGGAAACGGTGTTGACCATCTAGTTGGCCTGTGCCCCTCATTATTTTATAGATTTGATGGGCTGAATGGCCTGCTTCTGCACTGTAGGGATTCTATGATCCTGTGATTCTGAGTGGATGTTATGGATGATTGAACCAATAACAGAAAGATGCATTTCCCACTGTTGTGCCCTTCTTCAGTAAGAAGTCTCACAACACCAGGTCAAAGTCCAACCAGTTTATTTGATAGTAAACCCACAAGCTTTCGGATACGCTGTTCCTTCGCCAGGTGTGTGGAAAGCTCTGGAGAACAACAGCGTTTCCGAAAGCTTGTGGGTTTACTATCAAATAAACTGGTTGGATTTTAACCTGGTGTTGTGAGGCTTCTTACTGTGTTTACCCCAGTCCAGCGCTGGCATCTCCACATTGTGTCCTTCTTCTGCCAGTTCTGTGTCATTCTTCAAGGAGAGGGAAGTAGGGACACGGGAACACAAGTAGACCATTCAAATCGATCAGAGCCGATCTTTATAAGGCACGCAACATTTCTTCAGATTATTCTGTTATCTGTATTCTTACATTATCGCAGTGAGATGAAATTCTCAGACATTCTTCAATTAAAATCTTATTGCCAATAACTTTTAAAAATGAATGATTTTGCCTCTGGAAACTGCGTTAAATATTGATCTAAATTGAACAATATATTTATTAGCTGCTCCAATATTTTGCTTCTGTGTGTATTTAATTTTTGAACACATTTCCTTATGGTTTCAGTCTCAATTATACTTTTACAGAGGCACCATAGAAAGCATTATTTCTGGTTGTATCACAGCTTGGTATGGGCTCCTGCTCTGCCCAAGAGCGCAAGAAACTACAAAAGGTCATGAATGAAGCCCAGTCCATCACTCAAACCAGCCTCTCATCCATTCACTCTGTCTATACTTCCCGCTGCCTTGAAAAAGCAGCCAGCATAATTAAGGACCTCACGCAGCCTGGGCATTCTCTCTTCCACTTTCTTCTGTCAAGAGAAAGATACAGAAGTCTAAGGTGATGAACCAACCGAATCAAAAACATCTTCTGATAGAGGTTTATAAAATGTTGAGAGGAATAGATAGGGTGGATTCTCGGAGTCTATTTCCCAGGGCTGAAATGGTCGCTACGAGAGGACTCAGGTTTAAGGTGCTGGGAAGCAAGTACAGAGGAGATGTTAGGGGTAAGTTTTTCACTCAGAGGGTGGTGAGTGAGTGGAATCGGCTGCCGTCAGTGGTGGTAGAGGCAAACTCACTGGGGTCTTTTAAAAGACTTCTGGGTGAGTTTATGGGATTTAATGGGATTGGGAGTTACAGATAGTTCTATGGCTTGGTAGGTATGGATGCGATCAGCGCAACTTGTGGGCCGAAGGGCCTGTTTGTGCTGTAGTGTTCTATGTTCTTCCCTGCTGCCATCACACTTTTGAATGAACCTACCTTGCATTAAGTTGATCTTTCTCTACGCCCTAGCTATGATTGTAATACTGCCTTCTGCACTCTTCCTTTCCTTATCTATGAACAGTATGCTTTGCCTGTGTAGTATGCAAGAAACAATACTTTTCACTGTAGACTAATACATGTGATAATAATAAATCAAATCAAATCAAATATGGTCTGATGGTGCCATATGTTTCCACCTGGTGAAGAGATCATGTTCCAGTCTGGCTTCTGATATATCGACCAGTGATATAGGGAAGCTTGTTGCTGCTGGTACAATGGGCGGGATTCTGCGGTCCCATCCATCGCGGGATCTGTTCACCAGCGAGAATGGAAAATGTGGCACGCCAGCTGAAATGAGGATGGAAAATCTGGGCCAATATGTGGTCACTTTTCAGCCCTGGAGTCATAGACAATCTGCGTTCATCTACATAAACCCTCTGGGTGAAGAAGTTCCTCCTGTGAAGCAGCAGTGCTAACCACTGCGCCACCGTGCCATCCATGCCATGAATAGGCATAAAGAGAATTGGAGAGGGACCAACTTGCAACATCACGTTGATGTGATAAAGTACATAATGAAGGGAACAGATTCACCAGAAGAAATTTTACACAAATTTGAACTGAAAACGGCAAAGCCAGTTTACAGCTGATTATTACAATGCATTGACCTCACATCAATGTGTTTGATGGCCTAAATAACAAATTAAATGATTTGTGTCACACAATATTAATTCAGTCACAAACTAACATCACTGCCATGTGATGAAGAGTGAAAATGGCTTAGGAAATGTTGAATCCAATGAGAGAAAATGCTAGAAAATCTCAGCAGGTCTGGCAGCATCTGTAAAGAGAGAAAAGAGCTGATGTTTCAAGTCCAGATGACCCTATGTCAAAGCTGTCACACAAAGCAGCGTTGATATAGGGTCATGTGGACCCGAAACCTCAGCTCTTTTCTCTCCTTATAAATGCTGCCGGACCTGCTCAGATTTTCCAGCATTTTCTCATTTGGTTTTAGATTCCAGCATCCGCAGTAATCTGCTTTCATCCTGAGGGAATGCTGACCCTGATGAAAAGCAGCAAAGTAGGATTTGCCACATGTGGAAATAGTGATTTTGTAATCGGCATCCATTTTAGTTAGTTTCTCTTTAGCTTTTCATAAAAGACACTAAAGGTAAAGATGGTCATGGGCCCTTTGATTAGAAATGAATTTGAGTAGAACTTGAAGCTTCATCAAGCTCTCCATCAAAGTAGGGCAAAAGGAAGTGTTCTGTGAGTTATGGAGTGTCTGTTCATGGAGGGTGATGGTTTCACCTTCACAGTGCAGTCCAAATTGAACCTGCCATGTTTGATTTCAAAAAGCTACACCTAAATGTACGCTCAGTGGGGGATAGGCCTCTCACACCTCTGTCATTGCTGCCAGTAAGAATGGAGAATTTGGTGCCCAGCCAAATCTCCGTTCACAGCGACGGGACTGGAGAATCCCAGCCGCGGGCAAGGTAGGAGAATGCCGGCCAAGGTCTGAGACACAGCTTGCCCAAGCAGGGTTGCGGACAAAGACACTTCAGCAATCTCATCAAGATGTGTCCAATCTCAGTCAGACGCCCAAAAACATGTGTGCCCAAATTTCAGCATTATGTGGCCACCATGGTGGCACAGTGGTTAGCACTTACTGCCTCACTGCCCCAGGGACCTGGGCTCAATTCCAGCCACGGGTGACTGTGTGGAGTTTGTACCTTCTCTCCATGTCTGTGTGGGTTTCCTCCGAGTGCTCCGGTTTTGATCCCACAGTCCAAAGATGTGTAAGTTAGGTTGAATGGCCATGCTAAATTGCCCCTTAGTGTCCAAGGATCTGCAGGCTAGTTTGATTGGCCAGACTGAATTGCCCCTTAGTGTCCAAAGATGTGTAGGCTAAGTTGATTGGCCAGACTAAATTGCCCCTTAGTGACAGCAGGATTAATAGGATAAACACATGGGGTTACAGGGATAGGGCATGGTTGTTGGTGCAGGCTGAAAGGGCTGAATGGCCTCCTTCTGCACTGTAGGGATTCTATG
The DNA here is from genome assembly GCF_965287045.1 of Carcharhinus amblyrhynchos. Taxonomy (NCBI): domain Eukaryota; kingdom Metazoa; phylum Chordata; class Chondrichthyes; order Carcharhiniformes; family Carcharhinidae; genus Carcharhinus; species Carcharhinus amblyrhynchos. Next base: position 9,121,463 of record NC_137329.1, on the reverse strand, counting down.
ATTCTATGTCATGACTAAGGGAAAATGTATGAATCATGCTGACAAGTAGGATCGCTTTACAAAGGTGTACAGGTTACTGACGTGGGGAATTTCATTGGTTTGACATGTAGGGGAGTCTCTTGCTGAGAATGAGGTACAGCATGTGTGTGTATGATCTAGAATGGTAAAACGCAAGGTCATCTGGAGGAGTGCTGAGTTGACTTGCAGGGAGATCAATGTCACTCTTATTGATGTTGCTGCAGAAGTATCTGTATTGAGTGACAAGTTCCATCGTCAGTATTTTTTGCAACCTTCTCTCACTCCTGTAACAGAAAATCTTCAAATGTAGGATGGCGGGGCAATGATTTGGGGTGGCACGGTGGCTAGTACTGCTGCCTCACAGCTCCAGGGACATGGGTTCGATTCCAGCCTCGGGTCGCTGTCCGTTTGGACTTTGATCACAAAGTTGAAGTTGAAGATAGCCAGTCCTTGCTGATTTCAATCCACATGTGGGAATCATAGAACCCTACAGTGCAGAAAGAGGCCCTTTGGCCCATCGAGTCTGCACCGAACACAATCCCATCCTATCCCCATCTCCCTATATAGTATACCCACTAATCCCTCTAACCTACGCATCCCTAGACACTAAGGGACAATTTTTTAGCATGGCCAATCAACCTAACCCACACATCTTTGGACTGCGGGAGGAAACCGGAGGAAACCCACGCAGACACGAGGAGAACGTGCAAACTCCACACAGACAGTGACCCGAGCCGGGAATCGAACCCAGGACCCCGGAGCTGTGAAGCAGCCGTGCTAACCACTGTGTTACCGTGCTGCCCACGGTACATCAGAATGTATATCAAATGGAGCTGTACACTTATAAAACAGTTGAATGAATTGTAGAGCTTATCACTAATACCCATTAGCAATTGAGTACGAATACCCCACTGGAGAGCGAGAAGCACTAACCTGCATGTATGGTTGTGAACGTTGGCACGTGTATCTCCGTGGTAGAAAGTTCACTCTCTGCACTGAGTAACTGCATCAAGATCTGAGTGACTGCTGTATTCTGCACAAGTTAAATTCAACCCCTCATTGTGCTGGGGGTGCCTGGTTGAGATGTATTAAATGTTTCCCATCTCTCTCTCCAGGGTTAAATTAAATTAAATTCAGAGGCAATTTATTGACACCAATCAGCCTAAAAAGCACGTTTTTGGGAGGTGGGAGGAAACCGGAGCACCCGGAGAAAACCCATGTGAAAGCTTGGGGCTGCTTTCCCCATTTCCTGCTTGCGATCTAACCGCCATCGCCCCCTGCCGAGCCCCCCCCCCCCCACCACCCCCACCCCTCCCTCCCACCTCCCCCCCCCGCCATTCCTCCCACCTCCTAGCCCCCCACACCCTTTCTCCCACTGACACTCTCCCGTCCATCAGGAATGCATTAGTGTTGAAACCATTATTTAAATTGCTTGCAGTTTTTGATCATCTGGTTATCGTGTCGGGGAGGAGTATTCTGATGCTGGTAAGAGCAGCTTTTTAAATATATCCCTCTATTGTGCTGTGCCGCCCAGTGTCGTTGTTAGGGAACTGCATGCTTATCGAGATGCTGATGCCACAAAGCAAAAACGCAGCAACAGTGTTAGCACTCGAGCGCAAGAAGTCTCGTAACACCAGGTTAAATTCCGGACAGGAGTGTTCCCTTCCTGCCAGGAACGTCACTCACCTGAAGGAGGGGCGACGCTCCGAAAGCTTGTGCTACCAAATAAACCTTTTGGACTTTAACCTGGCGATGTGAGATTTCTTACTGGGGGGGACACTTCAGCAGGCGAGGGCGTTCAGCCTCTGATCTCCGGATAAGCGTTCTCCGAGGTGGCTTCAAGACACACGACAACGCAGAATCGCCAAGAGAAAATAATAGCCAAGTTCCGCACGCATGAGGATGGCCTCAACCGGGATCTTGGGTACATGTCACACTATCTGTAACCCCCACCATTTGACCTGGGCCCAATTTTACTAATTGTCCTGGCTTGAGACAATTCACACCTCTTTAACCTATGATCATCCCTCTCTCCACTTGTATTGTCTGCGTCTGTAAAGACCTGATTACCCGTAAAGACTCACATTCTAACCATTATCTTGTAATGTTTCTACATATGCCGTGTTTGTGAACCCGACTCTCCACTCACCTGATGAAGGAGCAGCGCTCCAAAAGCTCGTGCTACCAAATAAACCTGTTGGACTTTAACCTGGTATTGTGAAACTTCTTACTGTGTCCACCCCAGTCCAACGCTGCCACCTCCACAGTACTTGAGCAGGCAGGGTGTGACAGGGCTTTGCCATTATATATGTTTAAATCTTAGACTCATCTAAAGTTTACAAGTATCACAAGTAGGGCTTACATGAACACTGCAATGTGAAAATCCCTGGGAGAGAGAATGCCCAGGGTGCGTGCAATCCTTGATTAGGCTGGCTGCTTTTCTGAGGCAGTGGGAAGTGTAGACAGGGTCAATGAATGGGAGATTGGTTTGAGTGATGGACTGCTCTCCATTCATGACCCTTTGTAGTTTCTTGTGGTTTTGGGCAGAGCAGGAACCATATCAAGCTGGGATACAACCAGAAAAGATGCTTTCTATGTTGCATTTGTAGAAGTTAGTGAGAGTTGTAGCTGACATGCCAAATTTCCGTAGTCTTCTGAGAAAGTAGAGGCTTTGGTGGGCTTTCTCAACTATAGTGTCTGCATGCTGGAACCAGGATAGGTTGTTGGTGATCTGGACACCTAAAAACATGAAGCTATCGACCACTTCTACTTCATCTCCATTAATGTAGATAGAGGCATGTTCTCCTCATCTTTGTCCTAAAAGTGCAACTTCTACTTTTAAAACCGTGCCCCCTAGTTATGGATTCAGCCATGAGGAGAGAAATCAGTAACAGCTCACAGCCAAATTCAATAATTATTGTTAATATTAGTGTCATTGATTCAATATTATAACATCAAATGTAACAACAATGGGGCGTTCTGACTCTCAGGCTGGAATTTTACCATCCCCCCCCATCACGGGAATCAGAGCAGGCAAGGGACTGCCCTCAATAATGACTTCAGCATTAAATCTATGTTGGCACTTGAGTGCAGTGCTGAGGGAGAGTTGTGCTGTTGGAATTGGCATCTTTCACATCCTATCTACACTCTCGGGAATGTAACAGATCCCATGGCAATAGAGTCGTAGAGGTTTACAGCATGGAAACAGGCCCTTTGACCCAACTTGCCCATGCTGCCCAGTTTTTACCACGAAGCTAGTCCCAACTGTCCACATTTGGTCGACATTATCCAATGCCCACATTACCCATGTAACTGTCTAAATGTTTTTTAAAAGACAAAATTGTACCTGTCTCTACTACTGCTTCTGGCAGCTTGTTCCAGACACTCACCACCCTCTGTGTGAAAGGAATTGCCCCTCTGGACTCTTTTGAATCTCTCCCCTCTCACCTTAAATCTATACCCTCTAGTTTTAGAGTCCCTTACCTTTGGGAAAAGGTGTTGACTACCTAACTGATCTGTGCCCCTCACTACTTTATAGACCTCATAAGATCACCCCTCAGCCTCCTACGCTCCAGCGAAAAAAGTGCCAGTCTACCCAGCCTCTCCTTATAACTCAAACCATCAAGTCCCGGTAGCATCCTAGTAAATCATTTCTACATTCTGTCCAGAATTATTTGCAGAAAAGCAAGGGATTCTCTGTGGTTTCCAGGCCAACTGTTATCTTTCAGCTGTCATCACTGGAACAAAACAAGATGATCGAGTCACCATCACCTAGCACTTTGTGCCATCTTGCTGTGGCCAAATTGGCATCTGTATTTCTTACCTTACAAGAGCAACTACAATTCAAAAGTACGTGAAAGTGTAGTAAAGTGCTTTGGGATGTGCCATCGTTGCAATTGGTTCTCTATAAATCATAATTCTTGCTTTCCTTAAATCGTCTGTGTTACAAAGCAAAAGGCTAGAACAGAGAACCTCATCAACTCAATTCGCTCCTTGTGAGATTCTCCAGCGTGGAGCACCAGTAAAAATGTCCACCTAATGTGATTTGTGTGATTATGTTTGTTGGCAAGGGCATTGTTACAAAATCTGAATCATATTTTCATCATTAGGCGAGAGACAAATACATTGCCGCTGGCTCTCTTCACCTTTAAAGTAGGTTAGTCATTCTGGAAGAGGTGTTTTATAATGACATGCTCGAAAAGGAATTGCACCCAGTTGGATATTTCACAGTTTGCACAATGGCCCTCCCCAGCTTTATGGGATATTTTGTGCATTTTCCTACAGTGAAGCGAATCAAGTCTTCCTGCATATTTTTCAAAATTATATGTTTGAAACAAAGTACTTGTGGTTCCATTTTGACTGAACTGACTTCTGATAATTACCCAACAGTCTTACTTCATCTACTTTTTCTTTCAGCTTCCTTTGCTCGTAGTTGTCACAATGCTGGTTGAACATCCCTGTCCATCTCCACCTTGTCCATCACCCACTCCTCTTCCAAACTTCCAGCATTTATGAATCTCACCACTGGATCCTTCCATCTGATTTGATTGGATTTGATTTCTTTTAGTATTAGCACACGTATTAGTATACAGTGAAAAGTATTGTTTCTTCCACACTATACAGAGAAAGCATACCATTCATAGAGAAGGAAAGGAGAGGGTGAAGAATGCAATGTTATAGTCATCATTAAGATGTAGAGAAAGGTCAACTTAATGCGAGGTAGCTCCATTCAAAAGTCCGACAGCAGCAGGGAAGAAGTTGTTCTTGAGTCCATTGGTACAAGACCCTTGTCAGGCCTCATTTGGAGTACTGTGCGCAGTTCTGGTCACCTCACTATAGGAAAGACGTAGAAGCTATTGAAAGGGTACAGAGGAGATTTACAAGGGTGTTGCCTGGACTGGGAGGCATGCCTTATGAAGTTAGGTTGAGGGAGCTGGGTCTCTTTTCCCTGGAGAGACGAAGGTTGAGAGGCGACCTGATAGAAGTTTATAAAATGTTGAGAGGGATAGATAGGGTGGATTCTCAGAGGCTATTTCCCCGGGTTGAAATGGTTGCTACGAGAGGACACAGATTTAAGGTGCGGGGAGGAAAGTACAGAAGTGATGTTAGGGGTAAGTTTTTCACTCAGAGGGTGGTGAGTGAATGGAATCGGCTGCCGTCAGTGGTGGTGGAGGTGAACTCGCTGGGGTCTTTTAAAAGACTTCTGGATGAGTATATGGGGTTTTATGGGATTGGGGGTTATAGATAGGTCTATAGATTGGTAGGTGTTGATGTGATCGGCGCAACTCGTGGGCCGAAGGGCCTGTTTGTGCTGTAGTATTCTATGTTCTATGTTCTACATGACCTCAGACTTTTTCCCAATGGAAGAAGATGGAAGAGAGTATGTGGTCCTTAATTATGCTGGCTGCTTTTCCAAGGCAGCGAGAATTATGGACAATATCAATGGGTGGGACGCTGGTTTGAATGATGGATTAGGCTTCATTCACGAACCTTTATAGTTTCTTGCGGTCTTGGGCAGAGCAGGAGCCACAGCAAGCTGCGATACAACCAGGAAGAATTCTTTCTATGGTGCACCTGCAAAAGTTGTTGAGAGCCGTAGTGGACACACCAAATTTCTTTTGCTTTCTGAGAAAGTAGAGGCTGTTGGTGGGCTTTCTTAACTATAGTGTCAGCATAGGGGGACCAGGACAGGCTGTTGGTGATCTGGGCACCTAAAATTTTGAAGCTCTCGACCCTTTCTACTTCGTCCCCATTGATGTAGACAGGGCGTGTCCTCCACTACGCTTCCTGAACTCGATGACAATCCCCTTCATTGTGTTGACATTGGGGGAGAGATTATTGCCTTCGCGCCAGTTCACCAGATTCTCTTCCATTGCTGCTTCTTCCTAATAGTCTCGTCTTCATCACTTGCCCCACAGATTATCTTCTGCTTCACAACACATGACCATTTTAATCTCTTAGTCACTTATTTCCATGCTCCCCCAATCCTCCCTGTCCCCCTGATATGTTGGTTCCTGACTTGTTCCTTTCCACACAGCCACCCCTGCATCCGCACCTCATTTGTCTCCATTCATTATCCCTCCTTTCTTGCTGCTGTCTGCATTTCTGCTCTATATAACAAGGCCTAAACAACAAATTGTAATATACTTCATCTACTTACTCTTTCAGCTTCCTTTGCTTGTAGTTGTCACAATGTTGGCTGAACATCTCTGTCCATCTCCACCTTGTCCGTCACCCATTCCTTTTCCAAACTTCCAGTATAGTCAGAGTTTGCACATTCCCCCTACGTCCGCGTGGGTTTCCTCCAGGTGCTCTGATTCCCTCCCACAGTCCAACAATGTGTAGATTAGGTGCCTTGGCCATGGGAAATGTGGGAGGGGTGGGCTGGAGTGAGACGTTCTATCAGAGAATGATGGATTAGGCTTCATTCACGAACCTTTGTAGTTTCTTGTGGTCTTGGGCAGAGCAGGTGATGGGCTGAATGGCCTCCTTTATCACTATAGGGTTTCTTCCATCACTAACTCACTGGGTTCACCAACCAAAGTGGAGGAAAGTTCATTCGGGAAGGTACCAGAGATATTGAGAGGTTTCATCGGGAACATGTGGTGGTGAAGTGGAAGTGTCTGACAGGGTGCACAATCCTGTGAGTAATGCACCAACTCAACCTTCAAGCACCACCTGCCTTACAAGTGGCAGAGCCCACAGTTCACACATTGGACTTATCACCCATCTCCAAACCCATCGAACTGGAATGGGAGCAAATCCTCGACCCTGAGAGACTGGCCTAGAGGAATTCTATCACATTTCTTAAAAAATCCTTCAGCGCTGGCTGATTTCACCTGGACTGCACAGATATTACTCACTGAAACAGGTTCTCACAGTTCCTGTAAAGGCTCCTCTGCCCTGGAGGCTGATTAAAGACTCACATTTAAGTGTTCCAGGTAATTGTATCTTGATGAGGCGTGAAGAACTGATTAAACATCTGTTGGAAAAGCTGACTGCCTGAAGTAGCTGGATTTTTATGTACGCAGTGACCTGTAATTAACATCCGTGGGAATGGCAAGTTGGGACCACTAGCTACCTAGTAGGTGGCACGCTGGCACAGTGGTTTGCATTGCTGCCTCACCATGCCAGAGACCCAGGTTCCATTCCTGCCTTGGGTCACTGTCTGCACAGAGTCTGCACATCCTCCTCATATCTGCGTGGGTTTCCTCCAGGCACTTCGGTTTCCTCCCACAGTCTGAAAGACGTGCTGGTCAGGTGCATTGGCCATGCTAAATTCTCCCTTAGTGTACCCAAACAGGCGCTGGAGTGTGGTGACTAGGGGGATTTTCACAGTAGCTTCACTGCAGTGTTAATGTAAGCCTACTTGTGACACTAATAAATAAATTAAACTTAGTACAAATGATTGTTTACAATTACATTGGTGGATTAAGCGGTGGGGATTGTATATTTATATACGGATTTAAATAGAAATATCAGATGATATTGGTCATGAGTGCAAACATCCAGTTAAGTGTGCATGTTTCTGTATTAAACACCATGATGAGTCAATTTGAGGATGAATTCTTCAATGTTTGAGATAGGATTAGAGACTAAGGAAAGATTTACTTCATAAAAAGCTTGACTCAGATAAAATATTTTGCAACCAGGTGCCAAAGCTTTGAGTTAAATTGTCCTTTCGACGCAGCCTCATTAGCTTGAAGCGAAACAACTTGATTGCAACTTTGAAAGAATTATTAATACACCACGCTTGCGATGCCTCATCAGAATAAACAGACAAGCGCCCTGGCAGCGGTGAGCTGTCTGCAATATCTTCAGCAGCACATTTGTAGTCAGAGCTTCTATCGTGTCACACGGCTGTCTGATTTTGGAATATTTGGTTCTGCGGCAGTGCCATGGGACACACTTGCTTCGTGCTTTGATTTGTGCCCCTGGGAAATTGAGTTCTGTGTGAGCACGGATCATTCTCAACCTGAACCTGTCAGAAGAGGAAAGCTGTGTGTGTTTTATACATCAGTGATGAACTCGAGAAGATTATTGGATTTTTGAAATCAGAAAACTGTTTTGTTACTGAAAGAAAAGATGGGGAGTTAAGGGCTCCCTGGAAAAGATCTTTTCCATACAATACGTGTCAGACAATATTGCTGTACGTTCAGGGAAACTTTCACATCATCGTTATTGCTGTTAACTGCTCCTTTAAGTTTATTTATTTGTATGACAAATAGGTTGACGTTAGCACTGCAAATGAAGTTACTGTGAAAATCCTCTTGTCGCTGCACTCCAGCACCTGTTCGGGTCCACTGAGGGAGAACTTAGCATGGTCAATATACCTAACCAGCATGTCTTTTAGACTGTGAGAGGAAACCAGAGGAAACTCATGCAGACACAGGGAGAATGTGCAAACTCCATAGAGTCACCAAAGCCAAATCCAGATCCCTGGTGCTGTGAGGCAGCAGTGCTAACCACTGTGTGCCACCGTGCCAACCACACACCTGATGGTACTAAATTTGGGGGCCCATGTCTGGAATTGGTCCCACAGATGGATGGAAGAATTGGGCTGGGCTGGGAAAGTAAATTGTCTTTCAAAAGCAGTTTTAAAAACCACAACAAATTTGCAGTTGGATGTGTAATATTAAAATGCTAAAATGTCCGCTTCTATGTCAATGCTTTCATAGATCGGGATGAGATAACTGACGAGAGGTTAAGGACACTCTCCTTAGAGGTAACGTTCCACCCAAAAGCCAGGAAATTGGAAACTTTAAAATGGGTAGTGAAACATTTAGAGGTGGAAAATGAGGACACTGAAAAAGGGAAAATAACATTAGAGAAATTAAAATTTGAGCAATGGGAATTGGAATGCGAATTTGAGGAAAGGGAGAGAGAGAGGGAGGCAAGAACAGGAAAAGGAGGGAGAGAGAGGCAGGAACAAAAAGAAGATAGAGAAATTCAGGAAGGGAAAGTGAAAAGGAAAAGGAGATTAAATCAAAAGAGCTCGAGCTGTGAAGGAAGAATCCCCCTGTGCCCATTGAAGACACGTTCTGGTGAGGGAACTACCACAAGCAGATAGGAACATAGAAACATAGAAGATAGGAGCAGGAGGAGGCCATTTGGCCCCTCAAGCCTGCTCCACCATTCATTATGATCATGCTTGATCATCCAACTCAATAGCCTAATCCTGCTATCTCCCCATAACCTTTGATTCCATTCCCACAAGTGCTATATCCAGCCACCTCTTGAATACATTCAATGTTTTGGCGTCAACTACTTCTTGTGGTAATAATTCCACAAGCTCACACTCTTTGGATGAAGAAATGTCTCCTCATTTCCCTCCTAAATGATCTACCCTCAGACTGTGACCCCTGGATCTGGACACCCCCACCATAGGGAACATCATCCCTGCATCTACCCTGTCTAGTCCTGTTAGAGTTTTATAAGTCTCTATGAGATCCCTGCTTATTCGTCTGAACTCCAGTGAAAACAATTGTAATCTATTCATTCTCTCCTCATACATCAATCCCGCCATTCCCAGAATCAGCCTGGTAAACCTTCGCTGCACTCCCTTGAGTGCAAGAACATCCTTTCCTTATGTTCTACTGCTGGAAAAATCATGAACTTTCCACCAGGCAGTGCAGTAAGTGTCAAGATATTGGTTAAAGGGCATTGAAGGAGGGTACATGTCCAACCCCTTTATAGCCAGGCTGCATTACTTTAACACAACAGGATGCATTAGAGGCCTTTCACATCAGGCAACATAGATATCGTCTGGGTACAAAAAAACCGGCCAAAGTTCAGCAGAATAACTACACTTCTTTTATTCATTCGTGGGATGTGGGATCACTGGCTGGCCAGCATTTATTGCCCATCCCTACTTGCCCTTGAGAAGGTGGTGGAGAACTGTCTTCTTGAAATATTAATACAACTGAGTGGCTTGCAAGACCATTTCAGAAGGCAGTTGAGAGTCAACCACATTGCTGTGACTCTGGAGTAGCTAAACCAGGTAAGGACGGCAGATTTCCTTCCCCTAAAGGATATTAGTGACCCAGATGGGTTTTTCCGACAATCATTTCATGATCATCAGTAGATTCTCAATTCCAGATATATTTTATTGAATTCACATTCCACTATCTGCAGAGGAGGGGTTTGAACCTGGGTCATAAGAACATAAGAACATAAGAAATAGGAGCAGGAGTAGGCCATCTAGCCCTTCGAGCCTGCCCCGCCATTCAATAAGATCATGGCTGATCTGTTGTGGCTCAGTTCCACTTTCCCGCCCTCTCCCCATAACCCTTAATCCCCTCTCTCCCTGCTGAGTTTCTGGATTAATAGTCTGGTGATAATACCACTAGGCCATTGCCTTCCCTGAGCACCAACTATTAGATTCCAGCAGCAGTTGCTAGAGATCTCCAGTTGTATTTGTGCACAAGCCAGGCATCTCCACAAGGCTTTGCATTGACTTCCAAAAGATTAATGCAGTGACCTGAGCCAACTTCTACCCAACACTGTGTTGGAAGACTACATAGCTAGGATGGGTAATGCAGTCTACTTTACAAAGATAGATTTACTCAAGACACACCGGCAGGTTCCCTTGACTGCCTGCACGAAAATATCTCTGCCTTTGTGATTCTACATGGCTTCTACCAGTGTTAAGTCCTACCATTTGGAGTCAGAAATGTCCCAGTCAACTATCAAAGGCCAGTGGATCACCTGATGAAGGGGCAGTGCTCCGAAAGCTAGTAGCTTGTGCTACCAAATAATCCTGTTGGACTTTAACTTGGTATTGTGAGACTTCTTACTGTGTTTATCCCAGTCCAACACTGGCACCTCCACATCAAAGATAATTGAGACCCAGGCAAAGTGAGTGAACGGAAGGGAATGTAATTTTTTTCTGTGTTGTTTATCTTGTAACAAAACGGATGAATCTCATTTCATTCTTTGTGATGAGAGTGGCACGAGACTGTCCCCTTTGTTTCTGAAAATTGATTTTTTTTAGATCCTCAACTGAATCGACATTCTGCAATTTGAACAGGGACAGGTCTAACTTCTAAAAAATGCAAGACAACATTCCATCATGATTGTGAGAAATAAACAAATTGCCCTCAGAGAGGGACGTTTCCTATAATTGAGACACCCAACAAACTTTGTGACTAAGGAAGTGCTAAGTACAGGACATTGAAACAATGACTGCCACAGGCCGACACACTCAAAACCCCTTGGAAAGACACATTTCAAGGAAAGGATACCCAGCCTCTTAAGAGAGAGATTGCATGTGACACAAGTGGTGTCAAGGAAATCTTAAGTAGAGGAAGCAGGCGGAGGGCTGTTCCCTTTCCCTTCCTCTCTTTCAGAATAAGTGTCTTGCCCAGTTTAAGAAGCCAAATCTATCAGAAACCTACCAGTGAACCAAGATCTTCTAAGGATTGTGACATCTACCAAACTAGCCATGGCATTTTAAAACCCACACCTCAAGGAAAGTTATAGGACACTTAGCTGTACATTATTTTACCCTTTTTTATTTGACTCTAATGCCACTCATTTCTGATATCTGTCTGTCTATGTGCATATGTGTGCGTGTGCACTGCATGTGTTTGTGTGTGCATGCGTGTGTTTCTGAGTGTGTGTGTACATGTGTGTGTGTGCGTGTGCGTGTGTGTGTCTGTCCAATTGACTGTATAAGGGCTGAATGCTTGACATTGCATTTTTATTATCCTCTTGGGATTAGGGGCTAATAAGTCTACTCTTTCTTTGGGCCATGAGGGCAGCCCGGTGGCACAGTGGTTAGCATTGCTGCCTCACAGTGCCAGGAGCCCAGGTTCAATTCCGGCCTCGGGTCACTGTCTGTGTGAAGTTTGCAGGTTGTCCCTGTTGCCTGCATGGGTTTCCTCTGGGTGCTCTGGTTTCCTCCTACAGTACAAAGCTGTGCAGGTTAGGTTGATTGGCCATGTTAAATTGACCCTAGTGTCAGGGAGACTAGCAGGGTAAATATATGGAGTTATAGGACTAGATGGGTAGGTTTGTGATTGGTGCTGACTCGATGGGCTGAATGGCACTGAAGGGATTCTAAGATTCTTTGACTCAAAGAAAATCTTGCTTGATTGACTCACAGCTCAAATAATTAAATGCATTCTCATTTGGAAAAGGCACATCCTCATAAAAAAGTAAATTTAAACCTCTTTTGTGTCCAACTGAGAAGGTTGTGTAGAGGGGGAACATTTCATCCGGTCTCACTTGGTCGTAACAAAGGCTATTCCCTGATCATTAAAGTTGGGAAATTCATGAATTGTTTGGTTAGTCCTATTCCATATGGATCTGCATTCATCACAAACAGGTCTTGATAACTGAAGTACTCACTGAAGACATCCTTCAGATATTGTTTTGTTAACTTGGGTGACAGAGTAAGACCTGGCTTGAGGGAAAGTTTTGAAATGTTCACCCAAGCTTGAACAGAAATCTCCATCTGAAATGGCCTCACTGAACTGAAGGCACTTCAATTCTCACAAAGCTCTCGCCTGCTTGTTTGGTCAAACTAATTTAAGCCTGGAGCCAATTCTCGTTAATGAGGCTTTTCAAAGCCCGGAACTTCATTTGAAAAACAATTGTCTTACTTAAGAATAGTTTGAGGCAACTCTGGGCATCAAAATAAAGCTGTCAAATCAGAGAATGGTTAGAGTACAGAAGGAGACTATTTGACCCATCGTGTTAATGAACACTCTCCAGGAGGCTAGCTGTGTATCTCGCCAGTGTGAAGCTCGACCGGTGAACCGGGTAAGTTGAACTGAGCAGGGATTCGTTAATGACATGTTAAACATGGTTGGCACTGTTACCTCACAGCACCACGGACCCAGATCTCGGGTGACTGTCTATGTGGATCTTGCATGTTCTCCCTGTGTCTGCGTGGGTTTCCTCTGGATGCTCCGGTTTCCTCCCACAGTCCAAAGATGTGCAGGTTAGGTTGATTGGCCATGCTAAATTGCCCCTTACTATCACGGGGATTAGCAGGGTAAATGCATAAGGTTACGGGGATAGAGCCTAGGTGGGATTGTTCTCGGTGCAGACTCGATTGGCCAAATAGCCTCTTTTTGCACTGTCGGAATTCTGCGGCGATTAATATTTAAATCAACCACGTGCCCTTCTTGATTTTGTCCAATACCGGTAAGGCGGTGTGCGGTGAGAAAATGAGGGCAAATCCCATTTTTTGCCTCTTACCTTACACAATCTTACCACCTCGCCTCGCATAAGAGGTGGGACAAGACATTCGGATCACGTCCATTATATTTAATTTTGCCAAGCTGCCTGTTACAGACTCTTGTGCAACTGTGAAATGTAACCCCCTAGAATACTTGTATGTAACACATCAGCTCCAAGCTACACCGTTCTGAGGTATTTACAGATAATACGACGATACATAACTTGTAGATTTGAATTGAAAGTAATGAAGAGTATTATTTGGAATGACAGGAACCAAGATATCAAAAGTTGACGGTGGGAGGCAGAGTGACTACAACGCATTCAGATTTTGTCTTTTATGATCTCTTTCCTGATGCTGCATTGTTCCTCTTCGGGTACGCACACAGAATGGACATTCCATAAGCAAATGCAGCTTCTTAAACAGGTGCCACAAAGAAAGATCCTTTACCAGGGGAAAAACCAGCAAGCTTCACTTCTTTCACAATTCAAGCCCTCTGCTTCTATGCAGTTAGTCCACCTGCTGGCTGAACTGGGAACTGAACTCACTCACAAGTTCCAATGCCAATTGAATCTGGTATTCAAACTCAGCAAGACAGATTAGAAGCTCATGCAATCTATCATTAGGCCATAGATAATCATTTTGATTTAAAATAAATTCTATTCCTTATCTCTACATCTCTTAATTATTAAATCCTGCCCACAGGAATGGCAGTCTTGTGGTTTTGCATGATAAGAGATAATTTTACCGAATGCCGCATGTCAAGTACAACAGGGTCATTATTACTTCATGTTATCACTCTTTGATGGAACTACATAAGAACAGAAGAAATAGGAGCAGGAGTAGGCCATCTAGCCCTTCGAGCCTGCCCCTCCATTCAATAAGATCATGGCTGATCTGAAGTGGATCAGTTCCACTTTCCCGCTTTCTCCCCATAACCCTTAATTCCTCTGTCTATCAGAAACCTATCTACCCGTGACTTAAATATATTTAGTGGGGTAGCCTCCACCACTTCAATGGGCAGAGAATTCCAGAGATTCACCACCCTTTGAGTAAAGAAGTTCCTCCTCAACTCTGATCTAAACTGCCCCCCCCTTATCTTGAGGCTGTGTCCTCTAGTCCTGCTGTCCTTTCTAAGTGGGAAGAATCTCTCTACCTCTACCCTATCCATCTCTTTCATTATCTTATATGTCTCGACAAGATCCCCCCTCATCCTTCTAAACTCCAACGAGTACAGACTCAGTCTATTCAATCTCTCTTCATAGTCCAACCCCCTCATCTCCAGTATCAGCCTAGTGAACCTCCTCTGCACTCCCTCCAAGGCCAATATATCCTTCCGCATGTCCTTCCACATGCTCATCATTGCTGAACTAAGCTGGTAGACTTTGAATATATATGTTTGCAATGTGGCACCATTGAAGTGTATCGATGTTATCTGATATTACCCGGTCTGTCGTGCGCAATGGCATTTAATCATGACTGCCCCATGTGATGCCTCACAAGTATTATTTTTATTGGAATTAAGGGAACAGTTTCTGAGGTGTCAGAGCCCCCGCTGCCAGTTATGGCCACATATTGTGAAAAGACAAATGGCAATGCATTCCATTTTAGGCTATTGGTGAAATGGTGGCCCCTGATTTTGGTTCTCTGTAGCTTTTTATCACAGCTCGATCACCCTGCCAACTTCCAATTCGATGGCTGTAATAAGTCTACAGAGGCAGGAGTCCCTTCACCAAGACCCCTTTGCAATTCCAACAGCAGTCACAGAGTGCTTCCAGTCAGCTGTCTGCTCTTGGGAGTGCCAAAGGAACTGACACTCGCAATTGAATTTCTTTTTATTCATTCATGGGGCATGGGGCATACTAGCTGTCCAGCATTTATTGCCCATCCATAGTTGCCCTTGTAGGGCAATTGAGAGTCAACCACATTGCTGTGGCTCCGGAGTCACATGTAGGTCAGACTGAGCAAGGACGGCAGATATACTCCAATTGGCCAGCTTCAATGGCCTGTTTGAAATCATTACAATGGCCACCCAGTGGAATTTTTAAACAACTTTTGATTTAGTTACTCAGTGTTCCCCTTTAGAACATGTGGGGTCCTCACACCTGCATGCAAATCAGGGTCCTAGAGCTGATGCCATGTAAATTGACATCAACAAAGTGTCAACTCGATGTCAACCCATCCATTTAACATGGGGAGAAAGGGCAGGAAAAGGCAAGGATCGTGATTATGCTGGCTGCTTTTCCAAGGCAGCGGGAAGTGTCGACAGAGTCAATGGATGGGAGGCTGGTTTGAGTGATGGACTGGGCTTCATTCATGACCTTTTGTAGTTCCTTGCGGTCTTGGACAGAGCAGGAGCCATACCAACATGTGATACAGCCAGAAAGAATGCTTTCTATGGTGCATCTGTAGAAATTAGTGAGAGTTGTCACGACATGCCAAATTTTCTTAGTCTCCTGAGAAAGTAGAGATGTTGGTGGCCTTTCTCAGCTGCAGTGTCCACATGGAAGGGCCAGGACAGATTGTTGGTGATCTGGACACCTAAAACCTTGAAGTTTTCAACCATTTCTACTTTGTCCCCATTGATGCAGACCCTCCACTATGCTTCCAGAAGTCCATGACTCTCTCATTCATCTTCAATGTCCCTCAACCCCTTTAATCCTGCCTTCTTTCCACACCTGTGGTCCCATCCCTCGCCCTGCCGCACCACAACAATCTTCCCATTTCCAGCAATGCTGCTGTGTCGTTTCCCCATGGATTTTGCACCCTTCTCGAATGGTGCGCTGCCGATCAGAGCTTCCAATGCATGATAACTCACAACATCAGCAAGAATGGAGTCTCCATCATCAATTGACTCAGGTTGTGTATGCTGAATAACATTTTTCACCCCAGTTGTGGCTCAGATTAATCAGCTTCTTGTGAGATGCAGGAATGTTCATCATGTGCAATGGATTTCTAGGGCTTGTTCTGTTTTGATCTTTTCATGGCCCGGGAGAATATCAAATAAGAGACAGGCTAGAATTACAATCCCTAAACTAGTAAAATGGTTTGTTACAAAAGAGTCAATAACATGAAATAAGTACAAGAGAAATGAAAACAAGTAACAAGTCTCGTGCCCTTCTACCCATCAGATAGCTGGTCAAGCTTACTATCCGAGTCCAAGGTAAAGTCCAATTTACTCATAGTGTAGCCACCCCTTTTCTGGTGTAGCACAAACAACTTCTGTGTGAGACTTGGTATAAACATGCAAGTTTGGAAAACAACATATAAAGATAACAGTAGCATATTAACTTGACCTGTGATACCATCATATGGTGCAAAACACAGCTGCATCTTTATAGGTTCTCACAGCTTGACTATTGTTGTGTTGATTGGCGAATATATTAACTCTTTACTTTCTACACAGGCATTAGATTTCAGCTGTTCATTGTGGCTGTGACAATGGCAATGTGGGCATCTGATATATACTGACAATGGTAAGACATTGATAACGCCACACTTGGAATACTGTGTGCAGTTCTGGTCACCCTATTATAGAAAGGGTATTATTAATCTAGAAAGAGTGCAGAAAAGATTTACTAGGATGCTACTGGGATTTGGCAGATTGAGTTATAAGGAGAGGCTGGAAAGACTGTGACTTTTTTCTCTGGACTGTAGAAGGGGTGATCTTATAGAGGTCTATAAAATAATGAGAGGCACGGATCAGCCGGATAATCAATATCTTTTCCAAAGGTAGGGGAGTCTAAAACTAGAGAGCATAAGTTTAAGGTGAGAGGGGAGAAAAACAAAAGTGCCCAGAGAGGCAATTTTTTTCGCACAGAGGTGAGTGTCTGCAACAAGCTACCATTTTTGCAGGTACAATTTTGTCTTTTAAAAAGCATTTAGACAGTTACATGGGTAAGATGAGTACAGAGGGATATGGGCCAAATGCAGGCCATTGGGATTATCTTAGGGGATTTAAAAAAGAAAGGGTAGCATGAACAAGTTGGGCCAAAGAGCCTGTTTCCATGCTGTAAACCTCTGTGACTGTATATGTTTAGTAAAAAGTCTGACAACACCAGGTTTTACTGTGTTTACGCCAGTCCAACGCCGGCATACCCACATCATGTATATGTTTATCAGGGAGAATGGACAATGGAAGGATTGGACCTTGAGGCCTTTCAGTCCTCATTCATGCCATAGCCAACTATTACATTTATTGGTTATTTTATGAAAGGTTTGCTTTCAATGGGAGCGATATTGACCCAGAATTTGCTGCGAGGAAGAATCTCTTGACATTCCCCATTGGATTGTTTCCTCACTCGTTAATTCCGAGATAGTATTCCCAGTTAATAGCTGGTAGTGTAATGATAAAGAGACATCCAAGAATGATGGGACCAACAGTTTATCTCCTCAACAAATTAGATTGTATAATTAAGAAACAAGCATGAGAATGACAGAGACTGATTGAAATCCAGACAGGTACTCACTTCCATTGTCATGCCTCCAAACCAGATACCTGAGATCTGTACCATATTCCAGGGATCTGGTTCGAACCAGGATTACACCAAAGGATGGTTTTTTTTTTCCCCAGGAAGTTTAATGAACTGTAGCCCTGAAAACACCAGCCATGCGTTATTAAACTTTGAGGATTGTGGCAGCGTTTTCTCCGGAACCGATATAAGGTCAGAATTTTCAATTTTTTCTCACGTTTTGCTTCCTTCACTAAATGTTCCATATTTCGTATTCAATGTGACAAGAGGCACAGTTGGGGGGCATCACAATGTTTCAGTTGTTTATTGCTTTTGGAAAAAAAAACGTAACATTGAATCGGGCCAAGTGAGATGCGCAGAAGGAAATGTGCTTTCACAGTTCAATGATGGAGATGTTATTTTTGTTGCAAGGTTAATTTATGTGATTAGAACTACAGACCAGCACAATGTTTCTCCTCGATGTACCCATCTACAAGAACAAATCCAATTAATTCTTCTTTCACAAGAGTGTTTCACACTTCATTTAACCTGTGCCACTATTTACCGTTGTGTTCCCTGCACATTTTCTCATTGTAATGCTTGAGGATTGATGCAACCCCATCACAGTGACAAGGACTGGGGTTCAATTCCAGCCTTGGGTCACAGTCAGTGGGGAGTTTGCGCATTCTCCCCGTGTCTGCATGGGTTTCCTCCAGGTGCTCTGGTTTCTTCCCAAAGGTGTGCACGTTAGGTGGATTGACCATACTAAATGTGTAGGTTAGGGGGATTAGTGGGGTAAATGCACAGGGTTACAGGGATAGGGTGGAGGTAGACCTGGGTAAGATATTCTGTCGAAGAGCCAGTGCAGATTTGCTGGGCCGAATGTCCTCCTCTGATTCAAGTAAGGAGGCAGGATGATGGAAGCAAGTGCCTGCATAGATTTCAATCAGTCTATTCCCTTCTCTGACATTCCCATATTTCTTCCTTAATTGTACAATCTAATTGGTTGAGGGGATAGACTGTTGGTCCCATCATTCAGAGATTCCAGGTCTCCCTTTATCATCACACTACCAGTTACTAACTGGGGATACTACCTCTGAACTGACGGGCAAGGGAAAACCATCCAATGGGGAATGTCAAAATATGCCTCATCCCAGCAAATTCTGGGTCAATATCTCGATGATGTTGGGGGGGGGGGGGGGGGGGGGTGACACGGTAGCACAGTGGTTTTAGCACTGCTTCCTCACAGTGCCAGGGACCCAGGTTCGATTCCCGACTTGGGTCACTGCCTGTGTGGAGTTTGCATGTTCTGCCTGTGTTTGTGCGAATTTCCTCTGGGTGCTCCGGTTTCCCCCAAAGGAAAGGGGGATAGCTTGATCTTGGGTTTGAACATAGCTCGGCACAACATTGAGGGCCGAAGGGCATGTACTGTGCTGTACTGTTCTATGTTCTATGTAAAGACCCAAAGGTGCGTGGGTTAGGTTGATTGGTCATGTTAAATTGCTACTTAATGTCAGAGGGAGTAGCAGGACAAATAGGTGGGGCTACAGGATAGGGGTTGCCTGGGATTGTGGTCAGTGTAAACTCAATGGGCCCAATGGCTTCCTTCTGCACTGTAGGGATTCTATGATTCTATGTTCCATTGAAAGCAAATCTGACATTTCACTTGTATGTAATCAATACATTTGCAGCGTAACTTTACTTTAAATGGTGTCTAAATGTGGAAGCATTCTTAATTCTTGCCCTTGTAGACCCTGGCGATGAGACAAAACTTGATTAAATGAGATGTTTCTTTGCCATTAGCCAAGCTGGTGTGTTACATCTACTGAACTTACTTTCCTGTGAGAAAACAGTTTGCCTCTGCTGATGAATGGCCAAGATTTTTTTGAATAGCACAGTTTAAAAAAAAGCAAAAGATGCTAAAAAGGCTAAATTAATATATATGGTTCGGTCAAAGAAGACAGAGAGTAGCAGTGGAAGGGTGTGTTTCTGAATGGAGGGCTGTGACAAGTAGTATTCCTCAGGGATCAGTGCTGGGACCTTTGCTGTTTGTAATATATATAAATGATTTGGAGGAAAATGTAACTGGTTTGATTAGTAAGTTTGTGGGTGACACAAAGGTTGGTGGATTTGCGGAAAGCGATGAGGAGCATCAGAGGATACAGCAGGGTATGGACCAGTCAGAGACTTGGGAGGAAAGATGGCAGATGGAATTTAATCCGGACAAATGTGAGGTGATGCATTTTGGAAAGTCTAATACAGATAGGAAATATACAGTAAATGGCAGGACCCTTAGGAGTATTGATAGGCAAAAGGATCTGTGTGTACAGGTACACAGGTCACTGAAAGTGGTAATGCAGGTGGAGAAGGTAGTGAAGAAGGCATACAGCATGCTTGCCTTCATCAGCCAGGGCATTGAGTTTGGCAAATCATGTTGTAGCTTTACAGAACCTTAATTAGGCCGCACTTGGAATATAGCGTTCAATTCTGGTCGCCACACTACCAGAAGGATGTGGAGGCTTTGGAGAGGGTACAGAAAAGATTTATCAGGATGTTGCCAGGTATGGAGGCCATTAGTTATGAGGAGAGATTGGAGATACTTGGCTTGTTTTCATTGGAACGACAGAGGTTGAGGGGCAACATGATAGAAGTCTACAAGATTATGAGAGGCATGGACAGAATGGATAGTCAAGAGCTTTTTCCCAGGGTGGAAGAGTCAATGACTAGGGGGCATAGTTTTAAGGTGAAAGGAGCAAGGTTTAAAGGAGATGTAGGAGGCAGATTTTTTACACAGAGAGTAGTGGGTGTCTGGAACTTGCTGGAGGAGGTAGTGGAAGCGGATACAATAGTGACTTTTAAGGGGTGTCTTGACAAATACATGAATAAGATGGCAATAGAAGGATATGGTTCCCGGAAGGGTAGGGGGTTTTAGCTCAGTCTGGCAGCATGGGCTATGCAGGCTTGGAGGGCTGAAGGGCCTATTCATGTGCCTTTTTTTGTTCTTTGTTCTTTGCTATGAGTTTGGATAACACAACTAATATCAGACCAGCATGTGTTCAGAATCCTTGCAAAGAGATAATGCAGTGTGTATTAAAGTAATCCATAATGATTTACTCTCAAATGGAAGAATCCTTATGCCCGTAATGTTAAGAAACATGCATGCAATAGAATGTCGCTGTTTAAGGGAGGGGTATTTCTTGGCTCTGGTCCGATTTGGTCTGAATTTTAGACCAAGTTTCAGTTTGAACAACAATGGTTTAATTATAGGTTTACACACGGTTATATATAAAAAAATGTTCAAAGCAATTCAGATTGAAATTGCAGTTCTCTCTGAAGCTATATCCTTATGAAGGCAGTAAACAGTAGCATTGTCTGCAATTCCCGATGGGGCAAGTTTACAAGCCAAGCTTTCAATTACCCTCAGTGAGTAAGTGATTGTTTCTCTGCTGTTACTAACCATAATCACATCCAGATAATCCAGGGGTTATTATATGAAAAATGGTGAAATTCCATTTTAATTGTACGCGGAAACATTATCCAATGAGTTGGTACCACCATAAAACACACTTTGCAATGGGGCGTAGAAAAAGATGCCTTTAAATGTCTTTAAACTGTGCCAACCTGACAGTCTGCACCAAGTCTCTAACCGAATGTCTTATCTGGGCTCATGTCCTATCGCCGTAAACCCACACACTTACCATGTTTAATCCCTCCAACCTACAGCTCTTTGGACACTAAGGAGCAATTTAGCAATGGCCAGTCCAACTGACCTGCAAATCTTTGGACTGTGGGAGGAAATCCACACAGACAATGGGAGAATGTGCAAACTCCACATAGACAGTCACCCAATGCCGGAATTGAACCCTGGACCCTAGCACTGTGAGGCAGCAGTGCTAACCATCGTACCACCATGCTGCTGGGTTGGCACAAGTAATAGGATACTTTGTATTTTAGCTGCTACTGGAATGCATCTTGTTTCTCATTACCTACCTGCTCAACCCAGAGCTGTGCATTTCGTTTTGATAGAGGAAAAGTTTCCCGAGCTGTTTTATACGTGGCAAATAAAGGAATAGTAACTAGAAGCAGGAATAGACCATTCAGCCCTTTGAGCTTGCTCTGCCATTCATCTTGATCATGGCTGATCATCGAATTCAATATCCTGATTCCCCCCTTCCCCCCCATATCCCTTGATCTCTTTATCTCCAAGCGCTATATCTAATTTCTTCTTGAAACGTTTTGGCCATATTTGAAAATATGGGCTGTCTTTAAATCTCTTCTATAACATTGACACTAACTCCTAAATGATGTGATTCTGCTTGGAATAATTGTTATGGGAATCTTATTTTTTTATGGTAAATTGGTGTAGTATGAATGTCTGGTACATATAGGGTTAATGTGGGACTGAGTACACTACTGCCTATATGATGATGTCAGAAGGCACATGACCCAGAGCTAGTGTCAGTGTGCTGTTGAAAGATTGTGTGTAAAGACCCAGATATGGAGATAGATCCCTGCCTTACTCTTTACCACACATAGGTATAAAGCTGCAAGTAATTTATTAAGACTTGTCATTAGTACGCAGCAGGCTCTGAAGACTTCTTTAGCAGACACATTCTGCATCCAACACCATCTCAACACTAGGTGCGGTTTAGAATTTAATATTCAGCACCACTGAGTTAGTGCGAAAACTGAATATGAATAGAATTCCCACAATATTTTGCACTGTATCTTGGTATATGTGACAATAATGAATCAAATCATAGAATCCCTACAGTGCAGAATGAGGCCATTTGGTCCATTGACTCTGCAGTGAGCACAATCCCACCCAGGCCCTGTTCCCATAACTCCATGCATTTACCCTAGTCAATTCCCCTGACACTAAGAGGCAATTTGCCATGGCCAGTCCACCTAACCTGCACATCTTTCGGACGGTGGGAGGAAACCAGAACACGCAAAGGAAAAGCATGAAGACACAGGAGAACATGCAAACTCCACACAGACAACAACCCAAGCCGGGAATCAAACCTGGGTCGTTGACACAGTGCTAATCACCGTGCCACCCATAATTACAAACTTAATTTTCTTGATCGACATTAGAGTTCCACCAGCTGCCCTGCTGGGGTTTGAACCTGTGCCCCTGGAGCATTAGTTGGGGCCCCTTGATTACCCGACCAGTGACAGGACCACTATGCCACCATCTCCCCCAAATCAAATCGAATCAAATCCCTGTAACCCCAAATACTTATCATGGCTAATCTTCATGATAAGAACATAAGAACATAAGAAATAGGAGCAGGAGTAGACCATCTAGCCCTTCGAGCCTGCCCCGCCAATCCATAAGATCATGGCTGATCTGAAGTGGATCAGTTCCACTTTCCCGCTTTCTCCCCATAACCCTTAATTCCCCTGTCTATCAAAAACCTATCTACCCGTGACTTAAATATATTCAGCGAAGTAGCCTCCACCACTTCAACGGGCAGAGAGTTCCAGAGATTCACCACCCTTTGAGTGAAGAAGTTCCTCCTCAACTCCGTTCTAAACTGCCCCCCCTTATCTTGAGGCTGTGCCCTCTAGTCCTGATAAATCACATTGCAAGCTCTTCCCTCCTTGAGACAAAATAATTTCTTGGTGATGCTGCTCAGCTGATATATCTTTTGACGTAAGTGTTTCCATTTTGTTGTTGTCTTGTGAGAACATTCAGTGGGTCGGGTGGCTCACTTAAGGGTGACAACCCTACTTTACCATTCACACAATACAGGTGGATCTTCCTTTTCCCACTTTGTTCCACCACAATAGTCACATACACCCAGTCTACTGCCGATATCACATTCTGGATCTGACTCAGAATTATGATAAGGCTCACTAACAAAAGTTTCCTTCGAGAGTCTTGTTTTTGTCTCTTCCTTGCAGCACTGCTCTTGTATTCTGTCGCTTTGTGTCAACTTCTCGACTCTTCATCTTCCCTGGCTCCCTGTGCCTCCTGTCACTTTCGCTTACCAAATGATGTGCGTAGTGTCTCAGAACACAACTTACACAAAGCAAATAGAAACTGAGAAATAAAAACAAATCAAATGTGAAAAATGGAGTCATTGAGGTTTACAGCATGGAAACAGGCCCTTCGGCCCAACTTGTCCATGCCACCTTTTTGTTTTTAAACCCTAAACTAATCCTGCATTTGGCCCATATCCCTTTCTACCCATCTTACCCATGTAACTGTCTAAATGCTTTTTAAAAGACAAAATTGTACCTGTCTCTACTATTACCTCTGGCAACTCATTCCAGACACTCACCACCCTATGTGTGAAAAAATTGCCCCCCTGGACCCTTTTGTATGTCTCCCCTCTCACCTTAAACCTATGCCCTCTCATTTTAGACTTTCCTACCTTTGGGAAAAGATATTGAGTATCCAGCTGATCTGTGCCCCTCATTGTTTTATAGATCTCTATAAGATCACCCCTTAGCCTTCTAACCTCCAGAGAAAATAATCCCAGTCTACCCAACCTCTCCTTATAACTCAAACCATCAAGTCGCAGTAGCATTCTAGTAAATCTTTTCTGAACTCTTTCTGGTTTAATAATATCCTTTCTATAATAGGGTGACTCAGAGCTAAACTCAGTATTCCAAGTGTGGCCTTACTAATGTCTTGCATAACTTCAGCAAGACATCCCAACTCCTGTACTCAATGTCCTGACCAATGAAACCAAGCATGCTGAATGCCTTCTTCACCACTCTGTCCATCTGTGACCCCACTTTCAAGGAGCTATTAATTTGTAGACCCAGATCTCTTTGTTCTGTAACTGTCCCCAACGCCCTACCATTAACTGAGTAAGTCCTGCCCTGGTTCAATCTACCAAAATGCATCACCTCGCAGTTATCTAAATTAAACTCCATCTGCCATTCGTCAGCCTGCTGGCCCAATTGATCAAGATTCATTTGCAATCCAAGATAACCTGCTGCTTCACAGCTCCAGGGTCCTGGATTCGATTCCCAGCTCGGGTCACTGTCTGTGTGGAGTTTGCACATTCTCGTTGTGTCTGCGTGGGTTTCCGGGTACTCCGGTTTCCTCCCACAGTCCAAAGATGTGCGGGGTTAGGTTGATTGGCCATGCTAAGAAATTGACCCTTAGTGTCCAGGGACGCGTAGGTTAGAGGGATTAGTGGATATAAAATGTAGGGATATGGGGGTAGGGCCTGGGTGGGAATGTGTTCGGTGCAGTCTCGATGGGCCGAAGGGCCTCTTTCTGCACTATAGGGTTCTATGATTCTATGATTCTTCACTGTCCACTATCATAGAGGCCCCTCCTTATCAGGCCGCACTCCTCATTGGGCCCTTCTCCCTTGGAACTGCCCCATGCCCTATTGGCAGTGCCAAGATTCCCCTGGGCATGGTCACTTTGCCCAAGAGGCAATGCCCAGGGGGCATCCCACGGTGCCTGACCCCCACTGGCCTTTCTTTGTAACTGTGTTCTTGGTTAGATGTCAAATCTTCCATGACAGGCCTCTTAATCTAAACTATTATTGCACCAAACTTGGTTAAAATTGGCCCCAGGACCTTGAAGCAATTTACCAACTAACAAGTGGATAAGTTGACATTTCATTTTTATATATAGGAATATATTTCTGGGTGGTTTACCAATGAAGGCAATCCATTTTCCTGTTAATGCGCAATCATGCCCAAATACATTTAGAAAATTAATAGTACACATTGAGTCCTTTTTTTCAAAAAAGGAACACATCCTTAATTAAACCACTCTTTATTCCTGTTGATTTGATTTGATTTATTATTATTGTCACATGAATTAACATACATTGTTTCTTGCGCGCTATACAGACAAAACATACCATTCATGGAGAAGGAAATGAGTGAGTGCAGAATGTAGTGTTACAGACATAGCTAGGGTGTAGAGAAAGATAGGAAATTGCATTAAAGCATTGCTAGAAAGCTTAAAAGAGTTAGAATGAAGTTTTAGAAGCATAGAACAAAAGTAAAAGATAGAATCAGAAGATATGCTGGGCACAATTTGCAAGAAGTTGCCTCGCTCCAGTGCCACCTTGGAATTAGGTATTGCCCGTGACTTTCACGATTTCAGAGTGATTTTCCCAAAAAAATTCTAAGTTTCAAATTTACGCAAAAACTGGAGTAAATCCTGCTGTTTTTTTCCGTGGGAGTTTCAAAATGAATCTCCCACACTCTATGCACTGCTGAGTGCTCCATCGTAAATCATCCAGGAATCAGCGGGTGGGGTCTATTCCCAATGGAGAGGCCGGCAGCATAGCACTGAGTGCGCCACTGCGCGTGCGCCGATCTGTCATAGTGGATATCATAGCACGCGCAGTGGCCTCTGTCTACCAGCCTCCCAATTGCTGGCCAGCCCTACCACCACCACATTGCCAGCCATGCAAACCGCACCCCCACCCCCCGCCACCCCACCACGGCCCGATTGCTGTCTCTCGGAACATGTCCAGGTCCACCCGCCCCCCGCAGGCCCAATCTTCAGACCCCCCCTACCCCTGAACTATCCCCCTGCTGACTGACCCCCCTCCGCAGTCCCAATTCCCTCCTCCAACCCCAACAGGCTGCCCCCATCCACCCCAATGGTCAACCCTGATCGCTGGCCTCCCTCCTTCTGTCACTCAGCCCAAAGTGCAGAATGGGTGGCAGGACCACCCCCACCTCCAGCCACTCCAAATGCCCTTGGAGGCCTCTCCCTATCAGGCCCCACCCCTCTTCCCCCTTGGAACTGCCCCATGCCCTGTTGGCAATGCCAAGATACCCCTGGGCATGGTCACTTTGCCCAAGAGGTAATGCCCAGGGGGCACCCCCCCAGTGTCCGACCCTCTGGAGGCCTCATTGTCCTCCCTTCACTCCAGCACGGTTGGGCCACCAGCTTCCCGAAAATGGGGAGCAATTGTAAACCCCGCTGGAATAAACCAGTCCTGGCCAGAGTGGGGGCGGGGGAGGGGTGGAGAGGCTAGTGGACCTGGAGACTTTAGCCCTGGGCCCACTAATGACATTTAAATCCTACCTAAAAGAAGTTCTGGGTGTAATAGGCAGCTGCTCGCCGACTTCTGGTGCAGAGCTGAAGTGCTGGAAATCCAGAACTGGGCAGCCCACGAAACAACCTCTACTCAAGTCCCCCGGCTGCTGCACTCCAAAAACAATGCAGTGGGATGGGAGAATCACTCCCCTTGACTTTTTTGCTGCAATATCTATATGTTGGGAATTATAAATTCTTAAGGGATGAAGAAGTCGTTTGGGCACTTACGCAAGGCTTCTCCTATTTTGCTTTATCTCAAGTAAAGTGGCACAATGTTTAGCACTGCTGCCTCACAGGTGCCAGGGACCCGGGTTCGATTCCCAGTTTGGGTCACCGTGCAGAGTCTGCACATTCTCCCTGTTTCTGCATGTGTTTCCTCTGGGTGCTCTGATTTCCTCCC
Organism: Carcharhinus amblyrhynchos; assembly: GCF_965287045.1. NCBI lineage: Eukaryota > Metazoa > Chordata > Chondrichthyes > Carcharhiniformes > Carcharhinidae > Carcharhinus > Carcharhinus amblyrhynchos. The sequence continues at coordinate 9,094,371 of NC_137329.1, read as the reverse complement.
ACGTTAAGAAGTCTCACAACACCAGATTAAAGTCCAACAGGTTTATTTGGTAGCAAAAGCTACTAGCTTTCGGAGCGCTGCCCCTTCAAGCAATGCTCTGAATGCTAGTGGATTTTGCTACCAAATAAACCCATTGGACTTTAACCTGGTGTTGTGAGACTTCTTACTGTGTTTACCCCAGTCCAACACTGGCATCTCCACATCATGACTCCCACAGTCCAAAGACCTGCTGGTTAGGTGGATTGCCCATGCTAAATTCTCCCTCAGTGTACCCGAACAGGCACCAGACTGTGGCGACTAGAGGGCTTTCACAGTAACTTCATTGCAGTGTTAATGTAAGCCACTAATAAATAAACTGTAACTTATGTAGAAACTCTATATACAAATCTCTGGCTATGCAACACTAATTAATTTGCTCTGTATCCTTCCATCGCACTGAAATTTACTAATTTCCACAATGTTATCTTTCCTGTTCTTTTTAATTAATTTTCAATGTAAATTTAATTAGCTTACCTCACAAGCATTGATACATCTTAAAGTTACTTACTGTGCTGGTTTTTAGCATATCTGCAATTGCTGCAATTCTTGCTGGATTTGTAACCATTCAAAATGAAACAATATTCAACCAATTCTAAGAACCATTCCCTACTGAACCTGCACTCATTTATCTTAGTTCAGACTACCTTGGCTATTTAAAATCCGTCATTATTCAAAGTCAGCTACAATTGAAAATCCGTAAAAAAAAAATACCTTAATGTATTCCGGCAACAGAACTGCAGAATTTTCCAGGCCCACCAACAGTGAGAATTGTGGCGCACTGAGACACCTAATTTGGTGGGAGGCAGAAAAATCTGGGTGGGATTTTCCAGACTGGATACCAGTGGGCATCTTTTCCAGTTAACTGCACTCCATGTTTTCCCATCCTTCCAGCCATGAAGTCCTCTGGTACTGCAGCCAGAAAATGGACCTCGTAAGATCAACTTCTTCCATGTCTTTGAGATTAGTGCATGCTGCCTTTGGCTGACTGGGAACTGCACATAATTTCACTTTTATCGAGTGCCCCTTAGTAAAACTTGTGATTAGGCTGCACAGCGAAAGCAGGTTAAGTGGGTGTAGGAGGGAGTGAATGATTGAGTCTTCTGAAACCATGTGAAACTTCAACAAAAATGGCTTTATTCAACATGCATGAAAGAGACCAGAACTTGGGGCTGTAACTACAGCTTGCTTCCGAGTTATTCTACTGAGCATTGGTTATTACAGATTCTTATACCCCTTTCTTTACATTACAAAGCATTGCATTCACATCAGACCATCATTTTGTTACTTTGAAATGTCTACAGTTCTGGTTTTGATTACATTATATGGTTCCATTGTCTTGTGTGCTTTAACTTTGAATCATTTTCTGGACATCTCCTGCCTTCTTGTTTACAATACCAAAGCATTGTGTTTGTTAAACTGATTTTGATAGGGTGTAAATTATCCCATCTGCTGGATACTCAATTAAGTTTTCAGAAGCACAATGGTTCCTGTAAACCTTTTGAAGCATTGATAAGTGATACCAATTCTCATGTAGTTGTTAACCTTGCAGTGATACCACCTGTGACTGTTTTAGTGCTGAGATGTAGTTATATGTATTTTGTCCTGTCTGCCTGCAGTGAGTGTGGATACTATAGTCAGGTTGTCTGTTTTATCCTTTCCATTCATTCCTCTCCTGCTACAGCCCACATTCCCTGGGTAGTGTCAGACCTGGTAAGGACGGCAAATTTCCTTCCGTAAAGGACATCAGTGAACCAAATGGGTTTTCTGACAATCAGCAATGGTTTCACAGTCATCAGTAGGTTCTTAATTCCAGATTTTATTTTATGAATTTAAATTCCACTATCTGCCGTAGTGGGATTTGAACTCAGGTTCCCAGAACATTAGCTCAGTTTCTGGATTAATAGTCTAGCGATAATGCCACTGGGCATTAATGCATGTTCCTGACCTGCAAATAAATGACAATGCCATTTACGGCACCAAGCAGCTGGCAAACTGACCTGCCATTAACACATCGGGAGAATTACCATGTGCTTTTCCATCAGTGGCTTTCCGACTTTTTGGTGCTCGCTCACTCCCACCTGCCGCTCAGCATGCCGCAAGTGGCATGGGAGAATCCTACCCCTCAAGCCATAGCCTGTGCAGATGGAGATCATTCAGCCCAACGGTTCTGTGCCTGTTCTGCATGGGGGAATCCAGTCAGTGTTCCATCCTTGTAATCCGGCAACATAGTTTCCTTCAACTGCTGGTCTAATTTATAAATCATTGATGGTCTCTGCTTCTGTCACCCGAAAATAAAGAGCAAAACCTTTTAAAACTTCTTTAAAGAAGAATGTTCATTTTATTCTGATCATTATAGAGAAATGTGGTCATCTACTAATGTAAGATTAACTTTTCAGGTCCAGTAAAGGTGCTTAGCAGTAACTGTGAAGTTAGTCTATTCAACAAGATGTCATTTTAAGGTTTATCTATTTTGTCAGAAGTAGGCTTACATTAACACTGCAATGAAGTTACTGTGAAAATCTCCTGGTTGCCACACTCCGGCACCTGTTTGGGTACACTGAGGGAGAATTTAGCATGGCCAATGCACTAATCCGCACATCTTTGGAGTGTAGGAGGAAGCCGGACACGGGGAGAATGTGTAGACTCCGCACCGACAGTGATCCAAGCAGGGAATTGAACCCGGGTCCCTGGCGCTGTGAGGCAGCAGTGCTAACCACTGTGCCACCGTGCCACCCCATGGCCACCCTCAGTGTATCCTTTGACAGACTTGTCAATCAGCTGTTCAGTGAAAAACACAGTTAAAGTTGGCTCAAATCAGTGAAAATATTCAGTCAGTGCCGAGGAATGGCTGCCTCGGGGGTTTTGAGTGCAGTACGTGGGTTAATTAATGAACAAATCTCTGACCTGTTATCACAGCTGCTTCAGATTCAGCCCAGACATCAGCAGAACCTTTGGGAATTCTGACAGGAAGATCCTTCAGTGGAAATTTTGCAGCTAAGTGAACTAAAATATCATTCATTAACTTATCGTCCTGTACGATTTCCATCACTTTCGTGAGGTTACGGAACTTGTAAAATGCCCGCTCCCATATTATCAGTGAGGATCAAGGAGTCTCAATATGATTTACACGTGTAAACTTGTGAGAAAGGTAGAAATAGAACAATGGATTTGAAGCAAGGTGGATGTTCCACAAGAATGAAGAAACAAAAAAAAATGCTGCAAATTTCAGCTGATTAATCACAGAGCAATGTCACAGCTGATATCTTGACGTACAAAGAATATTACCACGTCTCAGAGTGTTTTCATTAAATAATCAACAACCTTGGAACTCTGCAGTCATGTTGTTTGTATCTGGCTTTAGTAGTCAGACAGCTGGCTGTATGGGATGGAATTCTGTTAGATCAAACAAGGAGGGCACAAAATTCGAGTGAGACAAGTGCGCTGTCGAAAGATTGCTCAACATGACTTGTTTGTAAGTAAATGCATGCAGACAATTTGTGAAAAATCCAAATCTCAAAGAGAAGACAAACTTAAACTTGACTGTCTCCCCGAGGCAAGTACATTGCTGTAACAGATTAGAGAATGCAACTGTTGCTCCATAATTTCCTCAGAATGGCAATCAGTGGCAGATTGTCACTCTGTAATGACTTACCTGCACTCAAAGCATGCCTTGCCTGTCCTTCCTGACTCAGGCCAGGTGACATTCAAGAAGGGAAGCAAATTCCCGGCTCCAGCAGCCTTGAGTGGTTGCGTGGAATTTGCACGTTCTCCCTGTGTCTGCATGGGTCTCGTCTGGGTGCTCTGGTTTCCTCCCACAGTCCGAAAGACATGCCGTCTAGGTGGATTGGCCATGATAAATACTCCCTTACTGTCCAAAGATGTGTAGCTAGATGGTTTAACCATGGGGTAAAGGGGATAGGGTGGAGCAGAGTGCCTGGATAAGACTACGTCAGAGAGTCGATGCAGCCTTGATGGACCGAATGGCCTCCTTCTGCACGGTAGGAATTCTATGATTGGTGTAAAAGGAACGAGCTAAAGAATGAGATTAGGATGGGTTTATAGTTTCTTTCTTTCTTGTGGCCTATTGGTTTATTCATTTGTGGGACATGGCTGTCGCTGGCTGGCCAGCATTTATTGCCCATCCCTAGTTGCCCGAGGGCAGTTGAGAGTCAACCACATTGCTGTGGCTCTGGAGTCACATGTAGGCCAGATAAGGATGGCAGATTTCCTTCCCTAAAGGGCATTAGTGAACCAGATGGGTAAGGAATGTCATGTGGAGGGAGTGGGGTGCTTGGGTAGGGATGGAGGGGGTTATGTTATGAATTCTAATTGTTTTATTTTTGCCTTTATTATAATTTGGCATCTAACACCATGATGATTTTTTTTTAGTAAATCAATTATCCATCTATTTTAGTGCACCCATGGGTGAAACAGGTATTGTGTGAACTCTCACCCATTGTCACCAGTAATCTATAATGTCCCTGTGCAGAAAAAGACCAGATTTCCTGCAATGATTTTGCTTATGTTCCCCAATCATTCAGATAATCTACATTATGAACTAAAATGTGACCGAAATGTCCCAAGTTCACCCCTGGGCTGTACTGGCTCCCAGAAGATTCCAGACCCATTTCTCACTCCTCCAACCCTCTGGTCTCCTCGATGGGTTGATTCTTACCCCTGGTCTATCCTTTTGTTACAATCCCAGCTGCTAATGCTGGTCAGATCTCAAACTAGGATCTTGATTCATAGATCCTAATTTTTGTTTTAGAAATTGTGGATGTAAGTTATTGAACAAATTCATAGGAGTCTGCTGATGAACTTTTAATAGAAAGGTTATAATATTTACTTAAAAAACAAGAAAAATAAACCAAATTACACCCGACAAAAAGGTCAAAAAGATCTCATTACAAATGCAAGCCGATGGTTCAAATCCTCACTATTCCTTTATCCCAGCAATATCTTTTCAGGCACATAAACCAGTGAAGAGTTACCACTCTTGGAGGAGGCAATGGCAATGTTATAATCCAGAGTCCTAGGGTAATGCTCTGGGAATCCGGGTTCAAATCCCACCATGGCAGATGGTGATATTTGAATTCAATAAAAAAAAACCTGGAATTAAGAGTCTACTGATGACCATGAAAGCATTATTGATTGTCGTAAAAACCCATCTGGTTCATTAATATCCTTTAGGCAAGGAAATCTGCCATCCTTATCTGGTCTGGCCTACATGTGACTCCAGAGCCACAGCAGTGTGGTTGACTCTCAAATGCCCTCTGAAATGAAGGGCAGTTGGGGATGGGCAGTAAAATGCTGGCCCAGCCAGTGACACACACACCCTGTGAACAAATAAAAAGAAAACTAGTTTGACACAAAGGTTTCTCGCTTACGGCTTCTGGTGAACTCCTTAGCATTCACTCAATGCTTCTTGGCCAACTGGTACCTCCCCTGAGACACCCAAACGTGGCATTCTAAACCCAGTTTCTTCAATAGCAGAGACAACAAACCTGCTTCCTAAGCTCAGCCTTTCAGTGGCACCTCTGTTAAACTGATCACTCTACTGAGTTATCGAATCATAGAATCACACAGCACATTGAGTCTGCGACGACACATGAGAAACACCTGAACTCCCACTTAATTCCATAGAGTCGTAGAGGTTTACAGCATGGAAACAAGACCCTTTGGCCCAACTTGTCCAGGCCGCTTTTTTTTTTGACCTTTTGAATGAGTATCCCTCTATACCCATCTTATCCATGTAACCGTCCAAACGCTTTTTAAGAGATAACATTTGTCAGCACTTGGCTCGTAGCCCTGAATGTTATGATGTGCCAAGTGCTCATCCAGGTGCTTTTTAAAGGATGTGAGGCAACCCACCCCCTCCACCCTCCCAGGCAGTCCTGGAACTGACTGTTCAGTTAACCCCTGTTGCAGCAGCCTTGCTGTATCTTTCCTCTCTGAGGCACTCAAGATCCCTGTCTTCTCTCTCTGACACCTACTCTGAAACCCCTCCTCCACACTGACTCAGTCACTCCTCCTCCTCCTCCTCTTCATCCTCCTCAACCACCAACACCCCCACCCCCCCTAATCCCCTGTATTTTCTGCGTCTGTGTCACTGGATCGCTGTCGGGATTGAATAAACTGGGATTGTCCTCCCTGGAAGGACAGAGACTGAGGGGCGACCTGATAGAAGTTTATAAAATTATGAGTGGTATAGATAGGGTCAACAGTTGGAAGCTTTTTTCCTCAGGACAGAAATGACAATTACAAGGGGTCACAAGTTCAGGATAAGAGGGGGAAGGTTCAGTCGCGATGTGGGGGGGACTTTTTTACACAGAGAGGGTAATGGGGTCTGGAATGCACTGCCAAGTGAGGTGGTTGAGGCAGTTACGTTGGCGACATTTAAGACTTATTTTGATGGACACATGAACAAACGGAGAATAGAGGGAGATAAGTGGTTGGTCTAGATAGGCAAATGTGATTGGCTCAGGCTTGGAGGGCCGAAGGGCCTGCTCCCGTGTTGTATTGTTCTTTGTTCATCAGGCAACAGTACAGCTTTTCTACTGTTTGCACGCCACCCACCCTAACGAGAATCATTTAACTTTCAACCATTTTTGACCCCTCACTTTAACAGGATGGGTTGTAAGGCCTCGTTAAAAATGTCAGTCTACAAACACAAAAAGGCCTGAAAACTTTACGTTACAAATCTATCCAGGCTCTCAGGAACCAAGATTCATACACAAAACCAAAGTGAAACTGAAGTCACTTTTACCCCTCTTAACACACACACACACACACACACACACACACACACACACACACACATATAATATATATAAATTAACTTAAAATTTGGTATTTTGCATAATGATTTGTCTTAACTGATTCAGCTCCTCAGATGAGCCACCAGATATTCTGCACTCCAGCAACCAACCCCTATCCTCCCGTGCACGCTCACTGTACACAGGGTAGCACGGTGACACAATGGTTAGCATTGCTGCCTCACAGTCTCAGGGATATGGGTTCGAACCCTGGCTTGAGTCACTGTCTGTGTGAAGTCTGCATGCTCTCTCTGTATCTCCATAGGTTCCCTCTGGATGCTCCTCCATCAGCCTGAAAGGCATGCTGATTAGGTGCATGGGCCATGCTAAATTCTCCCTCAGTGTACCCAGACAGCCGCTGAAGTGTGGTGACTTGGGGATTTTCACAGTAACTTCACTGCAGTGTTAATGTGAGCGTATTTAAGAACATAAGAACATAAGAAATAGGAGCAGGAGTAGGCCATCTGGCCCTTCGAGCCTGCCCCGCCATTCAATAAGATCATGGCTGATCTGTCGTGGCTCAGTTCCACTTTCCCGCCCTCTCCCCATAACCCTTAATCCCCTCTCTTATCAAAAACCCATCAACCCGCTTCTTAAAAATATTTAGCGAGGCAGCCTCCACCACTTCAACGGGCAGAGAATTCCAGAGATTCACCACCCTTTGAGTGAAGAAGTTCCTCCTCAACTCCGTTCTAAACCGCCCCCCCTTTATCTTGAGGCTGTGCCCCCTAGTCCTACTGTCTTTTTTGAGCGGGAAGAGTCTTTCCACCTCTATCCTATCCATCCCATTCATCATCTTATACGTCTCAATGAGATCTCCCCTCATTCTTCTAAACTCTAACGAGTACAAGCCTAGTTTATTCAGCCTCTCCTCATAGCTCAACCCCCTCAACTCCGGCATCAGCCTAGTAAACCTCCTCTGCACTCCCTCCAAGGCCAAAATATCCTTGCGCAGGTGCGGCGCCCAAAACTGCACACAGTACTCCAGCTGCGGCCTCACCAATGCCCTATACAGCTGCAGCAAGACCTCCCTACTTTTATATTCAATCCCCCTCGCTATGAAGGCCAGCATCCCATTCGCCTTCCTCACCACCTGCTGCACCTGCAAGCTGGGTTTTTGCGACTCATGCACAAGGACCCCGAGGTCCCTCTGCACCGTCGCCTGCTGCAGTTTTTCGCCACGTAAGTAATAGTCCTTCCTACCATTCTTCCTACCAAAGTGGACCACCTCACACTTGCCAACATTAAATTCCATTTGCCATTTCCTGGCCCATTCGCCCAGCCTATCTAGATCCTTCTGCAGACTCTCCACACCCTCCGCACAATTTGCCTTTCCCCCAATCTTGGTGTCATCAGCAAATTTCGACACCCTGCACTCGGTTCCCTCCTCCAGATCATCTATTTGTGACACTAATAAATAAACTTTAACCTTAAACGGTTTTAATTTCTTGCTGGAGCAGTTTTAATGCACGTCCTTCTCCCCTTGAAAAATTACTCCCCCTCGGTGCCTTCCTGTCATTCAATTTCCTGAGAGGAATTGCTGTTTTGTACCTTGTCAGTGAAGGTGTTTGTGTGTGTTTTGTTTCTGATCGATGGGAATACTGAGACCTGTGGCCAGGTTCTCAGCCCCTGCTTTATATTCCAGCACATTGCTCACTCATCGGCTTTGAAAAACAACCTTTGAAACATCACAGTGAAATATGCTGCCTATTGTCGTCTATTTATCAGCCCGAACAAACCTGAGGCAAACTGCGTACTGCTGAGTATTACCAACAACTCTGCGTTATGGAAAAAAAAATTAGCAGCTATAATGCCAAACTGCCTAACTCGTTAGAAGATGAAGGAAAATATTTTACCCAATTTTAATTCATCCATCAATGAAACTCCAGTTCCTTCAATAAGGAAAGGTCTTTGTTCTAATTCTTTCCTGGGATGTAGGTACCTCTGGATAAAAGCCAGCATTTGTTGTCCATTTCTAACTGTACTTAAGCAGGTGGTGGTGAGCTGCCTTCTTCGAAATAGATAATAGGAGCACGAGGAGGCCATTCGGCCCTTCAAGCCTGCCCCGCCATTCATTATGATCGTAGCCGATCATCAAATTCAATAGCCTGATCCATGGCACAGCAGTTAGCACTGCTGCCTCACAGCGCCAGGGACCTGGGTTTGATTCCCAGGTTGGGTCAATGTCTGATTGGAGTCTGCATGTTCTCCCAGTGTCTGTGTGGGTTTCCTCCAGATGCTTTGGTTTCCTCCCACAGTCCAAAAGACGCGCTGGTTAGGTGGATTGGCCATGCTAAATTCTCCCTCAGTGTACCTGAACAGTCGCCGGAGTGTGGCGACTAGGGGATTTTCACAATAACTTCATTGTAGTGTTAGTGTAAGCCTGGTTGTGACATTAATAAATGAAGTTAAATCCTTTGATCCCCTTTGCCTCAAGTGCCACATCGAATTGCTTATTGAAAACATTCGCTGTTTTAACATCAATTACTTTTCGTGGTAACGAATTCCATCAGCTGACCACTCTTTGGGTGAAGAAAATTCTCCTTGTCTCTGTCCTAAACTTGAAGTCTACCCTGTATCCTCAGAGCCCTGATTCTAGACAGCCCCGCCATCAGGAACATCCTTCTTGCATCTATCTTTCCATCTTTAACCGCTGCAGTCTGCGTTTTGTAGGTACACCCAGAGTGCTGTTAGGAAGGGACTTCCAGCATTTTGACCCAGATGTTCTGTCGGCACCATGTGTACTACCCCTGCCTCTGAGCCAGATGTTTCGGTTTGAGTCCCAATTCAAGATTCGATGACCATGGAAGTTGCACTCGTAACGTGGCTAAACAGATTAGTTAGCAAACTGCAAGTCCTTCCGATGTGCCTGTAGAAGGAGTAGGTGATACTCCTGGTCAGCCATGCTTAATGCAGAATGATACATTTCAATCGACAGCCTCTGGTTTCAATCTAACTACTTATTCCAGGAAGAACAACCTGCATAAAAGATGTCAGCATGTGATTTGCATCTCAAGATATGGGAAGTCCTCTATATTCCCTCATTGTTGTATCATGATGAATTACAAATGATCCCAATCATTTCATCATTACTTCACAGATTCAAACTGGTACAAGATAATTTTAGTACCAAAATCAGGTTGTTCTTTTCTAAACAGAGTCCATAAAGCTTGGTAAGGCTCCTGCTCCCATTTTTCAGATAGTGAGTGCTGATAATGATTTAATTTTTTTTTTATTCATTCATGGGACATGGGCACCACTGGCTGGGCCAGAATTTATTGCCCATCCCTAGTTACCCGAGGGCAGTTGAGATTCAACCACGTTGCTGTGGCTCTGGAGTCACATGGAGGCCAGACCAGGTAAGGAGGGCAGATTTCCTTCCCTAAAGGACATTAGTGAACCAGATGGGTCTTTCCTGACAATCAACAATGGTTTCATGGTCATCAGTAGAGTCTTAATCCCAGATTTTTTAAAATTGTATTCAAGTTCCACTAGCTGCCGTGGTGGGATTCGAACCTGGACCACCAGAACATTAGCTGAGTATGTGGAATAATAGTTTGGTGATAATACCACGAGGCCAGCACCTCCCCAAGAGTCACGTGACCAGATGGATCATCCCCGCAGGTAGCTGAACCAATTGGCGGGACGGTGTGGACCATAGGTCAACGGGAGACTCGCTGTTGGAGTTGAGTAGAACAATTGCGTTGTAATCTGGCTGACGTTGCCGTGTAAATACTCTTGTTATTTAACATTACATTGAATCACCCTTGATCTATTACGGGGATGGTCATGGGGACCGCACCAATCTCAGAACGAGTAGAAGGATAAATCCAGGTGAGTTATTCTGGAATGATATTAAAAACCCTATGTTTTACAACATTTTCAACTGCATCAAATATCTATTGCTAATAAACGATACAAGTGATTTGCTGGAAGGTCTTGAAGCAGTTAATCTGAAATCACTGAGCTTTAATGTGCAGCTTTTGGCAGGGTTTACTTTCCGGCAAGATTAAAAATAATTGCTCAAGTGCCATTTCAGATGATGGTTGAAGAATAAATTAAACATAAGCATTTTTTTTTCAATATCATCTAAATGACTAAGTGAAGATTTTTTAAAGTTAAGGTTTATTTATTAGTGTCACAAGTAGGCTTGCATTAACACTGCAATGGAATTACTATGAAAATCCCTTGGTTGCCACACTCCAGCAGCTGTTTGGATTACACTGAGGGCGAATTTAACATCTAACTCACGTTGGACGGGGCAGGGGAGTGGAGATATGCAGGGATAGGAAAACCCTACGTGGGGAGAGGGGCTTCTGATGGGCACAAGGAGCCATAAAAGAGGGATTCCCCCTTCCAACTATGACAGGTCATCACCCGAGTGCTGAGAGGCTGCATGCTAAGCATTAGCATTAGCGTTAGGGAGGTAGGATAGTGCCTATGGCATGGTGTCCAATTTTATACAACCCCCACACCTGCCCCCTGGAGTCTGTCAAATCCAGGCCATTATTTTCAGTATGGACACTGTAGTGTGCAGCCAAGAACAGCCGCTCATTCCCCAGACATCACGAGTGTCAAACAAATGGAAAAATCCTCCCCTGACTCCACATTTCTTCCAAATTCCAATTAAATTTGTCTGAATGTGATACACTGTGGTCGGAACCAAGACCCAGCTCTCCTGTTTTCTACAATGGAATTTCAATCAGATTTCTATTGGCTGTTCAATTAGCTACAATGTGCAATTCAGTCATAGTCAGCACTGCTCCTCACAGCACTGGGGACCCGGGTTCGATTCCTGGCTTGGGTCACAGTCTGTGCAGAGTCTGCATATTCTCTCCGTGTCTGCATGGGATTCCTCCGGGTGTTCCGGTTTCTTCCCACAGTCCGAAAGACGTGCACATTAGCTATGTTAAATTCTCTATCAGTGTACCTGAACAGGCGCTGGAATGTGGCAACTGGGGGATTGTCACAGTAACTTCACTGCAGTGTTAATGCAAGCCTACTTGTGTCACTAATGAATAAACTTTAAAACTTTAAAACCTGACCCCCCCCACCTCCATCTAACTGACTGGGGCAAAAACACCCCCATTTATTTGATTTGATTTGATTTATTATTGTCACATGTGTTAACGTACAGTGAAAAGTATTGTTTCTTGCACACTATAAGAACATAAGAAATAGGAGCAGGAGTAGGCCATCTAGCCCTTCGAGCCTGCCCCGCCATTCAATAAGATCATGGCTGATCTGTCGTGGCTCAGTTCCACTTTCCCGCCCTCTCCCCATAACCCTTAATCCCTTCTCTTATCAAGAACCCATCAACCCGCTTCTTAAAAATATTTAGCGAGGCAGCCTCCACCACTTCAACGGGCAGAGAATTCCAGAGATTCACCACCCTTTGAGTGAAGAAGTTCCTCCTCAACTCCGTTCTAAACCGCCTCCCCTTTATCTTGAGGCTGTGCCCCCTAGTCCTACTGTCTTTTTTGAGCGGGAAGAGTCTCTCCACCTCTACCCTATCCATCCCATTCATCATCTTATACGTCTCAATGAGATCTCCCCTCATTCTTCTAAACTCTAACGAGTACAAGCCTAGTTTATTCAGCCTCTCCTCATAGCTCAATCCCCTCAACTCCGGTATCAGCCTAGTAAACCTCCTCTGCACTCCCTCCAGGGCCAAAATATCCTTGCGCAGGTGCGGCGCCCAAAACTGCACACAGTACTCCAGCTGCGGCCTCACCAATGCCCTATACAGCTGCAGCAATATACAGACAAAGCATACTGTTCATAGAGAAAGAAAGGGGAGAGTGGAAAATTGGTGTTACAGTCACAGCTAGGGTGTAGAGAAAGGTCAACTTAATGCAAGGTAGGTCCATTCTAAAGTCTGATGGCAGCAGGGAAGAAGCTGTTTTTGAGTTGGTTGATACGGGATCTCAAACTTTTGTGTCTTTTTCCTGACAGAAGAAGGTGAAAGAAAATCTGTCTGGGGTGCGTGGGGTCCTTGATTATGCTGGCTGCTTTTCCAAGACAGCAGGAAGGTACGTTGGCCATGCTAAATTCTCCCTCAGTGTACCCGAACAGGCGCCAGACTGTGGCGACGAGGGGATTTTCGCAGGAACTACATTGCAGTGTTAATGTAAGCCTACTTGTGACTCATAAATAAACTTTAAACTTTAAAACTTTCACCGCAGTAAGATTCATGGCTGATTACTGAGATCTGCAGCACCCTTATTTAACTCTTGAATGGGGAAGTGGGGGGGGTTTGGTTTTCAATGAGTTAAATCCACTCTTTTCTATATTTCCACAGGAACAAAATGGAAAACTAAGATGGATGGGATACTGCTGGAAGGCTAGAACACAGTTTGAAAGTTTAATATATTAAACTGCAAAAGCAAGATTTAAATTATTTATACGTAGTTATTCAAACTCCAGTTGTACTTTGCCACAATCTCAGCCAACCTTTAATTTAACTTTGGAAATGCAGACAGTCCCCTCTCCTGCAGAATTCTGATTTGTGTTTTCAAGCTATCGAGTGTATCAAACTGAGACAATGTTTTCCTCGAGTGAGTAACAAGTCTCACAACACCAGGTTAAAGTCCAACAGGTTTATTTGGCAGCACGAGCTTTCGGAGTGCTGTTCCTTCATCGGAGCAATGCTCGGAAAGCTCGTGCTATCAGATAAACCTGTTGGACTTTAACCTGGTGTTGTGAGACTTCTTACTGCGTCCACTCCAGTCCAACACCGGCATCTGCACGTCATTCCTCAGTTGAATATAGTCTTTACGTCATTTTTCATTCTTGAAGATTTTAAGTTCTAGAATCAGCTATTGCTCTTGTTGAACTCTGCGTTAATTTACAGATAAACGTCTCGGACTCACACAGACCTCTCTCAATATGGCTGTGCTAATCAACCCAACATGAGAAACAAAACTCAGTTTTGATTTATTATCAAATGCCCTCGGATCGCGGCCAATGGCTCATTAAACTAGTTAGTCACATTAAACTGGGCACTTTTATTGAGTGACTCATAACCCCACACAAATCCTCATTCACCTTTGCCACTTGAAGCGCCTCCCTGTGTACATTTGCCAAGCAAACATTTTCTCTCATCAACATGTTTTATTTCCTCTGTTTTCATCAGCTGGATAAACCACTCTCCTCACCCTCTCTGAGAGGAAAACACTAACTGCAGAGAAAACACAATGGCACCAAGAATTTGCATAAGGTTTTTTTTTTCCATCCTTCATGTTGCATTTTCTCTGACAAAATGAATCCTACGTTAGCCATAGGAGAGATTGAATAAACTGGGATTGATGTCCCTGGAAAGACAGAGGCTGGGGGGCGACCTAATGGAAGTTTATAAAATTATGAGGGGCATAAACAAGGTAAACAGTTGGAAGGTTTTTCCCTGGGCAGAAATGACAATTACAAAGGGGAACAAGTTCAAGTTCAGATGGGAAAAGTTCAGAGGAGATGTTTGGGGCTTGGAATGCACTACCAAGTGAGATGGTTGAGGTAAACACGTTAGCAACATTTAAGACTTATTTGGATAGGCACATGAACAGGTGGGGTGTAGAGTGTAACTCGCTGAATATATTTAAGTCATGGGTAGATTGGTTTCTGATAGACAAGGGAATTAAGGGTTATGAGGAGAAAGCGGGAAAGTGGAACTGAGCCACTTCAGATCAGCCATGATCTTACTGAATGGCGGGGCAGGCTCGAAGGGCTAGATGGCCTACTCCTGCTCCTATTTCTTACGTTCTTATGTTCTAGAGGGATACAGGTGGTTGACCTTGATAGAACAGCATGATCAGTGCAGGCCCAGAGGGCCAAATGGCCTGTTCCTGTGCTGTACTGTTCTTCGTTCATGGTTCTTTGCACAAACAGACAACTGTTTAAAAAGCATTTTTTTTCTAATATACATTCAAGATATCCCAAGAGAGCCCTCCTGGATGGCATGGTGGCCCAATGGTTAGCACTGCTGCCTCGTAGCGCCAGGGAAATTAGTTCAACTCCAGCCTTGGGTCACTGTCTATGTGGAGTTTGCTCATTCTCCCCGTGTCTGCGTGGGTTTCCTCTGGGTGCTCTGGTTTCCTCCCACAGTCCAAAGATATACGGATAGGTGGATTGGCTACAGTAAATTGTCTCTTAGTATCCAATAATGTAGATTAGTGGGTAAAAATGTGAGGTTACAGGGATAGGGCTTGGGAAGGATGCTCTGCTGTTGGTGCAGACTTGATGGGCCGAATGGCCTCCTGCTGGGTTACTATGACTGTACGAGTCTGTTTCCTGTCAAATATTTTTGCTGACATTGCTCCAAGTATTGTAGACAATCATGGTGCTTTATCTTTTTATTCTGCCTATTACCATTCGGTTTTCTGCTCCTCATCATCACCGTCCTTCACACTATTCTGGACCTTTCCTTTTATTCCACCTGCCTGCTTCACCGTTTCCAGAAAACTCTTACATTTCTATTTGTCTTCGGTTCTGATGAAAGACCATTGACCTGAAACATTGGTCCAGGTCACTCAGTCTCCAATGGCCCACAGACGAGTTGTACCCTCCCCTAGCCTCCACCTCCCCAAGATGGGACCCCTCAGATATCCCGAATTGCACAACAAGTTTGAACTCCTGATGGGCGATTTGAACTTATTTCCCCAGAGTGTGAGCCTCTGGATTACCAGCTCAGTGCCAACAGCATCTTCCCCTCAATGGTCTCAAATGCTGCAACCTTGAGAGGAGGAGATTCCTACTTTTTTGTTGATACTTTGTGTGAAATGAGAGAATGACTGCACAGTCAGCACTGATGCCAGACAAGGGAGGAATATGTTGCCAGCAGAATCTCATTCAATACTATTCAGTTATACAGAAGCACATGCCCAGATTACTAGTTAACTGCTGTGCATGACATAAAAGATGAATAAAATCTGTAATCAGGCAATGTCGATGGAATTGATGAAAGGGTATCATTGAGTTACTCATCGTTCCAAATGAAGAGTTGCGCAGATAACACATTATTCAACTAAATGTTCAATTCACTGCTTGAATAATAGCTTCCCTGGTGTTAGAATTACTGAACACTTTGGTAAACCCAACACATCAAAAAACAGAAAAAAATATGCGATAGGGTATTACTGACTCTTCCCTGAACGTCACCTGAATGAATCCTCATTCAATCAGTCATTCAGATTTCCTACTTGCTGTATAGAAGTGTTACATTGAATTGAATTACCTCGTCATGCCAGAACTTATGCTGCAATTGGTGTTTGCTTTCCTCAATTATCTCCACTCCTCACGCTGTAGAACACTGGAAAAAGTAAGCAACTATTGTTAACATGTCATAAAACAGCTGCTATAAACAAAACCCAGACTACTGTGGGGAATTTAATAAAAGATCATCATCAAGTATCAACTGTGACTCAGTTATGTACAAATATATATTCCTAACATATGAATGAAGAGTAGGCATAGGCCATTCAGCCCCAAGAGCCTATTCCATCCTTCAATAAGATGATGTCTGATCTGACTGTGCCTCAACTCAAGTGAACATTCAGGAACCTTCACCAACTCAATAACCTTTGACTCTCTTGTTAGCCAAGGACATCAACCTCTGTTGGTAAATATGAGGTCATCCATTTTGGTAGAATAGCAAAATGGACTATTATCTGAATAGTAAAAAAAAATTGCAGCATGCTGCTGTGCAGAGGGACCTGGGTGTCCTTGTGCACGAGTTTCAAGAAGTTGGTTTGCAGGTGCAGCAGGTAATTAAGAAGGCAAATGGAGTTTTGTCCTTCATTGCTAGAGGGATGGAGTTTAAAAACAGCGAAGTTATGTTGCAGATGCACAAGTGAGGCCACACCTGGAGTACTGTGGACAGTTTTGGTCTCCTTACTTAAGAAAGGATATACTGGCACTGGAGGGGGTGCAGAGGAGATTCACTAGGTTGATTCCAGAGTTAAGAGCGTTGGCTTATGAGGAGAGACTGAGTAGACTGGGGCTATACTCATCGGAATTCAGATGAATGAGGGGGGGATCTTATAGAAACATATAAAATTATGAAGGAAATTGATAGGTAGAAGCAGGGTAATTGTTTCTATTGGCGGGTGAAACCAGAACTAGGGGGGCGTGGCCTCAAAATAAGGGGAAGGCGATTTAGGACTGAGTTGAGGAGGAACTTCTTCACACAAAGGGTTGTGAATCTATGGAATTCCCTGGCCAGTGAAGCAGTTGAGGCTACCTCAATGAACGTTTTTAAGGCAAGGATACATACATTTTTGAACAGTGGAGGAATTAAGGGTTATGGCGGGTGGGTTATGGGGAATAATTGAGCCCCTCACACCACAACCCCCAGACCCACTGCAGCAGATATTTCCAAAGTGTCTCACCACTAGCCGCCATTGGAATATTCCAGTACCATCGAAGTCAATGGAAATGTGCGCGTCACGCCTACCCACCACCACTGCCGAGCAATCCAGTAGGATCGGAAGATCCTGCCGGCGGGAAGGGCCGGAAAATCCCATCCCGAATAACTGAATTTCCCGAGGTTCCTTCCTGGATTTCAGAATTCATTCCCCACCAATATTCAAAATATGAGATTCTTGCTGAGTGCAGTTTTGTTTTAACGGTGATTGTCCAGACGCTTTTATTTCCTCGGTGTTTATTTTGCAAAGCATAATTTCCAGTTTAAACGGAAGTCAGTTCCGGAAAACCTGGTGTTAAAAAACACAAGCAAAAAAAAAAATAACAGGAGGCGTGATTTAAACATTCTGCCGGAGATGTCAAGAAGATAAAAGCACAGAAGCATCATGTTCTCTCGCTGACGTTTCACCAATTCAGTGATTTGTTACATAGAAGAAAACATTCCTACTTTTAAAAATGCAACATTATCTTAATGAATAAAGTCATGGCTTTATATCAGAAATTATTCCAGACTCAGCAGGTTTAATTACTCTGTGAATGGAGATGGATTCCCCGTGGAAAATGAATCCCGACTCCCTGTGTGTAGAAGCACTTCTACAGAACTATTTTTTGGGAGATTGAGCCACTACATGTTAGAGTACTATTTGATCCAGAAACCCTACAGCGCAGAAGGAGGCCACTCAGCCCATCGAGTCTGTACCGACCACAATCCCACCCAGGCCCTATTGCCGTAACCTCACATATTTACACCGCTAATCCCTCTAACCTAAGCATCCTGGGACACTAGGGGGCAATTTAGCACGGCCAACACATCCAACACTCACATCTTTGGACTGTGGGAGGGAACAGGAGCACCCGGAGGAAACCCACACAGACACGAGGGAAACATGCAAACTCCAACAGTGACCATGGGTCCCAGGAGCTGTGAGGCAGCAGTGCTAACCACTGTGCCACCGTGACCCTTCTCTGGGTTTAGTTCTCCATAGGAAGCTCACTATAGGAAGTCACCTGCACACCTCTATTTTCTGAATCCACGATAAAAGAAAGGATTTTTAAAAAAATAATAATTTCATTGATTTAGGCTCTTGCTGCCTAGGCAGCATTTATTGTCCATCCTTAATAACCTGCCTTCTTGAGCCACTGCATTTCAGGTGGTGTAGGTACACCCACAGTGACAGTGAAGGAACAGCCAATATATTTCCAAGTCAGGATGGTGAGTGACTTGGGGAGGAACCCCAGGTGGTGGTGTTCCTAGGTATCTACTGCTCTTGTTCTTCCAGATGTTCGTGGCTGTGGGCTTGGAAGGTGCTGTCTAAGGAACCAACTTCTTGAAACTCATGCACAAGGACACCCAGGTCCCTCTGCACAGCAGCATGCTGCAATTTCTTTTACCATTTAAATAATAGTCCATTTTGCTATTACCTCAAACAAAATGAATGACCTCATATTTACCAACAGAGGTTGATGTCCTTGGCTAATAAGAGATTCAAAGGTTATTGAGTTGGTGAAGGCTCCTGAATGTTCACTTGAGTTGAGGCACAGTCAGATCAGACATCATCTTATTGAAGGGTAGAATAGGCTCTTGGGGCTGAATGGCCTACACCTACTCTTCATTCATACGTTAGGGATATATATTTGTACATAACTGAGTCATAGTTGATGCTTGATGATGATCTTTTGTTAAATTCCCCACAGTCGTCTGGGTTTTGTTTAAAGCAGCTGTTTTACGACATGTTAACAATAGTTGATTACTTTTTACGGTGTTCTACAGCGTGAG
This sequence comes from Carcharhinus amblyrhynchos, assembly GCF_965287045.1. Taxonomy (NCBI): domain Eukaryota; kingdom Metazoa; phylum Chordata; class Chondrichthyes; order Carcharhiniformes; family Carcharhinidae; genus Carcharhinus; species Carcharhinus amblyrhynchos. The sequence continues at coordinate 9,075,327 of NC_137329.1, read as the reverse complement.
GAGCGGAGATAAACCTGTTGGAATTTAACCTGCTGTTGTGAGACCACTTACTATGTCATTCTCAGTCCAACACCGGCAACTTCACACCATGAAGTGAATATTTATGGAAGGAAAGTCAATCAAATGGGCTGCTTTGCCCTGGATGATGTCGAACTTCTTGAGTATTGTTGGAGCTGCCCGTATCCAGGCAAAGAGGGGGCATTACATCACACTTGTGCCTTGTAGATGGACAGATTTTAGGGAGTTAGGGCGTTACTTGTTGCAGGATTCCAAGCCTTTAACCTGCTGTTGTAACCACAGTCTTTATATGGCTAATCCAGTTGAGTTTCTGGCCCCAGGATGTTGATAGTAGAGCTTTAGTAATGGCAATGCCACAGAACGTCAAGCCGCGATTATTAGAACCTCTCTTATTGAAGATGATTATTGCCTGGCCTTTGTGTGCTGCAAATACTACTTACCAATTGCCAGCCTAAGCCTGGATATTGTTCAGGTCTTGCTAATTTGGACATGGGCCACTTCAGTATCTGAGGAGTTGCAATTGGTGTGGAATACTGTGCAATCATCAACAAATACCCCCACCTCTGACCTTATGAAGATGGTGGACACCCTCCTCAGGCACTCCTGCAGTGCTGCCCTGGAGCTGACTGACCCACAACAACCACAACCATCTTCTTTTGTGTCAGAGAGGGCTCCAACCAGCAGAGATTTGGATTCCAAATGTTTACAAGTTTGTTTGGGCTCCTTGACGACACACTCAGTCAAATGATATCAAGATCAGTCACTCTCACCTCACCTCTGGAGTTAACGTTTGAACCAAGACTGCAGTGGGGTCAGGAGCTGAGTGTGCAAAACCCAAACTGGTGTCAGTAAGTAGTTTATTGCTAAACAAGTGCCACTTGATTGCACCACTGCCTTCCATCACTTTACTGATGATTGAGAGTTGACTAATGGGTTGGTAATTGGCTGAGTTGCATTTGTCCTGATTTTTGAGTCCAGATCATACAAGAGCAATTTTCCACATTGTTGGCTAGATGCTGTATTGTAGCTATACAGGAACAGCTTGGCCAGGGGCATTCTAGACCACAAATGTTCAGTACCATTGCTGGGATATTGTCAGGGCCCATAATCTTTGCAGTATCCACTGCCTTCAACTGTTCCTTGCTATCACGTGAGTGAATCTAATCGACTGGATCTTGGCATCTGTGATGCTGGGGACTTCTGGAGGAGTTTTACACTTGAAATGTTCATCTGGCACATAAACACATTGGGAGGGGTGAGGCAACAGTCGAAAGGAGTGTGCGACCAACTCCTCCTCCCAGCAAATATCGTGAGTGAACTCAAGATCTTCTAGAATTAAAAATATCTTCCAGATCTGAAAGGTATATGGTTTGGCTGAAAAAAAAAGTGGGTGGCACGGTGGTAAGTACTGCTGCCTCATAGCACCAGGGACCCAGGTTCAATTCCAGCCTTGGGTCATTGTCTGCGTACAGTTTGCACATTCTCCTCGTGTCTGTGTGGGTTTCCTCCGGGTACCCCGGTTTCCTCCACAGTCCAAAAATGTGCAGGTTAGGTTGATTGGCCATGCTAAATTGATGCTTTTGGGGATTAACAGGGTAAATATGTGAGGTTATGGGAATAGGGCCTAGGTGGGATTGTGGTCGGTGTTGACTTGATGGGCAGAATGGCCTCATTCTGTACTGTGGGGATTCTATGAGTGGGTTACATATCTTTCCTCTTCCACCCTGTATCAAATATTACTCTTCAGAATTCCCTAGTGCATTTGGCTTGAGTCCCTGCTGCTGATGGGTTTTAGGATTGATAAGCTCCCAAAGCGGAAATTGTTTAGGTATCTCTTGGTGAATATTGATTCTTCCAGTGAACTATGATCAGGGAACAAAATTAAAAAATAATGAAACTCTTGGCCCTATATTTGCATGCCTCAGAGGATATGTGGAGAGCCCTTTCTGTGAGAACAGGTGGCCAGTCATTTGGGTTATCCAGCTATGCTCATTATGAATGCTTGGCTGAGAGCTAAGATTCACAAATGCATTAACTCAGCAGGAATCATGTTTTGAGAAGGGATGTGAATTGTTAACTTTGCTTGATTGACATCTTTAAGTGGTTGTATTAAGTTTGTTTTTTCTGTGGTCTCTTTCGTCAATGTCACCAAGTTTATTCGAACAAAGTTAAGAGTGTAAGGTGGTAAAGCCTTCGTTACAGGTCTGTAGTAGTAATAGTTTTCTTCAAAGAAGGATTCTGAAATGCATTTTTCATCCCTTAATACTTCTACAATTGTCAATGTACATTGGTTCTGCACATAATGCATACTGATGAATGGGCATTAAAGGCATGTAGGGCATGGAGGTGACATGGAAGGAATGAAGGGAGTATGGAAGACATGGGGCATGGTGGAATGGGTGGATTGTATGAGGATATGAGGAATGAGACCTAAAATGCCTTGAAACTTCAACAGCAACTAGGATGAAGTCCCAGAGAACTGAGCCAGGCCATCTAACCAACCCATCTTGACCTTGCATACCCCCATGGCCACCTCCAATTCAGGATTAGTGAACCTGACTCTCTCCCTACTTCAAGTCTAATGAGAGAATAATGGGTGTCATGGAGCCCTTTAAACCAAAGCAGGTCTGCCCAATCAGGAAATTTCTGGACCTGAGCAATGAGTCTTGGTAGTGAAAATTCATCCCTCTGTATCCAAGTATAATTGTTTGACACCTTTGCGGGAAGTTTACTGCCTTATCCGACTGGGACTCATCGGGTCCCACCTGAAGCCAATGGAAAATGCTGTGCTTTGATCTTCACCTACCCTGATTCTGGGGCAGGCATGTTGGTAAAATTCCGGCACTTGAGTCCCAGGACCAAAGCATACTTCATTCCTCAAAGGCTTTCCACTGACATTCAGGATTGGCATTTATGTAGATCAGTTTGACACTTTCTGAAGGTTTTTCTTCTCTCTTTCATGGTTGCCCACATGGAAAAGACGAACTCCATGAGAAGTAAAATCAGGCAGGAAGATTTACCTGGCTTGCACTAGAGAATAACTCGCCAGGGAAAAATCCTCACTGCAAAAGACTGATCTGAAATTAAAAGTTCCCAGGAAAAGAATAGAAGTAAACCCTAGGGACATAAGAATCATTTTGGGCTATCTCACGGATAAATGAATATCTAATCAAATAATGTGTAAATGGACTTGTGAAGTGTGTTTTCAATTACATGAAAAGCAAAAGTAAAATGTTCTGTTCTGTCATTTAGTATGTAAGTTGCCTACAAAAATAGTGTTTGATCAATAGTGCTTTTAGCCTTTTGTTAAAGAGAAAGTCTGAAAGTGTGAAATCTTGTTATTTCATCCTTTCAGCTATTAACTGGATGTACAAATATGTTTTTAAAAGCTATTGATCTCGATGGAAATTGCAACAAGATCAGGTGATGGACCTGTGGTCTGTTTATATTCCACAAGAACCTCCTCCCAATCTTCATCCAACCCAATCTGCTTATCTTTCTATTCCTTTCTCCCTCAGATGTTTAGCTAAATTCTCGAAGAAAAACATAGGATAGTACAGAACAGGAACAGGTCCTTTGGCCCACCACACCTGTGTTCATACATGACGCCTTTCCAAGCTTATGATCTTAAGGCCTCTATGCAGTTGGTATCCCCCTATTCCCTCTCTATTCACATATCTGTCAACACCCTTTTAGACATGTATACTATTCACCTGAACCACACCACAAGATCACAATTTTCACATTCAAACTGCCGTCTGTGTAAAGATGCTTCTATTGAATTCCTTATTACATTTATCCGCGATCATCTTCAATGCACTGTACCCTAATGTTGGACTCCCCCACGTTGAATAAGTCGTATTTACCGGAAATTTTTTTTTGATCTGATTTGATTTATTATTGTCACATGTATTGGTATTCAGTGAAAAGTACTGTTTCCTACACACTACACAGACAAAGCATACCTTCATAGAGAAGGAAAGGAGAGACTGCAGAACGTAGTGTTACAGTCATAGCTAGGGTGCAGAGAAAGATCAACTTAGTGCGAGATAGGTCCATTCAAAAGTCTGATGGCAGCAGGGAAAAAGCTGCTCTTGAGTTAGTTGGTACGTGATCTCAGACTTTTGTATCTTTTCCCAAAGGAAGAAAATAGAAGAGAGAATGTCCAGGATGTGTGGAGTCCTTAATTATGCTGGCTGCTTTTCCGAGGCAGCAGGAAGTGGACAGTTTCAATGGATGGGAGGCTGGTTTGAGTGACGGACTGGGTTTCGACCACGACCCTTTGCAATTTCTTGTGGTCTTGGGCAGAGCAGGAGCCATACCAAGCTGTGATACAACCAGAAAGAATGCTTTTTATGATGCATCTGTAAAAGTTGGTGAAAGTCATTGTGGGCATACCAAATTTCTTTAGTCTCCTAAGAAAGTAAAGATGTTGGTGGGCTTTCTTAACTATAGTGTCGGTATGGGGGTACCAGGACAGGCTGTTGGTGATCTGGACACATAAAAACTTGAAACTCTTGACCTAGGTTGGTGCTTGATGGTTGGCACAGAGACAATGGGCCAATCAGTCTCTTTCTGAGCTGTAAAGCTCTATGACTCTAAGTTCTTATTCTGGAAAAGAATGTGGGTCAAAGTGATGAATGATGTGGAGATGTGCCCTAAGCCATTATTCTGACGAGACAGCTGCATTCCCTTCATCATCAGTGGGCAGAAATGTTTATGTTGGCAGTAGGTTCTCGACAACAGTTCTGGTACAAACATATTGTTGTATGCAAAATATATAAAATTTACTTCTATATTCTCAGTTACAAGAGTGTTCGAGATTCTTGTAAAACATAACTATTCATAAACGTATATTACTGATTAGGATGTGGTAATACAATACCCTGGGGTTCAGTTAAAAACTGGCTACTTCATATTTTTTGCTCATTCACATTTGACATTTGTAATAAAAAGTCATTTGTCAGCTGCAACTAACTGAATTTTTCATAAGTCAATATAGGCTAAAAAAAATGTTTGATGATACACAGAAATGGCTAAGAAGAATTGTGATTCAAAGTTTGTGACACTTGTCACGACAACATGTAACTTTTGGTATTAAATATAATCCCAAAGTACCTCACAGAGGGACAATCGCTGAGAAACAGAGGTTAATCTAACAAAGGGGATGGCAGGAGTGGGGACCAAAAGTTTTGTTAAAGAAACCAAGGGGCGGGATTCTCCACCATGCGTGTTCCAAGATCAAACATTACCACCCAAGCTCAATGAACTTTAGACTTTAGAACTTTCTCCCAAACTTTCTGTCTCGCCTGTTACGATTCCCACGACGGGAGAGGTGGGAGAATTTCAGCTCAGATCTTAAGAGAAGAGAGGGCGGGTGTGATATGGAAGAGATACGGATGGTACGGTGGCACAGTGGTTAGCACTGCTGCCTCACAGCACCAGAGACCTGGGTTCGATTCCCGGCTTGGGTCACTGTCTTTGTAGAGCCTGCATGTTCTCCCTGTGTCTGCATGGGTTTCCTCCAAGTGCTCCAGCTCCCTCCCACAGTCCGAAGATGTGCGGGTTAGGTTGATTGGCCGTGCTAAGTTGCTCCTAAGTGTCAGGGGGATTAGCTAGGGTAAATGCATGGGGATAGGGCCTGGATGGGTTTCTGGTTGGTACAGAGGGGCCAAATGGCCTCCTTCTGCACTGTAGGATTCTAGGTTATAGATAGGATTCTAATGTGAGGCACTGAAAAATATAATGAACAGAAAATCATAATAGAAAATTTTGATAGATGGATCGCAAGCCAGATGGTGAAGTGAGAAATTGCACACAACTCCTGTTCTAGATAATTTGTTTATTTACAGAATGCAGTGTTAAATGTAGAGGGTAGTGTGGAGGATGGCAGGGAAAGGAGAGGGAGGGCCAGAGGTCCCAGGTCCCTGTTGGGAGAGCACCCCTAATCCATAAAACACAGGAGCAGAATTATGCCACTCGGGCCATCGAGCCTCCTCTGTCATTCAATCATGGTTGACAGGGCCTTCTAATTCAGACACCCCACTCCCGCACCACCATTCCCATCTTCCCTCTCGATCGAAAACCTTCTCAGTTTTGCACCCTGATCCAGTTGATACTCGCCAGCCTAGAAATTGAATTTGGGTGGGAATAGCCCCTTTAGTTCCCATTCAATGGTCCCTTAATAGGAGCATGGGTAGGATTCCTATCTGAGACCCTGCCCATCCCATTGTAAAATTCTGCCAGAGTCGAGGTGAGCAGCATCCCAGAAACCGCAGGGAGGGCTGGTGGAAGCACATTTCTGACGTCATAAAGCTTCTCAAAGGTACTTAAAAATCAAGAGATGAAACAAATAGAAGGAACTTAAAACAATCGCTGTCTCCAGGGAAAAGGTGCTGGGAAGCAAGATTGCTTGATTCCATTCGTTGGCTAACATGAAGCACAGAGTCGAGATAGGTGGCTTTTCATTGGGTTTGTAAGCTGTAACTCATAACCCTGCAGTGCAGAAGGAGGCCATTAGGTCCATGGAGTCAGCACCCATTCTCTGACAGAGTATCTTACCCAAGCCTTACCCCCCACCCCCACCTTAGCCCTGTAATTTAATGCATTTACCATGGCTAACCCTCCTAACATACAGTCCTGAGGACACTATGAGGCAATTTACCATGGCCAATCCGCCTAACTTTCACATCTTTGAACTTTGGGGGAAAACTGGAAAGCTGGAGCACCTGAAGGAAACTCACCAGACATAGAGAGAACGTGCAGACTCCATATAGAGAGTGACTCGAGGTTGGAATTGAACCTGGGCTCCTGGCACTGTAAGGCAGCAGTGCTAACCATTGTGCCACCGTGTTCCCTCCCCATTCACTGCAGTACTGCAGGGATTAGGGCCAGGGCCTCAGCTATGTTCAATCCATATCTTTGGTGAAGGGACCAAATGCATGGTAACTAAATCTGCCAATGACACCATGATAGGTAGGAAACTAAATTGTTGGGAGGGGGTAGGAAAGATAGATAGGAAACTAATTGTTGTGAGGTTAAGTGATTTAGCAAAGATTTGGCAGATGTGGGAAAAAGTGACGTTGTCCCCATTGTGAGGAGGAATAGAAAGGAAGCATACTATTTAAATATTGAGAGATTGCAGAACTTGATGGTGCAGAGGGACCTGGGTGCCCTGGTGCATGAATCACAAAATGTTATAATGTGCAACTGCAACAAGTGATTAGGAACGCAGACGAAATGTTGTCGTTTATTGCAAGGGGAATGGAATTTATTGAAAGGGGAAGGGCAGCACAGAGTGTGGCGATGAGGTGATTGTCACAGTAACTTCATTGCAGTGTTAATGTAAGCCTACCGGTGACTGATACTTTACTTTTTAGAAGTAGGAGATTTTATTTTAATGGTGCAGGGCCTTGGTGTGATCAAGGCTGGAATTCTCTGACCTCGCCCACGGCTGGGATTCTCCATTCTGGTTAAAGTCTACCAGATGAATGGAGGTTTGTCTCTGCACCAAATTCTCCATTCTCACTGGCAGTAGTAGTGGAGCTTGCAAGATTGGACAATCCCAGCCCACGCCTGGAGTACCGTGTGCAGTTTTGGTCTCCTATTTTGAAAAAAAGCTTTAATTGCATAAGAGGCAGCAATGAGAGGGTTCATGGAATCATAGAATCCCGAGTACAAAAGGAGGCCATTCAGGCCATCAAGCTTGTACCAACCACAATCCCACCCAGGCCCTATTCCTGTAACCCCATGCATTTAGCCTACTAATCCCCCTAACACTAGGATCAATTTAAAAGGGCCAATCCACCTAACCTCCACATATTTAGACTGTGAGAGGAAACTGGAGCACCTGGGGGAAACCCATGCAGATACGGGGAGAATGTGCAAACTCTACACAGTGACCCGAGGCCAGAATTGGACCTGTGACCCTGGCGCTGTGAGGCAGCAGTGCTAACCACTGTGCCATCACGTTCATTCGACCCATTTCTGAGATGGAGGATTTATCTTATGAAGACAGGTTGGGCATGTTCTCAATGGAGTTCAGAAGAATGAGTGGTGATCTTACCGAAACATAGAAGGTCCTGAAGGGAATTAATATGGTTGAAACAGGCGGATGTTTCTTCTTTTGGAGGGGACTAGAGTTCAGGGGCACAATTTAAGAACAAGATCATAAGACATTGGAGCAGAGGTAGCCCATAAATCCTATCATGTTGGTCATCCAGACCATGGGGGTGTCCCCTTTTCAGGTTGGAGATGAAGAGAATTTTTGTCCCTCAGAAGGTCAGCAGTAGTCAGAATTCCCTTATCTAGAGACCAATGGAGGCTGCATCCTTGGATTTTTGGAGGCTGAGTTAGCTAGATTTGGGACTGAAAATGAAGTCAGTAGTTAGGGTTGGTTGGGGGGGTGTTGGGGGGAGTGTGTTGGGGGGAGTGGTGTGCGACGTAGAGTTGAGACCAGACTCAGATCAGCCATGATCTCACTGAATGATGAAGCAGGTTTGAAGGCCGAATGGCCTTCCTAAGTTCTATATTTCTGTGATAACCCTCATGATTTACGTGAGGAATCACTAATTGGCCTCCCAGTATGGCTCGTTGAATATGGGGGATTAGTAATTAGCCAACCAGATGGAGTTCGTACAAGGACCCCTTTTAAAGCAAGACCCCGAGAGGGTCCATTATCTTTGAATCCCAGTTGGGATCTGTTGTGTTCACCACAGGATTGTGGTTGTTGTTTGTTTTCATCTTGTGCAATAAAAACATGGTTCCTTCACAGCTAACTCCTGGAGTTATTATAGTTTCAATTTGCCTATGTTTTACAAGTTGCCTAGTAGTCAGCGTTACTGCAGAATGGAATCAGATAAAAGCCACTTTGTAGAACGTGCAGCCAGTCTGGAACTGGTTGTTTAAGATGAATTTTTACCCTGTTAAATCTCAGATTCTTCCTTGCATTTTACCTGCAAAAAATACAAATGTTGAATGCGAGCAGAGGTGCAGAGTTTTGTCATTAGAGTCATTTTGTTAGTACATATCTGAGCCGGTTAAAAAGATTCAAAGTACTGCCACCTGCTGGGCATTTTAGGAAATGTGTCGCATTCACTTGCTGCTTCATCTCCAGAGTTTTTCAAAGTATTTATTGCATAGAATGTTAATAAAATCACAGAGACAAACACAGTGGTGTTAATCTGTTCAGAGAGTTAGGAAATTGGGAATAAAATGTCAAGCGATTCAGGGCAAAGTGTCTCAGAGCTGGCTATTACACTTGGTGTCCAGGATTTTAGTGTTGTGGTTCCATGGCCCATTTCTTACTTCTTGCCTGGCATTGTTTCATTCTACTTTTCAATGTAACAGTCACACGCTCCAGGCTTTAGATCAGGATCAAATCACAATTGGTTTTTGCAAAGCCAGGATTGGTTCATCAAATCATAGAGTCCGTACAGTACAGAAAGAGGCCATTCGGCTCATCGAGTCCACACCGACCACAATTCCACCCAGGCCCTATTCCTGTAACCCGACATATTTACCCTGCTGATTCCCTGACACTAAAGGACAATTTAGCCTGGCCAATCAGCCTAACCAGCACATCTTTGGACTGCGGGACGAAACCGGAGCACCCGGAGGAAACCCACGCAGGCACGAGGAGAATGTGCAAACTCCACACAGACAGTGACCCAAGCCGGGAATGGAACCCGGGTCCCTGGTGCTGTGAGGTAGCCGTGCTAACCACTGTGCTACCGTGTCACCCCTTTTGATGTAAAAGAATCAGAAGCATCCAAAATTTGTGACTGAAAACACATTTTGGAATGTTTTCCATCGATTGCCCAGGTAACGCGTGTGTGTGTCTGTGTTTGCGAGTGTGTATGTGTGAGTGTGTGTACGTGTGTGTGTGTATATGTGTGAGTGTCTGTGTTTGTGTGTGTGTATGTGTGTGAGTGTGTGTATGTGTGAGTGTGTGAGTGTGTGTGTGTATCTGCAGATGTGTGCATATGTGTATGCGTCTATCTGTGCCTGTGTATTGTGTATGTATCCCGCCTCCTCACCATGGGTCTCATGCGACCCCCTTGAAATCACATGGGACTTCCCTCACACACCCACTGCAACCAGTCCCCCACCACCCCCCCCCATCACAACCCCCTGCCCCCCACCCACCCACTGATTCCCCCATACTGTGTATGTGTATTGGGCGGCATGGTGTCACAGTGGTTAGCATTTGTCGCCTCTCAGTGCCAGAGACCTCGGTTTGATTCCTGACTTGTGACAATTCACACCTCTTTAACCTGAGATTATCCCTGTCTCCAGTCATACTGTCTTACCTGTAAAGATATGATTACCTGAAAAGACTCACATTCTAACCATTCTTCACATTCCAAACATTATCTTGCATCTGTGTCTTTGTCTATCTATGCCGTGTTTGTGAACCAACCTCTCCACTCACCTGATGAAGGAGCAGCGCTCCGAAAGCTCGTGATTCCAAATAAACCTGTTGGACTTTAACCTGGTGTTGTGAGACTTCTTACTGTGCCCACCCCAGTCCAACGCCAGCATCTCCACCGTATTTAAGACAGACACAGATAGGTCCTTGATTGGTAAGAGAATCAAAGGTCATGGGGAACAGACTGGAGAATGGAGTTGAGAAACCTCCCAACTGTGATTGAATGGCAGAGCAAATGAAATGGGCCAACTGGTGGGCGGCATGGTAGCACAGTGGTTAGCACTGCTGCTTCACAGCTCCAGGATCCTGGGTTCGATTCTCGGCTCGGGTCACTGTCTGTGTGGAGTTTGCACATTCTCCACGTGTCTGCGTGAGTTTCCTCCGGGTGCTCCGGTTTCCTCCCACAGTCCAAAGATGTGTGGGTTAGGTTGGTTGGCCATGCTAAGAAATTGCCCCTTTAGTGTCCAGGGATTAGTGGGTATAATATGTAGGGAAATGGGGGTAGGGCCTGGGTGGGATTGTGTTTGGTGCAGACTCGATGGGCCGAAGGGCCTCTTACTGCACTGTATGATTCTATGGCCTAATTCTGCTCCTGTATCTTATGATCTAATCCCTTACCTTGGAATCTCCGAGAGGGATTCCCCAGTGGATTTTTGAGATAACCCCTCAGCATTGATACTCGGGAGCTCACGGGAGCACCTGCTGGATTTTTTTCTCAGGGCTCCTGCTACCATTCCAATGAGGGAAGGATATTCCAGCTTCATATTTCACCATGCGTTATCTATTGTACTGTGTTTGAATACTGGCAAGATGTATAACACTGAATCCCTGGGGGCAGTCTAGCCACTCGTGAGTGTATATTTAAGTAAATGCCGCCTGCCCTATGGTATAATTTTCAAATAAAAGGCTTGTTTACTTGAGTGCACTTTAACCCAACAGCAGCAAGATAATCACTGGTTACAAACAACACCACACTAGAGAATCAATTTGCAAAGTCATAAACCCACTGATAAAACACTCAATCAAACTTTCGCCAGTTATATTATCTTCAAATCTCGGAATGCACTCCAAACATTAGTCTATGTTTCCTTTATGTAGCTGATGTAGAGGACATATTTTTTACCTTTCTCCATCCGCGCATATGTCGAAATAAGCTGTAGTATGTGGCAGTGCTGTCTTAATACTTCATAGAAGAAAGAGAATAGATCTCTTTTCATGAACTGCATCAACTCCCTGTAATAAGACAACTTTTAGCATTACGTTATCAGGGATACATTCCAGAAATTCCATCGTCTCGACAGAAGTTCTAAATAATCACTTCTGTCCCCTTTTCCTATTAAGTTAGAAAAACCAGAATGACATCAGGAAGTGTTTGTGTATTTGAATAGCAGAAACTCTGTGTGTCTAAAAGTGCAGTTGGCCTCATTAGGTTCAATAGTTTTATTGTCCTGGTGGTTAGAAGTCATTAAAACTAAACACTGCGACATTTGAATAGTTGTCAACAGTGAATAAGTCACAATGTTCACATTTGTAAATAACAAAACTACTGTTCGAACTGTAAAATATTCTTGGCTGTTTCCATTTTTTTTAAAGAAGTCTACATGTCAGTCAGTAAGAATTTTTCAAATGGGAGAATCGGGGTCTTGGCCCTTGGCTGCAGAGTTGGCAAGGCACACACCCTGCCCCCTCTCCCACCCCTTCCCACTAACCCCACTTTCTCTTTTAGAGAAAGCCAGTTCCATCGTCTTCCACTCAGGCCTTTGATAGGCCTTTCCCTGGGATCAAGGACTCCTCAGTGGCAGAGGTCCCACCTCTACAGGCCAATCAGAGGCCGGTAGCTCCTCTGTACTACACCCAATTGAGGGCTCGAATTCAGGAGGGTCCCAGGCCAGATGACGGGAAAGACAGATTCACACAAATACCAAAACTCAAATGGAACAGTAACCAATACTGCATGAGAAGGAGTGCTGGCTGGTTGGCAAGTGGACTCTGATTGGTAGAGTTTTCATGAAGAGTGCATCAGGGAACAGTTAACTGCCAATCTTTTGTTTAAATTCAAACCAAGGAAGTTGACTCTGATTAGTTCCAGCATCGTAATGGTGAATGAATCAGGGAATGGCTTTCCTTGAGCTCCTGTTTAGTTGAAAAAGGTGCAAAATATGGAGGTCCTTCCAACCTTGCCACTTATCTGAGGTGTGGTGACCCTCAGGTTAAATCACCATTAGTCAGCTCTCTCTCTTTTGAATGGCAGAGCAGCCTATGCTCATTTGGGACTACAGCATCGTTCATTAATTTTTCATTTAACACAGCTTTAGGCGCATTGCACATTCAAATAAGGATGTAAAGCCTGATTGAGGTCATCAACCCAAGCATGGCTTGCTTTGAGATGATTTACACGAACAGTGGTTGGGTCTGGCTTGGTTCTGGTTTAGGATGAAGATGTCCCACACAACCAGTGATACCTCCACCCTCAACCCATCCCACATGTATCAGAGCTCTGAGGACAGAGGCAGGTTTCGACAGTGATTAAGGGTCCATTGGCCCTTTCCAGCTCTCATAAGGTGTCCCCTTTATGATAATGCTCATATGCAACCGTACTAAAACATGTTAACATACTGAATATTGAAATATGCAGGCCAAGTGCAACAAAGAACATTTCACAGAATCTACAGTGCAGAATGAGATCCAGGTCTATTGCCGTAACCCTCTCAATCCCTTTGATGCAGTCAGGGGCAATTTATCATGGCCAATCAACTTAACCTGCACATCTTTCGATTGTGTGAGGAAACTGGAGCACCTGAAGGAAACCCACGCAGACACGGGAAGAATGTGCAAACTCCACACAGACAGTGACCTGAGGCCAGAATTGAACCTGGGTCCCTGGCGCTATCCATGGGGTGATGCAGTGGTTAGCACTGCTGCCTCCCAGCATCAGAGACCCAGGTTTGATTTCAGCCTTGGATCACTGTCTGTGTGGAGTATAATTTGATTTGATTTGAATTATTATTGTCACATGTGTTAATATACAGTGAAAAGTATTTTTTCTAGCCCGCTACCATTCATAGAGAAGGAAAGGAGAGAGTGAAGAATGTAGCACTACAGTCATAGCGAGGGTGTACATTAGAACATTAGAACATTAGAACATTACAGCGCAGAACAGGCCCTTCGGCCCACGATGTTGCGCCGACCAGTTTTTTTTTAGAAAACACTGACCCACTAATCTAAACCAATCCCTTTTCGTCCATAAACCTATCCACAGATCTCTTAAACGCCCCCAAACTAGGCGCATTTACAACCGCAGCAGGCAGGGCATTCCAATCCCTCACCACCCTCTGGGTAAAGAACCTACCCCTGACATCCGTCCTATAACTACCACCCCTTAATTTAAAGCCATGCCCCCTCGTGCTAGCATTGTCCATCCGAGGAAAGATCAACTTAATGTGAGGTAGGTCCATTCAAAAATCTGATGGCAGCAGGGAAGAAGCTGTCCTTGAGTCGGCTGGTACATGACCTCAGGCTTTTGTATATTTTTCCTGATGGAAGAAGATGGAAAAGAGAACGTCTGGGGCACGTGGTGTCTTTAATTATGCTGACTGCTTTTCCGATGCGGGAAGTGTAGACAGAGTCAATGGATGGGAGACTGGTTTGCATGATGGGCGTTGTCCCTGTGTCTGCGGGTTTTTCCTCCAGGTGTTCCGGTTTCCTCCCACACTCCAAAGATGTGGAGGTCAGGTGGATTATCCATGGTAAATGTGCAGGATTACCGGGATAGAGCGGAGGGGAGGGCTTGGGTGGGATGCACTTCCCTTGAGTCAGTACAGACGCTTTGGACCAGATGGCCTTTTTCTGCATTGTTGGGATTTTAAAGTTCAATGGATAACATCAGCCAGTATGGGGATTGAACCCCACTGCATCACAAACCAGCCATCTAATCAACTGAGCTGAAGGACCCCACACTCTCGTGAAGTTTTAGTTGAGGACAATGCAAAAGAATTCTGTTTACATCTCCCAACATGGGAATATGGCAATATATTTCCCTTTGGAAATGCTTGTGTGAACTTCCTGCCCATTGTATCGGCTGCTTAGTGAATTGGTTAACTTTTGAAAAATGGTGCTTGCATGGCTGAAATTAAAAGTCATTAAGTTGTATTGACTTATGGTACAAAAGATTTTTATTCATAAAGGAAATCTAAACACACCTGGTGCAATATAATTAAATCGTATATTACCAATATTGCAGTTAAGGTAGCAGCATAGGAGATATTAGATCAAATAGAGCTGGTGTAAGTAATAACACACTAGTGCCGGTAATTTTTAAGTGAAGGATATGAACAGTGTACCAACCTTAGACACATGGGTGTAAGAAGGATAAGTCAGAAGCCAAATTGCTTTCTGAGCAATGATTTCTGTAGCATTTCTACAGATGGTTAGCACTGCTGCCTCACAGTGCCAGGGACCCGGGTTCAACTCTGGCCTTAGGTCACTGTCTGTGTGGAGTTTGCACATTCTCCCATGTCCGCGTGGGATTCCTCCGGGTGTTCCGGTTTTTCCGCAGTCCAAAGATATGCGGGTTAGGCTAATTGGCCATGTTAAATTGACCCTCGTGTCAGGGGGATTAGTAGGGTAAATACGTGCAGTTACAGGAATATGGCCTGGGTCGGATTGTGGTTGGTACAGACTCGATGGGCCAAATGGCCTCCTTTGGTTCTGTCAGGATTCTATGATTGGGGGGCGGCATGGTGGCACTGTGGTTAACACTGCTGACTCACAACACCAGGGACCCAGGTTCAATACCAACCTAAGGTCTGTGTGGAGTTTGCACATTCTCCCAGTGTCTGCGTGGGTTTCCTTTGCATGCTCTGGTTTCCTCTCACAGTCCAAAGATGTGCGGGTTAGGTTGATTGGCCATGCTAAATGCCCATTAGTGTCAGAGGGTTAACAAGATAAATAAATGAGGTTATGAGGATAGAGCCTGGGAGGGATTGTGACCAGTGTCGATTCCATGGTTCGAGTTGCCTCTTTCTGCGCTGTAGGGATTCTCTGATTCTATGGCTGTATGTCCATGGCCTGAGCAGTGACTTCAAACTATTACATACCCAGAGGAGAAAATGCTGGAAAATCTCAGCAGGTCTGGCAGCATCTGTTAGGAGAGAAAAGAGTTGACGTTTCGAGTCCAGGTGACCCTTTATCAGTGCTAAAGGGCATAGAAGGTAGGAGATATTTATACTGTGGGGGCAGGGAATGAAAGATGAGTCATAGCCACAGAAACCAGGGGAAAGGCTGCTGATGGCAGCCCATAGAGAGAATAAAGAGTGTGATTGGCCAAACAGCAGAGAAGCTGAAATCAGAGGCTAAACTGTGACAGATAGAGATGTGGGAGAGGGGAGAGATGGGTTGGAGAGAGGTGAAATGGACAAAAAGAGGGGAAGCAAAGGGGGAGAATAGGTAAGGAAAGGGGAGATAAAATAGGGGGAAAGAATGGGGAGGGGAAGAAAAATAAAGAAAGACAATAAAGAAATAAAAGGTAGAAAAAATTAAAAATGAAATAAAATGAAAAGAAGGGGGTGGAGGTGGGGTAGAGCTAATCATCTGAAGTTGTTGATGTTGAGACTGGAAGGCTGTAAAGTGCCGAGCCGGAAGATGAGATGCTTTTCCTCCAGTTTGCGTTGAGCTTCACTGGAACATGTGGGCATGGGAGCAGGTCTGTGTGTTGAAATGGCAAATAGCCGAAAGGTCAGGGTCCTGACTGCGCACGGACCGAAGGCGCTCAGCAAAGTGATCACCCAGTCTACGCTCGGTCTCTCCGATATAGAGGAGACCACATCGGGAGCAGTGAATGCAAGACACCAAATTGAAAGAGGCGCAAGTGAAACGCTGCTTAACCTGAAATGAGCGTTTTGGACCTTGGATGGTGATCATGGAAGAGGTAAAGGGACAGATGTTACACCTTCTGCGATTTTCCTGGGAGGGTGACATTAGTGACGGGAGAGGTATTGGGTATAGTGGAGGAGTGGATTAGGTTATCCCGGAGGGAACAGTATCTACAGGGTGCTGACAGAGGGAGTGAACAGAAGATGTGTTTGGTGGTGGCATCGCGCTGGAATTGGCGAAAATGGCAGAGGATTATGCTTTGCATGCGGAGGCTGGTGGGGCGAAATGTGAGAACAAGGGGGACTCTATCCTGATTCTGGGAGGGAGGGGAGGGGGTGAGACTATTGAGTGGGAGATGGACCGCACACTGTTGAGGGTCCTGTCAACAACTGTGCTTGGGAAACCATGGTTGAGGAAAAAGGGGCACACATTAGAAGCACCACTTTGGAAAGTGGCATCATTGGAACAAATGCAACAGAGGCAAAGGAGCTGAGAGGAAGGGATGGAGTCCTTACAGGATGTACAGTGTGAAGAGCTGGAGTCCAGGTAGCTGTGGGAATCCAGATTCTAGATTCTACACATGAGATTCCCATGTGTAGAATCTCTTCTCGTGGGTTCCAACACCCAGAGTTTTACAGGGACCCAGCGTACATTCGGAAGACTAAATGTCATGTGAGATGAGACGCACTGGGCAGGAGTATTCCTCAGGACAACCTAAGGTAATCCTGAATCACAACCTAACTGAGAGAACGTTCTAGAAACATCGGTCTCCCTGAGGGGCAGTGACCATTCCTAATGTCTACCCTCGTACCCCACTGCCACCACCAACACTGCCCCCCTCCCCCCCCCCAACCCAAATAAACGTAGAGAGACCCACCAACCAGTTGTCACTTACCACATCCTTTTGGGACAGGTGATCCCAGAGATCCCTGATTAAAAATCCAGGTTCCGTTCATACACGGAGGTTGGACACTCGGGTGGTTCATGCTCACTCGTGCCCCACCCCCTCCCCACCCCGCCCCCACCCCACCAGCCCAGTGTGATGTGCCAACGCTCAGGAGAAAACTGAGGGAGAAATGACAGAGAAACAGAAACCAATTTTTTTCAAAAAACAAATTTTACCTGGAGTCGGTGAGGGGGATTTTCAATCTCCGATTTGCTGCCATTTTAATCCTGTGGTTGCTAGGGAATTAAGGAAACCCAGGTGGCCATTTTCTTCATAATTAGTGAACATGAAAACACAACCACAGTTATAAATGGAACATATCAGTGCCCGATTCATTCCCCAACATCCCTGAAATAAACACTATTCTAAATGAGTGCTAATTGCTGTTATCTGTCACAAGAAATAGAGGCTGGAATTCTCTGGGGTCGCATGTCCCACCACTGCGGTCAACAAGAATGGAGAATTTGGTGCTTAGCCAAATCTCTATGCATGGTGGTGGGATTGGAGAATTCTATCTGGGTTGGCACGGTGGCAGAGTGATTATCACTGCTGCCTCACAGCACCAGGGACCCGGCTTCGATTCCCGGCTTGGGTCACTGCCTGTGCAGAGTCTGCACGTTCTCCCCGTATCTGCGTGGGTTTCCTCCGGGCGCTCCAGTTTCCACCCACAGTCCGAAAGACATGCTAGTTCGGGTGCACTGGCCATGCTAAATTCTCCCTCAGTGCACCCGAACAGGCGCCAGAGTGTGGCGACTCGGGGATTTCCACGGCAACTTCATTGCACTGTTAATGTAAGCAGAGACATTAATTAAAAAAAAGCAGATGAAGTCAGAAAAAAAGGTCATAATTCCAACTTAACTTACCGATAGACGTGTGATTGTCGCTGTGACACTAATAATTAATATTTACCAACTGTAATTTGGGGTAAAATGGTTCTCATCTCTTTCATAAGATACTTTGTACAGATACGTTTAATAATATCACCAAGTCTATTATGGTAAGCAAATCTATTACAATCATTAAAGAACGGCAAATAGGCTGTTCTTCTAAATACATATTCAGGTATGTTAATTTCACATTGTTCAATCTTGCCACTCTCAACAAGGGAGCGGGTAATGTGAGTGCAGGCACTCTGATGGAAGAGTAATTCACCATTAATTAATTAAAGCTGGATGCAAAAATGAAATAGTGTACCGGGGTCTCAAAAGCAATCATATTTTCAGTTGGAATATATTCTCTCAGGAGGATGCACCAAGGAATAGATTACATTGATTCAGCTGCTTGAACTGAGGGCAGCTGGTAGCGTGTTCTGAAGCATGCAATTTCAAAGCAAATTCCTTCTTCAAAGCCAAGCCGGAATGCAGAGAAAGTCGGCTTTTTATGGTCGTCGTGAGTGCGGACTGTGAATATGACTCTTAACTTGGCCAGTGCTGTTTGGGTTGGAAGCCAATGAGACATATCAAATTCAGTTCAGGGCAAGAGGAATGTTTACCCAGGCTGATTACTTTGTTGGCAAAAACAACAACAAAAAAATAAAGTTTCTCATGTTTGCAATTAATTACCAATGCAAACCCAGTCACTAGGAATTCTGCGATGAAAAAGCAAAGCACGGCGGATGCTGGAATCTGAAACAAAGACAGGGAATGCTGGAAAATCTCAGCAGTTCTGACAGCATCTGTGGAGAGAGAATGGACCCTGCTGGCAAGGGTGACAAAAGGTCATCCACACTCGAAATGTTGGCTCTATTCTGTCTGCACAGATGCTGTAAGAAGTCTCACAACACCAGGTTAAAGTCCAACACGTTTATTCAATAGTGAACCCACAAGCTTTTGGAAATGCTGTTCCTTCGTCAGATGAGTGGAGAGTTCTGTTCACAAAGAACTGACAAAGCAATAGCATTCCGAAAGCTTGTGGGATTACTATCAAATAAACTTGTTGGACTTTAACCTGGTGTTTTGAGACTTCTTACTGTGTTTACCCCAGTCCAAAGCCAGCATCTCCACATCATGACTACCATCCACAGATGCTGTCAGACCTCCTGAGGTTTTCCAGCATTTTCTGACTTGCTGTGTGTGTGTGGAAGAGGAACTTTAAGCTTAGAGCAATTGTAACTTATAATTCAAGGCTCTAAACGGTTTTGGTTTCCCATATGGTTCCATATTGAAGTGATTATATTTCTGTTTCGCTACCCTCCATTAACCAAATTAACACTAAATTAAGGAATGGCTCCTTTTCCAAGCTACAGGCCAATGTTTCTTCTCGTTCTAACCTGAAATCAAGTGAGGAGAATTCCGGTGCTGAGGAACGGGATTGGGAGATGCAGGTCTTGGATTGGGGTAAGCACAGTAGGAAGTCTCACAACACCAGGTTTAGTAACCAAGCGATGGAGCAGGACCATAGAGGAATCAAGTCAGCCTATCGTTCATCCATCAATGAATGGCAGACGTACTGAGCTTTGACAAAGCGTCATCTGGACCTGAAACATCAGCTCTTTTCTCTGCTTCCAGATGCTGCCAGACCTGCTGAGATTTTCCAGCTTTTTCTCTTTTGGTTTCATATTCCAGCATCTGCAGTAATTTGCTTTTATACAAGCATTGGTTTATCAATCCTGCCAGAGGGGGTTCACTTAGCTTGATTATTGCAACATTTATCTATTGTTTCTCTGGTAAATAACAATAAATCACTAATAACTTACTAATTTTGCACTTGCAGTAAGTAACCAGCCTCAAAGCACAGGAGTGTTTGAGCTCAGGCTACAACGCGGCAGTATTAATTTTCCAACCCACCTTCGCTTTGAGCACAGTTTCCCGCCGGGAACACAGCAATATTGAGTTTGCCCTTTAATATCTTTTTGAGGCCCAGACACTTTTTCACCCTCTGCAGAATTTTTCAACATCTGCTGCAAGATGTTTTTGGCCAGGACAGTACTTCACATCGGTTTTGAAAACTTTCCTAGTTTCACACACAATCATCCCTCATGCGGGTGTTCTTGTAGAGAACAACGTCAGAGTGGCAGAAACTGTATCCTTCAATCAGATATTCCGACTTGTCAGAATTTACTTCCATTTTGTGGGTGGCACGGTGGCACGATGGTTAGCACTGCTGCCTCAGTGCGCCAGGGACCCGGGTTCGATTCTGGCCTTGGGCCACTGTCTGTGTGGAGTCTGCACATTCTCCCCGCGTCTGCATGGATTTCCTCTGGGTGCTCCGGTTTCCTCCCACAGTCCGAAAGATATGCAGCTTAGGTGCATTGGCCATGCTAAATTACCCCTTAGATTCCCAGGATGTGTGGGTTAGGGGGATTATTGGGGTAAATATCTGGGGTTATGGGGATGGGGCCTGTCAGATACTCAGTTGGAGAGTTGGTACAGACTTGATGGGCCAATGGTCTCATTCTGCAAGGTAGAGATTCCATTAGTCAAATAATCAATATGCTGATGCTTTTTACCCAACTCTCCCCAAGGCATCCAAAATCAGACTCTAATTTTACTCTTGCTTTATTTTCCCGTTAACCAAACTCACTTTACTGGGAGTACTTCTCATCAGAAAGCTCAAGATTAGCTCTTCCTCCCCGACATACACTGAACTATTTTTCTATCTTTCCCCGTGCCATTTAACCATTGACAATTGGTGACAGGGGAGTTCTGTTTTCCAAAAATTACTAAACTTCTAACCTCATTTTAACACATCTCTTCAACCTCAGGGTAAAAATCTGTGTCTACAAACAACCCCAAACACCCGAACATTTCAGTCAAGGGTTCACCCAGGCAGTCCGCCACCAAGTTTCATCAACAGAGCCTAAATGAATCAGGAACCCTTTCTTAACTAGCAAATATAAATATTCAATTTACACATGATCAATTGTTCCAAATGCTTGTCAGGTAGAAGGGAAAGTGGGAGGGAAAAAAACAAAGAGAAGGTCTGACAGGCTGGAAGGCAGGAGAGATTAAATGACTGAAGAGTTGGTGCTGCAGGGTCAAAAGCAGTGCGAATGGGACAAAGTTCCTTAGACAGCATCTTCCAAACACACAACCTCTACCATCTAGAAGGACAAGGTACCTGGGAATACCACTCACCATGAAGCAGCATAGTGGCACAGTGGTTGGCACTGCCACCTCATAGCACCAGGCACTCGCGTTTGATTCCCGCTTGGGACACTGTGGAGTTTGCACATTCTCCCCGTGTCTGCATGGGTTTCCTCCGGGTGCTCCGGTTTCCTCCCACACTCCAAAGATGTGCGGGCTAGATTGGCCACGTTAAGTTGCTCTTTAGTGTCTAGTTTAGTGTTTAGGGACTAGCTAGGATAAATGCATGGGGTTATGGAGATAGGGCACGGGTGGATTGTTGTCAGTGCAGACTCGATCACCTCTTTCTGCACTGTGGGGATTCTGATTCTAAGAACATTTACTACAAAATAAGGCCGACTGTGCTTCAAAAATTAGTTGCAAGCAGATTTGGGATGTGCCGAGGATGTGAAAGTCACTATATAAATGTGCAATTTCTTCTGCTCCAAATCCACCTTCAGAGCACCAACTTATTCTTCACTGTTTTCCAGTTTGCACACACCTTATGGTTTCACTGAGTGACCTTGTGCATAGGTGCCCTGTCGGAACCATGCTTCGCCTGTGAATACTTAGATTTCACGCATTCCAACCAGTAGGTACAACACACATTCACCCTATCACTGCAACCTGCTCGACTGCCTAAGATCAAAGTTCAGCATCCATTCCACTGCTCCACCCAGCCAACATCAGTGACAAAGATGCAGCCACGTTGAAAACTGATTGCAATACTGATGCAAGGGACCAAATCCCCACACGATGGCAATATAACACAAGCAATTGGAGGAAAGACAGCTTATTGACATAAACTCACAACTCAGTAGGATCCAGAAAATCTTCCATTCATCAAATCTGCTGCAATAACAAGGTGGATAAGTTCTCTACGATAAAGAGTCATCATCAAAATGATGAACCAACTGTTTCTTCGGGCAAGGATAGTGGGAAAGAGTGCAGGAAAACTGCAGTTATTATTGCGATCTTTATTGAAGTTAGTCATACACAGTGTATTTGTTAAAATCTAAACAGGAAACATCGAACTCTAAAGAACAATCAGAGGCAATAAGAGGAAGGTATATGCTATCTGAGAGTTTGCAGCATGGAAATAGGCCCTTTGGCCCAATTTGTCCATGCCGCTCAGTTTTTACCACTAAGCTGGTTCCAATTGCCAGTGTATATCCCTCTATACCCATCTTACCCATGTAATTGCCAACCATCTTGGACTCTGCATTTGATTGAGGGGTGTGTGAATAAGGGCAAGGGACTGGGGCTGGTGACCAGTTTTCCCTCAGAGTTACCTGTGTATGGCCAAGGGAAAGGTTAGAAGAAATCAACAGGAGGACTTGTGGTGAGGAGCAGGAAGAATGCCTGAAGCATGGTGAGGACCACAACCTGACCACCTCTCCCCATCCTCTCCCTTACAAGTACCAGTGTTTACTGATATGCTACCTTCTCAGTCCACTGAATCCGCGTTCGCTGCCCCTCGAGCCAGGCTGGTTCAGCACAGCTACAACACTGGCATTTAACGAACAATGAGAAACATTGCCCAGCAATCTCAATCCATTCAAAGTGGGACAAATCCAATCTTGCCAATTGCAGTCCCATCAGCCTAGTCCCCCCATCTGTCACTGCATGCAGCAAGATCTGGACAGCATTCAGCCTAGAGTTGATAAGTGACATTCACGCTATACAAATGTCAGGCAATGACCATCTCCAACAAAAGAGAATCAAACCATCTCCCTCTTGACATTCAATGGCATTGCCATCACTGAACACCACCCCCACTATCAACAATCCAGGGCTTAACATTGACTAGATATTTAACCGCACCAGATATATAAATCCGATGGCAGCAAGATCGTGTCAGAGGCTGGGAATTCTGTGGAGTAACTCACCTCCTGCTTTCCCCACTTTAAACAAGGCACAAGTCAGGAGTCTGATGGAATGCCCTTCACTTGCCTGGATGAGTGCAGCTCCAATAACACTCAGGAAACTCAACATCATTCATGACAAAGCAGCTCTTTTGATTGGCATGGGCTGACATTATGGCCAGCACTGCTGCTTCACAGCGCCAGGAACCTGGGTTCGATTCCAATCTTCGGTGATGGTGTAGGGTTTGCACTTTCTCCCTGTGTCTGTATGGGTTTTCTCTGGGTGCTCCAGTTTCCTCCCATAGTCCAAAGATGTGTAGGTTAGATGGATTGGCTGTGTTAAACACAAAGGGTTATGGGGACACAGCAGGGGGGGTGCAGGCCTGAGTAAGATGGTCTTTCAAAGAGGCAGTGCAGAATTGATGGACCGAATGGCATCCTCTTGCACTGTGGGGATTCTACGGCTCTATCTTATCCACCAGTTCCAACATTCGCTCCCTCTACCACCGATGCACAGTGGCAGAAATGTGTGCCATCTACAAGATGCCCTGCAACAACTCATCAAGGTTCCTCAAGAGTATCTTCCAAACTTACAAACTCTACCATCTGGAAGGACAAGGACAGCAGATACATGGGAAAACCACCATCTGCAAGTTTCCTCCAAGCCACTCACTACCCTGACTGGGAAATACATCACCATTCCTTCACTGTCGCTGAATTAAATGCTGAAACTCCCTCCCTAACAGTACTGTGGGTGTTTCAACTCCAAATGGACTGGATTGG
Organism: Carcharhinus amblyrhynchos; assembly: GCF_965287045.1. Classification (NCBI taxonomy): domain Eukaryota; kingdom Metazoa; phylum Chordata; class Chondrichthyes; order Carcharhiniformes; family Carcharhinidae; genus Carcharhinus; species Carcharhinus amblyrhynchos. The sequence continues at coordinate 9,051,351 of NC_137329.1, read as the reverse complement.
TTAAAGAAGGTGGCTTCTCAAGGGCAATTAGAGATGGGCAACACATTCTGGCATTTCCAGCGACACCCACATTCCTGGACAAATAAGAATCATAGAGTCTACAGTGCAGGAGGAGGCCATTCAGCCCATTGAACCTACACCAACAACAATCCCAACCAGGTCCTGTCCTATCCCCTAACTCCACATACTTACCCTCCCAATCCCTCTGGGGCTAAAAGGCAATTTAACATGGCTAATCAATCAATCTAACCCACACATCTTTGGGCAGTGGGAGGAAACTGGAGCACCGGGAGGAAGCCCATGCAGACACAAGGCAGAATGTGCAAACTCCAGACAGACAGTCACCCGAAGCTGAAATTGAGCCCCAGTCCATGGCTGTGAGGTAGCAGCGCTAATCACTGTGTCTCCCAAGGAATGTACATTTCCATCATTTTGACTCACCCTTGTCCAGCACACTACAGCTGCCACACTGCAGCACCATAACTATTTATTGCCGGTTGCAGCAGATATGTTTATAGAGCAGACATCCTGCTGGGGGCCAGGTCATTATTCCCCAGCCAGGAAAAGTGATTGAACTCATGATAGAAATCCTGCTTCATCACATTTCTGGTGGGAAAATTGAGGCAAATGTGCAGGCCACAGGCCCCAGCCGCATGAGCAGAAAGTGGTTTATAATTCCTACATTAGCTTGTGTTTTCCGGTACTTCTCATATCTGCTTTGCCTAGAGGTATCCATTCATGGAAGGAAAAACATTAATCACTGACATTCTTACAACAGTAACTCACAGCTGACTTGGAAATCCAGTTAACCAACTTCCACTCCATGGTGCAGTTGTCCCCAGTAAAACTTCATAAAAATCTTGATTGAAATTTGAGTCTCAGCCTACACTCATAGAATTACAGAAATCTTACAGTGCAGAAGGAGGACATTTGGCCCATCGAGTCTGCACCGGCCACAATCCCACCCAGGCCCCATCCCCGTAACCCCACATATTTACCCTTCTAATCCTCTGACGCCAAGGGGCAATTGAGCTTGGCAAATCCACCCAACCCACATATCTTTGGACTGACTCATAACATTTATTGTGTTACTGGAGGCAATTTTAACCTAACATTGACAGAATTGTGTGCAGTGCTAGGTTTGCACTCCATAAACTTCACTGAAGCTGCCATGAGTGGGGTTGGGGTACAGATCAAGCAAAATCTGATTGGATTTCAGATCAGAATCTGAATGGCCTTCCCCTGTTTCGACTTTCCATTGCTGCTAGTCAATGTTTATCTTTCAACTTGGGTGTTTTGGATTGGAAACCACACATTAATTGGACTTCTAGAACCTTCTTCACGGTGCCAACTAAAATAAAAATAGATTCACTGTTTGCTGTGCAGATACATGGATTTGGGCCAGTGTCTGCAGGAGTTTGCACATTCTCCCCGTGATTGCGTGGGTTTTCTCTGGGTGCTCCGGTTTCCTCTCACACCCCAAAAACGTGCTCTTAGGCTGATTGGTGTAACAAATTGTCCCTAAGTTAGTCTCCCCTCAATTTTCACCAACAGGCGTAGACAAAGGTCACAGATAGAGGAGGGCACTCACAATGTTAAAAAGGCGGTGCAGGCTCGTTGGGCCGAAGGGCCTGTTTCCCGTGCTGTGTTGTTCTTTGTTCTTTATCTGTAAACAATGTATGTTCAGCAAAGGTTAAAAGTGGTAACTTGACAATGGACCAGGAGGGATTTTATTTAAGAATTAAATGTTATAAGAATAATCAGGAACAGAAACTCTACAGAACACACGTCAGAAATGTCCTCCTGATTGGTCATTGCTGCCCTTGCCCCTTCCTCCACCACTTTTGCCTCCTGTCCCCCACACCCACCCACCCCTCATCTCTCACCCCACCACCTCAGCCTACCCTCAATGAAAACCCAAACATAGCAACTAGAAACAGGCATAGGCCATTCAGCCCTTCAAGTCTGCTCCAACATTCATTTTGATCATGACCGATCATCGAATTCAATTTCTGATTTCCCCCCCTTCCTCCATATCCCATAATCCCTTTAGGCTCAAGAGCTATATCTAATTTCTTCTTGAAATTGGTGATGATGCCTACACTCCTTAGACTGAAACAATCTTCCATGGAAAATAACCTTTTAAATCTGACTGGAGAGAGCGCGAGTGTACAGGGATGCTGAAATTCTCCTTGGTCATCTTGGGGGATTGGAGAGAAACTTTCTTTCAGTTGAGCTCAAGCGTCACTCTAAGCGGCACATTGAAATGTTGACAATGGTGTTTGTAATCTCTGGATTCAGCAAGCCCTGAGGTGATCGCTAAGTACAAATCATTTGGAGTGATCTCTGTCTGCTGGGGTTTTGCCCTGACAAGAAATAACACGTTAAAATGAATGCAGAGGCGTTGTGAAGTGATTCAATTTGTAAGCAGAGGTAATGCAAAATAAAGGGTGCAACCCTGAAGGGGTTACAGGCGCAGGAGGACTTGGGGTAAATGTGTATTAATCGAAGAAAATTGCAGCGCAGGTTGAGAAATCGGTTAATAAAGCACAGGACGTTCTGGGCATTACAAATAAGGGCATAGTGTGCAAAAACAAGACACTTATGAAGAATACTTACAAAACATTGGTTGGACCTCAGCTAGAACGGGCGGCACAGTAGCACAGTTGCTTCGCAACTCCAGGGACCTGAGTTCGATTCCCAGCTCGAGTCACTGTCTGTGTGGAATTTGCACCTTCTCCTCGTGTCTGCATGGGTTTCCTCCAGTTTCCACCCACAGTCCAAAGATGTGCAGGTTAGGTTTGCTTGGCCATGCTAAAATTGCCCCTCAGTGTCCTGAGATGCATAGGTTAGTGGGATTGGTAGGTAAAATATGTAGGGATATGGGGTAAGGGTCTGGGTGGGATTGTGGTCAGTGCAGGCTCAATGGTCCAAATGGTCTCTTTCTGTACTGTAGAGTTTCTATGACAGAATATTATCTTCAATCCGTGTTTTCTTTTATTCTTCCATGGGATGTTAATGTTGCTGGCAAGGCAATGGCACAGTGGTATTCTCAGTGGACTAGTAATCCAGAGACCTGGGGTAATCCTCCGGAGACTTGAGTTCGATGGTGGAATTTCAACTCAATAAAACATCTGGAATTAAAAAGTCCAATGTTGGCCGTGAAACTATTGTCGTAAAGCCCACCTGGTTCACTGATATCCTTTAAGGAGGGAAATCTGTCGTCCTTACCCGGTCTGGTCTAAGTGTGACTCCAGAGCCCCGGCAATGTGGTTGGTGTCTGAAATGGCCTGGAAAACCATTCAGTTGTATTCAACCACTGCGAAGAAAAGATGATGTCTCATCAAACACGGGCAAGTAAACCTCCTTCTGATTATCACGTACTGTTCCCCCCCTCAGCTGTTGAACACCACTTTTTTACAAGTTTAAAGATTTTAAAGATTTATTTATTAGTTGGAAGAAGCATTGAGGTTGGCAAGGGTGTAGAATGTATTTTGGGTGGAGACATTACTGTCCAAAAAGCTAATGGGGATAGGGCCTGGGTGGGATTGTTGGTCATTGCAGACTCAATGGACCGAATGGCCATCTTCTGCTGTGGAGAAGTAGGCAAATTCAGTCATTGGGGCTTGTTCAGTCATTCAGTCAGGTCATGGCGGATCTCTCCCTGGTCTCAAATCCACCTCCCCACATTATACCCTTATCCCTTTTTCAAATTAGAGATATATCTATCTCCTTCTTGAAACCATTAAGCAATTCAGACTCCACCGCACTACGGGGCAGCGAGATCCACAAATTCACCATCCCTCTGAGAGGAGTAGTTCCAGGGAGATTCAAGACCATATCTCGCTGACTCAGGGTTTGGAGGCACTATCATGGAGCCACAATGTGAAAGATGTCATGCGAGGGTGATCAGGAACCAGCATTTTATTTTAGTGGACCGTGGCTCAGGAATGTGCCTTTTCAGAGTTTGGATTGGTAGAGAGGAAGATGTTAAGCTTTGCCGTCTGCAACATGGACACCAATGTGTAGCTAGCTGCCACATAGAACGGGTACACGTGCGATGGTCAGCTATGGCCTGAAACTTTGCTGCATCTTCTTATAGGCTTATACTACTGGCCTATGAGAAGGTTTTGTTGAATAGCACCAAGGGAAACAACCTTCAGAAGCATCTAGGCCAGCATCACTTCGACTTCAGCAACCTTCCACAACGCCTGATTCCTCAACTTGCTGCGTTATGTCCCACCCACCATGGAAAAGGTTACTGATGGGTTGAGGAAATCAGGAGCTTTCTTATCCAAAGTGCTTTTAATTGTCCCCAATAGGAAAAATGGCATATCTCGAACTGCCCTACAGTGGCACTGGAGACAACACCAAAAACAATACATTTCAAAAGCTTTGCAGTTCAAGCCAGTATACAGGATAACACTTTCTGAGCACAAGCTAGAAACTGAATACTTTTATTCCCGAAATCAAATTTGGTGCCAATTAGTACTGGACTGCTATTTGATCCTGAAGTTTGTTAGTTACTGCGGGGTTTTTTTTTGAATTCCTACAGAGCAGAAGGAGGCTATTTGGTTGATCAGAGTCACGGCCGTATACAGCATGGAAACACTTTGGCCCAACTTGTCCATGTCGCCCAGATTTTACCATTGAGTTATCCCCAGTTGCCCACATTTGGCCCATTTCCCTCTGCATCCACCTAACCATGTAACTGTCTAAAGGCTTTTTAAAAGACAAAATTGATCACAACTGCATCAGCTCTACAACAGAGCATCCTCACCCAGACCCTATCCCTCTAACCCCACACATTTACCCCACTATTTCCCCTAACCTATCCATCTTGGGACACTAAGGGATAATTTAGCATGGCCAATCCACCTAATCTACACATCTTTGGACTATGGGAGGAAACAGGAACACCCGGAGGAAACCCACAGGGAGAATGTGAAAGCTCCACACAGACAGTCACCCCAGGCTGGAAAATGAATCTGGGTCCCAGGCACTGCGAGGCAGCAGTGCTAACCACGGTGCCACCACGCTGCCCCCTGCTATACATTTGGCTACAGTTCAACAGGATGTCCTGGGAGTGTTGTTTGCCAGGAGTTGAGTCTGTGTTCGTCTCCACTTGTGAGGAGCGGTGTTGCTGAGCCGACAGCAACACCCAGAGTAGCCTGTGTCTAGAAAGCCAGGCAGCAGCACGCATTGTGAGCGAGGTAGCTCTCCAGCTGATTCAACAGATAAAACGAGCTCTCGTGTTAAGTCAGGAGCAGACTTTCCACTTTCAATGCAACAATGGACAGAGTGTCTGGACAGGTGTCGTATGCGTCAGCTGCTTTGATGTTTTCTTGACATTTGACGCGGAATGCAAAACAAAAGCTAGCTATAGGTGTCACATGACCAGGCATGCGTCACAGCGACCAGTTATGTAAGTTGGCCTTTGTGATTCAGCAGTGAAAAGATCTGCCAAACTTTTCTGAATGTGAGCAACAAAGGAGAGATTTGTTATCAGCGTGGGACAAAAGGAGCTATGAACAGTGGCCAGAACACGTCCTGACTAACAGTGCCATACGCAAAGGTCAACTGGCCGGACATGGCCTCATGAAGGGATAACGGCTGGGGATTTTTGGGACTGTGGATGGCCACAAGCGAAGGAGCTGAGTGCCTGGATGGTGAGGCCCCAAGCACGCTCCGGGTTGGGACTCAGGCCTCATGACTTGCAAGCGGGCAAACTGAGGGCGGTAAAGGGCGGAGCGCTGGGGAAGTGGCCGGGAGATTGTGCCATGGGCAAAGCACACTGGCTGGTCATCAGAGAGGGCCTGGAAACAAAGATTGTGGTGCTCAGCTCAGCAAGAGGGGTTGATGATAGAATTGCGGATGGCGTAACTGCTGGAGAGGCAGCAGTGAGCAGTGGGGGAGGCCTGTGTTGGAGGGTATGGAGGGCAGACAGCTTCCATCGGGCTGAGGGGAAAGATGTGGGGCCAGCATTCTCCCAGGAAAAAGGACCCCAATTCACTTAAAAACAGGAGTAAATCCCGTTAGTTTTTGTAGTGTGGTTTTCAGATTGAATTTCCAACACCCTGTTGACTGCAGAACGTTCTAATGGGATTCACTCTGGAAATCAGGGCCTATTCCCGCTGGAGAGGCCTGCAGCATAGCGCTGAGCGAGCTACTACGCGTGTGCTGATTGTCAGCGCCAAGATCGGCACATGCGCAGTAGACCTGCACTCCCGGCCTCCCGATCGCCGGCCAGCCCTGTGAGACCTTCATCGCCCGCAATCCGACAACTCCCCCCCCCACCCCCTCCGAACCCCCCAGCCCCCAGTCGCTGGCTTCCCGGAAGTCTCTGGGCCAGCACCTATGTCTCCCCCACCTGCCCACCCCCCTCTCAGCAGCCCTGACACCCCCCCCCCCCCACCTCGGCAGTCCCAACACCTCCCCCCACCACCCAGGCAGTCCTGATAACCCCTCCCTCCCACCCAGATGGCCAGCCCCAATCGCTATCCACCCTCCCCCTGCCAGCGATCCTTTTGCAGGGTGGCACCAGATCCCTCCCCCAACCCCACCGATTGTCGGCCACCCCAAAAGGCCCCGCAATAGGCCCTACCCCCCTCTGGCCCCTCTCCCTCCAGTCGACGCCCGATGGGTAGTGCCAAGGTGCCTCTTGGGCATTGTCAGTTTGCCCATTGGGCAGTATCAGGGTGCCAGGCTGGCACTGCCCAGGGGGCACCCTCCCTTAACCCCGACCTCCTGGAGGCCCTCAATGTCCCTCCAGTGGGGTTTGGGCCACCTGTTCTCCATTATGGGGGAGCAGTGACAAATCCTGCTGGGGTGAACCACTGAAGGGAATGCAAATGCCAATTTAAATATGTAAATCAGCTCCACGCTGATTTCCGGTGTGACGCTGATGACGCTCAAAAACCTGGAGTTGGAAACACTTGAAGGCCGCAAAATGGCTTCCAATGATGTCTCCTGGAGCGGCGCGGTTATTTTGGGGGCCTCAACCGGAAAAGGATCATCATGTTTTCTTTATCTGGAACGTAATGACTGCAAGGACCCAAACTACTGCAGGCTGCTGCTCTCGTCAACTCACCCCTCTCTCACTGTATCTTTCTCATTCAGACATGAGGCATCGCTAGCTGGGCCAGCATTTATTGCCCATCCCTAGCTGCCCGAGAGTCAACCACATTGCTGTAGCTCTGGAGTCACATGTAGGCCAGACCCGGTAAGGATGGCAGATTTCCTTCCCCAAAGGACATTAGTGAACCAGATGGGTTTTTCCAACGATTGACAATGGTTTCATGGTCATCAGTAGATTCTTAATTCCAGGTGTATTTTATAAAATTCAAATTCCACCTTCTGCCGCAGTGGGATTTGAACCCAAGTCCCCACAACATTAGTTTCTGGATTAATAGTCTATTGATAATACCACGAGCCTCCCCCTCATCCTGCACCGATGTACAAAGGCATCAACTGGCCTAATCAACAGCCGAACACTCACCAGTTTGCAGAATATGATGCCTGACACTGGTTTGGAAGAGAAGTACGTGCGGATAGTGTTTGCAGAGTGTCACAGTGGAACAGTGGCACGATGGTTCGCACTGCTGCCTCACAACACCAGGGACCTCGGTTCAATCCTAGCCTCAGGTCATTGTCTGTGTGGAGTTTGCACATTCTCCTCGTGTTTTCCCCGGGTTCTCCAGTTTCTTCCCGCAGTCCAAAGATGTGCGGGAGGGTGTATTGGCCATGCTTTGTCCCCTAAGTATCGGGGGGATTAGGGGTAAGTATGTGGGGCTAAGACCTGCGTTAGGTTGTTGTCAGTGCAGGCTTGATGCATCAAATGGCCTCCTTCTGCACTGTAGGGATTCTATTATTCTCCTCTTCAGTATTGTCCATTTGGGTGAATGAGAATGAAATCGAAAATGGCTATAACTTTCTCGGAGTGACAATCAGTTATGACCGATTCTGTCATCTTTTCAAGTATTGCTTATCTAGTTAAGAAGGGAAACAGCAGAAGGGGATATCTGTTTAATTTCCTGCCCAGTGACGCAGTTGAGGCTACCTCATTGAATGTATTAAGGCAAGGATAGATAAATTTTTGAACATTAAAGAGGTTAAGGGTTATGGTGAGTGAGTGACTGAGTGGAGCTGAGTCTTTGGAAAGATAAACCATGATCTTATTGAATGGCGGAGCAGGCTCGAAGGGCCAGATGGTCGACTCCTGCACCAGTTCTTACTTTGATCCGATGATCTCTGTATATTTCTCCAGCAAGTTTTAAAGTTTAGTTCTTAGTGTAACAAGTACACTTATATCAACAATGCAACTAAGTTACTGTGAAAATCCCCTAGTCGCCTGCTCGGGTACACTGAGGGAGAATTTAGCATGGCCAATGCGCCTAACCAGCACGTCCTTTGGACAGTGGGAGGGAACCGAAGCACCCAGAGGAAACCTACGCAGACACGGGGTGAATGTGAAGACTCCACACAGAGAGTCTCCCGAGGCTGGAATTGAACCCGGGTCCCTGGTGCTGTGAGGCAGCAGTGCTAACCACTCCCAGAACTGATGGAAGTTAAAAACAATAAATGGTTTTGATCAAGAGGCAGAGGGGAGACTGTGGAAGGACAAAAGGAAAGGCTTCTGATAGGGTGGAAGCCAGGAGAGATTTAATGGTACAAGAATCAAATATAATGGATATACTTAAAAAAAAGCATAGAACCGCTACAATACCAAAGGAGACCATTGGATCTGCACCAACAACGATCATACCCAGGCCTCATCCCCGTAACCCCACACATTTACCCCTTTAATCCCTCTAATCAACGCATCCTGGGACACTAAGGGGCAATTTAACACTGTCAATCAACCGAACCCACACATCTTTGGACTGTGAGAGGAAAGCCACAAAAACATGCAGATTTCACACAGACAGTGACCCAAGCCAGGAATCGAACCCAGGTCCCTGGAGCTGTGAGGCAGCGGTGCTAACCACTGTACCACTGTACCACCATGGTGAGGTGTGAGCAGTTGCTCAGCAGCAGTCCGAACACAAAATGAAGGCCACAAGAAAGAAATAAGACAAAATCAAACCAGTAAAATAAAAGAAGCAAAATCTTTGCATCTAAAGTTGCTGAATTCAATATTGTGTTTTGCAGGTTGTAGAGTATCGAGTGGGTGAGATTCTCTGGCCACTGAGCTGCCTGTTTCCCACTGGTGGGAGGTGGAGCGTTGTTTGCTAGCAGCAGGAGTCTCTGGTCCCCGTGCTGTCAACAGGAATTCCCACTGATGTCACCTCATGCTGGTGAGATACCCATAGTCGGGGGCAGGCTGGCAGGTGGAGCGGAGAATCCCGCTGGTGTGAACAGCTGGAGAATTCCGGGTCGATGCTCCTCAAGCTTTCCTTTGTTGAAGTCTCCACAGGTGCTAGCAGAGACTATTTCCTCGGGTGGATGTAACTGTTACTAGGGGGCCTTATTACATTCATGGTGGGAGATATAGGAGGGATGTCCGAGGTAGATTCTTCACTCAGAGAGTGGTTGGGGTGTGGAATGCACTGCCTGCTGTGATAGTGGAGTCAGACACCTTAGGAACTTTCAAGCGGTTATTGGATAGGCACGCCAGAATGATAGGGAGTGGGATAGTTTGATCTTGGGTTTGGACATAGCTTGGCACAACATGGAGGGCCAAAGGGCCTGTACTGTGCTGTATTGTTCTAGACATTCTATGCTTGTTTGATCACCTGAGTGTTTCCAGCATTTCCTGGATTTTATTTCAGATTTCCAACATCTGCAGTATTTTGCTTTGGTGACTAATCCACACTGTCCTGCTATTGGATAGGTGAAAAGGAAAGCAAAACTCTCCCTGTGAGTAAAAAGCAATGTTCAATTCATTCTGTCAAAAAAAATGATAGTAATTTTGTATTTGGATCTCACCTTGTATAAGCAAGTCATAATGTAACCATTCTTTGACAGTATGGGGCATATTATTAAGTCATGAATTGAAACGACCTCACAAAAACAGTGCTTATCTTCTTGTGTATCACATGCAGTCTGTTATTAAATGAAGAATCGCAGATCTGCATTGTTGTGAATCCACAGATCCTAATAAAAGATAATCTTCACGTCCTTGCTAAACTTCTGTTGCTTGACATTATTCTCGAGATGACAGCAATTAAATTTATACGCGGCAATTTTATAACGCTATTCTCAAAGCAGGTAACCTAGCAACCGGGCAGAGCTTTATTTGTTGGCAGTTATCAGATTTGAGCGCGGTTAACTTGTGTTCAAGTATGAGGGTTGTGGGACTCACTTTGTTACTGTGGCTTGTATTTCACTGCATTCTGCACACACACATACACACACACACATTTCTCAAAATAACTCGATGGGATATAAATATTTCAATAGATAGTGCATTGTGGATGTCTTTCATAGGAGCCTTGTTCCATCTGCAAATAAGTGGCTCTCTGTTAAGATGGAACGATTTCCCCAGACATTTTTTCTGGTGAGTTGCATCGTCACAGGTCTGACCAGCGAGGCCGATGTAACTGAATGTCGACACGCAATTTTCATTTCTAAGTCTTGTCGGTGTTCCACGCACTGAACTTGGATTTCAACTTCCAGAAATACTTTGTCACTGCACCCTTTGTCACCAAGTGAAAACCATGGCTGGATCTCTCGGCCTGGGGAGGTTTGGCTTTGGCTGGGTGTTTTTGACATTCGGAAGTCAAATCAATTTGAACGCCTTTGGTCAAAAAGTGCAGCTACAAATTGCCCCGAGTGGCACGATGGTTAGCATTGCTGCCTCACAGCACCAGGGACCCTGGTTTGATTCCTGGCTTGGGCCACTGTCTGTGTGGAGTCTGCACATTCTCCCCATGTCTGTGTGGGTTTCCTCCGGGTGCTCTGGTTTTCTTCCACAGTCTGAAAGACGTGCTGGTTAGGTGCATTGACCCAATCAGGCGGCAACTAGGGGAATTTTGCAGTAACTTCATTGCAGTGTTAATGTAAGTTTTACTAGTGACTAATAAATAAACTTCTACTTTAAGCATCTTCTCCGCACTTCAGTGCGTTCAACAGCACCCGAGGTAGCTGAATTTTCTAACCTTATATTGGGCGTGGTTGGGGATTGCAACCAATTGCCCATCAGGGAACATGTGCATAACTTGTCATGCCAGCGTAACCCTGGGAACACATAGAAATCTTACAGTACAGAAGGAGGCCACTCGGCCCATTGGGTCTACACCGACAACAATCCCACCCAGACCCTATCCCCGTAACTCCACATATTTACCCTACTAATCCCTCCAATCTCTGCATCCCGAGACACTAAGGGGCAATTTAAGGGTTAGGTTGATTGGCCATGCTAAGAAATTGCCCCTTAGTGTCCAGGGTAGCAGAGGTTAGAGGGATTGGTGGGTATAATATGTAGGGATATGGGGGTAGGGCCTGGGTGGGATTGTGTTCGGTGCAGACTCGATGGGCCGAAGGGCCTCTTTATGCACTGTAATGTTCTATGATTCTATGAATTTAGCATGGTCATTGCACCTAACGCACACATCTTTGGAGTGTGGGAGGAAACCGGAGCACCCAGAGGTAACTCACGCAGATACGGGGGGAATATGCAGACTCCATACAGACAGTGACCCAAGTCAGGAATCGAACCCGGGCCCCTGTCACTGTGAGGCAGCAGTGCTAACCACTGTGCCACCTACATGTTGGCATTCTGAGTACCTTGCATTGTTTGAATGTGTATGTGTGATGAGGTGGCCATTGCTTGACAGGTTCAGCATTGTCAATTTGCATTTGCTATGAATATGCCCACCTGTGATGTCCTCCTCATCCCCTTGTGTGACTGTTAGTGGAAACCCAGCATTAATGAGGTCCCCAGGGAGTCAGCGCAAGAGCTTCCTGCATGGGGAGTGCTGAGGAGCAGAGAGATCTAAGGATGCAGATACATAGTTCCTTGAAAGCGTCGTCACAAGTAGACAGGGTGCTGAAGAAGGTGTTTAGTACACTTCATCAGTCAGGGGATTGAGTAAGGGCGTTGGGGTGTTACGTTACTGTTATATAAGTCATTGGTGAGGCCACACTTGGAGTATTCTGCACAGTTTTGGTCACCCTATTATTGGAAAAACATTTATAAACTGGAAAGAGTGCAGAGATTTACAAGGATTTTGCCGGGACGAGTGGGCCTGAGTTACAGGCAGGGGTTGGCCAGGCTAGAATTTTATTCTTTGAAATGTAGGATAATGAGGAGATGACCTTATTGAGGCGTATAAAATCATGAGGGGCATAGATAGGATGAACACACATCGCCTTCTTCCCAGGGAAGGGGACTTTTAAGTTTAAGGGCATTGGTTTAAAGGGAGAGGGGAAAGATTTAAAAGGGACCTGAGGGGCAACCTCTTCACGCAGAGGGAGTTATGTGTATGGAATGAGCTGCCAGAGAAAGTGGTTGAGGCAACATTTCAGAAGAATATGGAGAAGTACATGGATGGGATAGGATTAGAGAGATATGGGGCAAACATGGGCAATTGGGACTAACTGGGAGGGCACCATGGTCAGCATGGACCTATTGGGCCGAAGGGCCTGTTCTTGTACTGTTGTGCTCTATGACTCTATGATTGCTTCATTCCGTTGAGGAAACGCCACGGCTGAGATGATGTGTTTCTGAGCCACACTCCTCAGTCTCTACTGAATGAGCTAGGATGGCCTCCGTGCTTTGGACGACATGCAGGCCTGCTGGATTCAGAAGAATTTGGTCACTTCCACGATCACCATCGATTCCCTGCTTATTGCCCACAAATGCAGGAACACTGCAAGCGTTCTGACTGCCTTCAGTAGAGCAGATCTTCATGTTTTGAAGATCGATGGCTAGCCAGGGGACTGGGAGAACTGTCAAGCTCATGGAGTCTTTGGCTGAGGTATTTTCAGAAGTGGCAGCAGAGGGTGACACTGCTCTGGCATGTGGTGGCATCCTGGACAATGTTTTATAAGCAATAAACAGCTTCACTCTCCACATCACAAAGTCTGCTTCCATTCAAGGTGCAATGAGTACTTTAAATGCTTGGTATTATTGACCATAGTCGACCAACCCATGCCTGCAAAGCTCAGAATGTATTTCTAATGTGATTCTGCAACTGGATAATCCCAAGGGTGCAATGAATTATCAGAAGAACCAATTTAAGATTATCCCTCAGGCTTGCAATGTGGCCCACTTACCATTGCTGGAAGCTACACTTTTTCATACATAGGGACCTGTACTCAGTAAGCAAAAGGAACATGTCCAGGCATGGCGCCTGATTTATTGTGCCAAGATCGCAAGAAACTACAAAGGGTTTTGAGCGAATCCCAATCCATCACACAAACCAACTTCCCACCCATTGACTCTGTCTACACTTCCCGCTGCCTTGGAAAAGCAGCCAGCACAATTAAGGACCTCATGCACCCCGAACACTCTCTCTTCCTCATTCTTCCGTCGGGAAAAAGGTACAAAATTCTGAGGTCACACACTAACCGACTCAAGAACTGCTTCTTCCCTGTTGCTGTCAGACTTTTGAATCAACCTACCTTGCATTAAGTCGATCTTTCTCTACACTCTAGCTATGACTATAACACTACATTCTGCACTCTCTCATTTCCTTTTCTATGAATGGTATGCTTAGTCTGTATAGCGCGCAAGAAACAATACTTTTCATTGTATACTAATACATGTGACAATAATAAATCAAATCAAATTATTTAAAAGAAATGGAAGTGTGGGGGACAATAGATCCAAGGTGTAATCTCCATGCCTTGATGAGTTAGGACTGACTGGCCAACTAATTAGTACTCTTTTCTCATGCAATATCAATTGTTGTTCCCTTTGAATGAACTTAACCTTGTATTAAGTTAATCTTTTTCTACACCCTGGCTATAACTGTAACACTACATTCTGCACTACTTTCCTTCTCTATAAACAGTATGTTTCGTCTGTACAGCACACAAGAAACAATACTTTTCACTGTATATTAATACACGTGGCAGTAATAATGAAATCAAATCAAATTCCATGTAACTGACAAAGGGATGCCTGTCTCAGGGTGATGGATATAGTTTGCGAGTTGCAAAAGCGACGTCCAGAAAATGAGAACAGAGAATGCTGGAAATAACAGGTCTGGCATCATCTGTGGACATGATGTGGAGATGCCGGCGTTGGACTGGGGTAAACACAGTAAGAAGTCTGACAACACCAGGTTTGAGTCCAACCAATTTATTCGATAGTAAACTCACAAGCTTTCGGGATTTGTCCTTCGTCAGGTGAATGGAAAGTTCAGGCCTCAGACAGAGCATATAACAGCTCGCATTCTAATCAGTAATCTGTAAACTTTCTGTGTTGTTATATGCTCTGTCTGAGGCCAGAACTCTCCATTCACCTGAGAAAGGACAAACCCCGAAAGCTTGTGAGTTTACTATCAAATAAATCGGTTGGACTTAAACCTGGTGTTGTCAGACTTCTTATCATCTGTGGAGACGGAGCCAGACCTCTGGGTGAAATTTTACTGGTATGTCCACCGAGGTTCGTACAATCCCATCCGAGGCTAACAGAGAATACCAATCTCCGAACCTTGCCGGCCGTCTGGAATCAGGGCGGGCATGCCGGTAAAATTCCATTTCCAGTCATGATCATTCCTGAGAACTTACTCCAGGAATGGGGGATCGTACCTAACCACTGGCTTGCTCCTTTAGAATCAGTAAAAGCTGTATCATCAACCTCAAAGTCTCCAGTATAAATAAGAATATCTCAGCACTGCCATCAATTCTTACAGGAAAGTTCTTAACATAGAAACACAGAAACATAGAAAACCGACTTTCTCTGGGGTTTTGTTTTCTACGCCGTTTGGCAAAAGCGTTTCACTTCTTGTTTCGCTTATTCTCTTTCTGACTACCAGCTGGTCCACAAATGACTGTAACTTTCTGAATTATTCAATGACTGCTTTTATTTTTTTTTCACTTCTTCTTTTGACTTTATTATGGAAATCTTGTTGGAAACTTCTGAGGCCGGAGCTTTCAAAGCTGCTTCAAGTAGGAGTCAGTGTTTGAAGCAGTGCCCCACAAAACAATACATTTGAGTGCGTGCGGGAAAAAAAATAGTCACGACAATAGCCCTTCCAGCAAGAAAAGATTCCAGCGATGCTGACTTCATCTGGGAGGATCTGAGGGCAGCAGGAAAGAAATAGAAGGAAGGAAGTTAAAGTGGTCTTTGTATCATCGTGCAGGACAAGGTGATGTGGAAACGACAGGCAATTTTACAGCTCGGAGCAATTTTAAATTCCGTTGGCTTACATTTTAATCTTTTAAACTTCACCCCAGGAAAGGCCATAGGGTTCCGATAGGTGTTTGATTGATTGATTTATTATTGTCCCATGTATTAGTAGGCAATGAAAAGTATTGTTTCTTGTGCGCTATCCAGACAAATCACGCCGTTCATTGAGAAGGAAAGGAGAGAGTGCAGGATGTAGTGTTGCAGTCATAGTTAGGGAGTAGAGAATCAACTTAATGCGAAATAGGTCCATTCAAAAATCTGTTGGCATCAGGGAGGAAACTGTTCTTGAGCCGGTTGGTACATAATCTCAGGCTTTTGTATCTTTTTCTGAAGGAAGAGGTGGAACAGAGAATGTCCAGGATGCATGGGGTGCTTAATTGTGCAGGCAGTGGGAAGTGTGGATACAGTCAATAGATGGGAGGCCGGTTGTGTGATGGATTGGGCTATATTCATGAACTTCTATAGCTTCTTGCGGTCTTGGGCAGAGCAGGAGCCATACCAAGCTGTGATACAATCAAAAAGAATGCTTTCTTTGGTGCATCTGTAAAAGTTGGTGAGAGTCGTAGCTGACATGCCAAATTTCCTTTGTCATTTGAGAAAGTTGGTGGGCTTTCTTGACTATTGTGTTGGCAAGGGGGTCCCGGACAGTTTGTTGGTGATCTGGACACCTAAAAACGTGAAACTCTCGACCATTTCTACTTCATCCCCATTGATGTAGACAGGGGCATGTCCTCCACTACGTTTCCTGACGTCAATGACAATCTCCTTCATTTTGTTGACTTTGAGGGAGAGATTATTGTTGTTGCACCAGTTCACCAGATTTCCTACCTCATTCCTGTGCTCTGTCTTGTCATTGTTTGACATCTGGCCCACTACGGTGGTGTAGTCAGCAAACCTGCTGTAGTCAGTTCCATACACTAACTGCTCTCTGGAACATTGGTTCCCTGTTAGAGTTATTAGGATGCATTTTCCATCCCACATGCCATCAGCATCACTCCAGGCAGGACAAAGATTTGGTAGACAATTTAAAGGTCCATTGACTGTGGGCAGGAATTTCTTGTCTTGGGATTGACATGACGGGAAAATCCTGCTCATAGTAACTATTTTGTATTTATTGGTCCCTAATATTGGATCCTTCAACCACTGCAAATGATCTTTCAATGTCTACTCTGTCCAACACATTTTTCCTTATTCTGGCCCAGGATGTGGACGCCACTTGCATTTATTGCCCATCTCTAATTGCCCTTAAGAAGGTGGGACCTTCTTGAGCTCTGCAGTCCATGTGGTGAAGGTACATCCATAGTTATGTTGGGAAGCGAGTTCTGGTCCTTAGAGAAGTGATATATTTCTGAGCTAGGACGGTGAGTGGTTTTGATGGGAACTTGTAGGAAATGGTGTTCCCATGTAACTGCTGCCCTTGTCCTTCTAACTGGTAGAGATCGTGGGTTTGGATGGAGTTGTCAAAGGAGCCTTGGTGAGTTGCTGCAGTGCATCTTGTACGTGATGCCCACTGCTGCTGCGGTGGTACAGAGAGTGAATGTGGATGGGATGCCAATGCAGTGTGCTGCTTTGTCCTGGATGGTGTTAAGCTTCCTGAGAGCTGTTAGGACTGTACTCATGCAGGCAAATGGAGAGTATTCCATCACCTTCCTGATTTGTGCCTTGCAGAGTGTGGACAAGCTTTGAGGAGTCAGGAGGTGAGTTAATGTCTCCAGGATTCCCAGCCTCTGACTATGGCTAGTCTAGTTCAGTTTCTGGTCAATAGTAACCCCAAGGACGTGACAGTGGGGGTACTCAGTGATTGAATGTCATGGGGAAATGGTTAGATTCTCTCTTGCTGGGGATTTTTAGCTGCTAGTCGTGGAATGTAATTTGGAATGTTAATTAGGTTCATTAACGAGCTATTATCCCCGAGTCCACTGCAATTTAATGGTGGCTCAAGGGTTAAATGGGGGCCAAATAGCTCTCCCTTGCCAAGAGTTGCCAGAGGTCTGGAGGCAGGAAGGGATCCTGTGTTGTCAGGCCCTCAGTTCTTGATCAACAAACCACGCACTGCACAGAGGGAGGACCACTGAGATCTACCCTTGCCTCTAATCTCCTTGCTCCCATCACCCCTAGCCTGAAATCCCCATCCTGCCCTTACTGAAATTTTACCTAGGGTTTCTTGGCAACCCTGGGGTTCTGGTGGGTGCATTGCCAGCAGGAGCCACTGCTCCCCAGTGTTGCTAACAATGAAGATCTCCCTAATGGGCAGGAGTCGTGCTGGCTGGGTTCTGAATCCTGGAGAAGGCCCAATAGTGGCCAGAATAAATTGGTCAATGGTGTCCAGTTACATACACGAGGAGCACTTAATACCATTGGTCCTGTCCCATAGAACTGGTGAGTGTCCCCTGACTGTTCTCATGTTGATGAGTGAAATTCCAATCACTATATTTTCTAGCTTCCCATGTTCATTTCTCGCAGGTCTTGTGGCACAGTGGGTCGTGTCCCTCCCTCTGAGGCAGAAGCTCCCTATTTCCAGAAGGCCAAAGAAGGTGTAGTGACCTCAAAGAGACCCATGTGTTGGGCCTCTTGGAGTATGAACTCCCTGATTGAAGTAATGACTGCCTGCCCAATCAGGGAGTCTTATATATATATATATATATATATATATATGAGTGTCAGCGCTACTGACTTTGTACCTGAAGCACTCTTAGGAATGGAATAGAGTTTTTAAATAAAGGGAATCTGATGAAGGGACACCAACCCTTGAGGAGTCACTTCAGAAGGTGAGTTCCCAAAGTGGTCAATCAAGTTGAGTGTCAACCTGCAAAATCCTTCCAGACATGTCAATGTCTGGTGATAAGAGTGGGAGAGACTCTTGGTTAACCATGCTTAATGCAGTACGACGCCCCTCAAGTTATAAACTCCTGGTGACAGACTATCGACTTGTTTCAGGAATTACTAGCTACGGGAACAGATGAAAGTTTGCCTGAGTGTGCCACTGGGCTGAAGAGAGTTGGAATTGGAACATGCTCTTCTAGAAGTTCTTTTAGTATAAATTCCTACCTTTGATGTTAAGCTGTATAGTTCCCACGTTTTGTTCCATCTCCCTTATGATTACAGATTAAGTAGGTGCGAGATGGCATCTTTACCCAGACTAAATTCCCCTGTTCTGTCGCTGCCTTTTCTCCTGTTACTTTACCTCCATCTACATGATTGGACGGTGCCTGAAACCTGTTAGTTGATGTAATCTCCGGGGACACTTCACAGCCTTCCTATTTCCAGCTACTCTTCTCAACCTTAATCCATTCATCGCTCCGTGGATTGCATTTATATTTAGGAGAGTTTCAGCATTTTTCGCCGCAGGTGCTTACCTGCAAGCGTCACGTCCAGATTAGAAAGTTTCAGGTTTCCTACTTACTGATGTTAATGTGGTGTCTGTTCAATTTCTGGAAAAGAAATTAAGGTGCATTAAGCGTCTGCCACCCCAGAACTCCAACAAGAAGCGATGAGGAATAATATGTCTTTAAAGGCAGAAAAAAAACCCCCAAACTCCCTGTGGTGACGATAGGAGACTTAGTGCTCCAAAAGCTAGAATTACTCATGAAAAATTGATGCGCTTTGATTTGTACGGTTACATTAACATTTTACAGATAAGTCTTAAGAACCACAACTGCATCAAGAGGTGCAGTTGTTGGTTAAAAAGGAAATGCCTGTTTTGAGAAGAGAAGGAATACTTCTGTGACAAAACGGAGCAAGTAATTGCTGCATGTAATTATTTAAAAACTTTAATTAAAATAATTTGCATTATACATGAATGGCTTATTGATGTGACACGGGTTGGATTGGTTAATGAGTAAGCATTTAATCAGTGTCAGACCCTTGTTGTTTCACTCACAGAAGAGTGTCCAAAAACTGACTAAAATCTGAAGTTCCAGTTAAATGCAGGTCACAGGGTGAACGCAATGGGCCCCCAAAGTTGCCAGGTGAAACAGGTGGTAAAACATTTCACTGCACGTGAGGCAGAAGAGGCGCAGTGGCATAGTGGTCAGCACTGCTGACTCACAGTGCCAGGATCCCATGTTCGAATCCTGGCTTGGGTCACTGTCTGTGTGGAGTTTTGCACATTCTCCTGCATGGGTTTCCTCCGGGTGCTCCAGTTTCCTCCCACAGTCCAAAGATGTGCAGGTTAGGTGATTGGCCATGCTAAATTGCCCCTTAGTGTCAGGGGAGGGGGTGGTTAGCCAGGGTAAATGTAAGGGGTTATGGAAATAGGGCATGGGTGAGATCATGGTCAAAGCAGACTGGATGGGCCAAATGGCCTCCTTCTGTACTGTAGGATTCTATGATTCTAAGCCGGGGATTCAGGTCCCACTGAATTCATAACCTTGTACTCCAGTGTTGCACCACTGAGGGGCTCCTCACTATTTTCGAGGTACATTTGCTTGGATGGGAGCCTGACCTCTGAAGTAATTCTGGGAGTAGCAGCATCACAAAAAAAAGCAGAGGAGTTCTCACTGGCATCCTGGTCATTATCTGTCACTGAAAGAGATGATTTGGTCTCATCCCATTGTTGTCTTGGAATTTTGCTGTAGGAAAATTGTCTGCTTCATTTTCAATGTTACAACAGTGTTATGATCCCAGTTGACCCTCCTTGACCCCAGATGATCCCAGTTAATCTCAGTGTTACAGAGTCTTAGATACACACAGTGCCGAAAAAAGCCTATTCAATCTGCGGTGACAATAACCACCACAAACGTCACACAATCCCATTTTCCTGCACTTGTCCATATCCTTGAACGTTGTGATCTTTCAAATGCTCACCTAAATGCCATTTAAAGGTTGTGAGGTTTGGCCATGCTAAATTGCCCCTTCGTGTCAGGGGGAGGTAGCACATTCCAGATTCCCTGGCAGGGTATCCCAGGCAGCACATTCCAGATTCTTACCAGCCTTTGAGTGATTATTTTTTTCTCAAATCCCCTCTGAATCCCCTATCCCTTATCCTGAAACTATGGCCCCCTCGGATTGACCCCTCAACCAAGGGGAACAGCTGCTGCCTACTCACCCTGTCCATACCCCTCATAATCTCATACCCCTCAATCATGTCCCCCCCTCAGCCTTCTCTGCTCTACAATAAACAATCCAAGCCTATCCAATCTCTCCTCGTAGCTTCAATGTTCCATCCCAGGTAACATCCTGGTGAACCTCCTCTCTTCTCCCCCTGTTGTACAATCACATCCCTCCTATAGTGAGGTGACCAGCTGATCCCAGTTGATGCCAGCGTTATAATCTCAGCTGCGACCAATAGCATTTAAAAAGAGATATGAATTTTCCAGCAAATGGCAGATGGCACCACATGACAGGATTTCGCTTTTTAAGGCTTTTACTGTAACTAATTTAAAAAATTAACTTTGATTAAACATTGCTTAGTTGGCAACTAATGCACTAAATTGCAAAAAAGGTACTTCCACAGTAAGCAACCGGTGAAAAAAAAACAGTTGAAACATTACATTGCACTCTCAGCAGGTTTGTAATCTTGGGGATAAAGTCCAAATCTCTCCTGCCACTTCAGCAGGCCCTTTTCTTCCTGTCACACCAGCGCAGGTCATCAGTATCTCTTTGAAAGTTCTTTCATTCACTCTCCTCCACATCATCAAATTGGCTTCCAGCAGGAAGGCACCCCCTTCGCCACTCCTTGGTCTTTAAGGCTGACCTCTCCCAAGAGGGAATCCGTTCTTACAAGATTACTCTTGGTGGTTAACACAAAAATAGTCTTTCCTTCTACTTGGCACAGCAGCCGTGCTTTTGGACTTTCTCCCCAGATCTCTCTGTCTGACTGAACCTGAGAATTTGTGTCCAGCAATGAGGCTGGCATTTGAGTTTCTGTGAGTTTTGACCTGGGCCTCTGCACCCATGGCAACTAAATCATATTGGTCTGTCTCCAGGCAGAGTTTAGGTTGATGGCTAACCCCATCTTCAGAACACTCTGTTTTATCTTAATTTAAAAGGGGCATTTCAAAACATAACCATCTAATAAAGCCTTGCATTTGTAAGGCTACATGTCAAAAAGTACTTAGGACATCCAAAATGCTTTAGAGTATTAAGATCTCGCAAGGTCTTAGATAAATGCAAGTTTTTATATTAACCCTGAAGACCAGATTTGAATCCTACCCGGCCTTGGTGTGTGAGTCTGCTCTTCCTTCACCGATATAAGAGCAGTTATTAATTTTGGAAAAGCTCCATCTGCTTTCTTGAGCAAGTCACCCAAGCGTCATTATTCAGGTCCTCATGAACATTGGCAATCTAACATCCAGATCTTGTACACTCTATTGATGTAAGGGTGGCAGAGGATTTTATATTAGTGTAATAGAAAGAGTTATACTGAGAGTGGAGTTTGGACAGAGTGGTGGGGTAACTGAATAGGATGTAAGGAGCCACAAGGGATGTAGAAAGATAAGGCGATGACTGTGCAACGCTCTAGCAAATGGAACATCAAGTGGGAAAATGTGAATTTGTCCATCTTGGCTGGCAGAATAAGAAAGAAGCGTAATGGGTGGGATTTTATGGCTTCATTTGAGTGAGACTAGAAAATCCCACTCGAGGTCAATGGACATTTCCACTGTCTGCACCTCGTCTGCTCCGGTTCCATGGCAGGCTGGGCAGTGGATTTCCAGCGATTATCTAAATGGAGAGAGATTGCGGAGCTCTGATGTACAAAGGGATGTGGGTGGAAACCAAGCCTCTTGGAGTATGAACTCCCCATGTTGCCCTATGGTGGCTCTGACATGCCCACGTACAGAAGTGCAACTCCAATGAATAACCTTCCCATGTCGTTTAGGTCAAGAACAACAGGTGGCGCAGAGGGGAGAATATTTGCTGAAATTATGCGCATTTGGCAGCTCAGTAAAATAAAGTTCATGCCAGGAGAGACCCAAACATTTCCTGTCTTGCTGCTAATTCGTTATTCGTGAATGAAGGGTCCCATCAGAGAGAGCGTCATTGGCAGAAGGACAGAGGAAAAGATTCGAGGGGCAGTGTTTTTTTAAAGTTTATTTATTAGTCACAAGTAGGCTTACGTTAACACTGCAATGAAGTTACTGTGAAAATGCCCCAGTCGCCACACTCTGATGCCTGTTCGGGGACACAGAGGAAGAATTTAGCATGACCAATGTACCTAACTAACATGTCTTTCAGACTGTGGGAGGAAACCGGAGCACCCGGAGGAAACCCACGCAGAACATGGGGAGAATGTGTAAACTCCACACAAACAGTGACCCAAGCTGGGAATTGAACCCAGGTCCCTGGCGCTGTGAGGCAGCAGTGCTAACCATTGTGCCATCATGCCGCCTCTTTCTA
This sequence comes from Carcharhinus amblyrhynchos, assembly GCF_965287045.1. NCBI lineage: Eukaryota > Metazoa > Chordata > Chondrichthyes > Carcharhiniformes > Carcharhinidae > Carcharhinus > Carcharhinus amblyrhynchos. The sequence continues at coordinate 9,028,712 of NC_137329.1, read as the reverse complement.
CAAAGAGAAGAAGAGACTGAATAGAGAGATGAGGCCAGATGAGAGAAAATAGATGCAGAAGAGAGGAAGGAGAAGGGAAATATTATCGCAACAGCGGAGAGGAGAGAAACTGGCGTGTACAGAGAAATGCAAGAGAGACGGACAGGATTTGTGATGAGGGAAAGGGTGGAGAGATAAGCTCTTGAAAAGATGAAAAGAAGGCGAGAGGTGCTTGGGGAGAAAGCAGAGAAATCATCAAAGGTACCTGACTGAAAGAACAGATGTGGATCCAGCCAATCATTGTGGCAGGAAAGAGATCTTCTAAGCGGAGATGAAGGCAAAGGGAAGTTTGAATTGAGGACAGAGAGGGGAACGCCCTCTTTAAAAGATTTGGATTGGAATCTTACCACCATCCATAACCAGTGGGATTTTCCCATCCCATCGTAATGGGTGGAGATTTGGCTGGCCACCTAATTCTCTAACTTTGCTGCAGCAGGAACATGGCACAAATATTTTGTAAGATTTCATCCTCAAACTGAGAGGGAAAGAGAGACAGAATCTATTTTAGTGGAAGATTTCACTGAAAGGAAAGGAAGGTGTCGTGCCGGAGAAGGTGAGGTGGCAGAGGCAGTCCTATTCAGTTCAGGTACGATAATCTATTTCTTTCTTTCTGAATCTACCCTGTCATGGAATCCCTACAGTGCTGAGGGAGGCCATTTGACCCATCGAGCCTGTACCGGCCACAGTCCCACCCAGGCCCTATCCCCGTAACCCCACACATTTACCCAGCCAATCCCCCTGACATTCGGGTCAATTCAGCATGGCCAGTCAACCCAACTTGCACATCTTTGGAATGTGGGAGGAAACCGGAGCACCCGGAGGAAACTCACGCCGATACAGGGAGAACGTGCAAACTCCACGCAGACAGTGCCCCAAGGTTGGAATCGAACCCAGATCCCTGGCACTGTGAGGCAGCAGTGCTAACCACTGTGCTACCCTGCCATCGGCTGTGCTAGGAACAGGAGGCACAGATGTCAAGGCTTAGCAGACTGGCATTATAATGCACGCATGAATTAACAGGGGCAACAAGTTGGGAGGTCCACTGATGTGTTTTTTAATGAAAATTATGTTTGGGAATGGGATTGTCTTGCAGTAACTTATTTTGAATGTCTCGATCAATATTATTTACAATATTATTCAACTATAGAAGCTCTATCTATATATTACAAAAATATAAAGCATCATGCTTTGAACATGCATGTGGTCTGAAGCAATGATGCTGGGAATTTGCCATCCGGTTGCCTAGAAACTTGCTCCTGACTATTTTGGCCTCTATTGTGACACAGTAACATTTTATCCCAGCGTTGAAATTCATTTCAAGGTGAAACCAATGGGGTGCTAAAATTTCAACGTTCTATGTTGAATTATCAGGGAGGAGATGAAAAGGCACATTATAAACCTCCCCACAAGACTCTTTCTCCCCCAGAAATGTGCATTTAGCATGTTTTTTTTGGAATATGAAGCAGACAGTGTGGATTTCAGTACTCCTGTTGCATCGAGTAGATGAAGCCAACCTTGTTGCCTTCAGATACCAAGTTATTTTTTGCACAGCGTAATAACCACATTACATAGACTTAGAGCAGAATTTACTTTATCATATTACTGAAAGGGAGAGAAATATAATAGTGCGTCAATGTCACTGCAGATCCTTCCCACATTTTAATGAACATCCCCCAAAGCAACACAGGAGCAATTTCCGATCAGTGAACAAAAATAATTGATGAAATATTCCCCTTACCCTTGTCCCTCAGGCTGTAAATTAGTTTTTGCACTATGACATGCGATGTAAAAGTGACTCAATGTTAGCAACATGAAACGAGACTCTCAGTTTCACACCCTATACTTCCTTTGTTCCATCTTGGTCGTTAGGTTATCATTTCCCGGCATTTGTACTCGCAGCTGGGTACCTTGCCCACTGCCTGTATCAGAAATGAGGGATACACACTCTCTGGGACTTTTAAACCATTTGCATTAAACGTTATTCAATGCCGCCATGCCGTGCATTTGTTCTGCAATTAGTAACAAAAGATGAAAGAGTTGGAGATTTTGGAAGATGTTTCGCAGGAATAACTAACCCAGAGGCATGAAATGGAATCGATGGACAACGGGGGCTGAAAGACTCATTAATTGATGGTTGGTTGAGGAAGTATGATATTGCATTCTTGTTTAGAATGACCCCAGCTTGACACATCACTGCATCCTTCCCAGAGGACCATGCCTAATGCTGGAGGCCAGCATCATATGAGTTTGGAGCAGAAGTAAGCCCTTCAGACCTTCGAGCCAGCTCCATCATTCTAAAAGATCACAGTGGTGGCCAGAGCTACGTGCAGTACTCCAAATGCGGACTAACCAAGGTTTCATATAGCTGCAACGTGATTTCTCAACTCTTGTACTCAATGCTGCAGCCGATGAAGGCAAGCATGCCATATGCCTTGGCCACCTGTGTTGCCACCTTTACGGAACTGTGGACCTGCGCGCCCAGATCCCTCTGTATGTTAATGTTCCTCAGGGTTCTGCCATTTACAGTATAATTCACACCTAAATTTGATCTTCCAAAATGCATCACCTCACATTTGTCTGGATTAAACTCCATTTGCCATTTCTGTGCCCAAGTTTCCAATCTATCTATATCCTGTTGCATCCTCTGACAATCCCCAGCATATCAGCAACTCCACCGAACCTCGTGTCATCCGCAAATTTACTACCCAGATCCCCCACATTTTCGTCCAGACCATTTAAATATACTACTAACAACAGGGGTCCCAGCACCGACCCCTGCGGAACACCACTCGCTACAGATCTCCATTCTGAAAAACACCCTTCTATAGCTACTCTCTATCTTCTATGACCAGTTCTGTATCCATCTAGCCAGCCCCCTGACACCCTCCCCTCCGAATCCCATGTGATTTTAATTTTTGTACCGTCTGCCATCTTTGGACAATGGGAGGACATTGGATCTCCTGGGGGAATCACACCCAGGCACAGGAAGAAAGTGCAAACTCCACATGGACAGAAACTCAAGACCAGAATCAAACTCAGGTCCCTGGTACTGAGACAACAGTGCTAGCCACTGTGCCACCATGCCACCTTGAGAGAGAAAACATTGCTTACTGCCATCTTAAATGGGAGCTCTCATATTTTTCCTCATCCTGCCCTAGCAAACAAGGGCGAATATTCTCTCAGCAATCACTCTATCAAGCCCCCTCAGACATTGCTTGTGGTTGTCAATTAGCTATGTCCCTCTGTAGGAGTTCCTCAAGGTAGTGTTCGAGGCTCAAACATCTTCAGCTGCTTCATCAGTGACCTTCTGTCTGTCATAAGTTTGGGACGTGATATTTTCTAATGATTGTACGATGATCAACTCTCCTCAGATTCAGAAGCAGCACCTGTACAAGGCAAGACCTGGACAATATTCAGGCTGGGCTCGATATTATTCATGCTACACAAGTGAAATTCTGCAGTGATTAACTTATTCACTGACTTCCTAAAGCCCGTCCACAATCTACAAGGCACAAGTTGGGAATGTGACGGTGTGGTGGCATACTCTTTGCTTGCCTGGAGTGCAATTCCAACCACACTGGAGGAGCTTGAGGCCAAAGCAGCCCGTGTTATTGGCACCACATCGACCACCTTAATCATTCACACCCTTCAGCAATGACACGCAGTAGCACCAGTGTTTACCATTGACAAGATGCAAAGTAGCAACTCACGGAAACTCTCCCACCAAGTCATTTGCTGCACCTGCGCAATATCTTAACGTTTGTTTAATAGTCACAAGTAAGGCTTACATTAAAACTGCACTGAAGTTACTGTGAAAATCCCCTAGTCGCCACACTCTGGAACCTGTTCGGGTATATTGAGGGAGAAGTTAGCACGGCCTCATGTACCTAACCACCACATCTTTCGGACTGTGGGAAGGAACCAGATCCCCAGAAGAAACCCATGTAGACACGGGGAGAATGTGCAAACTCCACACAGAGACTGACCCAAGCCAGGAATCGAACCCCGGTCCCTAAATGCTGAGAGGCAGCAGTGCTAACTATTGTGCCACAGTGCCGCCCCAATATCTTTTTGTGATTTGTACACATATATATTCTGTATATATAAATATAAATACATGTTCTATTTATATAAATATGTATGCATTTATATATACAATAGTTGTTGGATCTGATTGAGGAAAGTGCTGTATGTTTGAACGGATAACCAGCAGTCCAGCTGTACCAGCTGATGGGCCAAGTTGGCATGTTGTAAATGTTACCAGAAAACATGTTGAATATTTATTTACTCTTTGCCCAAACTCAGTATCCACTCAACCTTCCAGTTTTGTTACTGCCTCTCATGCCTCTCAAGATGTGATCTTGAGATGTGTAGGTTAGAGGGATTAGTGGGTAAATATGTAATGATATGGGGGTAGGGCCTGGGTGGGATTGTGATTGGTACAGACGCGATGGGCCAAATGGCCTCTTTCTGCATTGTAGGGTTTCTACAATTCTACAGGTAGAAAGTTGGTTAGCAAATGGGAAGCAAAGAGATGGTATAAATGGGTCTTTCCCTAGTGGCAGCCAGTAACTAGTGGGGTGCCACAGGGATCTGTGCCAGCACCCCAACTGTTCACATTGTATATTACTGATTTGGATGAGGGAACTAAATGTATTATCTCCAAATTTGCAGATGATGCGAAGCCAGGTGGGAGGGTGAGCTGTGAGGAGGATGTAGAGATGCTTCAGCGTGATTTGGACAGGCTGAGTGTGTGGGCATACGCGTGGCAGATGCAGTATCATGTGGATAAATTTCGGTAGCAGTAATAGGAAGGCAGATTATTATTTGAATGGGTGTAAACCGAGAGAAGTGGGTATTCAACGAAATCTTGGAGTTCTCGTGCGTCAATCGCAAAAGTAAGTATGCAGGTACAGCGGACAGTAAAGAAAGCAAATGGTATTTTGAACTACATAGCAAGAGGATTTTAGAATAGGAATAGAGATATTTTACCGTAATTGTATTGGTGAGGCCACACCTGGAGTGTTTATGGTGTGCGTTACTGATGTTTTTATCTGAGGGAGGATGTTCTTAATATAAGGGAGCCTGTGATGAACACAACAGTTCCCACTAGGACCAGGTAATAATGGATCCACTCAGGGGACTGCTTTATACAGGGCTCGGTGTTCGAGCTCCGCCTGATTAATTAATTGCTAATCCTCAGGGAGCTCGTGTTCAATGAGTGCTACAGGGAGGCCAATAAATGATTCCTCATGCAAGTGAAGGTTGTCACAATATCTGTGTTTGATAATTGTACATGTATACCACACACATGTTGGAATACAGAACTGCAGTTGGTCTCTAAAGCGATGACATTGAACTATGTTTGCAGGATCAAGTAATGGGAATACAACTGGATTATAATGTCATCAAATCAAATCAAATGTAAAATGATATTGAGTTATATCAATGAACTTTATTTAAAAAATTCTATTCCACCTTCTCAAGAGCAATTAGGAATGGGCAATAAATGTTAGTCGAGCCAATGATGCCCAAATCTCATGAATAAATAAACAAAAACATATAATTACATTTCTCAGTAAGACAAGAAATAAGGTTGGGAGTGATGCAGCTTTGAAATTACAGTTTACTAAAGAATATCACTTCTACTTAACTGGTCCTTTCCTCTTTGACCACACTGACCATTTCACTGTCATAGATGATCACATTCACATTCACCATGAACCCTTTACAGACAGAGTACCCTTAAGATGATGACTATTAGATTCTATAATTTGTCCTAATATCAGTCCTGCTGGTCGCTTGAAGTGAGCGTGTGGATACAGCAAAGGAACAGGTCCAATGTCCTGAAGCTCAATTTTAGTCCTTTGACAGTTTTTAATCAGGAAAAAAAAATTAAAGCTCTGTTTGTCCTTTAGGCGGAGAAGGTGAATATTTGATCAGTGAATAATTTAGTGCGCTGATCAGTGGGCAGCACGGTGGCACAGTGCTTAGCACTCACAGCGCCAAGGACTTGGGTTTGATTCCCGGCTCGGATCACTGTCTGTGCGCGGTCAGTACATTCTCCCCATGTCTGCTGGGATTCCTCTGGGTGTTCCGGTTTCCTCCCATGCTCCAAAAGATGTGCAGGTTAGGTTGATTAGCCGTGGTAAGTTGGCCCTTAGTGTCTGGGGGCTAGCAGAGTACATGCATGGAGTGAAGGGAATAGGGCCTGGGTGGGGTTGTTGTTGGTGCAGGCTTGATGGGCCGAATGGGCGCCTTCTGCACCGTAGGGATTCTATGACTTTTAGCTTAGCCATTGTAATTGGCTTCAGTATATTCATAGTTATCGTAGAACTTATAGTGCAGAAGGAGGCCATTCTGCCCAGCTAGTCTGCACTGACCACAATCCCAGCCAGGCTCTATACTCATGACCCCATGAATTTGCCTCAACTAATTCCCTTGACACTAAGGGGCAATTTAGCATGGCCAATCAACCTAATCCGTGCGTCTTTGGACTGTGAGAGGAAGCCCATTCAGACACGGGGAGAATGTACAAACCCCTCTCAGACAATGGCCCAAGCCCAGAATTGAACCTGGATCCCTGGCGCCATGAGGCAGCAGTGCTGACCACGGTGCCACCGTGCCACCCAAACATAGCACGGCCTATTCACCTAACCATCACGTCTTGCAGACTGTGGGAAGAAACTGGAGCATCTGGAGGAAACCAATGCAGACACTGTCAGCCTCTGAACATGATGTGGAGATGCCAGTGTTGGACTGGGGTAAACACAGTAAAAAGTCTGACAACACCAGGTTTTAGTCCAACCGATTTATTTGACAGTAAACTCACTAGCTTTCGAGGGGTTTCCCTCTCCTTCAGGTGAATGGAGAGTTCTGGCCTCAGACAAAGCATATAAAGCACAGACAGTTTACAGATTACTTCCCTGGAGCGGAGAAGCTACGACATCTTCTCCGGAGTCTTCAACATATCATTGATGAAGATGAGCATCTGGCCAGGGCCATCCCCACACCCCCACTTCTTGCCTTCAGACAACCACGCAACCTCAAATAGACCATTGTTCGCAGCAAACTACCCGGTCTTCAGGAGAACAGTGACCACAATACCACACAACCTTGCCACAGCAACCTCTGCAAAACATGCCGGATCATTGACACGGATACATAAGAACATAAGAACATAAGAAATAGGAGCAGGAGTAGGCCATCTAGCCCTTTGAGCCTGCCCCGCCATTCAATAAGATCATGGCTGATCTGTCGTGGCTCAGTTCCACTTTCCCGCCCTCTCCCCATAACCCTTAATCCCCTCTCTTATCAAGAACCCATCAACCCGCTTCTTAAAAATATTTAGCGAGGCAGCCTCCACCACTTCAACGGGCAGAGAATTCCAGAGATTCACCACCCTTTGAGTGAAGAAGTTCCTCCTCAACTCCGTTCTAAACCGCCTCCCCTTTATCTTGAGGCTGTGCCCCCTAGTCCTACTGTCTTTTCTGAGCGGGAAGAGTCTCTCCACCTCTATCCTATCCATCCCATTCATCATCTTATACGTCTCAATGAGATCTCCCCTCATTCTTCTAAACTCTAACGAGTACAAGCCTAGTTTATTCAGCCTCTCCTCATAGCTCAATCCCCTCAACTCCGGTATCAGCCTAGTAAACCTCCTCTGCACTCCCTCCAGGGCCAAAATATCCTTGCGCAGGTGCGGCCAAAACCATCACACACATAAGAATACCATCCACCAGGTACACGGTAAATACTCTTGCAACTCGGCCAACATTGTCGACCTGATACGTTGCAAGAAAGGATGTCCCGAAGCATGGTACATTGGGGAGACCATGCAGACGCTACGACAACAGGTGAACGAACATCGCTCGACAATCACCAGGCAAGACTGTTCCCTTCCTGTTGGCGAACACTTCAGTGGTCACGGGCATTCAGCCTCTGACCTTCGGGTAAGCATTCTCCAAGGCAGCCTTCACGACACACGACAGCGCAGAGTCGCTGAACAGATACTGATAGCCAAGTTCCGCACACATGAGGACGGTCTCAACAGGGACCTTGGGCTCATGTCGCACTATCTGTAAACCCCGTGACTTGACTGGGTTTGCAAAACCTCACTTACTGTACTGTCTGGAGACAATACACATCTCTTTAACCTGTGACCAGCGCTCCTTCCACGCACATTGTTAGCCACTTCAGGGCTAGACTCTGAACAGACTGTGACCCAAATCGGGAATCAAACCCGCGTCCTTAGAGCTCTGAGGCAGCAGTGCTAACCACTATGCTGCCATACTACCCTTATATTGTTATTATATTGTTACACTCCCACTTAATCCACTAATCTCCACATTTCTTTGGTGCTCTAAAACGCTTCTGAATTATTGGGAGAGCAATTTATTTGTAAGGAAGAGATTAAAAATTTTACTTAAGATAAAAATAGCCTTTCTGGTCTGATCTCCCAAAATGTCAGAGAATAATTTTCAATGCAACATTCACATGTTTTGGAAATTGGATAATTTTTATTCTTGGAATATTCAATCCATTCACCCTGACTAGCCCCCACCAGCCTATTACCCCCCACCCACCCACTCGCCAACTTCTGCCCACCTGACTTAACGCCCAACCCCACCTGACTGTCCCCCAACTCCTGACACCCCTGGCCTGATCTGATGTGATCTTGCCATCCTCGCCACCTAGCATCCATTCTACTCCCTTCTCACTTACAACACCCATACTACCCCATTCACCACCCCAACCCTCCACACCCACTTTATCAAGTTTTTTTTTGTCTATTTATCAGTGCCACAAGTAGGATTACGTTAACACTACAATGAAGTTATTGTGAAAACCCCCTAGTCGCCACACTCTGGCACACGTTCAAATACAATGAGGGAGAATTTAGCATGGCCTAACTGGCATGCCTTTCAGACTGTGGGAGGGAGCTGGAGCACCCAGAGGAAATCTACGCAGGCACAAGGAGAATGTGCAGACTCTGCACCGCAGTGACCCAAGCTGGGAATTGAACCTGAGTCCCCAGCGCTGTGAGGCAGCTGTGCTAACCACTGTGCCACCATACTGCTTTGGGCCATTTAAATTATTTACTGACCAGTATATGACAGTTAGTGTGATAATGAAGAGAGGGGGAGAGTGGCTTCTACGCAGATTTCCTTTGCTGTTGTCTCCCAGGATTCCTGCACTGAGCCACTTTGGGAGAATCCTCCATTGGAGCCTGCCCAGAAAAATCCGAGGAAGTTAAGTGTGTATTTTCCTGTGTGATCGGGATCAGAAATAAGGGTTCTAACTCAGAATGGAAGCTTCAGATTACCAGGTTGGCCCTTGATGGAGTACCACGCGCAGTTCTGGCCACTGCGTTATGTATTTGCACTAGACAGGGTACGAAGGAGATTTACAAAGATGTTGTTTATACGGGGGAATTGTGGATATGAGGGCATATTGGGTCAGCTTGGGTTGTTTTCGGCAGAACACAGGAGGTTGAGGTAAGATGGAATTGAAGTGTATGAAGTTCTGAGGGATCTGGATAGAGTGGATAAGAATTTAAATTCAATAAAAAAGGAAATCCGGAATTAAGAAACTATTATCAGGAAAAAAGTTATCTGGTTTACTAATGTCCTTTAGGGCAAGAAAATCTGCCATTCTTATCTGACCTCCAAGTGAGTCCATTGCCACAGCAATGTCGTTGACTATTAAGTGCCCCACTGGGCAATAAATGCTGGCCTCAACTGGGATCTTGAGTTCACACTATCTGTAACCCCCATGACCTGCCCGAACTTGCAACATCTCACTCACTCTCCTGTCTGGAGACAATGCACATCTCTTTAACCTATGCTTAATACTATCTCCACCCACATTATAAGAACATAAGAACATAAGAACATAAGAAATAGGAGCAGGAGTAGGCCATCTAGCCCTTCGAGCCTGCCCCGCCATTCAATAAGATCATGGCTGATCTGTCGTGGCTCAGTTCCACTTTCCCGCCCTCTCCCCATAACCCTTAATCCCTTCTCTTATCAAAAACCCATCAACCCGCTTCTTAAAAATATTTAGCGAGGCAGCCTCCACCACTTCAACGGGCAGAGAATTCCAGAGATTCACCACCCTTTGAGTGAAGAAGTTCCTCCTCAACTCCGTTCTAAACCGCCTCCCCTTTATCTTGAGGCTGTGCCCCCTAGTCCTACTGTCTTTTTTGAGCGGGAAGAGTCTCTCCACCTCTATCCTATCCATCCCATTCATCATCTTATACGTCTCAATGAGATCTCCCCTCATTCTTCTAAACTCTAACGAGTACAAGCCTAGTTTATTCAGCCTCTCCTCATAGCTCAATCCCCTCAACTCCGGTATCAGCCTAGTAAACCTCCTCTGCACTCCCTCCAGGGCCAAAATATCCTTGCGCAGGTGCGGCGCCCAAAACTGCACACAGTACTCCAGCTGCGGCCTCACCAATGCCCTATACAGCTGCAGCAAGACCTCCCTACTTTTATATTCAATCCCCCTCGCTATGAAGGCCAGCATCCCATTCGCCTTCCTGACCACCTGCTGCACCTGCAAGCTGGGTTTTTGCGATTCATGCACAAGGACCCCGAGGTCCCTCTGCACCGTCGCCTGCTGCAGTTTTTCGCCACGTAAGTAATAGTCCTTCCTACCATTCTTCCTACCAAAGTGGACCACCTCACACTTGCCAACATTAAATTCCATTTGCCATTTCCTGGCCCATTCGCCCAGCCTATCTAGATCCTTCTGCAGACTCTCCACACCCTCCGCACAATTTGCCGTTCCCCCAATCTTGGTGTCATCAGCAAATTTCGACACCCTGCACATTTAAGACTTGAATAGCAGATCACCTGTAAAGATTCGCATCCTAATCAGTATTCTGTAAACTGTGTGCCTTTATATGCCCTGTTCCTGATCAGGACTCTCCACTCACCTGACGAAGGAACAGCGTTCCAAAAGCTTGTGTGTTTCCTACCAAATAAACCTGCTGGACTTTAACCTGGTGTTGTGAGATTTCTTACTGTGTTTATCCCAGTCCAACATTAGCATCTCCACATCAATAAATGTTGGCCCAGACAGCAATAATGCTCCAAAAAATGTAAAAAAAAATTACGGAACACAGCATTAAATATGTCTGCCTCCTACTTCCTCTCCAACCCAGTGTCCCAGCGATCTCGATTTACATGTGCTCGATACATAATCAATCAATACCCTCCCTCCAGCTGTTTATCCTTAAAAATAATGATAAAATGAATGCAGCTATCGCACATGGCCTTATTCTAGAAATTACTCCATACAATAATTTTAACCTATTTGTTGTTAAGAAGGTCTGACTTCAGGAATTTGTGACACAGGCCTGAAGAAAATAATGCATCCAACTTTCACAATGTGGTAATAGGTGTCCAATGAGGAATGGGTACGGGCCAATCATCATTCAGATCTCATGCTCACCAACTCATCAGGGCAACAGGGTGGCACAGTGGTTAGCACTGCTGCCTCACATCTCCAGGGATTCAGGTTCAATTCCTGCCTCGGGTCACTGTCTGTGTGGAGCTCACATGTTCTCCCCTTGTCCGCGTGGCTTTCCTTCCAAAGTTCTGTGAGTTAGACGCATCGGCCATGCTAACTTAGAGTCATAGAGATTTACAGCGTGGAAACAGGCTCTTTGGCCCAACCTTTCCATGCCACCCTTTTTTTTAAACCCCTAAACTAATCTCAGTTGCCCGCATATGGCCCGTATCCCTCTATGCCCATCATACCCACGTAACTGTCCAAATGCTTTTTATAAGATAAAATTGTACCTGCCTCTACTACCACCTCTGGCAGCTCGTTCCAGGCACTCACCACCCTCTGTGCCCCTCAGTGTCCCGGGATGCATAGATTAGAGGGATTAGCGGGGCAAATATGTGGAGTTATGGGGATAGAGCCTGGGTGGGATTATTGTCGATACACAGTCTCGATGGGCCGAACGGCTTCCTTCTACTCTGTAGGGATTCTTTGGATTCTACGATCCAACACGAGGGGGAGAAATGACATGGGGGAATTGTCCCATCCTGCCCGCCATGGGAATCATAGCAGGCGGAAGGATAGGGGGGTGGGGGCAGATCATGCAAGGGTTTGTTGATCTGGGTGGGAGTTTCTGGCCTTGGAGCGAGCACAGCTGGAAAATCCCACCCTTAACCTCAATCTCGACAGCAACCTGTCAATTTTCAGTCATTCCACACAAAATTGCTGAGGGCGTTTTATTGACAGTTATTCACCTCTTTTCAGTGTTCAATCACGTACATTATACATACATAATTTTGCACTCCAGTTCACCAGCCAAAACAAAGGCCATTAAATGGCGATAGATGCTTTCACTGTCCTGTTCTGAATAGGATTGCGGACACTTTGTTTTCTGTGGATGATTTTTATAAATGACTGAATCTCCTTATTTATGTTCCATACGTGCCACAATTTTCAGTGATTTATTCTTTGTTAGTCAGGACTTACCACTATGACGATTCCTCCCATCTGTTGCTGCACACGAAAGCCTGTAATAGTGGTAAACATGATGAGAAATAATGACTAATATTTTTATTACCATCAGCAAGCCAGAATTTAACAGTATCTTTAAAGATATGCCTTGTTGTTGATTTGATTTGATTTATTATTGTCACATGTATTAACATACAGTGAAAAGTATTGTTTCTTGCGCGCTGTACAGACAAAATATACCGCTCGTAGAGGAGGAAAGGAGAGAGTGCAGAATGTAGTGTTACGGCCATAGCTAGGGTGTAGAGAAAGAGCAACTTAATGCGAGGTAAGTCCATTCAAAAGTCTGATAGCAGCAGGGAAGAAGCTGTTCTTGAGTCGCTTGATACCTGATTTCAGACTTTAACACCTTTTTCCCAACGGCAGAAGGTGGAATAGAATATGTCTGCGTTAAATGGGGTCTTTAATTACGCGGCTGCTTTGCCAAGGCAGCGGGAAGTATGGACAGTACCAATGGATGGGAGGCTGGTTTGCATCTTGCTGTCCACGTTGCTAAATTGGTCAGTATAAAAAGCCTCAATAATGGGAAAAAACATTGGAAAGACAAGGTTGGGTTGATATTTTAGGTGTGATCCTTTGTCAAATTGAAACATAGAATCCCTACAGCGCAGAAGGGGGCCACGCAGCCCCTTGAGTCTGCACCAACCCTCCAACAGAACATTCTATCCAGGCCCCTGCGTCGCCCCACCCTACCTGTATAACCTCATGCATTTACCGCGCTAATCCCTTAACCTACACATCTTGTGACACTAAGGGGCAATTTAGCATGACCAATCCATCTATCCTGTATACCTTTGGACTGTGGGAGGAAAACACCAGAGGAAACGCATGCACACCTGAGGAGAACATTCAAATTCCACACAGTCGCCCAAGATTTGAATTGAACCCAAGTCCCTAGCGCTCTAAAGCTGCAGTGCCAACAACTGATGAAAGGTTCGGCGTTCAGGACATTAGCAATCGTTTTAGAATCAGAGAATCATGGAATCCCTACAGTGCAGAAGGAGGCCATTTGGCCCATCGGGTCCATACTGACCACAATCACACCCAGGCTACATCCCCCTAACCCCACCTATTTAACCTGCTAGTCCCTCAAACAAGAAGGGGCGATTTATTATGGCCAATCTACCTAACTGCACATTTTTGGACTGTGGGAGGAAAGCGGAGCACCCAGAGGAAACCTACGCAGATGCAGAGAGAACGTGCAAACTCCAGTAACCCGAGGCTGGCACCAAACCCATGTCCCTGAAGCTGTGAGGCAGCAGTGCCAACTACTGTGCCACTGTGCTGCCCCATTGTAGAAAGACCCTGACGCTCAGAAGTCCTCAATTCAATATTACTATAATTGCTTTGTTATTTTTTAATCTTATCCCAGAAGAAGGCGGACAAGAATAAATGTGATTGCAGTAAAGAATCCATTTGAATTTGGTTGAAGTTAGTGCTGATGGAACGCTGCATTGGCAGCAGATTCTTTGCACACAATCATTATTTTTAGAATCATCTGATTTGAAACCAAATGCATAATTTATTTCAATTTCTGACATTAAAAATGATTAAAGCCAAATATGAGGTAGATCACTAAATTATTCTTGTCTATCTTTATCTTTTCGCATCATTCTCTTCTTAAGCAAATATATGTGAATCATAGTCCTCGCCCCCACACCAAAGGTTTTACCAGCCAACAGTGCCCACGGGGTGTACATCTTGCTTAAACATTGCAGTCAAGCTTTCAGTCACCTCTCACTACTGACAATATGATAAACCAGACCTCAAACCACCGTGACCAAAAGTTTGATTAGATTAGATTTGATTTATTATTGTCAAATGTATTGGTATATAGTGAAAAGTATTGTTTCTTGTGCACTACACAGACAGAGCATACCCTACATGGAGAAGGAAAGGAGAGAGTGCAGAATGTAGTGTTACAGTCATAGCCAGGGTGTAGAGAAAGATCAACTTAATGCAAGGTAGGTCCATTCAAAAGCCTGACAGCAGCAGGGAGGAGGCTGTTTTTGAGTCGGTTAGTACGTGACCTCAGATTTTTGTACCTTTTACCCAAAGGAAGAAGGTGGAAGAGAGAACGCCCGGGGCACATGAGGTCCTTGATTACGCTGGCTGCTTTTCCAAGGCAGTGGGAAGGATGGCTGTCAAGGGAAGGGGGGCTGGTTTGCGTGATGGATTGGGCTGCATTCACGACCCTGTACAGTTTCTTGTGGTCTTGGACAGAGCAGGAGCCAAGCCAAATTGTGATACAATCAGAAAGAATGCTTTCTATGATGCATTTGTAGAAGTTGGGAAGAGTTGTAGCGGACATGCCAAATTTAATTAATCTCCGGAGAAAGTAGAGGCGTTGGTAAGCTTTCTTAACTGGCTAATGGAGATCAAAGACCCCCTTCTGCTTGGCAGTCTTTTATTTGCATACATCTATTTCGGAATCATAGGACAGACACAGCACAGCATGACGCCATTTGGCCCATCTAGTCTGCACCCTGCAAGAGCACCTCACCCTTGTTATCTTTACCCCGAAGCCCGTAAATCTTTTTGCATCAGATAATTATCCAATCTTCTTTTGAAAGTCATGATTGAGTGATTGAGATCTATGGAGAAATAGAAGTTTTGGTATGTTTGGTTGCTCCCATCTAATCAAGAACTCAGAGGAAACGAAAGGCACAATACTGCAGATGTTGAAATCTGACAGAAAAACAGTAAATACTGAAAACTCTCAACAGGCCTGACAGCGTCACACGTAGCTCTTAGCTCTGACGAAGGGTCATCTAGACTCGAAACGTTGGCTCTATTCTCTCTCCATGGATGCTGTGAGATTTTGCAGCATTTTCTGTTTTGATGTTGACTAAGGTGAAATGTCTGGCTCCCGGTATCTTTGAGATTTTAATAAAGCCAATGCAATGATGGGTGCTGCTGAGGATCAACATTGACCTTGCTTATTGACTGTTGGTCAGGGTTGCTGTGACCAGGATAATTATCTGAACCGCAGAAGGTGAACACTGTGGTTTTCTCAATCGCTGTTTTCCTTTTGTGAATAACCCTTGTAAGTCTAACAACCCCAAATCCTCTCTTAACTCCTCGCATTGTTCCTACAACCTCTTGTTATCAAATCTAAATCCCAGAGTGTCGAGATTCTCAGAACGATCAATAAAACAAACAAGATGCAGCCTGAGTTCCACAACCTGAACATGTGAGTGCAGCCAATACCAACGCTATCATTCTATCTTCAACTGGCTCTTATCGGTGACTGGTAAACATATATTCCGTGATGATGCTTCCCAGAGGCGCACAAATAATGATCCAGAGCAATAAATTGCCCTTTGTTGGAAGAGATTGCTATCTTACAGCCTGATTCCCTTATTTATTTATTCATTCGTGGGATATGGGCGTCGCTGGCTGGCCAGCATTTATTGTCCATCCCTAGTTGCCCTTGAGAAGGTCATGCTGAGTTGCCTTCTTGAGCAATTGATACAATGACTGACTTGCTAGGCTATTTCAGACGGTCCCCAGAACTGAGTTTCTGGATTAATAGTCTGGTGATAATATCACTTTCCATCACCATCGCCTTCCCAGAAAGGGAACTTATAAATGAATAAATTCCATGCCCAAATGCACACCTTTGTATCGAAATGTGCTGCTGGTTCGATTAGGCCAGTCAGTAGCATAGAATAAACATCCCCAAAACTGCAGCATTGAATCCAGAGCAACTGCACTTAATTCCACTGCACATTCCACATAGAGAAGCATTCAAAATCATGAAACGGAGTCGAACAGCGAGGAACAATTCCCATTCATGACGGGTCGAGAACGAGAAGAGCACAGAGTAAAAATAGGCAGAAGAGAACAAGTACGATCGAGAAAAAAAAGCTTCTTCAGAGAGTGAGGGGTTCAGGGTCTGGAACGCAGTGCCTGGAAGTGTGGTTGGGGCAGGTTCAATCGAATCATTCAACAGGTAATTAAATGATTATTTGAATAGGAAGGTTACAAGGGGGAAGGGTGGAGAATGCCACCGTGTTGTCCCACTCGTTCAGAGAACCAGTGCAGACATGATGGGCCAAATGGCCTCCTTCTGCACTGTAGCGATTCTGTCATTCCACGATATGAGCATTATTTTTTCAGCTTGATGTCGTACTTCTCAGCTATCATTGCATGGGTAGGTTGCAGAACGTTTTGTAAAAACCTGTAAACTTATGATCTAATTTGCTCTCAACGTAAATGGCATTTCACCCCAGTAACACAAATTAAATGTTCCATTTCCAGCCTTCTTGAGATTATGGTTCTTTTTCTCTTCTCTAGTTAGTGGTTCGCACAGCTGCCTCACAGCGCCAGGGTCCCGGGTTCAATTCCAGCCCCGGGCCACTGTCTGTGCGGAGTCTGCACGTTCTCCCTGTGTCTGCATGGGTTTGCACTGGTTTCCTCCCACAGTCCAGCGGGTTAGGTTGATTGGCCATGCTAAGTTGACCTAAGTGTCAAGGGGATTAGTAAATAAGAGTTCCGGGAATTGTGCCTGGATGGGATTATAGTTAATACAGACTGGATGGCCCACCTTCTGTAGGGATTCTATGATAATCTCTCACAGAAATGATTTTGTAAACTTATCCTTATCTAAAGTATCAACATGGAGCACAATTATTAAGTCAATTTCACCCACACCTGGCATGGGAAACTGATGCCCATGTTGAACCCCGCACGATTTTACTGTCCATTGACTTCAATGGTCTGTCACATCAGCCTGGCACCAGGGGGGTGCCATGGGTACATCTGGATGAAGGTTGTTTCCTGGTTTGCTAGCTGTGCAATGGGGCAGCATTTAGAAATGACTCCCGGATCATCAAATATCAGGCTTGATGATGGAGCGGGCAAACCAGAGGCTGCCAGCCAGCGATACGCTGTGACTGCATTTTCTTTTCCTAAGTCTTGGGCTACCTGGCGGAAAAACCCACCATCCATATTGGCAGGCACAATGCCACTTTTCCTGCCCAATATTGACCTTGATTGATATCAGAGAAACTCTCATCCCCAGAGTTAGACATAATCTGCCCGTCGCCTCCTGTGTCCTAGTAAATGGACCTTTGGCCAGTGGTGGGATATGGTCCTGCCTTTATCAGCAGGGTTTCCCATTGAACGCACCCAGTTGCCACCATGGAACCCGTGGAGGGGGTTCACAGTTGGTGGGACCAGGGGATCCTGCCAAGGTGAATGGTCAGAATGTTCCGGCCCGAGCATTTTTCTATAACCTCGGGTTACAAATTGTGCTACAAAACTCTTGAGAAGCCCTCAGAAGGGCAACAAGAACTGATCTCCCAATACATGTCGAATAAAGACCTTAGTTACTAGGGCTCTCTCACACTCAAGTATGTTCATCTTCAAACCACAATGAGGGTGAGGGATTAATGGACAGATTTGCTTATGCCTCACAGAATCCCTGCAGTGCAGAAGGAGGCCATTCAACCCATCGAGTCTGCGCTGACAACAATCCCACTGAGGCCCTATCGCTGTAACCCCAAGTATTTACCCCGCTAACTTCTCTAACCTACACATCCTGGGACACCAAGGGATAATTTAGCACGGCCAATGCACCTAACCCGCATACCTTTGGGCTATGGGGGGGGATAACAGAGCACCCGGAGGAAACCCACGTAGACATGGAGAGAAAGTGCAAACTCCACACAGATAGTGACCCAAGCCAGGAATTGAACCCAGTCCCTGGTGCTGTGAGACAATAGTGCTGACTGCTGTGCCACCGTGCTGTCCCCGATTGTGAAAGGATTTGAAAGAGTTGACGTGAAGTAGACGTTCTCATGTTTGGGAAATATAAGATATTCAAAGTCCAGAGAACCTGCTTTAAGAAGGTGGAATGTGTTACCACAAGTTACAGCTGAGACAAGAACATTGAGATAATTAAGGGGTAACTAGGTACATGGGAAAAGGAATAGAAAGGCAGGTACTGAGAGGATACTGCTACCATAGTGAACCGTAGTGAGAATAGACTTGGAACATGACTTAGCTTTACCCTGCATACTCAGTGTAACTCCAGATAACTTTATGTGATACACCAAGACAAGGATCAATGCAAGGATGACTTTGCTACAACCATCGAGCTCGGTAACCACAAGGATGATGGGATCAGAAATAATCAATGATTTCACAAGGAAACTGGACAGACACACAAAAAAAAAACAGCAGTGTTACAGGAATCAAGGAGGGCAGCAGGAGGGCTTGGTTTGCACAGAAAACAGTCAGTAGCAGTGGTCGTTTATTATCCTAACTGGAGGACTCTGACAAGTGGTGTTCCGTAAGGATCAGTGCCAAGGCCTCTGTTGTTTGTAATATATAAATGATTTGGAGGAAATGTAGGTGGTCTGACGAGCAACTTTGCAGATGATACAAAAGTTGAAGGAGTAGCAGATAGTGAGGAGGATTGTCAGAGGATACAGCAGGATATAAATCGGCTGGAGGTCTGGGCCGAAAGATGGCAGATGGAAATTAACTTGGACAAATATGAGGTGATGCAATTTGGAAGGTCTACTGCAGAAGGAAAATATACAAAAGCCCTTAGAAATATTAGCATACAGGCATGTAGGTGCACAGATCCACGGTTCCCTGAAGGTGGCTACTCAGGTGGGCAAGGTAGGCAAGAAGACATAAGGCAAACTGGCCTTAACAGTAGGGGCGTTGAATATAGGAATTGGAAAATCATGTTGCAGCTGTAAGAGACTTTGGTTAGGCCCCCATTGGAGTAATGTGTACAATTCTGGTCACCACACTAAGTAACGGATGTTGATGCATTGGAAAGGGTGCGAGAAAGATTTACCAGGATGTTGCCTGGTTTGGAGAATATGAACTATGAAGAAAGATTGAACAAACTTGGATTGCTTTAATTAGAGTGTGGGGGGATGAAGGGGGACCTGGTAGAGGCTTACAACATCATGACAGGCTTGGATAGAATGGGAAATCAGAATCTTTTCCCCTGAGTTGAAAGGTCAATTACTCAGGGCATAAAGTCATAGAATCATAGAGGTTTACAGCATGGAAACAAGCTCTTTGACCCAGTTATCCATGCCGCCTAGTCTTTACCACTGAGCTATTCCCATTTGCTTGCATTTGGCCTATATCCCTCTATATCCATCTTACCCATGTAACTGTCTAAATGCTTTTTAAAAGACAAAATTGTACCTGCCTCTACTACTATCTCTGGCAGCTCATTCTAGACACTCACCATCCTCTGTTTGAAAAAAATTGCCCCTCTGGATACTTTTGTGCCTCTCTCCTTAAACCTATGCCCTTGAGGTTTAGATTTCCCTGCCTTTGGGAAAAGATGTTGACTATCTACCTTATCTATGCCCCTCATTATTTTATAGACCTCTATATGATCACTCCTAAGCCTCCTATGCCCCAGAGGAAAAATGTCCCAGTCTATTCAGCCTCTCCTTGTAACTCAAACCATCAAGTTCTGGTTGCATCCTAGTAAATCTCTTCCACACTATTTCTAGTTTAATAACATCCTTTCTATAATAGGGTGACCAGAACTGTACACAGTATTCCAAGTTTGGCCTTACCAATGTCTTGTACACTTTCAACAAGACGTTCCAACTCTTGTATTCAATGTTCTGACCAATGAAACCAAGTATGCCGAATGCCTTTTTCACCGTTCTGTCCATCAGTAACTCCACTTTCAAGGAGCTATGAACCTGTATCCCTCGATCTTTTTGTTCTATAACTCTGCCCAACATCCTACCATTAACTGAGTAAGTCGTGCCCTGGCTCAATCAACCAAAATGCACCACCTCGCATTTATCTAAATTAAACTCCATCTGCCATTCATCAGCTCACTGGCCCAATTGATCAAGATCCTATTCCAATCCTAGATAACTGTCTTCACTGTCCACTATTCCACCAATCTTTGTGTTATCTGCAAACTTACTAACCATGCCTCCTAAATTCTAATCCAAATCATTAATATAAATGACAAATAACAATGGACCCAACACCAACCTTTGAGGCATACTGCTCATCACAAGCCTCCAGTTTGAAAAACAATCTCTACAACCACCCTCTGGCTCAAGGTGTGTAGATGCCAACATTGGACTGGGGTGGGCACAGTAAGAAGTCTCACAACACCAGGTTAAAGTCCAACAGGTTCATTTGGTACTCGTGGCTTGTGCTACCAAATAAACCTTTAACCTGGTGTTGTGACACTTCTTATTGTTCTGTCATCAAGTCAATTTTATATCAAATTAGTTACCTGCCCCTGGATACCGTGAGATTTAACCTTACGCAACAACCTATCTTGCGGTATCTTATCAAAGGAGGAGGTGGAAGCAAATTCTATAACAACATTCAGGAGGCATCTGGATAGATACATGAATAGGCAGGGAATAGAGGGATATGGTCCGAGGCAAGAAAAAAGGAGATTAAAGAGGTATCTGTGTCAGCACAGACTTGATGGGCCAAAGGACCTGACCCTGTGCTGTAGTGTTCAAACAACCAACATGGGGTCAGCTGGTTGAATGGCTTCCATCTGTGTCGTAAATAAGCCTTAAGATATTTGTAGTGTTCCAAGAGGGGATTGTTGACAGTCTCAATTATTCCCACTCAGTGACTCCTCAATCATATTATTTTGTGTGTTTGTAGAAACCTGGCATTCTCATTTCACACAAACACCATAAAAAAAAATGTTTCCAATTTCCTTTAATTACAGCTTATTGTTACCTGTTCCTGGATATGATTCAAAATGTTCTACGCAATGATCTCAAATTGGATGACTTAGCATGAATCATCTCATCTACAAAATCAGAAGAAAATAAGTGTTGTGATCAGGCTAACAAGTGTATTTTGACTTTCTCTAATTATGGAAAGGCACAAAATATTGAAGATTGGTGTATCTTATTTCCTATAAATGCACGTTGCTATGCCATGGGAGGTGATAGGATTGTGCGTACGTGCCTCTAATCATTTCAATAATGGTTTTTTTTCCAGCTTTTAAATTTACTTTACTCTAAGAATGAAAGAAAATTAAAACCTTATGGCTTTTGTACTGGATGTTATGGAGATGCCAGCGTTGGACTGGGGTAAACACAATAAGAAGTCTGACAACACCAGGTTTAAGTCCAAATTAATCAGTTGGACTTAAACCTGGTGTTGTCAGATTTCTTACTTATTTTGTAATGGATGGCAGACTCACAGCTGCAGATCTATGCCTGGGCAGTTGATGAAAAATCTACCCCACACCTCTTCGATTGAAGGTGTAATGGTTAGTGAAAATGGTTGCCTGGTTCGTAATATAAGTTTTAGGTTAATTTATTAGTGTCACAAGTAGGTTTACATTAACACTGCAATGAAGTTATAGAAAATTGAAACCTATTCGTCAATGATCTTGCTTGGCCATTATTAAGAACCTAGGCTGAAGACCATCGGGGGTCCAAGATGTGCGGGTTAGGTGCATTGGCTATGCTAAATTGCCCCTTAGTGTCCCCAGATGCGTAGGTTAGAGGGATTAGTGGGGTTACAGGGATAGGGCCCTGGTGGGATTGTTGTCGGTGCAGACTCGATGGGCTGAATGGCACTGCAGGGATTCTATGATCAGGAAATTTGTCAGTCCACAGCTCCGGTGATTGGCTCAGAATCGCATCCCTGCTGATGGTAAATTGCTCGAGTTTCTCCCTCTCTTCCATTTACAGCTATTTCTGGGACAATTCTTGCATCCTCTGTGGTGAAGATGCAAGATGCCAGTTTAATTCATCTGTCATCTTTTTATTTTCCATTATTAATTCCCCAGACTCACTTTCTATCAGACAAACGTTCACTTTGTTAACTCCTTTCTTTTTTAAATATCTGTAGAAATTCTCACCATCTGTCTTTATATTTCAAGCAAGCTTTCTTTTTCTTTTTCCTCCTTTTACAATCTTTGCTACTTTTTGCATATCCTGTCCAATTTTATGACCTGTCACCTGTCCTTGTAAAATTATATGTTTTTTTTTCATTAAATTTGAAAATTAAATTTTTCATTAAATTTGATAGGTTGAGGGAGCTAGGCCTTTTCTCCCTGGAGAGATGAAGGATGAGAGGTGACCTGATAGAGGTTGAAAAGATGTTGAGAGGAATAGATAGGGTGGATTCTCAGAGGCTATTTCCCAGGGCTGAAATGGTCACTACGAGAGGACACAGGTTTAAGGTGCTGGGGAGCAGGTACAGAGGAGATGTCAGGGGTAAGTTTTTCACTCAGAGGGTGGTGAGTGAGTGGAATTGGCTGCTGTCGGTGGTGGTGAAGGTGAACTCGTTGGGGTCTTTTAAGAGACTTCTGGATGAGTACATGGGATTTAATGGGATTGACAGTTATAGATAGGCCTGGTAGGTATGGATATGATCGGCGCAACTTGTGGGCCAAAGGGCCTGTTTGTGCTGTAGTGTTCTATGTTCTATGTAATTTGACAGCCTTTCCAGTTAACCATTGTTGGTGGGCCCATCCCTTGGACTTCTTTTTTATTGCTGGCACTGTTGTAACCAATGTATCAGCAGAAACTGCCCAGGGAATGTCCATTGCAAGAACAGAATCATAGAATCATTGAAGCCTACAGTACAGAAACAGGCCATTCGGCCTCTGTTTCTCTGTTGTTAAAAGCTACTTGACTGTCCATGCTTTCTAAAAAAAATAGAAGTTATAGCCTTTTGAGCTGGGGATTCATTCTGGGGATTTCCCATCCACTATAGTAACACCAACTGGCACTGTAACACTAGCAAAACCACAATGTTCCCCAATCTTGCTATGCAACTCTATGGTTCTCAGAATATAGGTGGCGCAGAGCTTGTATATTGCTGAAAAAAGAAACATGCTGCTAAAGTTTTTCATCTTGCACTCATCAGGCCATGTACAAGAGTGTTAAATTTCAAACGATTACAACAATTCATCATGCAGGAGAAGGGGGTGTTGATTGCTTGGCAAAACCGACTCTGATTCACTGAGATGTTGCAATGGAGAAAGCAATGGTGTAACTATTAACTCCACATGTTCCTGGGCAATCCAAAACAGATGCAATACATGAACAAAATCTTGTTTGTAGAAAATGGGTCCCTGTGTACGAATGTATGCAGCTTTTTGCAAGCATAAATAAACCAGATTACAAGGCTCAATTACACTTGCTAGAAGAGACTTGCACGGAGTGCTGTTCTCTGTGAACTAAAGGAATATGTTCATGCCTTATTTAAGGGAGGCGATGGCCTAGTGCCATTATCACTAGACTATTAATCCAGAAACTCAGCTAATTTTCTGGGGACCCGGGTTCGAGTCCTGCCATGGTGGATGGTGGAATTTGATTTCAATACAAAATACCTGGAATTAAAAATTTACGGATGACCATGAAACCATTGTCAATTGGCGGAAAGCCCCATCTTGTTCACTAAAATTCTTTAAGGAAAGAAATCTGCCATCCTTACCTGGTCTGGCCTACATGTGACTCCAGAGCCACAGCAATGTGGTTGACTCTCAACTGTCCTCGGGCAGCTATGAATGGGCAATAAATGCTGGCCAGCCAGCGACGCCCATGTCCCACAAACGAATAAAAAAATAGAATGACTCAGGAGCTGAGGAAGTCTATATTTCCACATCGCTTTCTCCTGTGGCATAGATTGTATTTATTTGCAAGTTAACATTTTTGCATTTGTCCTGATAGGTGCAACATGAAAAACAGCAGCAACACATTCCACATTGCAGCAATATTCTGTGCATAGTTTTGAAATAATCATTCTACTCGATAGTTTTAACCAAGTTATTTTATTGTAATGCGTTTATGTCAAGTATTATAACAAAACATCACTCACACTACACAGTGAAAAAGAAACTAATCTTTTTAGCCAACACATTTATATAAGAATTCTGCTGCCTGCCCGTAAAAAGGAGCACACGGGGGAAATGTGTTTGCTTTATTCTAAATAACGCTGCCACAAGTATATTAAAAGAATTAGAGAGTGGGTGGGATTGATGACAATGTGAATGTTGTCTCAGGGTTCAGAGAGGAATGGAGCGTGAAATTTGCCTCACAATGCATGGCAATTGATCATCTTTGTAAAACGATACTTTTTGCATTAAGCTCAATCCAGCTGTTATATTCTACCTAAATTATTTTGATGTTGCTGTCCAAATCTTTAGAATGTTTGAGTTACAATTTTAATAACAGGAAATTAACAGAAGAAGGAACTCCACTTGTTTCCTCCCTTTATTTCTCCAGTGCTGACAACAATAACTAAGAGTGGCCTGGCAGCGTTTTGAAGAGGAAGTGTTCACCTTCTAGCACTTTACCGAAGACCCTTTTCTGACACTGCATACTGAGAACTGAGCTGACAATAGTCAACAGCTTCCCTATTGCTTTCTCCAAGGCAACGTCTCAGACAATCAGATTTTTTTTTATTATTCTATCATGGGCACAGGCCACACTGGCTGGCCAGCATTTATTGTCCATCCCTAGTTGCCCTTGGAGGGCAGTTGAGAGTCAACCACGTCACTGTGTCTCTGTAGTCTCATGTCAGTGGGTAAGAAGTCTCAGAACACCAGGTTAATGTCCGACAGGTTTATTTGGAATCATGATCTTTTGGAGCGCTGCTCCTTCATCAGGGATTCCAAATTAACCTGT
Organism: Carcharhinus amblyrhynchos; assembly: GCF_965287045.1. NCBI lineage: Eukaryota > Metazoa > Chordata > Chondrichthyes > Carcharhiniformes > Carcharhinidae > Carcharhinus > Carcharhinus amblyrhynchos. The sequence goes on along the minus strand of NC_137329.1, from coordinate 9,003,501 downwards.
TGGATTTTAACCTTGTGTAATGAGACTTCTTACTGTGCCCACCTCTGCCAAAGACATCTCCGTTTCACAAGTAGGCCAGACCAGGTAAGGACAGTAGATTTCTTTCCCTAAAGGACATTAGTAAGCCAGATTGTCTTTTTTTTTGACAACAATCAACAATGGTTTCATGGTCATCAGTAGATTCTCGATTCCAGATATTTTTTATTGAATTCAATTCTGCCAGCTGCCATAACGGGATTCAGATCCAGGTCCCCAGAATGTTAGCTGAGTTTCTGGATTAATAGTCTAGCGCTGATACTACTAGGCAATCATTTCCCCTAAGGCAGGCACAGAGCTTGAAATATTCCTTGAGTTTGCAGAGAACAGGTTTCTGTGCAAGTATCTTCCAGCAAGTGTAATTGAACCACAGTCCATCTCGTCTTCTGGCTTATTTATGTTTGCAAAATGTCATATATATTCATATAAAGGGATATCACTGGACCACTGCCTCCCCTTTGTGGTAATGTTCCTGCACTAACAATCCAGAGGCCCAGGTTAATGTTCTGGGAACATGGATTCAAACTTTCCTCATGGAAGCTGGTGGAATTAAAATTCAATAGATAGATCTGGACTACAATGCTGGTGTACGTAATCGTGACCCTGGCAGCTATCATGGGTTGTCTTTAAATACCCCATCTGATTCACCAATGTCCTTTAGGGAAGGAAATCTACCATCCTAACCTGGTTAGGCCTACGGGTGACTCCAGACACCTAACAAGCCATTCAGATCTAGGGCAGTTAGAGATGGGTAACTGTTTGGATGGGACCATGCATTGGATCAAGCCTAAGATGGAGTGCAATGCCTCATCTTGTCAGTTTGGGTCTTATTTGCATCTCTTGTGGGGACCATGAATTGGATTCATGGATCTTGAATTTGGAATTTGAATTTGGTGTTTGGAGAAAGTAAGGATTGGATTTGGGTTTACCCGGTCCACTCTGAGCACTGGCTTTGTAACTTTAAAGGTGGAGTAAAAAATGTAAAAGAAATTAGAGATGGGTAACAAATGCTGGCCTTACCCACGGCACCCACATCCCACAATAGAATAGAAAAATGTAAAAATCCAAAAGAACAAAGAGAGACTTGCATTGATGTAACACTTGCCTTGACTTTGGATGTCTCAAAGTGGTTTACAGCCGATGAAGAACTTCAAAGTGTAGCTACTATAGTGATATTGACAAAAAGAGTCCAACTGAATCATTTTAACTGTGCAATGGTGTCAAACATGGTGGCAGCAAAATCAGTAAGAAGTCTCACAACACAAGACTAAAGTCCAACAGGTTTATTTGGTAGCAAAAGCCACCAGCTTTCCGAGCGTTCCAATAGATGGTGGCTTTTGCTACCAAATAAACCTGTTGGACTTTAACCTGGTGTTGTGAGATTTCTTCCTGTGTTTACCCCAATCCAACACCGGCATCTCCACATCATGGCAGCAAAATCAGCAGTTCATTCTATACCTCTCCCAATTATTGTCTATTGTGTGAGTCGCTATCATCCCTAGCCATAGCTCCAGATGACAGATAAGAATCAAACAAGTTGGAAAATGTGCTGCCAACTCCTTATTACTCATTCTATTTTGTTGAACACAAACAATATTAACTTCCAGGTTTCTCAGAGCAGCAATGAGGAGTGCAAACCAAGTGTGAGAAGTGGTCCTCACTAATCCTATGCTCATAGCCCAACACAATACTTTGTTTGTATAACAAAATTGGCTAACCTCATTTCTGGGAATAAAGGTGTGCTTTTCCCAGCCCCTGAATCTGCATTGCATTATCCATTGTATTTACCAACCAGATGAGCTCCTGCTGGGTGTATTTATGAAGTTGTGCTCTTGGTAAGAAGCTTTACCTCGCTGGAAACAAACTCGGTAAAATTGGTTCCATTTTGCCATGTGTCAACATGTCGAACAATGATCCAAATTCATAAGCCTGAAGCATGATTAAATGTCTCTAATTTTTCAGGAGGCCAAGGAAATTTGGCATGTCCATTATGATTCTCATCAACTCTTACAAATACGCCATAGAAAGCATCCATCCTGGATACATCACAGTCTAGTGTGGCTCTTGCTCTGTCCAAGATCACAAGAAACTACAAAGAAACCCAGTCCATCATGTAAACCAGCCTACCATCCAATGGCACAGTCTGTGCTTCCTCTGCCTCAGAAAAGCAGCCAACATAATCAAGGGCCTCGCACACCCCGGACGTTCACTCTTCCACCTTCTTCTGTCAGGAAAAATATACAAAAGTCTGAGGTCATGAATCAATCGACTCAAGAACAGCTTCTTCCCTGCTGACTTTTGAACGAACCTACCTCATATTAAACTGATCTTTCTCTACACTCTGGCTAAGTGTAACACCATATTCTTCACCCTCTCCTTTCCTTCTCCTCTATGCGTTCTATGAACAGTATGTTTGGTCTGTATGTGACGATAATAAATCAAATCACATTGCAAAGAGTATAAATTAGGGATGCAAAGAAAACCATCTGTATTTTTGTAATCATTAGCATGACTAAGTGTGATATTGAAATTGGATATTTAATGAAGAACTGCATTCTTCTGGCTAACTGCATTGGTTAATGAAAACATGGAACGAGTGTAGCAAGGCATTGACAGGAGCCAGTATCTGCCAATGTCATAGCATAAACGCAAGATCTGTAATTTAGTCCGACACACCATCCTAATACACAATAACTCATAACAATTATAATATCACAATCACCAACTTAACCGAACAATCCTCAAGAATTGTTGATTCTTCAATCCTCAAGGGTAGCACAGTGGTTAGCACTGCTGCTTCACAGCTCCAGGGTCCTGGGTTCGATTCCCGGCTCGGGTCACTGTCTGTGTGGAGTTTGCACATTCTCCTTGTGTCTGCGTGGGTTTCCTCTGGGTGCTCCGGTTTCCTCCCACAGTCCAAAGACAGTGTGGGTTCGGTTGATTGGCCGTGCTAAATTGCCCCTTAGTGTCCAGGGACGCGTAGGTTAGAGGGATTAGTGGGTATACTGTGTGGGGATATGGGGGTAGGGCCTGGGTGGGATTGTGTTCGGTGCAGACTCGATGGGCCGAAGGGCCTCTTTCTGTACTGTAGGATTCTATGATATAAGAATCAATTAGATTGACAAAAATGGAAAGAAACTAAATGGGTACCCAACTGAAGTAGTTTTGTAACTTGAAAGTCAAGTTTTTAAATCAGAATACTTCTGATGTCAGTGAGATGGGGTTGTGCATTGGTTGTTGCGATCTGGAGTACAAGTGCTCCCAGCTATTTTCATTACCCCCTATTGGTACCACAATAGATCGAACAGCAGGTGGAAGGAGGTCTGTCGCCACAACTATTGTTTCCATGGGGTAGTGTGGGGTGGGGGGGAACGGGGTTGGGGGGGAGTCTGCTGTCATTCCGATCTTCGTTACACTGGTGGTTCCCTTGGCAACACAGAAGAGAAAATCTGGTGTTGTTGTGGGGGGTGGAAGTGTTAGTGATTCATGGAATTTGAATCACCAGTTTGGATTTGCTGAAGCTTCTGACGAAGCAGGTTCCTGGGCAGCTCGCTGGGAGGAAGAAGAGGCCAATATCTGACCTTCACACCTCTCCTTTCCCTTCGAGCGTGAACTCCTGAGATCAGCAGAATGTGTGACAACCAAGTGCACCAAAGATAGGCCTCAGGCTTCTGTCTTACCCTTGGCCTCAAATGGCCATACTCTGTGCCCTCTCCCCATGGCAAGTTTGATGGTGCTGAGGTGGTGTGGGGGGGGGGAGGCGGAGGACTGGCATATAATAAGATGGGAGGGTAACAGGTGGGAACCCCGTGAACTTCCCGCCTCCACTCCGATTAAGTCAGTGGTGGTTAGCTTCCCATCCAATGCAATCTGAGGCCCTTAGATGGATAATTCGTGCCCACCAGTGACCTCTTCCAGCCGCCACCCGTCAGGAAATCAACTAGCCTCAACACTGAAGGGGGAACCCTTACTGCCGACAGCCCTATTCTTCAACCTCCATCCTTTGACCTCCCTGCACTCCCCCCAACCTTCTTACCAACACTCCCCTCTCACCTGGAATCCGGCAATGAGCCTCAGCCTTGGGTGGATACAGTATCAGCAGCAGCGCTTGCCTCTGTGTTGGCAGTGACAGCCAGAGTTGCCCACTGCTGATGGACATCTTTTGGCGAGAGTCCTGTGTCTTGACCTGGCTAAAAGTAGCAACAAAGATCTCTCACCATCTTTCCATTCAGTATCCAAGAGCCCCCATCGCCCCCAACAAAACTCCACCCAAGATGTTCTTGGCATCCTGTAACAACCAGTAAGTTGAATGCTGATCAACGCATGATGTAGAAAGAGAGAGCTTCCTGATGGACAACACTTTTTGAAACAATTTAAAGGCTACAAATAAACCTTGCATTTTAGTTGTATCTGTGGAAAGATAATATTCAAAACAGATGTGAAAAGCAACACAAAATGTGGCTGCATTGCATAAAAATATGAAATTTGACCTTGACAAGGATGCAAGACGGGCAGTATTGCATCTGCCGCCAGTCACATAAACTACCTCATATCCAGCTCCAAAGGCAATGGAAGATTGTGTTTAGTTTTGGTCACCTTGCTGTATGAAAGATGTTATTAAACTGGAGACAGTGCAGAAGAGATCGACAAGGATGTTCCCAGGGGTCAAGGGGCTGAATCATAGGGAGAGATTGGGCAGGCTGGGACTTTTTTCTTTGGAGCGTAGGAGACTGAGGGGCGATCTTATAGAGGTTATAAGATCGTGAGAGGCACGGGGAGGGTGAATGCACTCAGGGTTGGGGAATCGAGAACCAGAGGGCATAGGTTTGAGAAAAGAGGGGAAAGAATTACTGGGAACCTGAGAAGCAAAATAAACCTGTTGGGCTTTAACCGGGTTTTGTGAGACCTCTTACTGAGCAACTTTTTAACACAGAGGGTGGTACGTTGTGGAATGAAATGCCAGAGGAAGTGGTTGAGCCAGAGACATTGGGTGAAATTTTACTGGCACATGTGCCCGAGGCCAACCAAGAATGCCGTTCTCCAAACTTTGCCCGTCTCCTGAATTGGGGCTGGCGTGCCGGTAAAATTCCAGCCATTGACAACATTTAAAAAGCATTTGGACAGGTGCAAGAATAGGAAAGGTTTAGAAGGATATGGATCAAATGCAGGCAAGCGTGGTTAGCTTAGATGGGCATTTTGGTTGACATGGACCATTTTGGGCCGAATGGCCTGTCTCCTTGCAGTATATTCTATGATTCCATGGATACTACTCATTTTGTGTCTCCCTCTCTCAGTACTTTTAGTCCCAAGAGTATGAAATTGTAACTTTACAGAATAGAAGAAGTTTAAATACAACATAATCAAAAGATTTACCATGGAAGTTTAGAAATTATTAATAGTATGTGTCGCATTTAGTAATTAAACATCCAGAATAAGGATACCAAAACAAAATAAGGGAAGGAATGAATAAAATCCATTGAGAATCTCGATGCAAATGAACATTAAGATTAAAGTTCATTTATTATTGTCACAAGTAGGCTTAACACTGCAATGAAGTTTCTGTGAAAATCCCCTGGTCACCACACTTCAGCGCCTATTCGGGTACCATGAGGGAGAATTTAGCACGGCCAATGGATCTCACCAGCACATCTTTCGGACTGTGGGAGGAAACTGGAGCCCCCAGGGGCAACCCACGCAGACATGGGGAGAACATGCAGGCTGCACACAGACAGTGACCCAAGCTGGGAATCAAACCCAGGTCCCTGGCGCTGTGAGGTAGCAGTGCTAACCCACTGTGCCATGATGCCGAAATGGTGTAATATTGTGAAATTAAAGTGAAGGAAGCATTTGAAAAATATTGCAGCCAAACAAGGAATTAAAGGATTAGCAGAAATTAGTGGGCATTTTCACATCTAATGATTAATACATAGCCATTATTCACAAGGGAAATTATCTAGTTATGAATTGCGGTCTGCATGAAAAGTGTGGATTGAGGGCTAGAAGTTAGGCCTTTGAAGATCTTCAGTGTGACAGGATTGGTGGCAGGCATAAGAAATCAACTCGGAAATCATAATTATTCCTCTGTTACGTGTATCCAGCTGAAGAGAGTTGTTTGAGACCTGGAACCTTGCAACCTTCCTGCCTTCCTGGCTAATGGAGATGCATGACCTATAGAGACAAGATGGAGAAAAAAAAAACTTTAGATTGACCACAATAGTGACATTAAAAAATCTGCAAAGATTCCAGTTTAAACCAAAAAGTAACAAAGCATGAATAGAACTTCCCAGGTGTGGCAGTGAGAATGTTATTACTGAGTCACCGATGCATTATCCAGGTACAAAGGGTTTGCATATGTTTGCAGATGTTCATAGTTATCTGAATTGGATGGAGTGAGAGTGTGTGACTGTGGAAAGAGAGGATAATCCAGCTGGAATTCTCCAGTCATTCATGTCTAGCCACTGCGACCAGCGAGAACGGAAAATTTGTCGCTCACCCAAATCTTCATTCACTGCAGCAGGACCGGAGAATCCCAGCTGTGGGCGAGGTTGGAGAATCCAACCCCTGCCTGTGGACTCCCCTCCAGGATAGCACTCCAGGCTGTTAGAGAGGCCTCCTCTAAGCCCTTTCCCTTGTGACTCTAGAAGTAGAAGTCAAGTATAGAATTTAGTTTAATTGCAAACTTATTTGAGACAATAATGTCAGTGGTACATAGATGTCACTGTCTGATTCACAACATTTGTCTTCTACACATTTTGGGTTACAGAGCTGTGGCAGGTATTGGACTGAAATTTACTCATTTCAGAGTAATGAACCTTTGCCGTATATAAATAGTGCGCACATCTTAGAATAGACTTCATCCTCAAGACTTTGAACCTAGAGATTTACCTTGAGTCTCTGATTACTAGTCCAGCAATAATACCAAGTTGCCGCCACTCCTACTGATCAACTTTAATGAAGCAACAGATAAAAACTGTGGAGGACCACCCAACACAGCATTGACTGTTATAGGAATGATTGTAATCAAACCTGGGAAAAGTGAAGGTGCATTTTGACATCCAATCATTTTACAACATGTCCGGTCATTACAGTTTGTATCATACAAATAGCACATTCGCCCACTAATTATAGATTAGAGTTTTTTAGAATTATAGAATCCTACAGTACAGAAGGAGGCCATTCGCCCCAGCAGGTCTGCACCAACCGCAATCCCACCCAGGCCTTATCCCCATAATGCCATGCATTTACCCTAGCTAGTCCCCTGACAGTCAGGGACAATTTAACATGGCCAATCCACCTAACACACACATCTTTGGGGTGTGGGAGGAAACCGGAGCACCCAGAGGAAACCCACACACACACACAGGGAGAACGTGCAAACTTCACACAGACAATCACCCCAGCTGAGAATTGAACCTGTGTCCCTGGTACTGCGAGGCAGCAGTGCCAACCACTGTGCCACCGTGCTGCCCACTAATGATTTAGTGAAACATTTTGTTATGATATCTGGCTTAGTTGTCAGTTGTTCTGTCAATAGGTTTAAGGTGCTGGGAACAGGTTTAAGGTGCTGGGGAGCAAGTACAGAGGAGATGTTAGGGGTAAGTTTTTCATAGAACATGGAACATAGAACATTACAGCGCAGTACAGGCCCTTCGGCCCTCGATGTTGCGCCGACCAGTGGAACCAATCTAATGACCCTCTCACCTAAAATATTCCAATGTTATCCATATGCCTATCCACTGACCATTTGAATGCCCTTAAAGTTGGCGAGTCCACACTGCTGCAGGCAGGACATCCCACGACCTTACTACCCTCTGAGTAAAGAACCTACCTCTGACATCCGTCCTATAATTACCACCCCTTAATTTAAAGCTATGTCCCCTTGTGTTAGCCATCACCATCCGAGGTAAAAGGCTCTCTCTGTCCACCCTATCCAATCCTTTGATCATCTTGTATGCCTCAATTAGGTCACCTTGTAACCTTCTTCTCTCCAATGAAAATAACCGCAAGTCCCTCAGCCTTTCCTCATACCAGGCAACATCCTGGTAAACCTCCTTTGCACCCTTTCCAATGCCTCCACATCTTTCTTATAATGTGATGACCAGAACTGCACGCAATACTCCAAGTGCGGCCGCACCAGAGTTTTGTACAGTTGTAACATGACCTCACTCAGAGGGTGGTGAGTGAGGCTGCCATCGGTGGTGGTAGAGGCGAACTCGCTGGGGTCTTTTAAAAGACTTCTGGATGAGTACATGGGATTTAATGGGATTGGGAGTTACAGATAGTTCTATGGCCTGGCAGGTATGGATGTGATCGGCGCAACTTGTGGGCCGAAGGGCCTGTTTGTGCTGTAGTGTTCTATGTTCTATGTAATAATTGCGAAGTTGCTTTCAGGATTCTATGTTTCTGTTTGGGGCTGGTTCCACTTTCTCTCCCTCAACTTTGCTTCCGATAACTCTCACTCACGTAGCTTGAAAAGGTCTAATGTCAATCAGTAATCGAAGTGTCACCATTTAATTGGTTGCGATCCTCAAGTCTGCTGGTGATGACTAAGAGAGATTCACTGCGACAGAGTGGACTGTAGCTGTATCTGCGGAGGATCTTCCTCTGTGTCAGATCCAGCAGCTTCCTCCTGTAGATGAGATATATTTATTGTGCTGGAAACAGATGCAGTAAAAAAAAGTCTGTTTTCCGACGCAAGCACTTCAGCTTAATCACCTACCTTAAGGTGTTGTGCACTGGCCAAAGTAATGTAGCTTCAGTTCCAACTAAACGGCACGATGGCACACTGGTTAGCACTGCAGCCTCACGGTGCCAGGGGCCCGAGTTCAGTTCCCAGTTTAGGTGACTGACTGTGCAGAGTCTGCACGTTCTCCCCATGTCTGTGTGGGTTTCTTCTGGGTGCTCTGATTTCCTCCCAGAGTCCAAAGACATGTGGGTTAGGTGAATTGGTCATGTTAAATTGACCCTTAGTGTCAGGGTTATTGGCAGGATAAATGCGTGAGGTTATGGGGATTATGGGCCTGGATGGGATTGTGGTTGGTGCAGACTCGATGGGCCGAATGGCCTCCTTCTGCGCTTGTCACTTCGATGCTCTTTTGTTGCATCTGTGGGTTACCCTCAAATTAACAATATCCGCAAAACAGTTGTGGTGTTTGTAATACCTGTTAGCAGGGGGCTTTTAATTCTCCTCTGGAAAAGCCTTATGAACGCAAACACTGAACAGATCTTACCGTGCTGCTAGCTTGTCTGGTCTTACTAATCCTTGGGTTAATGTCCCATGTCCGAGGGAAAACAAATCACCCTCAGGGCGGCACAGTGGGCACAGTGGGCCATCTGCTGTCTCACAGTGCCAGGTTCAATTCCAGTCTCAGGTCACTGTCTGTGCGGAGTCTGCACATTCTCCCCATGTCTGTGTTGGTCTCCTCTGAGTGCTCCGGATCCCTCCCACAGTCTGAAAGACGTACTGAGTAGGTGGACTGGCCACGCTAGATTGTTCCTTATTTGGAGGATTAGCAGGGTAAATGCATGGGGTGACAGGGAAATGGCCTGGGTGGTATTGTTGTCAGTGCAGGCTCAATGGGCTGAATAGCCTCCTTCTGCACTGTACAGATTCTATGAAAGAGAGAGAAAGTTGGGAGGGAGAAAAGGACTTCACTCTGCACCTGTGCCAACGCTGCACGGTGGCACAGTGGTTAGCACTGCTGCTCACAGCACCAGGGACCTGGGTTCAATCCCTGGCTTGGGTCACTGTCTGTGTGGACTTTGCACATTCTCCCCGTGTCTGCGTGGGTTTCCTCCGGGTTCTCCAGTTTCCTCCCACAGTCTGAATGACGTGCTGCTTAGGCGCATTTTGCCATGCTAAATTCTCCCTCAGTGTACCTGAACTGGCAGTGGAATGTTAGGAATTCCACAGTAACTTTCATGCAGTGTTAATGTAAGCCTACTTGTGACACTAGTAAATAAACTTAAATTATTTTTATCATTACAGCAACACAATCAAGTGTCTGGGAGGTATAGTCTGAAACTTAAAGACGCAACTTTCACAACTAAATTAGGGAGAAAGAGGATGGTGGAATATTGGTATTCTCTGCTGCAAACAGCAACTGATGCTAAATCAATTGTTAATTTTAAATCCAAGATCCTCGTTCCTCAGTTTTCCGAGTGTATTGAGCGTATTGGGGAAGAGTTATGTATGTGGAGTTAAGCTGCAGATCAGCCCTGATCGAATTGAAGGCAGACCAGGCTGGGGGCTAAATTGCCTGCTGCGTTCCTGTGGTCCGCATATTAATCGCAGTATCGTTGATTCTATTGACAGTAACACCAACATATCCGAGTTAATTCTTTGAGAGTCTGTGATATTTAAATTGGATTTTCCAGCAGTGGTGTTCCTTTCCACCCGGTCCACTAGGTTATTTCCCAGGGTATTTCTACAACCGCCTGCTCTGGATTTTCTTTTGCCTCTGACGGCTCGCTGTGGACTTTGAGCTTCATCAGGAGGTGGATGGCGCCGGTTCTGAACCTCCTCCTTCTCCCTTTTCAGGTTGTCGCTCGAGCACTGTGGTGGGGCCAGACGTGAGCCACTCACGCCCACCTCACAGCATTGATCATGCGTCCATTCGCAATCACCTCATCGCTTTCCTCCTTCTTCAATGATCTTTCCAGTTCTGAAGCAGGACAAAATCTGCGCTATCTCATTGATCCAGCGATAGATTTTGCAGTAAAATATGATTCAGGGCTACATGGTGGAGTTGTGCTAAAAGAATTATTATCCATTGTGATTTTTTTAACGCTCCTTGGGGTGACAAAAAACCTCAGTTCCCGGGAAGTGACTATTTTCCGCTTGCAGCAATCCCTCACAGGTCGGCCTTCTAAAGTCTATTTATTAGTGTCACATGTAGGGTTTCATTAACACTGCAGTGAAGTTACTGTGAAAATCCCCTAGTCGCCACACTCCGGCACCCTTTCAGGTTCACCAAGGGGGGAGATTTAGCACGGCCATGTGCTAACCAGCACGTCTTTCCGACTGCGGGAGAAAATCCACACAGACACGGGGAGAAAGTGCAGACTCCGCACAGTGACCCAAGCTGGGAATTGAACTGGAGTCTCTGGTGCTGTGAGGCAGCAGCGCCAATCACTGTGCCACCATGCTGCCTTTCAGGCTATGGCCAGAATTTTACCTCCTTGCCGGCCCTGGAATCGGGGTGGAATTTTGTGGGCCTCACCCAAGCGAGATTATAAAATTCTCTAGAACTTTCTGACATGTTCCCATCGTGATGAATAGGCACCAATCACTCAATAGGAATTGGGTGAACACATTGTGGGGTCATATATTTAGACAAGGCACATGAGAATATTTATATCACGGTAGAGATCTAGAAGACATATGTAGCATGTAGCAGAACTGTCTGTGTGTGTGTGAGACCTGATCAAAGATAAAACTAAGGCTGGATTGCACAACGCACTTTCTTTACTGTGATATCATGCTGTCGTTACTTAAAGGCATTCCTCTTCCTTTTTAAAGACTCTGCACCCGCCCCCCACCCTTTCAAAGAAGTGTAACTATATATAATAGACATTCATGTTTAGTTATCATTGCATTAGTGTACAGGACTGGTCAGTCTCTGAGCCTCTAAAGTATAAAGTTAACCTGCTGGTGCACTCAGATCTTGTAATGGTAACCTTGTCTGGAGATTTCTTTACTTGTTGACAGTAACCTGTGAGATCGCCATTCTTGGGTGTTGCTCCTGGTTGCATTTGGGATCTTTTTCACAATGTGGGAGAACCGTGTGTCGGTTGAGGAGCTGGGATGGATCTGATTTGTCCTCAGTTACCGTCACCATTTTACCTACGCGTGTAATGACTTCATAAGGCTTTGCTTCTAAACAAGTCCTTGTCACCTCGACTGGTGACCACGTACCTTCTGGGGGATCCTGAATGTGAACTCGTTGTCAATTCTGTACCTGCATTTTTGTCATGCTTTAATTTGGGTAAGAGTAGGAAACTTGAGCTGCAATAGTCTTCTGAATGTGACCTCTACTGATGATGTAAAAGAAATCATAGAAACCCAACAGTGCAGAAGGAGGCCATTCAGCCCATCAATCCTACGTTGACCACAATCCCACACAGGCCCTATTCCCATAACCCTTCATATTTACCCTGCTGATCCTCCGACATTTGGGTTAATTTAGCATGACCAATCCAACTAATCCGCACATCTTTGGAGTGTGGGAGGAAACCGGAATAAACCCATGCAGACATGGGGAGAATGTGCAAACTCCACACAGACAGCCACCCAAGACCAAACTGAACCCGGATCCCTGGCGTGTGAGGCAACACTGCTAACCACTGTGCCATTGTGCTACCCCTAGTTGCAGTTAAGCTTGTCACTCTCAAATCTAACATTACAATGTGTAGATCTTGCTTGGTCATTCTACGTTTGAGAACTTGATATTTCATCATATAAATTATTTATTCAGCTCGGCCATTAGATCTAGCATAATGAGGAGAAGAAGTAGTATGATTAATATTCCACTTCTCACCCATATCCTGAAATAGCCGGTTATCCACATGATCACTCTAGGCAAACCAAATAGACTGAAAGTAGCACTTAGAAGATATGCAACAGTTGCACTTCATGTAATTGTTATATAATGGGACATTAGTTAAAGTAGTCAATGATGGCCATGAAGTCAGTGCCATGGAAGAAGTTGGATAACATATTGGACCAAGAGTGGGAAGAAACCTCATTTGGAATCAATGATTACTTGTGCTGAATTGATGTATGCTCTTGACGTGCCTCACACTTCTTGACGCCATCTTCACTAACATTGTTCATACCCGGCCAAAAGATCAACTCTCTTCTTATCCAATCTCTGCCCATGTCTGAGTGATGAAGCTGTTGAAGAATATCATGTGGCAAAGATTCCAACAAGGTGATTTGTTTGCCTTAAAGATGGTTCTTCATGAGATGCCTAGCTTGTTCCAGCAAGGTTAAAATGATGGTGAGAATGCTGAATTGAATCAAGCCACACTTCAATGATGGTTTTGCACAGTTTCTGCAGGGTGGGATATTTTGCTGTCTTTTTCTTGTAGCTGCTGGCATTTGCATCATTCAAAAATGTACCAGATCAATTCGGAGAATATCTTCAGGTTTGATGTCAATAAAGTCAACTTGTGTATCTAAAGATATATCACCTATTTTTGCTGGGCAGGCAATCTACCAGGTGTCTGATGTGACTATCAGGTTACCTGGATTGTACCTAACCTCAAAGTCGTAATCTTCAATCTTTACCAAGAGACATTGCCATCTTAGTGGCGCACTGCATTGATCAATGGTTTTCGTCAAATCATCTCCAGTGGTTTGTGGTCACCCTTTACCACAAACATTCTGCCAAACATTTGCCACCCTCCAATCTGCCGGCACTGTTCCAGAATCTACAGAATTTCGGAAGGTGACAATCGAAGCATTCATTATTTCCACGGCCACCTTCTTGAGTGCTGTAGATTACCAGGCCTTGGACTTCTTGACTTTCAGTCCCATTCATTTCACTGACATTATTTATTTAGTAATACCAATTTTCTTCACTTTCCCCTTCTCACTGGATCCATGGTCCCTTAGCATTTCTGAGGAGTTCTTTTCTGTCTTCCTCTGTGAAGACAAAACTAAAGTATTATTTAATTGCTCTGCTATTCACTTGTTCTCTATCATAAATTCTCCTGCTTCAGACTGTAAATAACCTTCATTTATCTTCACTAATCTTTTTATTTTATGCACTTACAGAAGTTTTTACAGTCTATTTTTATGTTAATTGCAATGCTTTGTTTTTTCTTTGACAATCATTCTTATCTTAGTGAGTTGGCTTTACGATTGTCTAGGTTATGTGCCAGTACTGGAATAAATAAATGTAGAAATTGAGGTGATGCATGGTGCTAGCAACTTTCAAACTGTTGAATACTAATCCTTCAGTACATGCCACTCATATCAATATGTGCAGATTATGATCACTTTCTTGCTTCATTCTAGAAACTACAGCAATGCGATCTGTGACACAAATACAACCAATGCATGAAATGTGGTCCATATAAGCATCTGCTAACAGAGTGGTCTATGAATTCTGTGGCCTGTTGTTGAAATGACATGAACTCTGATCGATGGATCAGGAAATTTAATCTGATACTAAATAATCTTCTGTCCAAGTCCTTCCGCAATGCCCCTACTTCCTCAGTGATACCTGTCCCTCTACATACCTTTGTATCATTTGCAAACTTGCTAATCAACACCATTTTCCTGGGGGTGGTCTCCTTATTGACTCCCTCCATATCCACCATCCATTTAAAGATGGCAGGTGCATGGGTGGGTTCCTGAGGTTGTTGGCCCAATTGGAGGGCCAATGTACTCCATATCTCTTGTGGTTCCTTTAGCTGTTCTTCTGTTAATCCTGTTCTTAAGTAGACCTTCATTCTCAGCTGCCAGGTGAATTGTTATGACTTCCTTGTCTGGTTCCGACAGCCTTGAGTCAAGAAACCAATGTTCTGTGGCAATCTGAAACATGTCTCAACTCCTACTGCTGACTGATGAGTGAAAGTCCAGGTCACGATCTGACCACTTCCTCTGAATTCCAAACAAATTGACCATCTCTGAGATGTGAATTTTCACATTCCATGATTTAGACAAGGACATTGACTGAGAACATTCATCAATCATTGGCAACTTAATTGTTAGAGTGGTCTTCAGCTAACAGATTTAGTGCTAGTTGTTGAGTGGGGGAGGGTACAGGGAGGGAGGGATTGCTGAGGGAGAGGAAGCTCATAGAGCCATAGAATCATAGAGCATGGAAACAGGTCCTTCAGCCCAACTTGTCCACACTGCCCTCTTTTTTAACCACTAAGCTAGTCCCAATTGCCCGAGTTTGGCCCAAATCCCTCTATACCCATTTTACCCATTTAACTACCTAAATGCCTTTTAAAAGACACTATTATAACCGTCCGTACTCCTAACTTGGGCAGCTTGTTCCAGACATTCATCAACCTCTGAGTGAAAAATTGGTCCATTTGTACCTCTCCCCTCTCACCTTTTGATTTGATTTGATTGGTCGGTATGCTGGGCACAGCTTTCAAGAGGTCACCTTGTTCTGGCTCCATCTTGGAAAAAAAAACCTTAAACCTATGCCTAGCTTTAGACTTCAGTCTAGCTTTAGACATCCCTACCTTTGGGAAAAGATTTTGACTATGATCCTGATATATGCCCCTCATTATTTTATAGACATCTGTAAGATCACTCCGAAGCCTCCTACACTCCAGGTAAAACAGTCCCTGTCCAGTCTTTAGATATATCTGTCCAGTCTGTCCAGTCTCTCCTTATAACTCAAACCATCAAATCCCACCCAGTAGCATCTTAGTGAATCTAGCTGATGATGCAACATTTTGGAACATTGGAACATAGATAAAAGATACTTTCAAAAGCTGCCAAACCAAAGGCCTTGCAAGATGCCAATTTGGATTGGTAGCTCTTGGAAAATTTTAGTCTGGGTGGAATATGAAAAAATTTTGAAATAACTGCAAGTCAGGAAACTTTCCAGATGCCAATGCGACAGTCATTGTCGGTGTGACATAAAACCATAAGACATAGAAGCAGAATTAGGCCACTCAGCCCATCCATCATTTGACCATGGCTGATTTTTTTCTCATCCCCATTCTTCTGCCTTTTCCCCATAGTCCCTCATCCCCTTATTAATCAAGAATCTATCTACCTCTGTCTTAAAGATACTCAATGATCTGGCCTCCACAGCCTTCTGCGACAAAGAGTTCCACAGATTCACCACTCCCCGGCCAAAGAAATTCCTCCTCATCTCTGTTTTAAAGGGTCATCCCTTTAGCCTAAGGTTGTGCCCTCTGGTTCCAGTTTCTCCTACTAGTGGAAACACCCTCTCCACGTCCACTCTATCCAGGCCTCCCAGTATCCTGTATTTTTCAATAAAATCCCCCCTCATCCTTCTAAACTCCAACAAGTACAGACCCAGAGTCCTCAACCCTTCCTCATACAACAAGCTCTTCATTCCATGGATCATTCTTGTGAACTTTCTCTGGACCCTTTCCAAGGCCAGCACATCCTTCCTTAGATATGGGATCCAAAACTGCTCACAATACTCCCATGGGGCCTGACCAGAGCTTTACACAGCTTCAGAAGTACATCCCTGCTCTTGTATTCTAGCCCTTTCAACATGAATGCTAACAGTGCATTTGCCTTTCTAATTGCTGACTGAACTTGTACGTTAACCTTAAGAGAATCTTAAACAATAACTCCCAAGTCCCTTTGTGTTTCTAATTTCCTAAGCATTTTCCCATTTATAATACAGTCAATGCCTCCATTTCTCCTTCCAAAGTGCATAACCTCCCACACTGCATTCCATCTGCCACTTCTTTGCCCACTCTCCTAACCTGCCCAAGTCCATCTGCAAAGCCCCTGCTTCCTCAATACTACCTGTCCCTCTGCATATCTTTGTATCATCTGCAAACATGCCAATCGACACCATTTTCCTGGAGATGGTCTCTTTACTGGCTTCCTTCAAGTCCACCATGCATTTAAAGATGGCGGGTGGATGGAAGGAGGGGGGGGTGATGGGCATAGAAAATCATGGCCCAATTGCCCACATTGGGCCCAAATCCCTCGATACCCATCTAATCCATGTAATGTTTTTAAAAGACAAAATTGTACCCTTCTCTACTACTACTTCAGCTTGTTCCAGACACTCACCACCGTCTGTGTGAAAAAATTGTCTCTCTGGACACTTTTGTATCTCCCCCCTCTCACCTTAAAGCTATGCCCTCAGTTTAAAACTCCCTACCTTTCAGAAAAGGTGTTGATTATCTAGCCGATCAATGCCCCTCATTATGTTATAGACCTCTATAAGATCACCTCTAAGCCTCCTACACTCCAGGGGCAAAAAAAATCCCAGTCTATCCAGCCTCTCCTTCTTACTCAACCATCAAGCCCCAGTCACAGTGGACTTGGTTAATAAGAAAAGCAAAATACTGCGAATTGGGTAACAAATTCTCTGTGATATCGTACACTATTTGTGTGAGGAACGTTCTGACTTTCACTCACTATCTACTTTGTCCTGCATGGCAACGTGTGTAGGCACTAGATTCATCTCTCTCCACATCTCCAAGAACAATCAAATGCAAACTTCAATTCAGTGACAGCTAAAAGAAGAGTCGTGGAATATTCTACATAACTATTTAAATATTACATTCGTCCCCTCTGGACAAGCACTTCACATGAGCAGGTTACCTGCTAAATTCAGCTTTTGGTTTCTTTAGCTATTTAAATGATGTGGGCGTAAAGTATACAGAAATGGATGAAGAAATGAGTTTGGTCTCATTGGGAACTGAAAAAAAGCAGTTTAGTTCCATTTTTGTTTTGTAAAGTGTAATTCATACAATCAAACGTGTTCAATTAATTTCTCCGTATTTAAAAAATAGTACCCAGGGGTGAAACTGTCTGCTTCTGGACTGAATGTTTCAGAGAAACCAATGCAATGTTAATGCATCAAGACCAATGCTACCTCAGGTGTACCATTTGATTATTTTTTCAACTATCACTATTGTGTACCCATGACTTAACAGAATCATTACATAGAATCATAGAATCCCTACAGTGCAGAAGGAGGCCATTCAGTCCATTGAACCGGCACCAATAACAATCCCATCCATGCCCTATCCTCACAAGCCCATGCATCCACCCTGCTAGTCCTCCTGACGCTAATTTTAGCATGGCCAATCCGCTCGCCCAGCTTTGGTCTTGGTTAATAATAAAGCAAAATTTCTGCAGATGCTGGAAATCTGTAATTTGGAAATCTGAGTCTGTACGTGTTGGAGTTTAGAAGGCTGAGGGGGGATCTTATAGAGGCATATAAGATAATGAAGGGGATAGATAGGGTAGAGGTAGAGAGGTTCTTCCCGCTTAGAAAGGATAGCAGAACTAGAGGGCAGAGCCTCAGGATAAAGGGGGAGGCGGTTTAGAACGGAGTTGAGGAGGAACTTCTTCACTCAAAGGGTGGTGAGTCTCTGGAATTCTCTGCCCGTTGAAGTGGTGGAGGCTGCCTCGCTAAATATTTTTAAGATGAGGGTTGATAGGTTTTTGATAGACAAAGGAATTAAGGGTTATGGAGAGAAAGCGGGAAAGTGGAACTGATCCACTTCAGATCAGCCATGATCTTATTGAATGGCGGGGCAGGCTCGAAGGGCTAGATGGCCTACTCCTGCTCCTATTTCTTATGTTCTTATGTAATAAAACCTGAGTGTTCTGGAAGTGCTCATCAAGTCTGACAGCACCTGTGGAGTCAGAAGCAGATCCAATGTCCCGACTCCAATATAACTCTGGTTTGGAACTGCAGAGAAGTAGAAATGCATTGGTTCAGTGCTGTTGGTAAAAGAGAGTGGTGGAGGGGCAGAAGAGAAGGTGAGGGATAGGTTAGAGAGCAGAGGAGATTAAATGACAAGACAAAGTGAGTGGTGATGATACTGTTCAGGACTAAAGCCTTAGGTCCAGAGTAGGTGTTAATAGCAGAATAAAGGTTTACTTGGATTATTTGTTGCTTAGCCTGGACCTGTTGGGCACATGGAATATCCAAGGTTAAACTATGAGATGATATTGTTGCAAAAAAAGACAGCAATGTTACTAAATTGAAGATGAGCACAAAATGATGGATATTCCACATGATTACTTCCTTCCAATATTCCAGGGAAGACAACATGTCTTCACCAGACTGATACAAATTCCTGGCTGATATAAAAGAGCTGCAAGTTTAGATGGACTGAAAGGACTCAGGACAACTGCATTCCCAAGATAGATGGAACTTTTTCCCAGCCTGCCATAAAAATACTCGGGAGAAAGCTCTCAAGATGTCAATGATCAGTGGGGGGGAATCAATAAACACCAGGAAGCTATCCCAGGAAAGATTGTTATTGGAGACATGCGAACATTTCTGATGTCATGCAAACCTCTACCCATAGCTGATTTTAGTGTTTTGTTATTATTATATGTTATTATATCTGAGCAAAAAAATATTTTGGAGTAGCAAGATACATGAGTTATTCTCTTTAGTCTGTTCCTTATCTATTGCTGAACCTCGGAATGGTGTTTTAATGAAATGAGGCTAAAAAATATTCTAATGAGGAACTGAAGTCATCTGCAGGAGCCAACCACAATCACCCAGAGATTGGAAGTCATAGAATCATACTGTGCAAGAGGAGGCCATTTGGCCCATCGAGTCTGCACGTACCACCTTATTCCCTCCTATTTACCCTAGCTGGTCCCCCGATACTAAGGGGCAATTTAGCATGGCCAATCCACCTAACCCACACATTTTTGGATTGTGGGAGGAAACCAGAACATCTGGAAGAAACCCACACAGACATGGGGAGAGCATGCAAACTCCACACAGACAGTGACCCAAGCCAGGAATTGAACCTGGGTCCCAGGCACTGTGAGGCAGCAGTGCTAACCACTGTGCCACCGCGCCTATTAACTTGAAACGATTCTCACCTTTTAGCCATTGTAAAGTATCGCACTTGCAGACAATCCATGAGTTCCCTCAACTGCTCCCAAACCCCAACATTTGGAGGATATGAGAACTACTCATGATCAAAGCCATCTCCTGAGTTGGTATTTTAATACTGGAACTTGTTGCAACAATCAACCATTTTGCTGCCTTCTCATGGAGTGTGGGTAAGAGATGCATACTGAACAACACTGTCCTCCTTAACAGCATTGTCTCTGTAATAATAACTACCTCTGTTTTCAAATAGAACATAGAACACTACAGCACAAACAGGCCCTTCGGCCCACTAGTTGGGCCGATCACTTGTATACCTACTAAGCCATAGACCTATCTATAACCCCCAATCCCATTAGATCCCATATACTCATCCAGAAGTCTTTTAAAAGAACCCAGTGAGTTCGCCTCCACCACCACCGACGGCAGCCGATTCCATTCACTCACCACCCTCTGAGTGAAAAACTTACCCCTAACATCTCCTCTGTACTTGCTCCCCTGCACCTTAAACCTGTGTCCTCTCGTAGCGACCATTTCAGCCCTGGGAAATAGCCTCTGAGAATCCACCCTATCTATTCCTCTCAACATCTTATAAACCTTGATCAGGTCGCCTCTCAACCTTCATCTCTCCAGGGAAAAGAGCCCCAGCTCCCTGAACCTATCTTCATAAGGCATGCCTCCCAATCCAGGCAACATCCTTGTAAATCTCCTCTGCACCCTCTCAATAGCTTCTACGTCCTTCCTATAGTGAGGCGACCAGAACTGCACACAGTACTCCAAGTGGGGTCTGACAAGGGTCTTATAAAGTTGCAGCATTACCTCCCGACTCCTAAACTCAATCCCTCGATTAACGAAGGCCAGTACACCATATGCCTTCTTGACCACATCCTCCACCTGCGAGGCCGATTTAAGAGTCCTATATATACATTGCCTTTCTGCACCCTTAGGGACCTTTACACGATCAGTACTTTAAATTTACAGATGGTGCTTGATAGGTATCATTTCCTGCTTGCTAACGTCCTGTCTGGATGTTTTAGTTCGCTATGAGATATGGTGTCTAAGATAATGTGGTGTTCAACGGAAGGAGGAGGAGAGTGGGTCAATTGAGGGTAAAAGTAAAGTCACCATAGTCTCAGATGACCATAGGCTGCTCTCACCTTTGAAGGGGAAGAGCTGATTGGTGATGATTTAACCTGAGGGTCACCACACGTTGGGTGAGCGGCAAGTTTGAGAGGACGGGGCCTGCAACAGAAACTTCAGCCCATACAGGAATTGAACACACACTGTTGGTATTGCTTTCCAGCCATCCAGCCAACTGAGCTAAGCAACTCTGAAGAGTAGCACCTGCTAAACACCTCTTTCAAGGTATTCAGCAAAAAGGCAAATGGAAAATAAGCCTGCTAGCGATCATTTGAATTGGAGGTTGAATCTTGATTTGAATTTAACGTAATGCGTTGATTAATAAAGAGCTAGAGGGTTGAAGAAAATGAATAGTTATTGCAGGTGACTCACCAATGTGTTGACCTGAAAGAAGGAAAAGAAAGGCATTATCCTGAGACTATGGTGCCATGATAATTTAACAAAATTGAATTGCTAACAACCATAATTTCAATTACTACTTAACATGTTCCATATAAACTTATCTACTCATGCAACGTGCTGCCAACGTAAAACTGATATCATGGTTTGCAAAGTTCCGCTCTAACTGGATCATTCCGCTTGTTCCTGTTCTGTTTTTATTCTCCACATAATGTTCATGCATTTGCTTTGAAGCAGGCTACTCAATGTTCGAAGGAAAGCTCACCAAAACACTTCCTCACCCATGCACCAAATAAACTTGACAGTCACCAGCAAAGATCAGAACCCATTGGGAACCCATCCCGTATTCCCCACAAGGTTCAGTTCTGGGACTTTTATTGCTAATTATATATATAAATGATATAGCTGAGAATGTGGTGGGGGGAATAATAAGTCAGTTTGCAGGATTGGTAGGGTGGTAATAGTAAAGAAGATGGTTGTAGTTTACAGAGAGATAGAGATGGGTTAGTCAGGTGGACAGTGCAGTGGCAGATGGTATTTAGACCATAAGGCATTGGAGCAGAATTAGGCCACTCGGCCCATCGAGTCTGCTCTGCCATTCAATCATGGCTGATATTTTTCTCATCCCCATTCTCCTGCCTTTTCCCCATAACTCCTGATCCCCTTATTAATCAAGAACCTATCTATCTCTGTCTTAAAGACACTCAATGACCTGACCTCCAGTTTTCTGCAGCAAAGAATTCCACAGATTCATCACTCTCTGGCTGAAGAAATTCCTCTTCATCTCTGTTTTAAAGGATCATCCCTTCAGCCTGAGGTTGTGCCCTCTGCTTCTAGTTTTTCCTACTAGTGGGAACATCTTCTCCACATCCACTCTACCCAGGGCCTCACAATATCCTGTAAGTTTCAATAAGATCCGCCCTTATCCTTCTAAACTCCAACGAGTACAGACCCAGAGTCCTCAACCATTCCTCATACGACAAGCTCTTCATTCCAGGGATCATTCTTCTGAACCTCCACTGGACCCCTTCCAAGGCCGACACATTCTTCCTTAAATCTGGGGCCTAAAATTCCTCACAATACTCCAAATGGGGTCTGACCAGAGCCTTATACAGCCTCAGAAGTACATCCCTGCTCTTGTATTCTAGCCCTCTCAACATGAATGCTAACATTGCATTTGCCTTCATAACCGCTGACTGAACCTACATGTTAACCTGAAGAAAACCTTGAATAAGGACTCTCAAATCCGCCTTGTATTTCTGATTTCCCCATTTAGAAAATAGTCTATGCCTCCATTCCTCCTTTCAAAGTGCATAGCCTCACACTTTTCCACACTGTATTCCATCTGCCACTTCTTTGCCCACTCTCCTAACCTGTCCAAGTCCTTCTGCAGTGCCCCTGCTTCTCAAATTCAACTGTCCCTCCACATATCTTTGTATCATCTGCAAACTTAGCAACAGTGCCTTCAGTTCCTTCTTATTCAGTTCCTCTGCCATTGCTTTGTTTCCTATTATTACTTCTTCAGCCTCATTTTCCTGTGGACCAATGACTACTTTTGTCTCTCTCTTACCTTTTATATATTGAAAAAAAATTCTTCCTACCTTCTTTTATATTATTAGCCAGCTTACACTCATGTTTCATCTTCCCCCTCTATTGGTTTTTTAAGTTATCCTCTGCTTGCTCTTAAAGGCTTCCCAATCCTCTGCCTTCCCACGAATCCTTGCCATTCTCTATGCTTTTGCTTTCATACTGTCCTTGATTTCCCTCGTCATGGATGCCACAACCTCCCCTTAGCATGTTTCCTCCTCCCTGGGATGAATTTCTGTTGTGCCCCTTGAATAACTCTCAAAAACGTCTGCCATTGCTGTTCCATTGCCTTCCCTTTCCAACCAACTCTGGCCAGCTCCTCCCTCATGTCTTTGTAGTTACCTTTATTCAACCCTGATAAACATAAGATGACGCACTTTGGAAGAAGAAACAGGGCGAGGGAGTATTTAATGAATGGCAGGACACTCGCGAGCTTAGAGGAACAGATGGATCTTGGGGTACTCATTCACAGGTCCTAGAAGGTGGCAGAGCAGGCAAATAGGATGGTTAAGAAGGCATATGGGACACTTGCTTTGATCAGAGATGGCATTGAGTATAGGAACACGGAGGTAATGTTGAGAGCTGTACAGAACATTGGTTAGGCCACAGCTGGTGTTCTGTGTGTAGTTCTGGTTTCCTCAATGTAGGAAGGATGTGATAGCGTGAGAGGGGGTACAGAGGAGGCGATTCACCAGGATGTTGCCTGAAATGGAGCCGTTAAGCTATGAGGAGAAACTGGATAGGTTTGGATAGTTTTCTTTAGAGCAGAAAAGGATGAAGGGGGACCTGATAAAGGTGTACAAGATTATAAGGGATTTGGACAGGGTGAATGGGAAGCAGCTGCTCCCCTTAGTTGGGGGTTCAGTCATGAGGGAGCACAGTATTGGGATGAGGGACAGGGGATTCAGAGAGATTTAAGAAAAGAAATCACTCAGAGAGTGATGGGAATCTAGAATGCACTGCCTGAGAAGGTAGTCGGGGCTGGAAACCTTACAAGCTTTAAAAAATACTTGGATGAGCACTCGAAACATCATAGCACTCAAGGATATGGGAAAAGTGCAGGAAAATGGGGTTAGAATACCTTCTGTAGTAGATATTGACTGTGCAGACTCGATGGGCCAAAGGACCATTTCTACGCTGTGTCACTCTGTGACTCTATCGTCAGTGACTATCACAAGAACAAAATTGGGTCAAGTGCTGGTGAATGGGATTAGGTGGAATGCAGTGTTTCAAGAAGAGAACTCACCATCACCTCCTCAAAGGTGAATGGGGATGGGCAATAAATAGCCAGCGGTATCCACGTCCCAGGATTAATAAAAAAGATAGGAGGTCAGATGTTTCTCACGTGTTGGCACAGACACGATGGGCTGAAGGGCATCTTCTGCACTGTATGGTTAAACCTCATAGAACATGGAAGACAATTCCAATATTTTGAAGCAGTTTACAAGATTCTGACATGATTAAAGCCTTTAAGAAGAGATAAAAGAAAAGAGGAAGTGCTGGAAAAATTCTCCTTGCAGCATCTAGGCAAGGGGAAAAAAGGAGTTAATATTTTGGGTGGGATTTTCAGACTGCACTCGCCTCAAGACAGGAAAATCCCACCTGATGTCAATGGATCTTTGCATAGTCGTCTATCGCCCACTTCGAGTCCCAGCGGGACTGGAAAATTTCGCCCTTTGAGTCAATGTTTCTTTTCCAGGATGTCAGGAACTCCTGTGTTGGGAATAATATTGGACCCAAAGCGTTAACTCTGTTTCTGTCTCCACACCTGCGGATTTTTTCCAGAACTTTCTATTTCTACTTCAGGCTTGCAGCATCCACAATGTTTTGCCTTTTTTAAATTAAAAAAAATATTTAAACTGTGGGCAGCAAGATTCCACTCTGTTGCTCAGAAACCAGCGACTGCTGTGTGAAATTACTGACGGCAGGTTGTGCACTGGGAATCACCACTTCAATGGCGATTTATTGCTGAACACCAGAAAGTATCTACCATTCACTGACATGTACAGTAATATATGAGTAATTGTTCTATTAATATATTTGTTTCAATACAGTCGATTTTATTTTATTCATTCGTGGGGCATGGGCATCGCTGGTTGGCCAGCATTTATTGCCCATCCCTTGTTGCCCTTGAGCTTAGTGGCTTGCAAAAGGGCCATTTCAGAGGGCATTTGAGAGTCAACCGCATTGCTGAGGCTCTGGGGTTTTCTGTTGCAAAGGAAAGAAGCAAACTCCCATCCTGTGTTCAATCGTCTATTTGTAATGCTGATAGAAATGGTCTAATTAATGATATTGTTAATATTGTAGATCATAGCCACTGCTCAGGTGGTGAGCGCTGATAATGATTCCATGGCCATTTTTTAAATTCATTTGTGGGACATGGGCAGCTAGGGATGGGCAATAAATGCTGGCCAGCCAGCGATGCCCGAGGGTAGTTGAGGGTCAGCCACATTGCTGTGGTTCTAGAGTCACATGTAGGCCAGACAGGGTACGGACGGCAGATTTCCTTCCCTAAAGGACGTTAGTGAACCAGTTGGGTTTTTCCGACAATCGAAAATGGTTTCGTGGTCATCAGTAGATTCTTCATTCCAGATGTTTTCTATCGAATTCAAATTCCACCAGCTGCCATGGTGGGGATCAAACCCGGGGCCCTAGGACATTAGCTGAGTTTCTGGATGAATAGTCTAGCAATAATACCACTAGGCCATCGCCTCCCCTGAAGTTAATTGTTTAAATGATTGTTGTTTTCTTATTTGAATGATTTGCACTCTTATTGATATTTTCTCAACAGATGCTCTTAGTGAAGGTAATTCTGTGTCAACCTTTTACACATTTACAA
The DNA here is from genome assembly GCF_965287045.1 of Carcharhinus amblyrhynchos. Classification (NCBI taxonomy): domain Eukaryota; kingdom Metazoa; phylum Chordata; class Chondrichthyes; order Carcharhiniformes; family Carcharhinidae; genus Carcharhinus; species Carcharhinus amblyrhynchos. The sequence continues at coordinate 8,977,944 of NC_137329.1, read as the reverse complement.
ACTAGTTAATGAAAGATTTATTTCAATGAAATATGGCATTACAATACTGTAGGTACATAAATTGTAGAGCATGGATAGGACATGGATGGACATTAGAACTTTGCCCAGTAAGTTAAATGTATATTCTTGTACATCAGCTTATTTATCTGAATTACAAATAAAGATTACTGGAAAGTACACTTCATTTAACAAATGATAATAATTAAATATTAATCTAACTGCTCCTTTTAAGATAGACAAACCTAAACTTTATTTATTAGTGTCACAAGTAGGTTTAATGTTAACACTGCAATGAAGTTACTGTGAAAATTCCCTAGTAGCCACACTTCGGCACCCGTTCGGGTACATTGAATGATAATTTAGCATGGCCAATGCACCTAATCTCATCACTCTTCCTACTTATGCCATTAGTACCAATATGTACCACAACCTCTGGCTATTCACCCTCTCCCTTCAGAAAACTTTTTTGCCCATTCAGAGACACCCTGGACCCTGGCACCAGGGAGGCGACATACCATCCTGGAGTCTCTTTCACGTCCACAGAAGTGCCTACCTGTATCTCTAACTATAGAGTCCCTTATAACTATTGTTTTAGTGCTCTTTGTCATTCTCTGCTTAACAGAGCCAGCCACGGTGCCACTGCTCTGGCTGCTGCTGCTGTTATCCCCTGGTAGGCCATCCTCCTCAACAGTATCCGAGACGGTATACTTATTAGAGAGGCGGACAGCCACAGGGGATTCCTGCTCTGACTGCAACTGATCGTTGATGCGTAATACACTTTTCTTCATGTCATCCTGTGTGCTAAGATGCAGCTGCGGCACTTAAAGAGTTAAAAGTGTTTGTTTCACAGGAATATGAAGGGAATTATATGCGTAAGTAAAACTGAAAGGTTGAATGTGTGACTCATAACTATTGACAGATGGAATGAGCATACCATAAACAGACAGTGACTAAAAACAAGCAGGTTGTGTGAAAGTATTTTTGGTGCCTAACTAATTTCTACCCAGCTGTGTAACCTATTGCGGAAAGTTCCAGAAAGTTACCTAGAGACTGGTTAGTTCTAAATGATTGAAAGATAATTCTGAAAAAAGTCAAGTTTAGCCTGAGAGCCCACCACACAAATTTCCAGCAACATTTCTGCAAGTTTGCATTGCATCCTTCATTCAGAAAGTAGAGGTTTTACTTAACACATAATCAGAGCATTTCTGATTATGCCTATAAGATGTCGAGATGCCGGCGTTGGACTGGGGTGGGCGCAGTGGGAAATCTCACAACGCCAGGTTAATGTTTATTTATTAGACGCAAGTAACTCTACAATGAAGTTACTGCGAAATTTCCCCAGTCAACACAGCCCGGCGCCTGTTTGGGTCGATGCACCTAACCAACATGCCTTTCAGAATGTGGGAGGAAACCTCAGCACCCAGAAGAAACCCGTGCAGACACGGGGAGAACATGCAAACTCCACACAGACAGTGAGCGAAGCTGGGAATCGAACCTGGGTCCTTGGTGCTGTGAAGCAGCAGTGCTTACCACTGTGCCACTGTGCCACCCCAGCTGAGTCAGGTGATGAAGGAGCAGTGCTCCGAAAGCCCGTGATTTCAAATAAACCCTGTTGGACTTTGACCTGACGTTGTGAGGACTTCTTACTGTGCCCATAAGAGTAATGGTTTAAAATTGTGGCAACGAGATGGAAGGAATGTGGATGCGCATTTCCATAAATTGCCGAGCGATCGGATGTTTGTGAAATGGCAACGTGGCGCAAAGGTGAATCCCTGAGTGGTTTGGCTTCTGTTGTTTCATTCTGTCTCGCACTAATTAATAATTTCTCGGGAAGGATCTGGTGCTAACGCACATGTGGGCTCAGAGGACATCATGAGCTGACTGTGACGCAGTTCTCATTTGTCATTTCTTTGAGCTTCAGGCTTCCCCCACATTCCCCTGGGAACCAATGTTTTTTTGTGCAGTTCCTTCGTTGAAAGGTAAAAAAAAAACGAAATTGCAGAAGGATTCCACAGGAAGCTATCGCTGCCGCTGGCTAATTAATGGCGTGTCTTCATATTATTCAGTTTGCCATTTTAAATTTGCAATGGTATCAAAAAAATTACCTTTTCCCTTAAATTTATAAAAAATACAGCTGTGAATAAATTAAGCGCCCCTCACGTATATGCTAATGATTGTGAGGTTCATTACTTACCTGATTCATTTATGTATATCTTTATTAGGGTCTCACCAGCTGTTGGCGGAGGTGTCAAGATACAGTTCTGCTAATAATAATCTTTCCTTTTTAACCTCTGATTCCGCTGCCTTCTGTGAGAATAATTAGATTTCCATCTATCAGTGCTGTCTGTGGCCCCTTGTAAAAGATCGCGAGCTCGGAACCCTTTTTCACTGTCAACTAATTGCTCATGAAAATGTCATTTGAAATCAAAATATCTTTTCCCAAGACAGTCCATTTGTATCCTCTTAGCTTCCTGTTCCCAGCAAACCGCAGCACCCCAGTGTAATGAACCGATTGAGTCTGATACATTAAACTAACAAGCCAGTGTTGCATTACCTTCAATCATTGGCAAATAAATACAGAAATATTGTATTCTATAATCAAATATGCATTTGTCAAGAAATGAACAGTGTAACCACTGATAGAAGTGTTTGTGTCTGACAGGTGTCGGTATCTGCATCTGTGTGGAGACTGCATGTTCTCCCCGTGTCTGCGTGGGTTTCCTCCAGGTGCTCTGGTTTCCTCCCACAGCCCAAAGATACGCAGGTTAGGTGGATTGGCCATGCTAAATTGCTCCTTAGTGTGAGGGGGATTCGCAGGCTAACACGAGGGGGCATAGCTTTAAATTGAGGGGTGGTAATTATAGGATGGATGTCAGAGGGAGGTTCTTTACTCAGAGGGTAGTAAGGGCATGGAATGCCCTGCCTGCAGCAGTTGTGGACGCGCCAACTTTAAGGGCGTTCAAATGGTCAGTGGATAGGCATATGGACAACATTGGAATAGTTTAGGTTAAAGGGTAATTAGATTGGTTCCACTGCTCGGCGCAACATCGAGGGCCGAAGGGCCTGTACTGCGCTGTAATGTTCTATGTTCTAAATATGAAGGGTTATGGAGATAGGGATTGTTGTCAGTGCAGGTTCAATGGGCCAAATGGCCTCCTTCTGCATCTGTAGGGATTCTATGATTCTACGATTCTAAATAAGGCTATTAAATCATGGGATTCCTACGGTGTAGAGGGAGGCCATTCAGCCCATCATGTCAGCACCAGCTCTTTACAGAGTATCTTTCCCAGGCCCAACCCGCACCCTACCCCACATTTTTACAGGGGAGGTGGTGGTGTGGTGTATTGTCACAGGACTCGTAATTGAGAAACCCAGAATAATGCTCTGGGGACCTGGGTTCGAATCCTGCCATGGCAGATGGTGAAATTTGAATTCAGTAAAAAAAATCTTGAATGAATGATGACCATTAAACCATTGTCAGAAAAAAGCATCTAGTTCTCTAATATCCTTTAGGAAAGGAAATCTGCTGTCCTTACTCATATCCAGTCTGCCTTACATGTGACTTTCAGAGCATAGCAATGTGGTTGACTCTTAAAATGCCCTCAGGGTTGGGCAATAAGTGCTGGCACAGCCAATGATGCCCACACCTCATAAACACATTTCTTTTCCATTTGCATCTCCTTAGCTTCCTGTTCCTGGCATTCTTTGGCATCCCAGTGTGATGAACCGATTGAGTTTGATACATTAAACTATCAAGCCCGTGATGTATTGCTTTCAATCATCAGCAAATATTGAAATATTTAATACAGAAATATTGTATTCTGTAACCAAATATGCATTTGTCAAGAACTATGGGTGACATGGTGGCACAGTGGTTAGCACCGCTGCCTCACAGCGCCAGGGACCTGGGTTCAATTCCCGGCTTGGGACACTGTCTGTGTGGAGTTTGCATGTTCTCCCCGTGTCGATGTGGGTTTCTTCCGAGTACTCTGGTTTCCTCCCACATTCTGAAAGATGTGCTGGTTAGGTGCATTGACCTGAACAAGCGCCGAACTATGGGGACTTGGAGATTTTCACAGTAACTTCATTGCAGTGTTAATATAAGCCTTACTTGTGACCAATGAAAAAGAAATTTAAAAATTGAACAGTGTAATCACTGGCAGAAGTTGCACATTCTCCCTGGGTCTCTGTGGATGCCTCAGGACCTCAAAGAATCATAGAGGTTTGCAGCATTGAAACAGGCCATCTGGCCCAACTTGTCCATGCCACCCTTTCTTTTAACTACAAAGCCAGTCCCAATTTCCCACATTTGGCCTAGATTTCTCTATACCCATCCTACACATATAACTATCTAAATGTTTTTTAAAAGACAAAATTATACCTGCCTGTACTCCTGCCTCTGGCAGCTCATTCCAGACACCCGTTCCCTTCCACACAGCCCCCCCAGTGACACAGTTCCCCCCATACAGCTCCCAAGCAACAACACAAAGCCCCATCCCTCCTCCTACAGCCCCTTAGCAATCTTCCCCCCCTAACACACACCCAGAACCCATGCATTAGTGGCTCACGGGCACTGCTGCTTGACAAGTCCTGAGGTTGCAGCTCTGCCAATTCAAAGAGTTTCCAGCACATCACCATGTGCAACAATGCTTCCTGCTGCCTGGACTAGGACCCAGAAGCATCATAAAGACCCCAGATCAGCGCTCAGACCCAGGCCCATGCTGAGAGTCCGAGGTTGGACTCTGTGATCAAAAACAGCCCCTCACACCTCCCCACACACACGCAGCCCCCCACCCAACCCCAAAACACAACCCACCTGAGCAGCATGGAGCAGTTAGAATGCAGAGACTTACCTCCTTACTCATCCTCACTGATCAAGTGCCAGAATCCAACTTTTACAGAGGAGGTGTTTTTCAGACTGATCCGACTGCGGTGAATGAGATGGTTAAGGCAGGTGAGTTGGGACAATTGGACGCGATGCTCGCTAATGACATTGCAATGAATGCAAAAACATGTAAATTAATGCCTCATTGATTCTGGGTGGGCTCCCGATTGTGCCAATCTTTTGTCCGTGATAAAATGGGAATGGACACGAAAGCGGTGGTTGCTTTACGCCCGATTTAATGAGATTTTTCCCTCTGCAAAATGGCAATGATTAGATCGTTAAATTCTGCCCACTCTTTTCTACCTTCTTCTGTAGGGAAAAAGATACAAAAGTCTGAGGTCACATACCAAACGACTCCAGAACAGCTTCTTCCCTGCTGCTGTCAGACTTTTGAATGAGACTACCTTGCATTAAGCTGATCTTTCTCAACACTCCAGCTATGACTGTAACACTACATTCTGCACTCTCTCATTTCCTTCTCTATTCCTCTCTCTGTTCCTTCTCTTCTTTTTCAAGAAGCAATGTTTTTTATTGTATGCTAATACCCATGTCAATAATAAATCAAATCAAATCAGATCAAATTGTGTCAATAGCAGATTCCAAACTCTTAGCAGGCACGCAATTCAATGTCAGACATAAGCCTTGGTCTGTCTAAAGAACAAAGCACGGGAACAGGCCCTTTGGCCCTCCAAGCCTGCACCGATCATAATGCCTATCTGCACTAAAACCGTATACACTTACAGAGTCCATATCCTCCCATTCCCATTCTATTCATGTATTCATCTAAATCCCCTTAAATGTCACTATCATATCTACTCTCACCATCTCCCCTGGCAGCTCATTCAGGACATTCAGCACCCCCTGTGTAAAAAACTTCCTCACACACCTCCTCTAAACATTTCCCCACGCACCTTAATCCTATGTCCCCTAATACTTGACTTTTCTACCCCAGGAAAGATGATCTGACTATCCACTCTATCCATGCCAGTCACAGGGCAGAATTTTACCAGCCCAGTGTTCGTACGATGGTGCCCGGGGCCAATGGAGAATGCCATTTCCCGAGCTTCGGCCTCCCCTGGAATAGGACAGATGCGCCGGTAGAATTCCAGCCTGTAATCTTGTAAACATCTATCAGGCCACCCCTCAACCTCTGTCATTCCTGTGAGAACAAATTGAGTTCATCCAACCTCTCCTCAAAGCTGATATTCTCCAGACCAGGCGACCTCCTGGCAAACCTCTTCAGTACCCTTTAAGTTCTGATAAGATCAACACGAAATGCTTTTGTTGCTGAAGTACTGATGTGGCTAATGGCTGTTGTAGCTATTACACTTCAGAAGAAATGACAGGGGATGTGGCCATTGAGTATGAGTGTAACAAGAGCTTATTCATGTCAAACATTGCACAGATCTATTATGAGCTCACCAGTTCTTTCTGCAAAGCCACACAGTGCCATTAGTTGTTGTACGGATCTTCACACTGTTTTATTCGCTGGGGAGGAGTGCTGCAAGGATGATGCAGGTTGATTAGCAACCTGCTTTGAGTCTCATAAATGCTCCTTCTGCAGCCAACACATCCTGGAGTGGGAATTGAACCCAGGGCCATCCAAAGAAGTGGCAAGGACACGACTAATTGGGCTACTCTGGCTCCAATGTCAGCCCTTGTCAACGTCACCGAGTTTGAAGAGTGACTGGATACATCAAACGCAACATTAAGTTGAGACAGAAACCTCTGTGGCTGCAATTACTCTTCTGATAACTGTTCAGTTTTTTGGCACTCATCAATGTTTTAGGCCTTGTGTGGCAAATGTGGTGACTGTCCCTTTAAGGGCAACACAGCAGAAGGGGGGTCACTTGGCTTGGGACCCCAAGTGGGACCCAGAGTGGGTAATCACTCCAAGGGATATGAGGAACATTTGAGGACTCTGGGTCTGTACTTGATGGAGTTTAGAAGGATGAGGAAAATCTCACTGAAACTTACAGAACACTAAACTGTTTGGATAGAGTGGATGTGGGGAAGATATTCCCATTCGCAAGAGAGACTAGGATTTTAGGGCACAGCCTCAGAATGAACCTTTAGGACTGAGATCAGGAGGATTTTCTTCCACCAAAGAGATGTGAATCTATGGAATTCATTGCCACAAGAAGACTGTAGAGAGCAGATCACTGAGTATATTTAAGATAGAGATAGATGGGTTTTTGGTTGGTTAGGGGATCAAAGGTTATGGGGGAAAAGACAGGAGAATGCGGGTGAGAAACGTATCAACCATGATTGAATGCTGGAATAGGCTCAATGGGCCAAAGGGCCTAACCCTGCTCTTCTATCTTATGGTCTTATGGGTGAAGTCCTCCCTTAGGCAGAAGATACCTAGAAGGTGTGGAATAGACATGCAGGAAGTGGGGCAGCCACTAGCCTGCTCCAGGAGAGCAAGGGAGGGTGGGGGAGAGGGGGTGGCTGCAAGGCTCTGTACAGTTTTTCTTATTTACAAATACCTTTTGTGCTCCCGAATTTGCCATTACACCTTGTCTATTATTAGCATAAACTTACACCGGAATGGACCAAATTTCTGTTTCCAATTTCATTCAAGAAATGCCTGATCCTCTCTTTGTGAAGCTCGGAAGGCTAATTAATTTCCCAAGAAGATGATGAAACAGTTGGACAGGCAATTGAGCCTTTTCCGACTGCTGGCTTCTCACTGAAGCCGATTAAAGCAGATCACTTCTTCAGAAAATACAAAATAATAGTCGGAGTGGACCAAACAATCCATCAAATCTGTTCAGCCTCTCAGTGTGATCATGGCTGATCTTCCATTTCAACATCCCCATCCCCCTTCCTCATCCCACTTTATTCCCAGAGATTCCAAAATATGTCCATTTTGGCCATAGATATGGTCAACGATGGAACAGCCACAGCCGACTAAGAATTCCAAAGGTTCACAATCCGTTCACCCATCTCAGTTCTCTTATTCTAAGACTTATATATTTTTTATTCATTTGTGGGACATGGGCATTGCTGGCTGGTCAGGTGCAGCAGGTTATCAAGAAGGCGAATGGGATGTTGGCCTTTATAGCGAGGGGGATAGAATGTAAAAGCAGGGAGGTCTTGCTGCAACTGTACAGGGCACTGGTGAGGCCGCAACTGGAGTACTGTGCGGAGTTTTGGTCCCCTTATTTGCAAAAGGATATATTGGCCTTGGAGGGGGTGCAGAGAAGGTTCACTAGGCTGATACCAGAGGTGAAGGGGTTAGCTTATGAGGAGAGATCAAATAGACTGGGTCTGTACTCGTTGGAGTTTAGAAGGCTGAGGGGGTATCTTATAGAGACTCACAAGATAATGAAGGGGCTAGATAGGGTAGAGGTAGAGAGATTCTTCCCGCTTAGAAAGGAAACCAGAACTAGAGGGCACGACCTCAAAATAGGGGGGGTGGGGGGGCAGTTTAGAACAGAGTTGAGGAGGAACTTCTTCACTCAAAGGGTAGTGAATCTTTAGAATTCTCTGCCCATTAAAGTGGTGGATGCTACCTCTTTGAATATATTTAAGTCAAGAGTAGATAGATTTCTGATAGACAAGGGAATTAAGGGTTATGGGGAGAAAGCGGGAAAGTGGAACTGATCCACTTCAGATCAGCCATGATCTTGTTGAATGGCGGGGCAGGCTCGAAGGGCTAGATGGCCTACTCCTGCTCCTATTTCTTATGTTCTTACTTATTGCCCATCTCTACTCGCCCTTGACTTAAAGTTTTTTAAAGTTTATTTATCACTATCACAAGTAAGCTTCCATTAACACTGCAATGAAGTTACTGTGAAAACCCCCTAGTCGCCACACTCTGGCACCTGTTCAGGTACACTGAGAGAGAATTTAGCATGGCCGATGCACCTAACCAGCATGTCTTTCGGACTGTGGGAGGAAACCAGAGCATCCACAGGAAACCCACACAGACATGGGGAGAACATGCAGTGTCTACACAGACAGTGACTCAAGCCTGGAATCAAATCCTGGCATTGTGAGACAGCCTTACTAATCACTGTCCCACCGTACCACCCACACTTTATAGCAATTGATACAACTGAGTGAGTTGCTTGGGTGTTTCAGACGGAGTTTGAGAGTCAACCACATTTCTGTGGCTCAAGAGCCAGACCAGGTAAGGATGGCAGATTTCCTTCTCTAAAGAACATTAGTGAACCAGATGGGTTTTTCTGACAATCAACAGTAGTTTCATGGTAATCAGTAGATTGGTAATTCCAGGTAATTTTAGTGAATTCAAATTCCACAAGCTGTCAAGGCGAAATTTGAACCAAGATCCCCAGAGCATTAGCTGAGTTTCTAGATTACTAGTCTGGCGATAATACTACTAGGCCATCACCTTCCCATATTATACATACAGAGAGAGAGAAACTGAACACGCAGAACACATACGCACACATAGAAAAATATTGTTTTCAAACACACCGAGGCGGAACACCACCCACTGACACTGTCGACACTTACTGTTGCTTTGGCAAAGCAGCCAAATAATTAAGGACCCCACACACCCCGGACATTCTCTCTTACACCTTCTTCCTTTGGGAAAAAGATTACAAAAGTCTGAGGCCACATACCAACCAACTCAAGACCAGCTTCTTCCCTGCTGCTGTCAGACTTTTGAATGGACTTACCTGGCATTAAGTTGATTTTTCACTGCTCTCTGGTGTGACTGTAACACTACATTCTGCACTCTCTCATTTCCTTCTCTATGAAGAGCACGTTTTGTCTGTATAGCGCACAAGAAACAATACTTTTCACTGTATGTTAATACGTGTGACTATAATAAATCAAATCAAAATCAAATCAAATCAAATCAAATATTAAGTTGATCTTTCTCTACATCCTAGCTATGACTGTAACACTACGTTTCGCACACTTTCCTTTCCTTCCCCACTATGTACTCTATGAATGGTATGCTTTGTCTGTATAATGCACAAGAAACAATACTTGCAACTGTGTCCCAAAATATATGACAATAATAAATCAAATCAAAACATCACCCTTAAGGATTTTACTCTTTTGAGGCACACCATGCCTCCAGTAACTGTCATCTTCTGGATTTGACGCACGTTCCTATATACTCCTGTCTGTGATATCTGACCATAATAGCATTCTTTATGGCTGGTTCTTGAGGGATATCTGAAGCCCAAAACCCTGGCTTTTATCTCTGGACCATCCTACATATTAGACGAATGAACTGGTGTAAAAGGGGGACACCTCATGATAACACATAAAATGGAGTAATGTATTAAAACAGCGTACATTTCATGGCAGTGGGTAGCGGCTCGCCATTGACTGGCCATAAGAACATAAGAACATAAGAAATAGGAGCAGGAGTAGGCCATCTAGCCCTTCGAGCCTGCCCCGCCATTCAATAAGATCATGGCTGATCTGTCGTGGCTCAGTTCCACTTTCCCGCCCTCTCCCCATAACCCTCAATCCCCTCTCTTATCAAAAACCCATCAACCCGCTTCTTAAAAATATTTAGCGAGGCAGCCTCCACCACTTCAACGGGCAGAGAATTCCAGAGATTCACTGGTTCCGCCATTATCAAGAGGTGGTAGTCGAAACAGTATAATTTTGTCTTTTATAAAGCATTTAAACAGTTACATGGGTAAGATGGCTATAGCGAGATATAGGCCAAATGTGGGCAATTGGGACTAGCTTAATGGTAAAACTGGGTGGCATGGACAAGTTGGGCCAAAGGGCCTGTTTCTAAGCTGTGTACTTCATTGACTCTATAATCTCCCTGCTTTTGTAATCAATGGGCGAGATTTTTGGGCTTGCTCATCCCAAAATCGTAAAATCCGGCCTAAGGTCAATGGACCTACCCATTGTCTGCTCCTCACGTGCTCCGATTCCCTTGGCAAGCGGGTGGCAAAATTCCGGCAAATGTCTTTATTTATAAAACCCAGGATCCCGTCTGTTTTTCTAATCACTCTCTCAATATATCCTGCTATTTTCAACAATTGATACATCCGCACCCACAGCTCTCTCTGTTCCCACACATTCTTTAGAAATCTGCCATTGAGTCTATGTTACCTCTCCGTATCCTTTCTGCCAAAAATATTTCTTTCTATTAAATTCCATCTGCTGTTTGTCCATTCTGATTGCCTACACCATGTTCCATACACATCTTATTTTGCTCACTGCTGGACAAAATATCATTGGCAACTTCTGAAATTTCACTTCCGTTTTAATATCCAAGTCATTTATGTATTATGAAAAAGCAATAGTTCTACCACTGACCCCTGGGGAATACCATTGTTGAAGGTTAATTCATTTATTAGTGTCTCGAGTAGGTTTACATTAACACTGCAATGAAGTTACAGTGAAAACCCTCAATCACTGAAGCAAATTACTCCTGGAATGCTGGAATCTGAAGCAAAAATAGAAAATGCTGGAAAATCCCAGCGGCTCTGACAGCACCTGTGGAGGGAGAATGTTTCTTCATCAGAGTGCCATTTCTAATCATCCTTCAAATGATTTGGTCCACACCACCTCGGCCCCCTTTGTTTTAATTTAATTCTTTTATTGTTCTATACCGTTTTTTATTGTCTGTCTACATTTTTCTTCCTCCCCCACTCTTTCCCCCTCCTTCATCCCCCGTCCCTCACCTTTTCACCCCCGCTTCCCCTTTTCTACATTCTACTTCCGTCCCATTTCCACCCACCCCCTCCCCCAACATCTCCATCTGTCACAGCTTATGGCTCATCTGCCGTTTGGCCCTTTATTCCCTCTGTGGACAGATGTTAGCAGTCTTTTCCCCTGGTTTCTATGACTCACCTTTCATTCCCTCACCCTGCAGTATTAATATCTCCCTCTTTCTGTGCTTTTTAGCTTTGACAAAAGGTCATCTAGACTTGAAACATCAGCTCTTTTCTCTCCTTACAAATGCCGCCAGACCTGCTGAAATTTTCCAGTGTTTTCTCTTCTGGTTTCAGATTCCAGCATCCGTAATAATTTGCTTATTTCCTATCATCCACCTCTGTGAAAAATAACCATTTGCCACAGCTGGTGTGCGCTGTCCTGAAGCAAATCTTCTAATCCAATTTGTTATGACCACAACAGATATTGATGGATCAGCAAGCAAAGTCCCAGAGGGAAGCTTGACTTATGGACTATGGGCTGATGTTACGGCCTCCCTCGGTCAAGATCAGAAATTCCTGTCCAAGTTCAATGGACATTTCCGTTGTCCGCCTCTTGCCCGCTCGGGCGAACTGGTAGAATTCCAACGCATAACCTCTTTTCTGTTCTGTAAAGGAGAAGTGTGATCTCAGTGACATAGAATTACAATAACACTTCTGGGCTTTTAAACAAATACAAGGTATATTAACAAAAAGAAAAGAAAACATTAGCACGCAAGATTACAGTTGCACAGTTAATATACTCTTACAAAACATTCCCAGTAAACCTATCTTGGTCAGACCCTCAATTAAACACCTTTTAGGCAACATTTCAATGCACATGGTTAACTATGAAAATCCTATAATATTAACATAAGAACGTAAGAAATAGGAGCAGGAGTAGGCCATCTGGCCCTTCAAGCCTGCCCCGCCATTCAATAAGATCATGGCTGATCTGAAGTGGATCAGTTCCACTTTCCCGCTTTCTCCCCGTAACCCTTAATTCCCTTGTCTGTCAAAAACCTATCTACCTGCGTCTTAAATATATTTAGCGGGGTAGCCTCCACCACTTCAATGGGCAGAGAATTCCAGAGATTCACCACCCTTTGAGTGAAGAAGTTCCTCCTCAACTCCATTCTAAACTGCACCCCCCCTTATCTTGAGGCTGTGCCCTCTAGTCCTGCTGTCCTTTCTAAGCAGGAAGAATCTCTCTACCTCTACCCTATCCATCCCTTTCATTATCCTATACATCTCTATAAGACCCCCCCCCATCCTTCTAAACTCCAACGAGTACAGACCCAGTCTATTTAGTCTCTCTTCGTAGTCCAACCCACTCATCTCCAGTATCAGCCTAGTGAACCTCCTCTGCACTCCCTCCAAGGCCAAAATATCCTTGCGCAAATATGGCGACCAAAACTGCACACAGTACTCCAGCTGCAGCCTCACCAGTGCCCTGTACAGTTGCAGCAAGACCTCCCTGCTTTTATATTCTACCCCCCTCGCTATAAAGGCCAACATCCCATTCGCCTTCTTGATCACCTGCTGCACCTGCAGACTGGGTTTTTGCGGATCATGCACAAGGACCCCCAGGTCCCTCTGCACCGTAGCATGCTGCAGCTTTTCGCCCTTTAAATAGGTAAATTTACCCTGGGCAATATTGCTGCCTCTGTAGTAACAGTATACCATGTGCCCTTTCAACTTTGCTTCCACTCTGCTGTAGAAATTATGGCAGCACGGTGGCACAATAGTTAGGTTTGATTCCCAGCTTAGGTCAATGTCTGTGCAGAGTTTACACATTTTCCTCGTGTCTGTGTAGGTTTCCTCTGAGTGCTCTGGTTTCCTCCCACAGCCCAAAGCATGTGCTAGTTAAGTAGATTAGCCATGCTAAATTCAATGTACCCCAACAGTCGCTTCCACAGTGTCGCAACTAGGAGATTTTCACAGTCACTTCACTGCGATGCTAATGTAAGCCTACTTGTGACACTAATAAATAAACCTTTAAATCGAAGGAACTTCAAAAATAAGGCTGCTCTCTGCAACCCCAATTTTTTTTATTAGTTTCCTGGACGACTACTTCAGACTTTGCACTGCTTTTCAGTGCTAAAACTGTTTCCAGAATGTGTTCCCCATACACAGCCAATCCCAATTAAATTCAAAATCTTCCATCAAACATGCTTCTCTGATTCCATTGCTCTCAGCATCTCATTGAACTCAGCTTTTCCAGAATATAAATGTCTATCATATTTTCCTATGGCCCCACTTTTGGGTCAATAAATAACAAACTTCCCTTGTTTATTTATAAATCATTTGCAAGTCATAAAATTCCTCTCCCCATTGAAATTTAAAAGCTGAAAACCTAATTCCCTATTTATCTCTTAATGCAAATTTCTAAACTTTGCCTATTTGCTTCTCAGTCCACTTTATATAGCTTCATTACAAACATATACATTTAGCCATTCTCCTTTTTATCTTTCAAGTTTCCAGAAAAGTTGTCTTTATTAACCTTTCCCCAGCTTACTTAAAGTACTTATACACACAAACATCTCAACAGAATAACACAACCTTCCTCAAAAATAATATTAAAAGTAACACTCACAAATTGGACACCAACTTCTCGAAGCTATGTACCGCACTCAACCTTTTATTTGTACTTGATAGAACCACAGAAGAATCATATAATCCCTACAGACAGAAGGAGGCCATTCAGCCCACCAAGTCTTTACTGATCACATCCCAGCCAAGTCCTATTCCCGTAACTCCGCACATTTACCCAGCTAATCCCCCTGATTTTAGGGTCAACTTAGCATGGCCAACCCATCTAACCCACACATCTTTGGACTTTCTTGTGCACTTTCTTAAAATCCATGTTGATAATATAGTTGCGTTCCCTCCATTGAAACACTGTCACTTGTCAAAACTTTAATTAGATTGATGAAGAATAATTACAAATCTATGCTGGATATTCTTAATGAACTAAAAGCTCTCCAAATACATGTTGATTTTTTTTGCCTGATTATTTTTGACTAAAGCCCCACATAGTAGTAATCCTAAAATGACCAGTCTATTGACCCAAGCTGGGAATCGTACCGGGGTCTCTGGCGCTGTGAGGCAGCAGTGCTAACCATTGTGCCACCTGTATGCCACTCATTGAAGGTGATGGGTAGGATGCCAATCAAGCGGGCTGCTATGTCTTGAATAATGCCAAGCTTGAGTGTTGTTGGAGCTGCACCCTACCAGGCAGGTGGGGAATATTCCATCACACTCCCGACTTATACCTTGTCAATGGTCAGACTCTCGGGAGTCATAAGAACATAAGAACATAAGAAATAGGAGCAGGAGTAGGCCAACTAGCCCTTCGAGTCTGCCCCGCCATTCAATAAGATCATGGCTGATATGTCGTGGCTCAGTTCCACATTCCCGCCCTCTCCCCATAACCCTTAATCCCCTCTCTCATCAAAAACCCATCAACCCGCGTCTTAAAAATATTTAGCGAGGCAGCCTCCACCACTTCAACGGGTAGAGAGTTCCAGAGATTCACCACCTTTTGAGTGAAGAAGTTCCTCCTCAACTCAAGTTCCTCCTCAAGGACGGGTGGCACTTAAATACCAGGGGGACTAATATCTTGGCGGGAAGACTGGCTAAGGCTACCGGGGGGACTTTAAACTAGAAAGGATGGGGGGAGGGAACTGTGATGGGGAAACTGGGACGGAGGAGGTTCGCTCCCAGGTAGGGGAGGACTGCAGGCAGTATGGGAGGGAGGTTAGACAGGCGGTGGAGATGGAATATGCCCAGACTGAGGGGCTGAAGTGTATATATTTTAATGCAAGGAGTGTAGTGAATAAGGTAGATGAGCTTAGGGCGTGGATTACTGTTTGGGATTGTGATGTGGTGACCATTACGGAGACTTGGATGTCTCAGGGACAGGACTGGGTACTTCAGGTGCCAGGCTTCAGGTGCTTCAGGAAGGACAGGGAGGGTGGCAGAAGGGGTGGTGGAGTGGCACTGTTGATCAGGGACAGTGTCATGGCTGCAGAGAAAGAGGATGTCGTGGAGGGACTGTCTACAGAATCTCTGTGGGTGGAAGTTACAAACAGCAAAGGGTCGAAAACTTTGCTGGGTGTATTCTATAGGCCGCCCAATAGTGACAGGGAAGTTGAAGTGCAAATAGGAAAACAGATTCTGGAGAGACGTTTTAACAACAGAGTTGTCGTGATGGGAGACTTCAATTTCCCAAACATCGACTGGAATATCCCAAGGGTAAGGGGTTTGGATGGGGAGGAGTTTGTTAGGTGTGTTCAGGAAGGTTTCCTGACACAGTACGTGGATAAGCCTACGAGGGGAGAGGCTGTACTTGACCTGGTACTGGCGAATGAACCAGGGCAGGTGATGGATCTCTCGGTAGGAGAGCATCTTGGGAATGGTGACAATAATTCTATCTCCTTCACAATTGCGTTGGAACGAGATAGGATCAGGCAGGCTAGGAAGGTGTTTGTCTGGGGTAAGGGGAGATACGAAGAAGTCAGGAAGTTACTTGGACAAATAAACTGGAAGGAGGCGTTCTTAGGGAAAAGTACTGAAGGAAGGTGGCAGATATTCAAGGAATGTGTGTCTGGAGCTCTGAATGACAACGTTCCGATGAGACAAGGGGGTTTTGGTAGGTCGTGGGAACCGTGGTGCACAAAGGCTGTGTTGAACCTAGTCAGGAGGAAAAGGAAGGTGTACAAGAGGTTCAGGGAATTAGGAGAGGTTAAAGATCTTGAGGAGTATAAGGGCTGTAGGAAGGAACTTAAAAGGGAAATTGGGAGAGCCAGAAGGGGTCATGAGAAGACCTTGGCGGGTAAGATTAAGGAGAATCCCAAGGCCTTCTATAAATATGTGAAAGGTAAAAGGATAAGAAGAGAAGGGATAGGACCTATAAAAGGTGAGGGGGGAAAGGTTTGTGTGGAACCAGAAGAAATGGCAGAGGTGCTTAACGAGTACTTTGCCTCAGTATTCACAGTGGAAGCCGATCTGGGAGATTTTGTTATGGATTTCCAGCAGATGGAAAGGATTGAGTACGTGAATATTAAGGAGGAGGATGTGTTGGAACTTTTGAATTCCATCAAGGTAGATAAGTCGCCGGGACCAGATGGGATGTACCCCAGGATACTGTGGGAGGCGAGGGAAGAGATTGCAGAGCCCCTGGCGATGATCTTTGCGTCGTCAATGGAGACAGGAGAGGTTCCGGAGGATTGGAGGATTGCGGATGTAGTTCCTATTTTCAAGAAAGGGAACAGAGATAGCCCGGGAAATTACCGACCGGTGAGTCTAACCTCAGTGGTTGGTAAGCTGATGGAGAGGCTTCTGAGGGACAAGATTTACGAACACTTGGAGAGGTTTGACATGATCAGGAATAGTCAGCATGGATTTGTCAAGGGCAGGTCGTGCCTTACAAGCCTAGTTGAGTTCTTCGATAATGTGACTGAACACATTGACGAAGGAAGTGCCGTGGACGTAGTGTACATGGACTTCAGCAAGGCGTTTGATAAGGTCCCCCATGCAAGACTTCTTGAGAAGGTGAGAGGCCATGGGATCCAAGGGCCTTTGGCCTTGTGGATCCAGAACTGGCTTGCCTGCAGAAGGCAGAGAGTGGTTGTGGATGGGGCTTTTTCTGAATGGAGGTCAGTCACCAGCGGAGTGCCTCAAGGATCTGTTCTGGGACCCTTGTTGTTTGTCATTTTCATAAATGACCTGGATGAGGAAGTGGAGGGATGGGTGAGTAAGTTCGCTGATGACACGAAGGTTGGTCGTGTTGTGGATGGTCTGGAAGGATGGCAAAAGTTGCAGCAGGACATAGATAGGATGCAGGACTGGGCGGCGAAGTGGCAGATGGACTTCAACGCAGATAAATGTGTAGTCGTCCATTTTGGCAGAACCAACGGGATGAACGAGTACACTATCAAGGGCAGAAGTCTGAGTAGTGTTGAAGAGCAGAAGGATCTTGGGGTCCGGGTCCACAGGACTCTTAAATCGGCCTCGCAGGTGGAGGAGGTGGTCAAGAAGGCGTATGGTGTACTGGCCTTCATTAATCGAGAGATTGAGTTTAGGAGTCGGGAGGTAATGCTGCAACTTTATAAGACCCTTGTCAGGCCTCATTTAGAGTATTGTGCGCAGTTCTGGTCGCCTCACTATAGGAAAGATGTAGAAGCTATTGAGAGGGTACAGAGGAGATTTACAAGGATGTTGCCTGGACTGGGAGGCATGCCTTATGAAGTTAGGTTGAGGGAGCTGGGACTCTTTTCCCTGGAGAGACGAGGGTTGAGAGGCGACCTGATAGAAGTTTACAAAATGTTGAGAGGAATAGATAGGGTGGACTCTCAGAGGCTATTTCCCCAGGTTGAAATGGTTGCTACGAGAGGACACAGATTTAAGGTGCGGGGAGGGAGGTTCAGAAGTGATGTTAGGGGTAAGTTTTTCACTCAGAGGGTGGTGAGTGAATGGAATCGGCTGCCGCCAGTGGTGGTGGAGGCGAACTCGCTGGGGTCTTTTAAAAGACTTCTGGATGAGTATATGGGGTTTAATGAGATTGAGGGTTATAGATAGGTCTGTAGGTTGGTAGGTGTTGATGTGATCGGCACAACTCGTGGGCCGAAGGGCCTGTTTGTGCTGTAGTGTTCTATGTTCTATGTTTAACTCCGTTCTAAACCACCCCCCCCCCCCCCCTTTATCTTGAGGCTGTGCCCTCTAGTCCTGCTGTCCTTTCTGAGCGGTAAGAGCCTCTCCACCTCTATCCTATCCATCCCATTCATCATCTTGTACGTCTCAATGAAATCTCCTCCATCCACCTCACCCCACAATACATTGTCAAAAGCTGTCCAACACTGGATGAGCTGAAATTTCTTCCAATTACAAATGAGGCCTTGGTGGGAATGTAGTTGATGCAGACTTGATGGGCTGAATGGCCTTCTTCTGCACTGTAGGATTCTAGATAATTTAATTGGTTTACTAAAGCCATTGTCTTCAGATCCCATCACAAACTCCTTTCACCAGCCACCAACTCTATCCATCTTCCTGCCAATTGTCAGCATATTCAGTTCAGGCCTAGAGGGCCGAAGGGCCTTTGCTGTACTGTAATTTTCTTTGTTCTTTGTTCTTTATTCTTTGCCTGAGGAGGAGTCAGGATCTTCACAAGCTTAGTGTTATGTTTGAATCCAAAATGTAGATTCAACCTTCTAAACTATCCATGCTATTCCTCATACCGCTTACTTTCATCCCCTTAATGTCACCCAATAACTTCCGCATCTTCTCTGCTGCTGAAATTCTTTTCCATGTCTTTGTCCACCCAGCACGCTGCGAAAAGTGATGAGAATGTGGAACGCACTACGATGGCAAGCAGTTGAGGCAAACAGTACCTGTAATGATTCTGGTTCACCTATGAGAGATATATAACAAGCATTCACAATCTTCTTACAGCGAATTTCAGATCATCCCAAACTCTGATACTCAATTTCTAACTCACATCATGTCCTGTTCCGTATTCACTGACTAACACTGGATCCTGGTTAAGTAACACTTCAAAACGAAAATTTAATTCCTGTTTGAAAATCATTCAATGGCCTCACCCTCCCCTATCCCTGTAACTTCTGTTAGCTCAATAACCCTCAAGATATCTGCGCTCCTCCAGTTCTGTCCCTGTGAGTGATGCGCGCAATGGTTAGCACTACTACCTCATAGCCTCAGCGACTCAGGTTCAATTCCAGCCTCAGCTGACTACCTGGGTGCAGACTGCACGTTCTCCCCATATCTGTATGGGTTTCCTCTGGATACTTTGGTTTCCTCCCACAGTCTAAAGATGTGCAAGTTAGGGGGTTAGGCCATGCTACATTGTCCCTGAATATCTCAAGATGTGTAGGATAGGGGGAGAAGAGGGATAACATGGGGTTATGGGGATTGGGCCTGGGTAAGATGCTGCTTCAGAGGGTTGACGCAGACTCAATGGGCCGAATGGCCTCCTTCTGCACAGTCGGGATTTTATGATTCCATGACCCTTATTTGTAACTGCTCTATTATTGATGATTGTACTTCACTACGTTGACCCCAAGCTCTGGAATACCTTCCCTAATCCTCTCTTCCCCCTTTCCTAATGGCCTTTAACACTTAATTTTTACAAGCGATTTTGGTCATCTGCATGAATATGACACATCTCACATGTAGCTTTGTGTCAACTTTTAGAACACCTTGTTCTGTTAAAGCTGCTGTTTAAGGACAAGTTGTTGCATTGAGTTAAGATTCCAATCTCTTCTACCTTTGTTCTTTTCTCCTCAGCCCCTTACTATACTCCTTGTACATTTCCGACTGTGTGGGCAAATTCCCCGCCAACTCGATTTTCAAGTTTGCCAGTGACACCAAAGGGGGTCGGATCTCAAACAGTGATGAGACAGGAATGAGATGGAGAATCTGGTGAACTGGTCTGATGATAATAACGTCTCCCTCAATGTCAACAAATTGAAGGAGATAGTTATTGATTTCAGGAAGCATAAAGGAGGACATGCCATTGCCTACATCAATGGGGAAAAAGTGTAAATGGTCGAGACCTTCAAGTTTTTAGGTGTCCAGATCTCCAACAACTTGCCCTGGTCCCAGCATGCACTCACTGTAGTTAAGAAAACCCACCAATGCCTCTACTTTCTCAGAAGACTAAGGAAATCTGGTGTGTCCACTATGACTCTCACCAACTTTTACAGATGCACCATAGAAAGCATCCTTTCTGGTTGTATCACAGCTTGGTATGGGCTCCTGCTCTGCCCAAGACCACAAGAAACTACAAAGGGTTGTGAATGAAGTCCAGTCCGTCACGCAAACCAGCCTCCCACCCGTTGAATCTGTCTACACTTTCCACTGCTCAGAAAATCAGCCAGCATAATTAAGGGCCCCATGCACCTCGGACACCACTTCCATCTTCTTCCTTTGGGAAAAGATACAAAAATCTGAAGGCATGTACCAACAGGCTCAAGAACAGCATCTTTCCTGCTGCCATCAGAAGTTTGAATGGACCTATCTCGCATTAAGTTGATCTTTCTCTCCCTAGTTATGACTGTAACACTACATTCTGCACTGTCTCCTTTCTTTCTCTAAGAACGGTATGCTTTATCTGTATAGCACACTAGGAACAATACTTTTCACTGTACACTAATACATGTGACAATAATACATCAAATCAAATCAAATTTTAGTCACACCATAAATACACGATTTTGTACGATGAGTAGACTTTGTCACAACCGGCAAACAGCAAAACTACGACCCAGCGGCACGGTAGCACAGTGCTTAGCACTGCTGCTTCACAGCTCCAGGGACCTGGGTTCGATTCCTGGCTTGAGTCATTGTGTGTGGAGTTTGCATGTTCTCCCTGTGTCTGTGTGGGTTTCCTCCGGGTGCTCCGGTTCCCTCTCACAGTCCAAAGATGTGCGGGTTAGTTGATTGGCCATGCTAAAAATTGCCCTTAGTGTCCTGAGATGCAAAGCTTAGAGGGATTAGTGGGTAAATATATAGGGGTAGGGCCTGGGTGGGATTGTGGTTGGTACAAACTTGATGGGCCGAGCGGCCTCTTTCTGTACTGTGGGGTTACTATGACTGTATGACCTCACTGAGTGAAGTAGTGACTGTGGAGGGCATAGCAGTACTCAGTGTTTATACATGGAGTTACGTATCACAGAGGGTGACTAGTTACATACCTTGTGCATCGTAAGGTTTCAGCTATTGCAAATGTTTCTAAGACAGATACGTCTTGACATCTGTATTTGCACACATATTTACAAATATGTATGGATTATGCACATCATGTTTATTTTTATGTAAAAACAGTAATTACCCTGATTACATCCAACAACTGGCAACAGATGAAAATTATTGTTAAACAATCACAATGAAAGAAGATTGCAACATTTTATTGGCAATTAAGAAATCCACCAGCATTTTGAATGTAGCTTAGTTTTTGTGACGCAGGTCCAGAACAATAAACAGTGTAAACACAGACACTGCCTCATACATCTTCCAACTCATCTTGCTTCTGCTCCTGGGCAAAAAAACAATAGTTTGTCAAAGCGTTATTTTGAAGTAAATTCAGCTGCAAATCAATACTGGGAGGAGGATAAAGATTGGTAACTGGTAGACCGCAGTGTTGTTTTTCTCTCCCCTGTTATTTGCCACGTATATTTCCATCATGTTTTGCCCCTGTGAAGTACAATGTGATGTTGGTATTAGTTTTCGTCTCACCGTGACTGCTGTTGCATTTCTGACGCAAAATGGAAACAATTAAAATCCTGAGTCTCGATCCGGAAGGTAAATATCCCAATGATTTTAAAAGCATCTTCAAGCCTCCTTGATAACATTCAGTTTTGGCAGCTTTTCTGCAAGTGCCTTATTGTAGAAAACAAACATGTTTTGAACGCCGCAGATGAAAATTAGCAGTCAAATTGATTTTTCAAAGTGTTCCCTTTCCATTGTTTAGTTTAAGTATGTGTGAATGCTGGTAAAGTCAGAGTGCGCAGTGCTTGAAAAGCAAAGGTAGACTGTAAATTATACCAACTTGTTGAGAAGTAAAAATGTCAAACTTCTACATTTTAAGGACTGTGTATTTTTTATATCTGTTCCGAGGCTGTGAGGATTGCTGGTAAGGCCAGCATTAGTTGCCCGCCCTTCATTGCCCTTGTGAAAGTGAAGTATCTTCTGGTAAACATCCTTAGAATCCGTAAAATCCCTACAATGCAGGAGGAGGCCACTCAGCCCATCGAGTCTGCACCCAATCCCACCCAGGCCTTATTCCCATACATGTACCCGACCAACCCCCCTGACATCAGGGTCAAATTAGCATGGTCAATCAATCTAACCCACTCATCTTTAGACTGTGGGAGGATACCTGAGCGTCCGGAGGAAACCCACGCAGAACATGGGTCATCTTGGCTCTATTCTCTCTCCACAGATGTTGTCGGACCTGCTGCGATTTTCCAGCATTTTTCTGTTTTTGTTTCAGATTCCAACATCCGCAGTGTTTTGCATTTATTGTGTTTACGATGATCAATACAAAATTACTGAGGAATCCGCACGGCCAGAGATTAAGTGTGAACTTGGTTATGAGTTTCTTAAAGTTTAAAATTGATTTTTGCAAGGTTATCCCTCAGACATTAAAGTTTTAAGACTTCAGATGCTGGTTAGCAGAGCTCAAAACAGGTGCTTAATGATCCGTGTGTAGGATCTGTCTAACGATCGGAATATAACCCAACACTCTCAGTTCACATCACAATCAGAGTCAGTACAGCTTTAATGATCAACATGTATGTTGTGGGGTAATTTGAGATGGACAGTTGTGTTTTAACTCAAATAATGCAAAACTCACAAGGCAAGTATCTCTGTATAAAGACATAACATTTAGTTTAAATACCAAAAACACAACAAACCATTGTTCGGAGAGCACAAAAGGGATTAGGAAACTCTGGAATAGATCGATACATACTCTCCGATTAATCTAACGCATACAATCAAAAACAGATCAATGATAGGTTCTCTTATTGATTATTTTCACTTCATATTAGTTTAAAATCAATTACATTCAGTGTTCATACATCAATAATAATCCCTCACATATCCCTCAGCCAATTGCATTTTACCATTTAGCATAATGATGTTTCATTTGCCCATCCAATCCAGACACGAACTCCCATCTTGGCTGAACTCACTTCATTGTTGCTAAGTAACTATAGAGACTCATCATAAAGGTCAAAGTGAACATTCTCACCAGCTCACTACCAAGTTGAATAGACATGTTAGCCTGCATCCAGGTCAGTAGTTTTAGCTGGGGGAAGGGTAATTATGAGGCCATTAGGAGAGAATTAGGAAGCATTGGTTGGACTAGGAGATTACAGGGACTAGGAACGTCTGAAATGTGGAGTTTTTTCAAGGAGCAGCTACTGTGGGTCTGTGATAGGTATGTCCCTGTCAGGCAAGGAGGAATTGGTAGGGCTAGGGAACCGTGGTGCACAAAAAAAGTTGATTTGTTGGTTAGGAAGAAGAAGGAGGCTTATGTTCGGATGAGGCTTGAGGGCTTGGGTAGTGCAGTAGAAAGCTTTAGATTGGCTAGGAGGGAGTTGAAGAGGGAGTTAAGAAGGGCTAGAAGAGGGCATGAGATGACTTTGGCTGATAGGATTAAGGAGAATCCTAAGGCGTTCTATAGGTATGTCAAGAACAGAAGGTTGGTCAGGGCAAGATTAGGGCCAGTTACAGACAGTAGGGGGAAGTTGTGTGTGGAACCGGAAGAGATTGGAGAGGCATTGAACCATTATTTCTCTTCGGTGTTCACGCAGGACGATATGAATGTAGCTGAGGAGGTCACTGGGGTGAAGGGGTGTAAAATAGAAAGTATTGTAGTTGATACAGAGGATGTGTTGGATATTCTAGATGGGTTGAAAATAGATAAGTCCCCTGGTCCAGACGGGATTTACCCTAGGATTCTATGGGAGGCAAGAGAGGTGATTGCAGAGCCACTGGCTCTGATCTTCAGGTCGTCGTTGGTCTCTGGTATAGTACCGGAAGATTGGAGGACAGCGAATGTTGTCCCATTGTTTAAGAAGGGGAGCAGAGACTTCCCTGGGAATTATAGACCAGTGAGTCTTACTTCTGTAGTGGGCAAGGTTTTAGAAAGAATTATTAGGGATAGGATTTATAGTTATTTGGAGAGTAATGAATTGATTAGAGATAGTCAGCATGGTTTTGTAGCGGGAAGGTCGTGCCTTACTAACCTTATTGAGTTCTTTGAGAAGGTGACCAAAGAGGTGGATAGGGGTAAGGCAGTAGATGTGGTATATATGGATTTTAGTAAGGCGTTTGATAAGGTTCACCATGGTATGCTTCTGCAGAAAATGCAGATGTATGGGATTGGTGGTAATTTAGGTACTTGGATCAGGAATTGGTTAGCAGATAGGAGACAGAGGGTGGTGGTTGATGGTAATTATTCATCATGGAGTTCGGTTACGAGTGGTGTGCCTCAGGGATCTGTTTTGGGGCCACTGCTGTTTGTAATCTTTATTAATGATCTGGATGAGGGTATAGTTGGGTGGATTAGTAAGTTTGCTGATGACACCAAAGTCGGAGGTGTGGTAGATTGTGAGGAAGGGTGTCGAAGTTTGCAGGGTGACTTGGACAGGTTGCAGAGCTGGGCCGCGAGGTGGCGGATGGAGTTTAATGCGGAGAAGTGTGAGGTAATCCATTTCGGTAGGAATAACAGATGTGTTGAGTATAGGGCTAACGGGAGGACTTTGAATAGAGTGGAGGAGCAGAGGGATCTAGGTGTATGTGTACATAGATCCCTGAAAGTTGGGAATCAAGTAGATAAGGTTGTTAAGAAGGCGTACGGTGTCTTGGCGTTTATTGGTAGGGGGATTGAATTTAGGAGTCGCAGCGTCATGTTGCAACTGTACACAACTCTGGTGCGGCCGCACTTGGAGTACTGTATGCAGTTCTGGTCCCCACATTACAGGAAGGATGTGGAGGCTTTGGAGAGGGTGCAGAGGAGGTTTACCAGGATGTTGCCTGGTATGCAGGGGAGGTCCTATGAGGAGAGACTGAGGGATTTGGGGTTGTTTTCACTGGAAAGAAGGCGGCTAAGAGGGGATCTTATAGAAACATATAAGATGATTAGAGGTTTAGATAGGGTGGATGGTGATAGCCTGTTTCCTCGGATGGAGAAATCTAGCACGAGGGGGCATGGCTTTAAATTAAGGGGGGGTAGTTATAGGACGGATGTCAGGGGCAGGTTCTTTACCCAGAGGGTGGTGAGGGACTGGAATGCCCTGCCTGCTGCAGTTGTAAGTGCGCCTAGTTTGGGGGCGTTTAAGAGATTGGTGGATAGGTTTATGGACGAAAAGGGATTGGTTTAGATTAGTGGGTCAATGTTTTTTTTTTAAAAATAAGACTGGTCGGCGCAACATTGTGGGCCGAAGGGCCTGTTCCGCGCTGTAATGTTCTATGTTCTATGTTCTATGTTCTATATCTATTCTAGGTCTTGGCCATGAACGTCTCTATTCATAAAGTTGCAAAATATGTTCTTTCACCAGATGTATTCTGATATGAATTTGATTAACTGTTCGCATTCCCAGGCCTTTAGGTTCCGAATTCTTCACATTTACCATCTCCCTTACGGCAAGCTGCTTTTGGCTGAAGTGAACAATGATTCACACAATACTTAAAATACATTTTAAAATGCCAGTAATAGTTTAAAATCATAATTACTCGCTTGATTATTTTACTGCATTGATACATGTGAAAACCATTTGTCTCATTAAATTATGAACTTTGTTTCAAGAATCATTTAACTATTAAATTATCAGTAGTATAATCAGTGCCTTATTCTGTCTAAAACTTTAGTAGCTGATTAATAACTTCTCCCTTCAATGCATTAAAACAAATTATTGTTCATACTTGAAAACGTTATTTATGCACTGAATATTTCACGGGAAACTATTCCAGAGGCCATTCCATTTTTAGACTGAGTGACACTGGGTGAAGTTTGATATTTTGGGTGTACATTTTTCATGTGCACGGTTATTTCCATTACTGTCTCAGTTAACATGAACAACAACATTTCACCATGATTTTGATTGGGATCAATATTTTCATTAATTTACTGGCTTCTCAGACCATTCTGCTGCCAGTGGTGAGCGATGTACCTTCATTTCGAGGACTTTCTTCAGGATTAATTCTTCAGCTATGTTAATTTATTCAAAGCAGAACATACTTAGATTGTTTCTGAGAAAAGATTTCATTAAAGTCCTGCAATTCTGCTGTGGAATACCAAATTCATTAAGCTGCACTTCCTCCCGATACATGTTTAGGCATTGTTAAAAGCAATAAATATGTTAACGCTTCATACTTTGGCATTCCATGCCAGCATTAGCTAACAACTACTGTTATATTGTTATATTATACATAAAGAGCTAGGAACTAATTTTTATCTTAATATATACCTGGGGGTGCCACATTCACTGCTGCACAGCAGTCATGTGTCAAGTAGCAGGGTATCAATCTATCAGTCCTCCGGCCACATGGTGCACTAAAAGAAATTTGTTGGCTGTGATGCATTAACAAAGAACAAAGAGATCAAAGAAAATTACAGTTCAGGAACAGGCCCTTTGGCCCTCCAAAAAACGCCGACAAACATACCTGACTGAATTAAAAACCCCAAACCTTAGAGGGACCATCTCCCTCTATTCCTATCCTATTCATGAATTTGTCCAGCCGCTCCTTAAAACTCACTATCGTATCTGCTTCCACTATCTCCCTGGCAGCGAGTTCCAGGCACCCACCATCCTTTGTGTAAAAAATCTGCCCCTCGCACCTTCAACCTATGTCCCCTAGTAATTGACTCTTCAACCCTGGGAGAAACACTTCTGACTATCCACTCTGTCCATGCCTCTCGTAGACTTCCATCAGGTCACCCCTCAACCTCCATTGTTCCAGTGAGAAAAAACCAAGTTTCTCCAATCTCTCCTCATAGCTAATGCCCTCCCCACCAAGAAACATCCTGGTAAATCTTTTCTGTACACTCTCCAAAGACTCCACATATTTCTGGTAGTGTGGCGACCAGAATTAAACACCAAGCCAAAAATGTGATTATCTCTAACATATGGAAAAGAGAAGACATAACACTGGCATAGTGGCACAGTGATTGGCACTGCTGCCTCACACCGTCAGAGACTCGGGTTCGATTCCAGGCTTGGGTCACTCTCTGTACTAAATTTTCACTCAGTGCACCCGAACAGGCACTGGAGTGTGGCGACTCGGGTATTTTCACAGTAACTTCATTGCAGTACTAAAGCAAGCCTGCTTGTGACACTGAGAAATAAACTTTGATCATTTGAACCACACTGTTAGTTAGGGTCTGCCTCAGCTCAGCTGTTTAATAGATTGGGAGATATGTAGTTATACATCCTCTGATAAATTCCTGCATTGAATTTCTGTGTGACGAAGGGTTCCTCATGATCAATTTTCAATATGGTGACCTGCGAGAAATGTTTTTTTGGCAAAGCAGAATCCATGAATAACCACTAGAGGTCTTTAGCACCCTTTGAAATGATTGAACAATTCATTCGATCAAACGAGTAATATTCGGCAGCAGAAAGCCTCTGAATCTGTTGAAATGGTCACACCAATAAACTCTTCTCTGCTAAAGAATGCTTATTGTCTCAATATGAACTTTTAAGTTGGGCTGCTCCTAAACCAGCCTGTACCAAAATACCCTTACCAAATTTGCAATTTCTGTCAATACTGACTTTCATAGTGTAGGTGTTTTATTAAAAATAAAGTTAAAAATAATAGATGCCTTGATGCAAAATTGCCAATTTAAATTTGACGTCATCCATGATCACATTATAGTGCATTGAAATTTCTGGTGAAATTAGGCATTTTTGATCGAAAGGATGCTGATGGTCCACATTGCAGCTCCACTATTGGCCTTGTCTCAAGAGGAGGTTACCATTGATACTCAAGGAGCTCAGCACCATCCAAGACAAAATAGCCCGCTTGATAAACATGCACTCCCTCTACCACTGACACACAGTATCAGCAGTGAATACCATCTAAAATACGCACTGCAGGAGCCTATCATTGTTCCTTAAGCATCACCTCCAAAATCCATGACCATGACCAACTGGAAGGACAAGAGCAACAGATACCTGGGAACACCACCACCTGAAAGTCCTCATCCAAGTCACTCACCATCCTGACTTGGATGCTGGGTCGCTGGGTCAAAAACCTGAACAACATCCCTGACAGCACTGTGGATGTCCATGTAGACCACATAGACTGCAGTGGGTCAAGAAGATGACTCATCACTACCTTCTCAAGGGCAATTAAAGGATGGGCAATGAATGCTGGCCTCACCAAGTGAAGCCCAAGCACCTTGAATAAATAATAATAAAAACAGCTGTCATAACAGTTCATCGATTTCTACCAAGTTTGGTGGGAGCTTATTGAGCTTTATTAACCAGGCTGGAGAACCTTTGGAATTCTGTGATTTTTTAGGCTTTGGCAACTCTCCAATAACTTTTCTTTTGTGATTTGCAGTAAGTTCCACAGCTTGAAAAATGCGCCTGAAGAACTTGTGTCTGAAAACAATAACGAAATGCTCGTCAGCAAATCTTGTTAACAACCTTAGCCATGAGCATGGTTTTCCGATGACTTCTGGTTCTGTATAACGTACAGGGTTCATTAATTTATTTATCCTTAATCTTGCCAAGTGTTGGCCTGTTTCTTTCCGTTTAGTCCCACCTGGACCTTGCAACTGGACACAGGGTGGCTGCAAACACAATATTTTTGAACCACTTTTCCTCACCAGATAATACTGCAACACCCACACCAGCATCTAGCTTGAATTCCATGGGGTGAACATAAACTTTTGATTTATCTGCTCCAGCAATTATTTTCTGTTTTGTTAATTTCTCTGAGGAAAGTTATTTGTTTTAATAGAATCCTACAGTCCAAAAGGAGGCCATTCAGCCCATTGGGTCCGCAGGGAATACAATCCCACTAGGCTCTCACCCCTTAATTCCACATATTTATCCTAGGCTAGTCCCCCTGTCACTAGGGTCAATTAAGCATGGCCAATCTACCTAACCCACACAACTTTTTTGACTGTGGGAGGAAACTGGAGCACCTGAAGGAAACCCACACAGACACAGGAAATTGTGCAAACTCCACACAGACAGCGACCCAAGCCGTGAATCAAACTCTGGCCCCTGGCACCCTGAAGAAGCAGTGATAACCACTGTGCCATCATGTCACCCTCAAGCCTTTTCTCTGTGCCTGTTTCTCTTCTTTCTCTGAGTTCTCTTTCTAACTCATAACTGTATAAATTAGCCTTGATATTCCCTCTTCCTTCCTCTGAGGTCCTTGTATCTTAGATTGGCAGACAATTTAAAAATGTCTTGACATAATTTCCCCATGAACAATTGCTCTGTTTTCCTTCCCAAGCTCAGTTTGTTGCATTATTTGTATTTCCTTTGTGAGGATTAAATCTTCCCTCATTTTCAAGAGATCAGACAGAGTTGGATCTAATGTCCCAACATTCTAGTGCAATTCTAATGTTGGATCTAATGCAATTCCTTATTAGTTCATCTCTGAGGATCCTGTTGTTGCAATTCTCTATGAATCTGTGCAGGTAATTTGTAAATGGATGCATGCATTCACTCAATTTTTGTTTCCTCTCATTAAATTTTTCTCACTCAACTCTTTTGATCACGGAAGTGCACATCAAATGCTATGAGGACTCCATCATATGAGATCAAAGCCTTGTTGATCCCCGTCGCATTATTACATTATCTGCAATGGACCCTACTGCATAGAGTGAAGTACTGACCCAATCGTTTTGTTCCTTTTTGTGCAAATCAGAGGCTGTTCTATATCTGGAGAATAGCTTTCTCAAATTCTCTCAGTTGCAAGCCCTAATTACTTTAAAAAAGGCTTTGGTGATGGCAAATCCCATGCTTGTTCTAAGCCCTGGATCTTTATCTACTTTGTAGGTTGTGGCCTGTAATCACTGTTCTCTGGGCCTTTGTGTCTGTTTCCATTTGCAGGACCCAAAATAATGAGAGGCATAAATCAGTTAGATAGTCAATATCTTTTTCCAAAGGTAAGGGAGTCTAAAACTAGAGGGCATAGGTTTAAGGTGAGAGGGGAGAGATACACAAGAGTGTCCAGAGGAGCAATTTTTTCACTAAGGGAGTGGTGAGTGTCTGGAACAAACTGCCAGAGGCAGTAACAGAGGCAGATACAATGTTGTCTTTTGAAAAGCATTTAGATAGTTACATGGGTAAGATGGCTATAGATGGATATGGGTCAAAAGTAGGTAACTGGGTCTGGCTTAGGGGTTTAGATAAGAGGGTGACATGGACAAGTTGGGCAGAGGGGTCCATTTCCATGCTGTAAACCTCAATGGCTCTATAATACTCCAGACTCAGATGGATCTTCAATCTTTTTACGTTTCGTCCTTACTCCAAGGATTTGCAGATCTTCCAGATTTTTTGGAGTTTTTCTGGGTCTTTGCATTTTATCCGCTGCTGCCATATGTTATTTAAACATAGAACATAGAACAGTACAACACAGTACAAACCCTTCGGCCCTCGATGTTGTGCCAAGCTATCTCCAAACCCAAGATCAAGCTATCCCACTCCCTATCATTCTGGTGTGCTCCATGTGCCTATCCAATAACCGCTTGAAAGTTCCTAAAGTGTCCGGCTCCACTATCACAGCACAGTATATTCCACACCCCAACCATTCTCTGAGTAAAGAATCTACCTCGGACATCCCTCCTATATCTCTCACAATGAACCTTAAAGTTATGCCCCCTAGTAACAGCTACATCCACCCGAGGAAATAGTCTCTGTACGTCCACTCTATCTATCCCCCTCATCATCTTATAATCCTCTATTAAGTCGCCTCTCATCCTCCTCCACTCTAAAGAGAAAAGCCCCAGCTCCCTCAACCTTTCCTCATAAGACCTTCTGTCCAAACCAGGCAGCATCCTGGTAAATCTCCTCTGCACTCTCTCCAATGCTTCCACATCCTTCTTATAGTGAGGTGACCAGAACTGCACACAATATTCCAAATGTGGTCTCACCAAGGTCCTGTAACGTTGCAGCATAACCCCACGGCTCTTAAACTCAAACCCCCTGTTAATAAATGTTAAAGCTCTATAAGCCTTCTTCACGGCTCTATCCACTTGAGTGGCAACCTTCAAAGATCTGTGGATATGAACCCCAAGATCTCGCTGTTCCTCCACATTCTTTAGAAACCCTGCAGTTGACCTTGTAATCCACATTCAAGTTTGTCCTACCAAAATGGATCACCTCACACTTGTCAGGGTTAAACTCCATCTGCCACTTTTCGGCCCAGCTCTGCATCCTATCAATGTCTTCCTGCAGCCTACATGAGCCCCCCACCTCATCCACATTTAGAGTTTAGGATTTCAGTGGGGATTCTTTAGGTTTTGCCTGTTACTCAGAGAATGTTACCATAGATTGCAATTCATTAAAAAAAATTCTTCTTTATTACAGATCTCTGAAAATCTCAGTTTAGCAGTACAGAAACTAGAACTAGGGTGCATGGTCTCAAAATAAGGGGGAGCAGATTTAGGATTGAGTTGAGGAGGAACTTCTTCACCCAAATGGTTGTGAATCTGTGGAATTCCCTGTCCAGTGAAGCAGTTGAGGCTACCTCATCGAATGTTTTTAAGGCAAGGATAGATACATTTTTGAACAGGAAAAGAATTAAGGGTTATAAAGTAAAATTTATTTAGTAGTCACAAGTAAGGCTTACATTAACACTGCAGTGAAGTTACTGTGAAGACCCCCTAGCTGCTTACATTATGATGCCTGTTCGGGTCAATGCACCTAACCAGCACGTCTTTCAGACTGTGGGGGGGCGAATTTGAGCACCTGGAGGAAACTCATGCAGACACAGGGAGAATGTGCATGATTTCCCCGTCAGTTTACTTTGGGTGCTCTGGTTTCCTCCAAAGTTTATTTATTTATTGGTCGCAAATCAGCTTACATTAACACGGCAATGAAGTTACTGTGAAAACCCCCTGGTCACCACACTCCAACGCCTGTTCGGGTACACTGAGGGAGATGTGTGGGTTAGGTTGACTGGCCATGCTACATGGTCCTGAGTGTCAAGGAAATTTGCAGTGTAGCTGTGTGAGGATAAGTGGATAGGGCTTGGGTGGGATTGATGTCAGTGCACACTTGATGGGCCAATTCTCTTTCTGCACTGTAGGGATTCTTTGATGCAGCCTCCCATCAATGACAGGCATGTGGAGTATTAAACTGTGTGTACAAAGCATTTTCTACTAAAGTTAGAGCATGCCATTCAAAAGAGCGTACTATTGCAACAACAATGGCTGGTCAATGACTCAGGGAGAATTTAAAGCTCATTTATTAGTGTCACAAGTAGCTTACATTAACACTGCAATGAAGCTACTGTGAAAATCCCCAAATTCCCGGGCTCGATTCCCAGCTTGGGTCACTGTCTGTGTGGAGTTTGCACATTCTCCTCGTGTCTGCTTGGGTTTCCTCCGGGTGCTCCGGTTTCCTCCCACAATCCAAAGATGCGCGGGTTGGGTTGATTGACCATGTTAAATTACCCCTTTGTGTCAGAGGGACTTGCCGGGTAAATATGTGGGGTTACGGGAATGAGTGGGATCATTGTCAGTGCAGGCATGATGGGCCAACTGGCCTCCTTCTGCACTCTATGATTCTATGATTACACTGCTGAGGAGGAACTTCTTCACTCAAAGGGTGGTGAATCTCTGGAATTCTCTGCCCGTTGAAGTGGTGGAGGCTACCTCGCTAAATATATTTAAGTCACGGGTAGATAGGTTTCTGGTAGACAAGGGGATTAAGGGTTATGGGGAGAAAGCGGGAAAGTGGAACTGATCCACTTCAGATCAGCCATGATCTTATTGAATGGCGGAGCAGGCTCGAAGGGCTAGATGGTCTACTCCTGCTCCTATTTCTTACGTTCTTATGTTTGGACTTTCATTTGGCACCAGTATAACATGTCTAAATTAATCAGATTGGGGTTCAAGTGATTGTAAAATTGTTAAAGAAAAAGAATATTAATTTTGTCTCTCTTGCCAAAGACTTCAGCACTCTACATTAACTATTGTGTCCAACGTACTCCTTCCCTTCATCTGGAAGAAACATGGCTAATGAACACATTGGAAGAATAATAGCTGCAGTATTTGTCTTAGTCCCCAAGGGTGCAATATTGCTCTAAGCCAATGTTCCTCTCTCAACTTTTTCACACATAGAACATAGAACATAGAACATAGAACATAGAACACTACAGCACAAACAGGCCCTTCGGCCCACAAGTTGCGCCGATCACATCATCACCTACCAACCTACAGACCTATCTATAACCCTCAATCTCATTAAACCCCATATACTCATCCAGAAGTCTTTTAAAAGACCCCAGCGAGTTCGCCTCCACCACCACTGACGGCAGCCGATTCCATTCACTCACCACCCTCTGAGTGAAAAACTTACCCCTAACATCACTTCTGAACCTCCCTCCCCGCACCTTAAATCTGTGTCCTCTCGTAGCGACCATTTCAAACCGGGGAAATAGCCTCTGAGAGTCCACCCTATCTATTCCTCTCAACATTTTGTAAACTTCTATCAGGTCGCCTCTCAACCTTCGTCTCTCCAGGGAAAAGAGTCCCAGCTCCCTCAACCTAACTTCATAAGGCATGCCTCCCAGTCCAGGCAACATCCTTGTAAATCTCCTCTGCACCCTTTCAATAGCTTCTACATCCTTTCTATAGTGAGGCGACCAGAACTGCACACAATACTCCAAATGAGGCCTGACAAGGGTCTTATAAAGTTCCAGCATTACCTCCCGACTCCTAAACTCAATCCCTCGATTAATGAAGGCCAGTACACCATACGCCTTCTTGACCACCTCCTCCACCTGCGAGGCCGATTTAAGAGTCCTGTGGACCCGGACCCCAAGATCCTTCTGCTCCTCAACACTACTCAGACTTCTGCCCTTGATAGTGTACTCGTTCATCCCGTTGGTTCTGCCAAAATGGACGACTACACATTTATCCGCGTTGAAGTCCATCTGCCACTTCTCCGCCCAGTCCTGCATCCTATCTATGTCCTGCTGCAACTTTTGCCATCCTTCCAGATCATCCACAACACCACCGACCTTCGTGTCATCAGCGAACTTACTTACCCATCCCTCCACTTCCTCATCCAGGTCATTTATGAAAATGACAAACAACAAGGGTCCCAGAACAGATCCTTGAGGCACTCCGCTGGTGACTGACCTCCATTCAGAAAAAGCCCCATCCACAACCACTCTCTGCCTTCTGCAGGCAAGCCAGTTCTGGATCCACAAGGCCAAAGGCCCTTGGATCCCATGCCCTCTCACCTTCTCAAGAAGTCTTGCATGGGGGACCTTATCAAACGCCTTGCTGAAGTCCATGTACACTACGTCCACGGCACTTCCTTCGTCAATGTGTTCAGTCACATTATTGAAGAACTCAACTAGGCTTGTAAGGCACGACCTGCCCTTGACAAATCCATGCTGACTATTCCTGATCATGTCAAACCTCTCCAAATGTTCGTAAATCTTGTCCCTCAGAAGTCTCTCCATCAGCTTACCAACCACTGAGGTCAGACTCACCGGTCGGTAATTTCCCGGGCTATCTCTGTTCCCTTTCTTAAAAATAGGAACTACATCCGCAATCCTCCAATCCTCTGGAACCTCTCCCGTCTCCATTGACGACGCAAAGATCATCGCCAGGGGCTCTGCAATCTCTTCCCTCGCCTCCCACAGTATCCTGGGGTACATCCCATCTGGTCCCGGCGACTTATCTACCTTGATAGAATTCAAAAGTTCCAACACATCCTCCTCCTTAATATTCACGTACTCAATCCTTTCCATCTGCTGCAAATCCATAACAAAATCTCCCAGATCGGCTTCCACCGTGAATACTGAGGCGAAGTACTCGTTAAGCACCTCCGCCATTTCTTCTTGTTCCACACAAACCTTTCCCCCCTCACCTTTTATAGGTCCTATCCTATCACATGATGGTGCATAGTTTATTTACTCATTAGTCATAAGCTTACATTAATGCTGCAATGAAATTCCTCTAGTCACCACATTCTGGCACCTGTTCGGGTCAATACACCTAACCAGCATGTCTTTCCGACTGTGGGAGGAAACTGGAACACCTGGAGGAAACCCACGCAGATACAGGGAGAACGTGTAGACTCCAAACAGACAATGACCCAAGTCGGGAATCGAACACAGGTCCCTGGCATTGTGAGGCAGCAGTGCTAACTACTGTGTCACCATGCCACCCACATAAGCCACGTAAGTCAGACTTTTGTTGGTTTCTGTGGCTAATTATTCAGGTCGCTAGTCTGTCTCCGGGAGTGTACAGCTTGAGGGCCACTGCACCACATCAAGCATAGCCACCCTGCTCTTAGTCACTGCAACATACTAATCATTCATGGAACGTTATTCTGTCTAACTGTGCTGCAGTTGTGGATATACACTAAGCTAATGACGAACTCTGACCAGACATAACCATTGAAAGTGATCCAGTCATTTCCTTTTTTAACTTTCAATTGGTTCAAAGGAAGTGAGTGAGAGTTACGCTATGTACACATTCCTCACTTAGTGTTCTTTCCATGTTTGACTCGACAGGTGAGTTTGGCTTTTAGTCTATTCTGAGGTGGATGGCACAAGCCAGAAAATGAGGAAAAAAATGTCCCCTGTTACCCTCAATCATTCAATATTGTCTCACTAAACTCAAAGGAAAATGGGCCTCTGTCAATTTCCCGAGTTTGATCTGTTTGTCCCTGATAAATCTATCCACGATGTGGAGGTTCCCCACTCACCTGCCGAAAGGGCAAAGCCCCGAAAGCTCGTGGTGTTTGCTACCAAATAAACCCGTTGGACTTTAACCTGGTGTTGTGGAATTGGAATTCGATTAAAAAAAAATCCGGAATTAAGAATCTACTGATGACCATGAAGCCATTGTCGATTTTTGGAAAATCCCAAAGTGTCATTTAGGGAAGGAAATCTACCGTCCTTACTCGGTCTGGCCTACATGTGACTCCAGAGCCACAGCAGTGTGGTTGACTCTCAACTGCCTTGGGATGGGCAAGAAATGTTGGCCAGCCAGCGATGCCCATGTCCCATGAATGAATACAAAATATACAGTGGGATCATCATCAGTGCTCACCATCTGAAAAATGGGATCAGTGGTTATGATCCGCAACATTAACAATATTATTAATTTGACCACTCTCATCAGCATTATAATAGACGATTGAACGCAAGGCAGGACTTTGCTATTTCCCTTCCCGACAGCGAAGATTTACACTTACATTTCCAAAGTTATCATGGCCCAGCAATCCCTCCACCAACAGCAACACCAGGGGATGAAATGCCACCCATCTGAGTCTGAAAACAGAGACTTACCCCAAACTGGGGAGATGGAAACAGTCGCAAATCTATGATGCTGTCAGCACCTGCATTAGGGTGAATCCAGGGAGTATGGGCTGCAACAGGAGAGAATGTATGGAAAGGGTTAAATGGACAGCCTGACTATGGTATTCACACTCACTGTGGGCAAACACTACAAACGATCATATCCCAGACAGCACTAACACACTTACACCCGATATTAGATCTTTCTAAGGTTACAGCAACAATGAGAAAATCGATATCACTTATCAAGGCACCACAATGTCTAGAGGAGCCATAAGAAAATCCTCTGGAAAGCTAATGAAATACCAGGGAGATAGGACAATTAACACAGCATCGAAATTGACAGACACAATGCTTTGATGTTGTAAGCAGGTAGACAGGATATGTCCAGAAAACGATTAAAGCTAAAGTACACATGACAATGGACCAGCTGAATGTGATCGTAACAAAACTTTAACAAGCAAACAATCTGATAACCGAATTGAAATGGAGCACTTTGTAACATGAAACAGTATAAGAATATGTAAGAATCTGTAATTAGCAGAGTATCTCGGAAGCAAGCTGGAATTATAGCCATGAGTTCTGCTTTCCCTCATGCATGTTGAACGTAGCCATTTGTATTAAAGTCCTACACTGTCTCTGAAGACTCAGGTTGTTCATTCTCTCCAACAGGGCACGACTGCAGAAAGGCCATTAAGAATTGAAACGATGGACGAGATTCTCCGGCCTCCCAACTGCGTGCTGGCAGGAGGTAAGAACATAAGAAATAGGAGCAGGAGTAGGCCATCTGGCCCTTCGAGCCTGCCCCGCCATTCAATAAGATCATGGCTGATCTGTCGTGGCTCAGTTCCACTTTCCCGCCCTCTCCCCATAACCCTTAATCCCCTCTCTTATCAAAAACCCATCAACCCGCTTCTTAAAAATATTTAGCGAGGCAGCCTCCACCACTTCAACGGGCAGAGAATTCCAGATATTCACCACCCTTTGAGTGAAGAAGTTCCTCCTCAACTCCGTTCTAAACCGCCCCCCCTTTATCTTGAGGCTGTGCCCCCTAGTCCTACTGTCTTTTTTGAGCGGGAAGAGTCTCTCCACCTCTATCCTATCCATCCCATTCATCATCTTATACGTCTCAATGAGATCTCCCCTCATTCTTCTAAACTCTAACGAGTACAAGCCTAGTTTATTCAGCCTCTCCTCATAGCTCAACCCCCTCAACTCCGGTATCAGCCTAGTAAACCTCCTCTGCACTCCCTCCAAGGCCAAAATATCCTTGCGCAGGTGCGGCGCCCAAAACTGCACACAGTACTCCAGCTGCGGCCTCACCAATGCCCTATACAGCTGCAGCAAGACCTCCCTACTTTTATATTCAATCCCCCTCGCGATGAAGGCCAGCATCCCATTCGCCTTCCTGACCACCTGCTGCACCTGCAGGCTGGGTTTTTGCGACTCATGCACAAGGACCCCGAGGTCCCTCTGCACCGTCGCCTGCTGCAGTTTTTCGCCACGTAAGTAATAGTCCTTCCTACCATTCTTCCTACCAAAGTGGACCACCTCACACTTGCCAACATTAGTGGTGGGATTCTCTGCTCCCGCCTCTATCAATGGAAATTCCCCACAAACATAGAAATTCCCCCATCATGGAATCCCACCAGCATGAACGGCTGGAGAATTCCGGCCATGAATTCTGTGACCGGAACTTTACCGCTGCGCCCACCCCGATTCCAGGCAGGCGAGGCTCGGAGAATGGTATTCTCCGCTGGCCTCAGGTGGAATGATGTGCCGGTAATATTCCGTCCTGTGTCTCTCCCCACAGATACAGCCGGACCTGCTGAGTTTTTCCAACATTTTCTGTTTTTATTGCGGATTTCAAGAATCTGCAGCATTCTGCTTTTATCTGAGTTCTGTGAGTGGAGTGGGTTTAAAAGTAAAACTTTGATTAAATCTGATATTTGCAGGGATGTTTCCATGCAAAGTTTGTGCTGTTATTTTGTGCCACATGTTGTAAAATTCAAACAAAATATTTGATAGATCAGTTTCAAATCATAAACGGTGCAGGCATCGTTTTAAAAGAAAACGAGAAGTATTTAAAATTGATTTCTTGTAGTTCACAAATTAAGAATATTTCTAATAAGAGAAACTTATTACTGAAGCTTTTCACCTCACACACATTGGAATAAATGCAAGAATGTCACATTTTAAACAGTCACGGCAATTTGGAATTCTTGTGGGGTTTGTCCTGATGAGTGCAAGATGAAAAGCTTCAGCAATATGTTTCTCTTTTCGTCAATATTCAAACATTTTTTCCTCTGGGAAATCATGGCAGAGGATCCTTTGATGGTTGGAGATTCAAATATTTCATTATTAAACATTTAATTGCTGCATTGGTTTGTAGGCACATTCTGGAATGAGTAGAATCATAGAATCATAGAATACCCACAGTACAGAAAGAGGCCATTCGGCCCATTGAGTCTGTACTGATCACAATCCCACCCAGATCCCAATTCCTGCAATCCTCATTTGCCCCGCTAATCCCCCTGACACCAGGGTCAATTTAGCATGGCCAATCAACCTAACCCGCACATCTTTGGACTGTGGGAGGAAACCAGAGCACCCAGAGGAAACCCATGCAGACATGGGGAGAACGTACAAACTCCACACAAACAGTGACCCAAGTTGGGAATTGAGCCCAGGTCCCTGGTGCTGTGAGGCAGCAGTGCTAACCACCATGCTGCCTCACAGCGCCAGGGACCCAGATTCAATTCTGGCCTTGGGTCACTCTCTGTGCGGAGTTTGCACGTTCTCCCCATGTCTGTGCAGATTTCCTCCGGGTGCTCTAGTTTCCTCTCACAATCCAACGATGTGTGGGTTAGGTTGATTGGTCGTGCAAAATTGACCCTAGTGTCAGGGGATTAGTAGGGTAAATATGTGGGGTTATGGGAATAGGGTCTGGGTGGGTCTGCACTTTGAGTGTACCTACAACACATGGACTGCAATGGCTCAAGATGGCCGTTCACCACCACCTTCCCAAGGGTAACCAGGGATGGCCAATGACAAATGTCGACTTATAAAAGGTGACGGCCACAGTGCATGATAGAATAAAAAAGACAAACGAACTGTAGCAGTTATGGAAATGGAGGGAATTGTGAATATAAGGAAGATGATGCAGGAGAGCAAACAGAGAGAAAAGATTAAGGACCAACTTTTATACAGAAGCTGTTGGCTGCTTGAAACACATTGGCCCAGAACTCTGGCATGTACAGAGAGATTAAATTTCTCTTATGCTCTGGCTCAGGTTACTTAATGATTTTGATTTGATTTGATTTGGTTTGA
Organism: Carcharhinus amblyrhynchos; assembly: GCF_965287045.1. Classification (NCBI taxonomy): domain Eukaryota; kingdom Metazoa; phylum Chordata; class Chondrichthyes; order Carcharhiniformes; family Carcharhinidae; genus Carcharhinus; species Carcharhinus amblyrhynchos. Next base: position 8,938,044 of record NC_137329.1, on the reverse strand, counting down.
TTTATTATTAACATACAGTGAAAAGTGGTACTGATGTGTGTCTCAAACGGTGGCACAGTGGTTAGCACTGCTTACAGCGCCAGGGACCTGGGTTCCCGGCTCGGGTCACTGTCTGTGTAGAGTTTGCACATTCTCCCCATGTCTGCGTGGGTTTCCTCCAGGTGCTCCAGTTTCCTTCCACAGCCCGAAAGATACGCTGGTTAAGTGCAATGGCCATGCTAAATTCTCCCTCAGTGTACTTGAATAGGTGCCAGAGTGTGGCGACTAGGGGGTTTTCACAGTAACTTCATTGCAGTGTTAATGTAAGCTTACTTGTGACTAATAAATGAATAAATAAAAATTGTAAAGGTGCGACAGAGGCTTGTAGAGAAATGGTGCTACAAATACTCACTAAATTAAAAGCGTGTTTGGTTGTATAAACCCTGAGATAGTGCGTCTTTACACACATCCATAGTCAGTCGTGACACTGAGCACATTACAGCTGATGAGTAACAGCCACGATGATGAGTGAAGAGTGTTGTACAATTTTGTGCCCATAGCTTTGGCACTCAGCTAATAGAAGCTGCCAGCTGGCCTGAGGTTCACTCAACACCTGCAGACCTTCCAATGAAATAAATTTACCCTCCATATTTAACACGAGGGAGCTGAGCTTTGCAAGGTTTGATTTTCCATCCATCATCTGCAGAAGGTCCATGGGAATCCAGGTATAAATAACATCCATATCACTTTTTCAATAGTTTTTCTCTTGGCAAGAGTAACATGATAGAATCCCTACAGTGCAGAAAGAGGCCCTTCGGCCCATCAAATCTGCACCAATCACAATCCAACCCAGGCCCTATTCCCATAACCCCACATATTTACCTTGTTAATACCCCTGACACTAAGGTCAATTTATCACGGCCAATCAACCTAACCCGCACCACCAGTCCCCCTTTGAGGGGGAGAGCACCAATGGCCGCCTGAGATTTTATTTGATAATCACCTGGATTAATATTTGAATCGAAACAATGTGCAAGGAAAAGGTGGAGGTGGGGGAATGGCACTAGGTCATGATGCTGTTTGGACAACTGGAGCAGACATGAGAGGCCAAATGACCTCCTTCTTGAAGTGGCACAGTGGCACAGTGTTTAGCACTGCTGCCTCACAGTGCCAGGGACCCAGGTTCAACTCCAGCCTCAGGTGACAGCCTATGTGGAGTCTGCACATTCTCCTTGTGTCTGTGTGGGTTTCCTTTGGGTGCTGTGGTTTTCTCCCACTGTCCAAAGGTGTGCAGGTTAGCGTGGATTGGCCATGCTAAATTGCTCTTTAGTGTCACTAGTAGGGTAAATACGTAGGGTTACAGGAAATAGGGCCTGGGTGGGATTGTTGTTGGTTCAGGCTCAAGGAAGCTCAACCTCCCAAAATGATTTATTTAAGAATGTTTTCAGAAATTATCATTTTATATCTGTCCCCTTACAACTAATACTATTTATTTAAGATTGCCCTGCACTGAGGCTATTTTCTCCAGTATGTAATGTACATCTAGTGAATAGATGTTAAATTCTCCATGAGGTAGCATTTAGGTTGTGTGTAAACCACTAAGCACATCTGCATTTGAAAGATAGTTTTCTCAATGTTTGGCTTTAGTCAAGGAACAGAGATTGCGTGACATTAACACTGTCAAACATAGTTACATCAGTTTAGCCAGCGCCTTTAGTTCATATCGAGAAACTTGCACTAATTAGTAGGAAAATAATTAGAACTTATCATCAACTAATTAGGACTTGCCTTTATATAGTACCTTGAACAAGATAGAACATCCTAAGGCAGTTCGCAGCGTCACATTTGGAACCCAGTGCTGCCCATTTTTGAGCCAAGTTTCTATTATCATCACAACATCATATTCCCTCTTGTCTACCTGCAGCTTACCAACCATATTCATCACTCTATTTATATCCACATACATGGGGTGGCACGGAGGTTAGCACTGTTGCCTCACATCTCCAGGGATCTGGGTTTGATTCCTGGCTTGGGTCACTGTCTGCGTGGAGTTTGCATGTTCTCCCCATGCCTGCGTGGGTTTCCTCCTGCTGCGCCAGTTTTCTTTCACATTCCAAAGATGTGCAGGTTAGGTGGACTGGCCATAGTAAACTGCATGGGATGCATAGGTTAAGGGGATTACTGGGGTTACAGGGAAAGGGCCTAAGTGGGATTGTTGCCAGTGCAGACTCGATGGGCCAAATGGCCTCGTTCTGCGCTGTAGGGTCTCTATGTGATATAAACCTAATTTAGGTCATATTACATTCCCTCTTACTTTGACTCCATCTCTTTACTGTTTCTTACTGGAGAACTAGCTGCCTCTCCCTATCCTTTGTGCTCCTTGTATCTCCCTTCTAATGTTGCATCCTGATGCCTCACCCATCAGGTTAGTTTAAACCATTCTCCTAACCATTAGCTAACTGTCCAGCGAGAACACTGGCCCCAACACTGTTGGGGTGCAAGTTCTTCAGTCCGGCTTCAGTCCAACTCCTTAAAACCTTGTCCTAAGTTCTAGGGAATCTAAAGTTCTGCCTCCTGCACCACATTCACCTATACATTCAGCTGCCCTCTCCCCCTATTGCTGTATCCAGTACTGTGTGACACAGTGAATCATCTGGGTGTCACTATCTTGCAAGTTCTCCTTGCTATTCTCTTTCCTAGCTCCCTAAAATCTACCCGCAAGACCTCATCCCTATTCCTGCCCCACTCATTGGCACTGACATGGACCAGTTGTTGAAGATAAATGATTGTCTTCTGTATGAGATCCTGTCTACTGGTGGGAGTTCAGGTGCAGGGGGAAGAGTTCATAATGAACCTGCTCAGACCCCAGGCCATCTTCCAGCCTTTGACATCCTTCAAAATGGTCTGGGTGCTGTGTGTGTGCAACCCCACTCCCCACATCTGGGTCCTGCCAGTGCAACCCCACTCCCCACACCTGTCCCTTCACCAACACTAAACCTTCCATCCTCCACTGAGCTCTTCCCTTACGCTCACCTCCCCTTCCCATTCTGAGACCCTCATACTCACCTTTCCCGAGACCCTTACACTCACCTCCCCTCTCTATCCCGAGACCCTTACACTCACATTCCCCAAGATCCACACGCTCCCTTCCTCTCCCTATCCTGAGATCCTCGCACTCACCTCCCCCTCTGCCCTGAGACCCTCACACTCACCTCCCCCGAGATCCTCACACTCACCCCCCTTCCTACCCCTGAGACCCTCACACCCACCTCCCCCGAGATCCTCACACTCACCCCCCTTCCTACCCCTGAGACCCTCACACTCACCTCCCCTGAGATCTTCACACTCACCCCTCTTCCTAGCCCTGAGACCCTCACAGTTGCTCGTTCCTGGACTCTTGGGTCTAAGACTGTGGAGGCTGCTTTCAGTCCCAGTCCTGTGCACAGAAGCTTCTGGCACCGCAGACACCATAGAACTGCTGGCCTGTGAGATCAGGCACCAGGTCCCTGCGGTAATTTATATTCTGTCAATACCATCCTGGAACTGCCCCGACTGTCTGAATCACACAGTTAATGCTTAAAGATTTACAGCTGGATTATTTTACCAGAGATGCATCCTGAATATTTCACGAATGAAGTTATGTTGTTTGAATGATTACATGTAGGTGTACAAAGGTTTAGATATTCTCCGCTAACAGGTGAATTCAAACAAAGAACTTGCAAGTAGATAGACCTCATCATGTCAATTAATTACTTCCAAATGGTTACTGTTTTGAAGACAAATGTAGCAATTTCTGCACACTAATGTTTAGCAAGAGGAAATGAAATAAATAGCAAAAGATAGAAATGTTTGTTGTGACATTTATTCAGATATTGCCAAGGGATCTTTTACATCGAGTTAAACAGACATTTTTTTGCTATTCATTCGTGGGACATGGGCGTTGCTGGCTGGCCAACATTTATTGCCCAAGGCCAGTTGAGCGTCAGTCACATTGCTGTGGCTCTGGAGTCACATGTAGGCCAGACTGGGTAAGGATGGCAGATTTCCTTCCCGCAAGGACATTAGTGAACCAGGTAGATTTTTCCGACAATCGACAATGGTTTCATGGTCATCAGTAGATTCTTAATTCCAGATTTTTAAAAATTGAATTCAAGTTCCACCATCTGCCATGGTGGGATTTGAACCTAGGTCCCCAGAACCTTAACTGAGTTTTTGGATTCATACGCTAGCAATAATACCACTAGGCCATCATCTCCCCAAAGACAAGGAGGGTTTCTGCTTAATGCTTTCTCCAAGAGGCTACATATCATTTGTTCATTGATCCACTGAGCTAACAGCTAAGATAGAAACTAACAAAATTCGAACAGAATTAGACAGGGTGGGTTCAGAAAGAAGGAGGGCGATCCTACCAGCCATTCACACCATGTTGACACTGCAACAAGGTCAGAGAGTTTGGTGCCCAGCCAATTATCCATTCACTGCAGCGGGTAGGGAAAATCTTGCCAGCGTGAACAGCTGCAACATTCCAGGCGATGTTCCCAATGGTGAGGGAGTCCAGAACTAGGGATCATAGTTTAAGAATAAGGGTAAACCTTTTTGGATTGAGGTGAGGAGAAATTTCTTCACCCAGAGGGTGTGAATGCGTGGCATTCAATGCCACAGAATGTAGTTGAGGCCAAAACATTGTCTGATTTCAATAAGAAATTAGATATAACTTTGGGGTTAAAGGGATCAAGGGATATGGTGGGAAGGGGGATCAGGATATTGAATTTATTGATCAGCCAAAATCAAAATGAATAGCGGAACAAGATCAAAGGGCTGAATGGCCTACTCCTAGTTTCTGTGTTTCTAAGTTCTGGGACTGTGGTGATTGACGTCCAAAAAGCCAGGTCTGACTCCAGCCCATGGGGAACTTTCCTCCGATTCCCACTGAGCTAATCTTGCCGGAGCTCTTTAATGTCACACTCTGTCAAATGCTGCCTTGATGCCTCCGGTGGTTACTATCAACACATCCCTGGAATTCAACTCATCCATCTCTATTTAGACCAAGACTGTAATAAATTCTGGAGCTGAATGGCCCTGAGGGAACCTAAACTGAGCATTAGTGAGGAGTTATTGCTGAGTAAGTGCCGTTTAATAGTACAGTGGGTCACACCTTCCATCACTTTCCTGATGATTGAGAGAGATTAATGGAGCAGCAATTGGTTTGGTTAGATTTCTCTTCCTTTTTGTGGACAGGACTTACCTGGGCCATTTTACACATTCTTGGGGAGATTTATTTTCTTATTATTAGGACAATTTGAATACTTATTGATCAATGATTACAATCACCTATCTGTTTCAAGAAGCACTGACAAGGCTGATTTTGGTTTCAAAGCAAAAGGAATAGAGATCAAATATGTTATGTTGGATGAAATGACATACTTTAATACTTCAGAGTGCGGAAACATCTAGGAAAGCAATCCAAAATAGTCCGTCTGCAAACTCAATTCTGTCACCATGCTATACAGAACATTATTATTTTGAATATAAACTCGACTGAAATATAGTGTTGTGTAATAAGGCTGAGTTAATTAGTAATATCATGGTAAAAGAGCCACAGGGAAATAGTGATCATTGAATTTAAGTTTGAAAGTGACACACACACACCAACCGTTAGCAAGAATCTTAAACTTAAGGAAAGTCATTGGTCTTGGTATGAGGAGTGAGCTGTCTAAGATTGATTGGGTAAACATGCTATAAGCTATGATGTTAAATTAACAGTGGCAGACTTCAAAAGAAACAATTCAAAAGATGATTAACAAACATACATTCCATTGAAAAACCAAGCTATCAGCAAAACATGTCCAGACTCAAGAAGTTAAGGATTAAAGAGACATCTTATGTTGCAAAGATATTTGGTGAGTCTGAGGATTGGGAATCTGTAACAAAGATCCATAGAAAAGTTGATAAAAAGGGAGAAAGAGAATGAGTCAAACGAGTCAGAAACATGAGAACAGGTTGTAAGGGTATTTATAAAGTTTATTTATTTGTCACAAGCATGCTTACATTATTTGATTTGATTTATTATTGTCACATGTATTAATATACAGTGAAAAGTATTTTTTCTTGTGCACTACACAGATAGAGCATACCATTCATAGAGAAAGGAACAAGGGAGTGCAGAATGTTGTGTTACAGTCACAGCTAGGGTGTAGAGAAAGATCAACATTAGCACACAATGAAGCTACTTTGAAAATCCCCTAGTCGCCACTGTCTTGTTCGGGTACACTGAGGGAGAATTTAGCATGGCCAATGCACCTAGCCAGCACATCTTTTGAACGGTTGCTCTTGTTTAAAGCGTTCTAAGAGATTTTGGTCATATGGAAGGTCAGAATTACTACTGTACAGCCTCACTGACTGAAAGTCAAATTTCTCCATTGTGGTAAAAAGAAGTTCAAATATATATAAATGATTTTGAAGTTTTATATTACATTTTAGCTTCTACCTTTCTCCCATCTTTACAGCTTAACCACTTATGACATTTTAAGTAAAAGAAAAAGGCTTTCAGTGCATTGTATTATATAAGATAAGGTGGTGGGCAACACGACAGCTCAGTGACTATCACTGTTTGCTGTGCAGACACATGGATTTGGGCCAGTGTCTGTGGGAGTTTGCTCATTCTCCCCGTGCTTGCGTGGGTTTTCTCCGGGTGCTCCGGTTTCCTCCCACACCCCAAAGATGTGCTATTAGGCTGATTGGTGGTAATAAATTGTCCCTAAATTAGTTTTCCCTCAATGTGGATTGCCATAAGCATAGATAAGGGTCATGGGTGGAGGGGGCACTCGTAATGTTAAAATGGCGGCGGGGGCTCGTTGGGCCAAAGGGCCTGTTTCCCGGGCTGGTTTTGTTCTTTATTCTTTATTTTCTAATTTTCTATTAGGATACGTCAATGTGATTGGCTGCTAACCTTGCTTGATGACATCACTGCTGCTGGAGATCCAGAGACGAACTTGACCTGGCAGTAGATTCAAACCAACATCCAGAAAGAAGCAAGTTTGGACCTTTGTGGACAATGGCTTCTGCAGCGCTGATTGCAAAACTGACACTATAGTTAAGAAAGCCCACAAAGACTTCCACTTTCTGAGAAGACTAAGGGAATTTAACATATCAGCTTCGACTCTCACCAACTTTTACAGATACACCATAGAAAGCATTCTTTTTGGTTGTATTAAAGCTTGGTATGGCTCCTGCTCTGCCCAAAACTGCAAGAAACTACAAAAGGTTGTGAATGTAGCCCAGTCCATCACGCAAATCAACCTCCCATCCATTGACTCTGTCTACACTTCCCTCTGCCTCAGCAAAACAGCCAGCATAATTAAGGACCCCACGCACCCCGGATATTCTCTCTTCCACCTTCTTCCACTGGAAAAACAATACAAAAGTCAGAGGTCATGTACCAACCGACTCAAGAACAGCTTCTTCCCTGCTGCTATCAGAATTTTGAATAGACTTATCTTGCATTAAGTTGATCTTTCTCTACATCCTAGCTATGACTGTAACACTACATTCTGCACCCTCTTCTTTCCTTCTCTATGAATGGTATGCTTTGCCTGTACAGCGCGCAACAAACAATACTTTTCACTGTATGCTAATACATGAGACAATAATAAATCAAATCAAATCAAAAACCTGGGCCAATAAAATAATTTAATATTTTTTGTTCATTCATGATACATGGGCATCGCTGGCTGGCCAGAATTTACTGTCCATCTCTAGTTGCCTGACAGCAGTTGAGAGTCAACCACATTGCCGTGGTTTTGGAGTCACATGTAGGCCAGACCAGGTAATGATGGCAAATTTCCTTTTCTAAATGACTTTTTTAAACAAATTGGATTTTTCTGACAATTAACAATGGTTTCATGGGCAGTGGTAGGTTCTTAATTCCAGATATTTGTTGTTGAAATCAAACCCTACCATCTGCTATGGCTGAATTCGAACCCGGGTCCCCAGAACATTAGTTGAGTTTCTGGATTAATAGTCTAACGATAATACCACTAGGCCATCACCACACCTTGTTAATAGAGGAATTCTGCAGAGAGTTAAACTTAATGAGGTAAATGTGTATTTTAAGAATATGATGATTGAAACTGGAAGGCTCCTAATTCCTGTTATACTCATTGCGTGTCTATTGATATTTTTGGGGGGGGTATATCTCATCTTCCAATGTGCTTTTGATTCTTGCCTTTTTCCAAAATATTCCTGGACTTCAAATGTGTTTGTGTTACAGAAACGTGAGATTATTTATATTCCAAAACACTATCAGGCTTTGGGTTCATACTGCCTAAACTTGTCATGTAAATATGATATATCATGGAGTAAATTAATACATTCCTGGCCAGACACACAGCATTTTGAAAATAATGTTTGATTGGAAAATGATGATAGTTAAACTTATTAATAGCTACTTTCATTAATCAATACCCAACTGCGTGGACTGCTGGTCATTTTTATTTCCAAATATGGCAGAGAAGTTTTGTATTAGAGTGGAACCGTCTACTTAAAAAATGTAGGCGTGTCACAGACACATCAAGATGCCTTACCGATGGTTGTCCATATATATTGAAAGCTAATGACTTGCGTTTTAACAAGGCAATGTTTGAGACAACACAAGGAGTGAGACTAAATAGAATTCCTTAGCTCTTCCACTGCGCATTCCATTAAGATTCCACTTGTTGCACTGTAATCCTTTCCAATACCAAGGAGTAAATGTGGGTGATGTCACACAGGAGGTTATCTCATTTAAAAGAATGTAACTCCAGTGAGATCTTCTTGAGTTTGACCGAATAGCAAAACAGCAACAGCTGCTTGCTTTCAACCAGAAATAATCGCTTGTGACCGAATGAGACTGCTCCTTCATTCAGCAACATCATCTTTGGCTCCAATTCCACTTTCCTACCCATTCCCCATGTCCTTGATTCCCAAAAATGAGTCTATCCCAGTCTTAAATAAATTCAATGATGAAACATCCCAAACCCCTTGGAGTCGGGATTTCCAAAGATTCACAACACTTCTAATGAAGCAGTTACTTGGTCCTAATTAATTAGCTTCTGACCCCGAGACTGTGCCCCTGTGTTTCAGTTCCCCGACCAACGGAACAATCTTTTGGCCTCCGCATTATTAAAGCCTTACAAACCTTGTTTGTTTCATTGAGATTGCTTCTCATTCTCCTAAACTCCAGAGAATAGAAGCCCCATTTCCTCAGCTTCTTATCATAGACCACCCCATCCATCCCAGGGACCAATTCGGTGAACTTTCTCTGTACCGTCTCCAATACAAATGGAGTAATATGGTGACAAAACTGCACACAGTATTCCAGATGTAGGGTGGGATTTTCCAGCCCTGTTTACCCCAAACCTGGAAAATCCTGCCTGATGTCAACAGACCTTTGTATGGTCACCTCACACCACCCTGTCCCTGCAACCCAACCCCAGCTGAGTCTGCAGCACTGATCCCTGCTGCACTCCATTAGCCGCAGCCTACCAACTCAATAAAGCCCCATTTATACCCACTCTCTTCCTCCTATCTATAATCCTTTATCAATGCCAATATGTCACACTTAACACCATTTTACTTCTTAATTTTATTGTCACATTGAATTCCTGTTGGAAATCCAAATATACTACATCTACTTGTTCCCCTTTCTCTACCCTACTGGTTATATCCTTAAAAAATGCAATAAAATTTAGAATCATACAATCCCTACAGTGCAAAAAGAGATAATTCAGCCCATCGAGCCAGCAGTGGGAACAATCTTCCCCAGGTCCTATCCCGGTAACCCCAATTATTCACCCTGCTTGTATTCCTGACCCTAAGAGGCAATTTAGATTGGCCATCCACCTAACCCTCACATCTTTGGACTGTGGGAGGGAACTGGAGCACCCAGGGAAAACCCACTCAGACACAGGGAGAATGTGCAGACTCCGCACAGACAGTGACCCGAGATTGGAATTGAACCCAGGTTCCTGGCACTGTGAGCCGGCAGTGCTGACCACTGAGTCACTGTGCCGCCCCTAATTTGTCAAACAGGATTTCCCTTCTGTAAAGCTATTTTGATGTGTTGTAATCACAGTACACATTTCTAAGAGGCATTGTTAAGACTTGCTTAATGATATATTCCAATGTTTTCCCATGAATGGCATTAACTAACTAGTCTGTAGTTCCTGGATTTCTTTCTCCTTCCTTTCTTGAAAAGCAATGTTACATTTTCCAGCATCTGATCTGATGGAATCATTCCAGGGATTTTGGAAATTACAGCTTATCCACTATCACTGCCGCTATCTTGTTTAGAACTCCTGGTGTAGGCCATTAGCTTCTCAGGGTTTGTTGGATTTTAGTCCTTTAATTGATTCCAGTACTTTTTATCTCCTGCTGTTAATGCTTACCTTAATTGCCTCACTCCTTTTAGCCCCGACATTACACTCTATTTCTCATAGGCAACTTGCAACAGGCGCAAAATATTTGATCATTGCTTCTTCTGTGGAAACTGGGCTAGCCACATAAGCACGGTGGCTACAAGAGCAGGTCAGAGACTAGGAGTTCTGCGGCGAGTAACTCACCTCCTGACTCCCCAAACCCTATCCACCATCCACAAGGCACAAGTCAGGAGGGTGATGGAACACTGCAATGAAGTTACTGTGAAAATCCCCCAGATAAGATAACAAAATATCACATATTAATATGATTGATACTTAATAAATAACAAGTGAATAGCTGGTGAGTCTTATCCTTTAACTTTTAAGTTTGATTTGATTTGATTTATTATTGTCACATGTATTAGCATACAATGAGAAGTGTTATTTCTTGCGCACTACACAGGCAAAACATCCTGTTCATAGAGAAGGAAATGAGAGAGCGCAGAATGTAGTGTTACAGTCATAGCTAGGGTGTAATGCAAGGCAGGTCCATTCAAAAGTTTGACAGCAGCATGGAAGAAGCTGTTCTTATTTATTCGTTTATTTGTTCTTAACTACTCAGGTGTGTTAAGTATTAATGGAAATTATCAGTATTAGTAAGGTATGGATGGCACAGTGGTTAGCACTGCAGCCTCACAGCTCCAGGATCTGGGTTCAATTCCTGGCTCGAGTCCCTGTCTGTGCAGAGTCTGCGCATTCTCCCCATGTCTGCGTGGGTTTCCTCCAGGTGCTCCAGTCTCCTCACACAGTGCAAAGATATGTGGATCAGATGCTTTGGCCATGCTAAGTTGCCACTGAATGTCCAGGGATGAATAGGTTAGAGGGATTAGCAAATTAAATATGGAGGGTTATGGGGATAAGGCTGAGGTGGGATTGTGGCCAGGTGCGGGCACGATGGGCTGAATGGCCTCTTTTTGCACTGCAGGATTTCTATGGTTCTATGATCTATGATAGTAAGGTATGGGTGGCACAATGGTTAGCACTGCTGCCTCACAGCACCAGCGATCCAGGTTTAGTTCACTGTCTGTGCGGAGCCTGCACATTCTCCCCGTGCCTGCGTGGGCTTTTTCCGGATGCTCTAGTTCCCTCTCACAGTCCAAAAAACGCGGTTGGCCGTGCTAAATTCTCCCCCAGTGTACCCGAGCAGGCACAGAGCGTGGCAACTAGGAGATTTTCACAGTAACCTCATTGCAGTGTTAATGTAAGCCTTACTTGTGACGAATAAATAAAACTTAGATCACGCCTTGTGCGTGCGAGCTCGATGAATGGGTAATTGTGCCCTCAAAAGTGGAACAAAACCAGATAAATAAATCAACAGTTTCAGCAGCTTGGGCTGTGAGTTTTGAAACGTGAGCAGCAGCTGATGCCCCGAGGTTCGGAGTTTTCTGGATAATATGTTTGTAGATGCAGTCTGGCACAACCAAGTAGTACGTGTGACTATCGGACAGTCGAAAGGGAACCGGCAGGTAGTGAAGGAGCCCCCGACTGCATCCCGTTCCAGCCCCTATTCAATGCTGATGAGGGTAACAGTTCATTGGGTTGGGGAGGGTTCTTGGCACCAGAGATGGCTCAGTGTACAGGGGATTACAAGGGAGACCGGTGGAGCAATAGCAATTGGCGATTCGATAATCAAGGCGCCCGATATTTCTGAAGCTGAACATAGAGCAAAGAAAATTACAGCACAGGGACAGGCCATTTGTCCCTCCAAGTCTGCATCGACCCTGCTGCCAGTCTGAACTAAAACCCCCCTACCCTTCCAGGGACCATATCCCTCTATTCCCATCCCATTCATGTATTTGTCCAGGTGCCCCTTAAAGGTCACTACCGTCTCTGCTTCTTGGTCCACGTTGCTACAAGCAGCAGAGGCTGAAACAGGGATATGGTCCTGCAGCCAGGATTTTCCCAATCAGGTAGGAAATTAGCAAGCAAGACTTCAAAGGAAATAATCTCCGGATTGCTCCCAGTTCCATAGTTTGATTTTTGATTTGATTTATTATTGTCACATGTATTAACATACGGTGAAAAGCATTGTTTCTTGAGCGCTATACAGACAAAACATACTGTTCATAGAGAAGGAAACAAGTGAGTGCAGAATATAGTGTTACTATCATAGTTAGGGTGTAGAGAAAGATCAACTTAATGCAAGGTCCATTCAAAAGTCTGACAGCAGCAGGAAGATGCAGTTCTTGAGTCGGTTGGTATGTGACCTCAGACTTTTGTATCTTTTTCCCGTAGGAACAAGGTGGAAGAGAGAACATCGGGGTGTGTGGGGTCCTTAATTAGTGCTTCGTCGAGGCAGCGGGAAGTGTAGATAGAGTTGATGGATGGAAGTCCAGTTTGCATGATGGATTGGGCTACGTTCATAACATTTTGTAATTCCTTGTGGTCTTGGGCAGAGCAGGAGCCATACCAAGCTGTGATACAACCAGAAAGAGTGCTTTTTATGGTGCATCTGTAAAAGTTGGTGAGATTCGAAGCTGACATGCCAAATTTCCTTCATCTTCAGAGAGAATAGAGGCATTGGTGGGCTTTCTTAACAATAGTGTTGGCAAGGGGGGACCAGGACAGGTTGTTGGTGATCTGGATATCTGGATTTAGAGAGGGGCATGTTCTCCTTTATGCTTCCTGAAGTTGATGACAATCTCCTTCAGTTTGTTGACATTGAGGGAGAGATTATTGTTGCTGCACCAGTTCATCAGATTCTCAATCTCATTTCTGCACTCAGTCTCGCCAATGTGTAAAGACTTCAAAGATAACACCCAACTCTGAAACCAAACGGCTAAAGGTCACTCAATTGATTTTCCATGGATTCCTCCTTAGATTCCGCCTGATGATTGTCACATGAGTGTTTCCATTGTCCACCCCAAAAAAGACATGCTTTACAATCAACTTCCATCAGCTGTTTGCATTAAGACTCCATTCTAGTTTTTCCAACTATCCTGTCAAACAAATCTTCCTCTCCACTGTTTTCACAAGGAATCCAGCTCCAGATTTTCCAGCCCTCCTTCCAGGCTTTCTTTGTTTTAAATGCTTTTGCACAAATTCTGAAATCCAGCCATCGATTTCCCCGATTATTTCAAATAAGGCCTCAGAAATTGGAGTAAAATCTCATAAATTGGACAACAAATGGGATTAGAATAAATAGATGCTTGGTAGCTGGCACAGCCACAATGGACCAAAGGGACTTTTCTGTGCTGTAAAACCCTACGAGTGGGATTTTATGGCCTCATTTGGACGAGACTGGAAATTCCCGCCTGAGGTCAATGGAGATTTCCATTGTTAGACCCTCGCCCATGCTGATTCCATGGTGGACAAAGTGGTACAGTTCCAACTTATGACTCTATATCTTCCAAGTGCTCATGAGCCAAGTACTTTACAGCTTTATCTATAACAAGAATTTTACAAGGCATAATAGTATACGACCTGTTCAACAACAGGGAGAAATCTCTCTAGCAACAGCAGTGACTAGCAATTAAATGGCATTCAAATGATGTGATTTTCTCAGTAATGAGATTAGCAGGCATCTAGACAGAATTAGGTATAAATCATTCTATTAGCGGGAAACAGCTTATCTAGATGATTGAGAGATCAATATCGGTAGATGCATGCTAAATTTTAGAATCCAGAAGTTTGAGAGATGCAGACAACCAGTTACACAGAATGAAGAATCAAAGAGGTAAAAAAAACTTGTAATTGTCAACTTCCTCAGAAACAGGCAGGACAATTTATATCTAAGAGCTGCGGGACCAGTTTATTTCTAACAGGCTGAGAGACCAGTCAACAACTCACAGCCAGAAGGTTAGACCCACATCTAAGTCTTAGAATCAAGGTAGTAGAGAAACCTTCATAAAGGTTTATCAGACCAGGAAAAGATATTTCCCCATTTTGATCCTCAGCCTTGTACTGTGTGGTAACTATAAGCTGTTGGATGTGATTTGGGAGGGGAGAATTCTTAACAAGTTCAGGGATTGTAGATATATATTAGAATAAGAGCTATTTTCTACATGGACAGTTCATGTGATTCATAAACTTAATTGTTTGAGAATATTGCAATCCTGCAATGTGTATTTGTTTTTGTATTGATTTAATAAATAGTCTTTAATAATTGTCACATGATGGCTGGACTGGGATTTCTCGTAAGTCCTCACAGCATTCCAATACACTCCACAAACGCATGTTTCAAGTTGTGACCCTGTCACAGATAACATCAATGTGATTAGTGACACTGTCTTAAATGGACGATACCTTACTCTGAGATTGTGCCCACTGGTCCCAGTCTCTGCCACAAGGGGAAACAACAGCATCAACCCCTGTCGAGCCCCCTGTATGTCTCAGTAAGGTCACCTCTCGTTCTTTTAAACTCCAATGAGTGCAGGCCCAACTTATTTAACCTCTAGTCATAAGGAAATCCCCCCACACCCAGGATCAACCTGGCCAACCTTCTCTGGATTGCCTCCAATGCCAGTATAACTCTCCTTAGATAAAAGAAACAAAGCAGTTCCCGATATTGATAAGGATAATGGATATTGGAAACAATGGTGTTCACTTATTTCATCAACATGTCATAGGGAAGAAATGCTAAGATTTTTAGGTAACATAAAAACGGATAAAGCTCCAGGGCCTGATGGTATTTATCCCAGGCTGCTTAGGGAGGTGAAAGATGAAATTGCTGGGCCTCTGACACAAATCTTTGTCTCTTCTTTGGACACAGGTGAGGTCCCAGAAGACTGGAGGGTAGCTAATATGGTACCGCTGTTTAAAAAGGGTAGTAGGGATAACCCTGGTAATTATAGACCAGTGAGTTTGACATCGGTGGTAGGAAAATTATTGGAAAAAATTCTTAGGGATAGGATGTATGAGCATTTGGAGCATAGCGATCTGATTAGGGATACGCAACATGGCTTTGTTCGGGGGAGGTCTTGCCTTACGAACCTGGTGGAATTCTTCGAGGAGGTGACAAAAACGGTTGACGATGGGTGAGCCGTTGATGTCATCTATATGGATTTCAGTAAGGCGTTTGACAAAGTCCCTCACGGTAGGCTGGTAGAAAAGGTTAAGGCACATGGGATACAGGGACAGGTAGCTAGGTGGATCGAAAACTGGCTGGGAAATAGGAGACAGAGAGTAGTTGTCGAGGGGACCTTTTCTGGCTGGAGGCCAGTCACCAGTGGTGTGCCGCAGGGCTCAGTACTGGGACCTCTCCTCTTTGTAGTATATATAAACGACTTAGAAGAGGGTGTATGTGGTCTGATCAGCAAATTTGTGGATGACACCAAGATGGTAGGATTGGCAGATACTGAGGAGGACTGTCAGGTGACACAGCAGGATATAGATAGGTTGGTATATTGGGCAGATAGATGGCAGATGGAATTTAATCCTGACAAATGCGAGGTGATGCATTTTGGAAGGAATAATGCAGGGAGGAGTTACGTGATAAAAGGTAGACTGATTAAGAGTATAGAGATACAGAGGGACCTGGGAGTGCAGGTGCACAACTCTCTGAAGGTGTCGACACAGGTAGAGAAGGTTGTGAAGAAAGCTTATGGAATGCTAGCCTTTATAGGAAGGGGTATAGAGTATAAGACTTGCCGTCTAATGCTTCAGTTGTACAGAACGTTGGTTAGACCGCATTTGGAGTACTGCGTCCGGTTCTGGTCACCTTACTACCAGAAGGACGTGGAGATCCTGGAGAGGGTGCAGAGGAGGTTTACCAGGATGTTGTCTGGCATGGAAGGACTAAGTTACGAGGAAAGGTTGGAGAAACTGGGGCTCTCCTCCTTAGAAAGAGAGAGATTAAGGGGTGACATGAAAGAGGTATATAAAATACTGAAGGGAATAGATAGAGTAAACAGTGGTAGGTTTTTCCCTAGATTGGGGACAATTACGAGAGGTCACAATCTAAGGGTGAGGGGGGAGAAGTATAATTTGGATGTGAGAGGAAGGTTTTTCACGCAGAGGGTCGTGGGGGTATGGAAGGCGCTACCGAGTAGGGTGGTGGAGGCAGGCACGTTGGACTTGTTTAAGGTTTACTTAGACAGACACATGAGCGAAGCAAGGATGGAGGGTTATAGTAGAGGGTATTAAATAGGGTCAGAGCCTCGGGACGACACCGGAAATGTAGTTTTATGTGTTAACGTATTGTCTTTTTATTCCACAGGGTCGGTCCACCTTGTGGGTGGGTCGTGCGTGGGCTGCTCTTGGAGGTTCCGGGAGTGGCCTAGTACTTCGTGTCGCTGTGTGTGCTTAATCCTGGACCAGCAGATGGGCGCTGCAACAGCTCAGTGACTAGCACTGCTAGCTGTGCAGCTACATGGATTTGGGCCTGTGTCTGTGGGAGTTTGCGCATTCTCCCTGTGGTTGCGTGGGTTTCCTCCGGGCGCTCCGGTTTCCTCCCACACCCCAAAGATGTGCTCTTAGGCTGATTGGTGTAACAAATTGACACTATTCTCCCCTGAATCTGGCTACATTAGGGGCTCCACTCACATACACACAGGGCGGGGTAGGTGTAGGGTGATGCGGCGGCGCGGGCTCGTTGGGCCGAAGGGCCTGTTTCCCGTGCTAGGTTGTTCTTTGCTCTTTGAAACATGGAAACATTGAAACTAGAAGCAGGAGGAGGCCATTCAGCCCTCCTAGCCTGCTCTGCTATTCATTTTAATCACGGCTGATCATCAAATTCAATATCCTGATCCTGCCTTCTCCCCCATATCGCTGGGTCCCTTTCTCCTTGAAATCACACAATGGGCCTGATTTTACCATTCCGGCGCGAAAATGTGGTGAAGTCGGGTGTGAGGCCATGAATGCGATCCGTGGGGGATGCGCAGAGGGGGAGTGGAGGCAGGTCCGATCATTCTCTGATATGGAGGAGGAGGCTGGTCAGACGTATCTCTGGTTGGTGGGGGTGGAGGGAGGAGGGAGGCCAGATCGTTGCCTGGCGGGGGAAGGCGGAGGGAGGCCTGGACTTTATCTTTGGTGGAGAAGAATGGGGCTGGGTGTAGACCTGATCATTCTCTAGTGGTGGGGGGAGTTAATTTTATCCCATCACATTCCTAATTCTGATCATTCTTGCTACAAGTGCTACTTCGGGTATATTTCACTTACCATTAATGTTATTCTTTTTTTCCCTACACCAGGAATTTTCCCTACACCAGCAATCTTATTATCATTTCCCAAATTATTTTCCCAACTTGGAAATGCAGATCTTAGAATTTACTGTGAGCTGGCTGAAAACAATTCCAAAGGTTGTTGAATCAAGCAACCGTTACTTGTATATGTTTCATTACACAACTTCAGCGGATTTTACAAGTACAGGCGGCAGAGAGAAAGAATTCGACTGCTATAATAGTGCACCAGCATTTAATGAGTGAAACTGTCTAAGTATTCGGCTGTGAGTATATGAAATTTACTGGGAGGAAGCCAGACGGATCTCTGGTGGGGGGACAGGGGGGCAAGGGGGGTCCGCTGCCACTCTGAGGGTGATCAGTGGGGTGGGGAGGGGTCAAAGGGTTGCAATCAGTCTCGGTAGTGAGGGGGGGGGCGGGGTAGGTGGATAGGGGGGGAAAGTTCTGTTGTGAGGGTGGGGGTGATGTCTGTGGGGGCCATCGCTCCTGCTTTTTGCTCCCAGGTTGCTTTATCTGCTTTTTATGGCCCAGGGATGATGTGACCGCTGTGCGATTTTCAATTCTTTATCCTCATTGCGCGTGCGCAGTCCAGAGCTCTGATCGTTTCAGGCGTACTAAGCCCCACCCACAAAGCAATTAGGACTCACGATTTTTTTTTCAAGCTAAGTGTGTATGGGGGTGCCTGAGAACAGATCAGATCTGAATTGTGCCCAGATTCAGCACTTAGAATGAAAATGGTAAAATCAGGTCCAACATTTTGGCCTCAACTATTTTCTGTGGAAGTGATTTCGACATTCACCACCCTCTGGGTGAAGACATTTTTCCTCACCTCTGTTCTCCTTGCTAACTTCTGAATGGACCTACCATATATGAAGTCTCTACACCCTGGCTATGGCTGTAACACTACATCTCTACGAATGGCCTATTTTGTCTGTGGCGCACAAGAAACAATACCTTTTACTGTATCCCAATACCTGTTACAATAATAAATCAAATACTAAAAATGTTACCCCTCACCCTTAGCATTGTCTCCCCTGCAGAGACCTAAATTTTCACACGTTCAGCACTCCTCCACTATCTCGACAAGCAGACGAGTGTGCTGCCATTCAAAAGTGAGAACTATTGCAATATCCAGATGTTCACTTTGCAGTGCAGGTCACTGGTTAGCAATTAGAGGCCAGAACTTTGGCCTCTTTCTACCATTCTTAGACACAAATTGTACCAGTCCTGCAGTTAGTTCATCAGAAATCACAGCCTGGGTTTTGTCGATATGTATGGATTAGTGCCATGTAAAGCAGTAGACGTGCTCATCAAGCTATTATTTCAGCACAAGAAAATGTCCTTGGTTTCATCATTTGATGTGTGCTAAGTCCTGCTGTTGGGTTTTGATGCATCACCACAAAATAGCATCAGTGTCACAACCTGTACCACATTTTACATCTTCTTACCTGCTACCTATAAACTGGCACCTCAATCAAGGGTTGCTGGATGGCGATCAGTCGTAGGACTATGCATGATTTCCCCCTTCTCTGATCTAGAGATTATTGAGGCAAGACCCACCATCATCATGGTTCAGAGAACTCACCACAAGCTCGAGTTCATGGGCAGCACGGTGACACAGTGGTTAGCACTGCTGTCTCACTGCACTAGGGCCCGGGTTCAATTCCATAAGAACATAAGAACATAAGAAATAGGAGCAGGAGTAGGCCATCTAGCCCTTCGAGCCTGCCCCGCCATTCAATAAGATCATGGCTGATCTGTTGTGGCTCAGTTCCACTTTCCCGCTCTCTCCCCATAACCCTTAATCCCCTCTCTTATCAAAAACCCATCAACCCGCTTCTTAAAAATATTTAGCGAGGCAGCCTCCACCACTTCAACGGGCAGAGAATTCCAGAGATTCACCACCCTTTGAGTGAAGAAGTTCCTCCTCAACTCCGTTCTAAACCGCCCCCCCCCTTTATCTTGAGGCTGTGCCCCCTAGTCCTACTGTCCTTTCTGAGCGGGAAGAGTCTCTCCACCTCTATCCTATCCATCCCATTCATCATCTTATACGTCTCAATGAGATCTCCCCTCATTCTTCTAAACTCTAGCGAGTACAAGCCTAGTTTATTCAGCCTCTCCTCATAGCTCAACCCCCTCAACTCCGGTATCAGCCTAGTAAACCTCCTCTGCACTCCCTCCAGGGCCAAAATATCCTTGCACAGGTGCGGCGCCCAAAACTGCACACAGTACTCCAGCTGCGGCCTCACCAATGCCCTATACAGCTGCAGCAAGACCTCCCTACTTTTATATTCAATCCCCCTCGCTATGAAGGCCAGCATCCCATTCGCGTTCCTGACCACCTGCTGCACCTGCAAGCTGGGTTTTTGCGACTCATGCACAAGGACCCCGAGGTCCCTCTGCACCGTCGCCTGCTGCAGTTTTTTCCGACCTTGGTTGACTGCCGTGTGTGGAGTCTGCACTTTTTACCCCGAGTCTGTGTGGGTTTCCTCCTGGTGCTCCATTTTCCTCCCACAATCCAAAGATGTGCAGTTTAGGTTGTTTAGCCACGCTAAAATGTCCCTTAATATCTCAGGATATATAGGTTGGCTGGGAAAATACGTGGGGGTTACCAGGTAAGCCTGGGTAAAAGTTCATGAAGACTGGCCTCTCAAAGAAATGGCCTCCTTTGGCACTGTAGGGATTCTGATTCTATGATTCAAGGTCAGGTGTTGTCCTGCCTGTTCTTTCAACCTCCTAGGTACTGTTGGCTCTCTTGTTGAACCAACAGAGATGCCACAAATATCTTCAATGAAGGATAAATTTGGGAACAAATTTGGAAAGGAAATAGGGAAGGAGTTCCTTATGGGATGAAGGAGTACAATATCAAGGGTAGGAATCTTAGCAGTGTTAAGGAGCAGAAGGACCTTGGGGTCCGGTCCATAGGACACTTAAATTGGCCTCACAGGTGAAGGATGTAGTCAAGAAGGCGTATGGTGTACTGGCCTTCATTAATCGAGGGATTGAATCGGGAGGTAATGCTGCAACTTTATAAGACCCCTGTCAGGCCCCACTTGGAGTACTGTGCACAGTTCTGGTCACCCTACTATAGGAAGGATGTGGAAGCTATTGAGAGGGTGCAGAGGAGATTTACAAGGATGTTGCCTGGATTGGGAGGCATGCCTTATGAAGATAGGTTGAGGGAGCTCGGTCTCTTCTCCCTGGAGAGACGAAGGTTGAGAAGTGACCTGATAGAGGTTTATAAAATGTTGAGAGGAATAGATAGGGTGGATTCTCGGAGGCTATTTCCCAGGGCTGAAATTGTCGCTACGAGAGGACACAGGTTTAAGGTGCAGGGGAGCAGGTACAGAGGAGATGTTAGGGGTAAGTTTTTCACTCAGAGGGTGGTGAGTGAGTGGAATCGGCTGCCGTCAGTGGTGGTAGAGATGAACTCGCTGGGATCTTTTAAAAGACTTCTGGATGAGTACATGGGATTTAATGGGATTGGGGGTTATAGATAGTTCTATGGCCTGGTAGGTATGGATATGATTGGCGCAACTTGTGGGCCGAAGGGCCTGTTTGTGCTGTAGTGTTCTATGTTCTATGAGTTGCTATATAACCAACTGTTTCAGCTTGGGAATGCGTAGAAAAATCTATCGTAACTCAAATTTAAACATTAAGGCCCAGACTAGTTAAAAATGGAAAGGATGTATTTTTTTTACACCGTTAGTATCTGTTAGCAACACAGTTCTATAAAGTGATTACAATTGTAGAACACCGAGAAGATGAAGTGCACCAACAGTTAAACAAGTTTTGTTTTGGAATTTCTTTTCTGTCATTCGGCACTCCTACACAACTGTCAGCCAATTGATGAGATGTTATTATACTTCACTTTAGATGTGGATTTTCAAAGACACGGTGACAAAACAAAGATTTGATTTCGAAAAGGCTTAACCACACCAATCACATAGTTCCCTGAAGAAGAGAAGGAAAATACATGCCTACGTTTTACACAAATACTTCTCAACTTTAAAAAAATACACAAATAGTACAATTTTGAAAAGAATGCTTACCAGTGGCAGCACTGGGGCGAACGAACTTTATGAATCTTCACCAGGCCCCTTCCTCCCAAGCTTAGTCTTTTCACACCAGGCCTCAAGTAGTTTTGTTCTCATTCGTGGAATGTGGCCATCGTCGTCTGGGCTACTGTTTGTTGCCCATTCCAATTTGCCCTGGAACTGAATGGCTTCCTCAGCCATTTCAGACAATGTTTAAGAGTCAACAACATTGTTGTGGATCTGGAGTCACATGTAGGTCAGACCAGGTAAGACATAGAACATAGAACATAGAACACTACAGCACAAACAGGCCCTTCGGCCCACAAGTTGCGCCGATCACATCACCTACCTACCTACAGACCTATCTATAACCCTCAATCTCATTAAACCCCATATACTCATCCAGAAGTCTTTTAAAAGACCCCAGCGAGTTTGCCTCCACCACCACTGACGGCAGCCGATTCCATTCACTCACCACCCTCTGAGTGAA
Organism: Carcharhinus amblyrhynchos; assembly: GCF_965287045.1. Lineage (NCBI taxonomy): Eukaryota > Metazoa > Chordata > Chondrichthyes > Carcharhiniformes > Carcharhinidae > Carcharhinus > Carcharhinus amblyrhynchos. Next base: position 8,915,966 of record NC_137329.1, on the reverse strand, counting down.
AAGCTTACCCCCAACATCACTTCTGAACCTCCCTCCCCGCACCTTAAATCTGTGTCCTCTCGTAGCGACCATTTCAAACCGGGGAAATAGCCTCTGAGAGTCCACCCTATCTATTCCTCTCAACATTTTGTAAACTTCTATCAGGTCGCCTCTCAACCTTCGTCTCTCCAGGGAAAAGAGTCCCAGCTCCCTCAACCTAACTTCATAAGGCATGCCTCCCAGTCCAGGCAACATCCTTGTAAATCTCCTCTGCACCCTCTCAATAGCTTCTACATCTTTCCTATAGTGAGGCGACCAGAACTGCGCACAATACTCCAAATGAGGCCTGACAAGGGTCTTATAAAGTTCCAGCATTACCTCCCGACTCCTAAACTCAATCCCTCGATTAATGAAGGCCAGTACACCATACGCCTTCTTGACCACCTCCTCCACCTGCGAGGCCGATTTAAGAGTCCTGTGGACCCGGACTCCAAGATCCTTCTGCTCCTCAACACTACTCAGACTTCTGCCCTTGATAGTGTACTCGTTCATCCCGTTGGTTCTGCCAAAATGGACGACTACACATTTATCCGCGTTGAAGTCCATCTGCCACTTCTCCGCCCAGTCCTGCATCCTATCTATGTCCTGCTGCAACTTTTGCCATCCTTCCAGATCATCCACAACACCACCGACCTTCGTGTCATCAGCGAACTTACTTACCCATCCCTCCACTTCCTCATCCAGGTCATTTATGAAAATGACAAACAACAAGGGTCCCAGAACAGATCCTTGAGGCACTCCGCTGGTGACTGACCTCCATTCAGAAAAAGCCCCATCCACAACCACTCTCTGCCTTCTGCAGGCAAGCCAGTTCTGGATCCACAAGGCCAAAGGCCCTTGGATCCCATGCCCTCTCACCTTCTCAAGAAGTCTTGCATGGGGGACCTTATCAAACGCCTTGCTGAAGTCCATGTACACTACGTCCACGGCACTTCCTTCGTCAATGTGTTCAGTCACATTATCGAAGAACTCAACTAGGCTTGTAAGGCACGACCTGCCCTTGACAAATCCATGCTGACTATTCCTGATCATGTCAAACCTCTCCAAATGTTCGTAAATCTTGTCCCTCAGAAGCCTCTCCATCAGCTTACCAACCACTGAGGTCAGACTCACCGGTTGGTAATTTCCCGGGCTATCTCTGTTCCCTTTCTTAAAAATAGGAACTACATCCGCAATCCTCCAATCCTCTGGAACCTCTCCCGTCTCCATTGACGACGCAAAGATCATCGCCAGGGGCTCTGCAATCTCTTCCCTCGCCTCCCACAGTACCCTGGGGTACATCCCATCTGGTCCCGGCGACTTATCTACCTTGATAGAATTCAAAAGTTCCAACACATCCTCCTCCTTAATATTCACGTACTCAATCCTTTCCATCTGCTGCAAATCCATAACAAAATCTCCCAGATCGGCTTTCACCGTGAATACTGAGGCGAAGTACTCGTTAAGCACCTCCGCCATTTCTTCTGGTTCCACACAAACCTTTCCCCCCTCACCTTTTATAGGTCCTATCCCTTCTCTTCTTATCCTTTTACCTTTCACATATTTATAGAAGGCCTTGGGATTCTCCTTAATCTTACCCGCCAAGGTCTTCAGCAGACCGGCAGATTGTCTTCCCTAAAGGACGTTAGTGAACCAGATGGGCTTTTCCGACAATGGTTTCATGGTCACCAGTAGATTCTTAATTCTATATTGAACTGAAATTCCACCACCTGCCAAGGCAGGATTCGAAACCGGGTCCCCAGAACATTAGCTGAGTTTCTGGGTTAATCATCTTAGCGATAGGACAATGAGGCCGTCGCCTCCCTTCCTTAATAAAAGATAAAGCTGACTGGTGGTGACTTAACCTGAGGATCATCACACTTCAGGAGAGGAGCAAGGTTGAGAAGGCGAGGCCTTCATGAATAACCTCAGCTGGTGCGGGAATTGAACCTGCGCTGTTGGCATCACAAACCACTGCACTAACCAACTCCATTTAGTGCCAATAGATCATGGGGAGCATTTCACTCTTAACTTACTACCTCCTCCGGTCTAAATGGGGTAAGTACATTGGCTTCTAAAAGAGAAAATGCTGGAAAATCTCAGCAGGCCCAGCAGCAGCTTTAAGGAGAGAAAAGAGCTGACGTTTCGAGTCCAGATGACACTTTGTCAAAGCTAAAAGGTAGAGAAAGTTGGAGATATTTATACGCCAGGGGGAGGAATGAAAGTTGAGCTATAGCCACAAAACCAAGGGGAAATGCTCCTAATGGCAGCCGATTTGATTTGGTTTGATTTATTATTGTCACATGTATTAACATAGAGTGAAAAGTATTGTTTCTTGCGCACTAGACAGGCAAAGCATACCATTCATAGAGAAGGGAAGCAGAGAATGCAGAATGTAGTGTTACAATCATAGCTAGGATGTAGAGAAAGATCAACTTAACGCAAGGTAGGCCCATTCAGATGTCTGTCAGCAGTTGGAAGAAGCTGTTCTTGAGTCGGTTGGTACGTGACTATTTCCCAGTGAAAGAAGGTGGAAGAGAGAATGTCCGGGGTGCGTGGGGTCCTTAATTATGCTGGCTGCTTTACCAAGGCAGCGGGAAGTGTAGACAGAGTCAATGGATGGGAGGCTGGTTTGCAAGAAGGATTGGGCTACATTCACGACCTTTTGTAGTTCCTTGCAGTCTTGGGCAGAGCAGGAGCCCAGACCAAGCTGTGATACAACCAGAAAGAATGCTTTCTATGGTGCATCTGTAAAAGTTGATAAAATGTAGAGAGAGAGAGGACAAGCAGCAGACAGATGAAGGTGTGGGGGGAGAACAGAGATGGGTAGGAGAGAGACAAAATTGAGAAAAAGAAGGGAAAGGGAAAGTAAAGGAGGAGGAAAGGTAGGAAAGGGGGATAAAATAGGGGGAAAGAGCAGGGGGGAAGAAAAATAAAGAAAGGAAAGGTAGAGAACAGTTAAATGAAAACAAAGGGGTCGAGGTGGGGTAGAGCAAATTATTTGAAATTGTTGAATTCGATTGAGACCAGAAGGCTGTAAAGTGCTGAGCTGGAAGACAAGATGCTGTTCCTTCAGTTTGTGTTGAGCTTCGCTGGAACATTGCAGCAGGCCAAGGACAGACATGTGGGCATGGGAGCAGGATCATGTGTTAAAATGGCAAGCAACCAGAAGGTCAGGATCCTGATTGCTTTGCTGACCACCTTCAGTCTGTGCGCAATCACCCAGTCTACGCTTGGATTCTCTGATATAGAGGAGACCACACCGAATTGAAAGAGATGCAAGTGAAACGCTGCTTAACCTCGAATGAGTGTTTTGGACCTTGGATGGTGAGCATGGAAGAGGTAAAGGGACAGACGTTACACCTTCTGCGATTGCATGGGAAGATGCCATGACTGACGGGAGATGTGTTGGGTAGGGTGGAGGAGTGGACTAGGTTATCCCAGGGGGAACAGTCTCTGCAGAATGCTGACAGAGGGAGTGAAGGGAAGATGTGTTTGGTGGTGGCATCATGCTGAAATTTGGTGAAAATGGCAGAGGATTAGGCTTTGCATGAGGAAGCCGGTGGAGTGAAATGTGAGAACAAGGGGGACTCTATCCTGGTTCTGGGAGGGAGGGGAGGGGGTGAGAGTCATGGCACGGGAGATGGACTACATGCAGTTGAGGGCCCTGTCAACAACTGTAGATGGGAAACCACGGTTGAGGAAAAAGGGGCACACATTAGAAGCACCACTTTGGAAAGTGGCATCATCGGAACAAATACAACGGAGGTAAAGGAGCTGAGAGAAAGGGACGGAGTCCTTACAGGATGTAGGGTGTGAAGAGCTGGAGTTTGTATAGCTGTGGGAGTCAGTGGGCTGGTTATGGATATTGGTCAATAGTTTATTGCTGGAAATGGAGACAGAAAAGTCAAGGAAGGGAAGGAAAGTGTTTGAGATGGACCAGGTGAAGGTGATGGATGGGAGGAAACAGGAAGCAAGGATGATGAATTTTTCCAAGTCTGGACGAGAGCATGAAGTGGCACAAAAATAATCATCAATGTACCAGTAATGGATTTGTGGGAGAGAACCTGTGTAAGCCTGGAACAAAGAACGTTCCATATATTCCATAAAAAGACAAGCGTAGCTAGGACAGGTTGTTGATGATCTGGACACCAAAAATTTGAAGTTTTCAACCATTTTTACTTTGTCCCCATTGATGTAGACAGAGACATGTTCTCCACCATGCTTCCCAAAGTGAATCACAATCTTTGAAGCAGACATTATTGTCATTGCACCAGTTCACCAGATTCTCTATCTCATTCCTGTATTCTGTCCTGTCATTGTTTGAGGTCTGACCCTTCGCAGTGGTGTCGTCAGCAAACTTGAAAATCGAGCCGGAGGGGAATTTGGCCGCACCGTCATAGGTGTATAAGGAGTAAATTAGAGGGCTGAGAACACAGCCCTGTGGGTGTTGAGGATGATCATGGAGGAGGTTTTGTTGCCTATCCCTTACTGATCATGGGTTGGGAAGTTCAGGATCCAGTCGCAGAGGGAGGTGCCGAGGCCCAGGCCATGGTGTTTGGAGATGGGTTTCATGGGAATAATGGTGTTGAAGGCTGAGCTGTAGTCACTAAATAGGAGTCTGATATTGGTGTCTTTGTTATCGAGGTGTTCCAGGGTTGAGTGCAAGGCCAGGGAGGTGGCATCTACTCTGGACCTGTTGCGGTGGTAGGCAAACTGTAGTGTATCCAGGTAGTCAGGGAGGCTAGAATTGATTCGTGCCATGACTAACCTTTTGAGAACTTCATAATGATGACTGTCTCACTTTCTGTTGGCTTTGTATGGTGGGCTTGCAACATCTGCCCATTTTCCTGCCACCTTTCCTGCACTGAAATGCGAGGCAGGTCAGATGTGAAAGCAATATGTGCCTCGCTATAGTAAAGTACCACTGCGGAGTGCTCTCTTGGGATTTCAATAATTGAGTCTGCAACTCCATGTATTTAATGGGCACGGCAAACAAGTGTTGTGGGTATTCTTCTCCATTTGTAAGACATGTCCATTGTCAGGTGGTTCCTCAATGTGCAGGGAAATTGAAATAATTCTCTTCCGTACTCAGAGAGAAATAGGATTCAAAAGCTTGCCTGGTCATTGGAAAGTTTGCAAGATCAGAAAATGATTTAAATTATAAACTGCATTGCCGGGGATCATATTGAGCCTACACAACTGCTTTCTCACTAATCCAAGTAATTGTTCTGTCCTCTACCTTCTGTAATTCTGACTGTCATTCTTATAGGGTCTGTAAAGATGAACAAAAAGGCAAATGAAGAAACATAGAATTAAACAGAATTCTATAATTGAATTAGTAAGAAAGCAACTGTCTGGGCCCTACTCTTTCCCCGATTAAACTTAAAATAATCCTTACTAATTTAGAGAACATCTTCTTAACCAGGCTGAGAAATGTTAGTCTATTAACACTCAATATGGAATTCTATTTACAGATTATAAACAGATGTGTGAAATTAAGCTATTTTCTGTAGTTCTGATTGTAATTCTCATTGGGTCTGTGGACTGTTTATTCATTAAAAATGAACAAGAAGCTAAACACGGAGTTAAACGCGATCGACAGATCACTGGTATTTGTCATTTTAAACCTGCATCAATATGAGAACAGCTTCCCAAGTAGCCAATAAACTAGTAACACAACAATTCTTCTCTTGTAAATATATGCCACCCACATAGATCATGCAGTATCTGTAATATACCTACTGCGTCGTTTTCACCACTTATTAAATATTCAACACTCTAACAAAATAAGCACACATTAATAAACTTCCATGCTTTACACAGCACGGCATCTAGTCTTTCCAAAAATTACATTAGCCTGGGAAGGGAGAAAAGGGCTTCCATTCAGAGATGGCTACCGTCAGTGTCCCCACACCCCCAGCGAGCTGCATGTTCAAAGATGCCACAGATTTCAAACTTACACTGCAGCGTAATTAGCCCTATCTCTGACCCATGATTCTTTTGACTACAGCTCCTGGCTGTGAACGCGGGAATTAATGAATTGACCCTTTAATGTTTCAGCAAATCTGAGAAGTGTCTCAAAGGTCTTTATGTGCAGCGAGTTACTTTGAAATGCGGTCACTTTTATATATGAAAAGATTCCCTTGGAATTAAAGAAGTTCAAGAGTGAAATTTGCAGTGAGATCTTTAGTATCCACTTAAACAGGTAGATGGGTAAAACTTAATTTATTGACTTTTACGCGTCTGCTTATAATCTGTAAATAGAATTCTATATTGAGTATAAATAGACTAACATTCTTCAGCCTGGTTAATGGAACATTTCTTTGGAGGCACAAGTCTCTTCACCAAAATCCCTTTATTTACAATTCCAATAGCAGTAGACAGAGTGCTATCAGAGGAACTGACACTCCCGGTTAAATACAAGGTAAAGACTTTCTCATTTGCCCATCAATTGACTCCATAATCAAGGAGTTCATATTCCAATAGGCCAACAGCACTGGCCTGATTGAAGTCATTACAGTTAAGAAGATGTAATCTAAATTGTTAAAGATTATTTTAAGTAAGATTGTACAAAGGATTGTACACTAAAAGAGACAGAATAACCAATATTAGGTGTCTGGGTAAATATAAGGCAGTAATTTTTGAAGGGTCAGTTTGGTAGTTCTTTTGACAACCCAACAAGTAAAGGAACTCAAATTAACTTAGGGACAAATTAAGAGGGGCAGCCCCCCAAAAAGGAAGGGGGGAACGGCCCGAACAGAAACCAAAGTCCAAAGGAAACTTAAAACATTAAATCAAAATGTGATTATCAGGGAAGGGTCAGTTTAGTAGCTCTCTTGTTCCTGAGTTTGAAGGTTTGGCATTTAAGTCCCACTCCAGTGACTTAAGCACAAGAATCTGACTCTGGGACAGCGCTGCACCGATGGTTGAGATGTTACTGAGGTCCCATCTGCCCCATCAGGTCAACATATAATATCCCAGAATCAATGTATTTAACTCTGGAAAGGAATTTAACCTTGAAAAACCATGAGGTGATATGCTTTAGGAGGAGTAAATTGACAAACAAATACTTAACGAAAGGCACAGCACTTAGAAGTCCTATGGAACAAAGGGACTTTGACGCAGTTGTCCATAGATGTCTGAAGACAGAAGGCACACTAGTTGGTTGGTGGAAAAGGCACATGGGATACTTGCCTTTATCAATCAAGGCTATGGGTCAGCTGCTGGTAAATGGGATTAGGGGGTAGTCAGATTGGTGCAGACTTGATGGGCCAAAGGGCCTTTCTGCACTGTATGATTCAACAATTCTATGTAAAGCAAAATACTTCAGGCTCTGGAAGTCTGGAATAAAAGGTCTGGAGGAAAAATGCTGGAAAGACTCAGCAGATCTGGCAGCATCTGTGGAGCAAGAAATATAGTTAAACATCAGCTCTCTGAACTAAAGTCATAATGACATGAAGTGTGGGCCAAAATTCTCTGGCCATTCACGTCCGTCACTGCTGCAAGCAAGGATGGAGAATTTGGTGCTCAGCAACACTGCAACAGGACCAGAAAGTTCCATTGAAATGAATGGCCAGAAGATTCCAGCCATTAACTCTGTTTCTCTCTCCACAGATTCTGTCAGACCTGCTGAGTTTACAGAATCATAGAATCCTACAGTGCAGAAGGAGGCCATTTGGTCCATCAAGTTTGCACAATCCAACCCAGGGCCTTTCCTCATAGCCCCACATACTTACCCTAGCTAGTGCCCTGACACTAAGGGACAAGTTAGCATGGCCAATCCACCTAACCTGTACATCTTTGGACTGTGGGAGGAAACTGGAGCACCCAGACGAAGCCCACGCAGACATGGGGACAACGTGCCAACTTCACACAGACGGTGACTCAAGCCGGGAATTGGACCTGGGTCCCTGGTGTTATGCTACAGCAGGGCTAACCACTGTGCCACCGTGCCACCCCAGCACTTTCTGTATTTATTGTGGAGACGATCCAATATTCTATCTGACAGAAGGCCAGTGGAGTTGGTGCCCTAACATAGAACATTACAGCGCAGAACAGGCCCTTCGGCCCACGATGTTGCGCCGACCAGTTAAAAAAGCAATGACCACCTAACCTAAACCAATCCCTTTCCATCCATAAACCTATCCACGGAAATCTTAAATGCCCCCAAACTAGGCTCATCTACAACTGCAGCAGGCAGGGCATTCCAATCCCTCACCACCCTCTGGGTAAAGAACCTACCCCTGACATCCGTCCTATAACTACCACCCCTTAATTTAAAGCTATGTCCCCTCATGCTAGCTTTCTCCATCCGAGGAAAAAGGCTATCACTGTCCACCCTATCTAAACCTTTAATCATCTTATATGTTTCAATAAGGTCCCCTCTTAGCCGCCTTCTTTCTAACGAAAACAACCCCAAATCCCTCAGTCTCTCCTCATAGGACCTCCCCTCCATACCAGGCAACATCCTGGTAAACCTCCTCTGCACCCTCTCCAATGCCGCCACATCCTTCCTATAATGTGGGGACCAGAACTGCACACAATACTCCAAGTGCAGATGCACCAGAGTTTTGTACAGTTGCAACATGATGTTGCGGCTCCTAAATTCAATCCCCCTACCAATAAACGCCAAGACACCGTATGCCTTCCTAACTACCTTATCTACTTGATTCCCTGGCTAACATTTATCCCTCAATCAATATCACCAAGAAACAGATTAGGTGGTACCATCGTGGCCTGTGTGAGGTTTACATCGCTGTGTGTCCTGTTTTACAACAGTGAGTACACATCCAAAGTACTTCATTGAATGGAAAGTGCTTTGGAACATCCTGTGACTGGGAAAATAAATCATTTTCAGAAACTTTGCAAAGTGACCAAGGCTGTCACAGATATCATGGAAACAATAAGTTGATCTGAAAACAAATTGTACAATTTTAAAACACGCCGGGTAGAAACCAGGAAAGAACGCTTCTATATGAAGCCAAATGAAGCTGGAAAGGTAATCGGGAAATTTAAAAAAGGTCCCTGGAAAAGTAGGAAATCCTAAAGAAAAATGGAAAATTCTGAGAACGTCACACATTCTCGTTGGCATCTGAAAAGAGAAACTCTAGATCGAAGTGATGGATCTGCTCAGGGAAATCCCCTGTATCTACAGATAGCTCAAAAGAAAGGAAATAAATCATTAACGTTCAAAGTTCCAAAGGTCCATGCTCAGATCAGAGACCGATGGGTGTCCAACTGTGTTCCTGAGAATGGGTTGAGTGTGATTGGTATGGACTAATAATGCAGAGGCCCAGGCTTATGGCCTGGGGACAGAGGCTCAGATCTTATCATGGCAGCTGTTAGAATGTGAATTTGATTAATAACTGGGGAATATAAGCGGTTAGCACTACTGTCTCTCAGAGCCAAGGACCCAGGTTCAATTCCGGCCTCAGGTCACTGTCCATGTGGAGTTTGCACATTTTAGGTCAAGTGGCCTCCTTGTGCACTGTAGGGATTCTGAAGTTAAAGTAAAGATTATTTATTAGTCGTAAGTAAGACTTACATTAACACTGCAATTAAGTTACTGTGAAAGTCCCATAGTCACCACACTCAGGCACCTGTTTGGGTCAATGCACCTAACCAGCACGTCTTTCAGACTGTGGGAGGAAACCGGAGTTTGCACATTCTCCCCATGTCTGCGTGGGTTTCCTCCGGGTGCTCCGGTTTCCTCCCACAGTCCAAGGACGCACAGGTTGGGTGGATTGGCCATGTGAAATTGCCCTTTAATGTCCAGGGGTAGCAGCAGGGTAAATACTTGGGGTTACAGGAATAGGGCCTGGGTGGAATTGTTGTCAGTGTAGGCTTGATAGGTTGAATGGCCTCCTCCTGTGCTGTAGAGATCCTGAAGTTAAAGATTATTTATTAGTCATAAGTAAGACTTACATTAACACCGCAATTAAGTTACTGTAAAAGTCCCGTAGTCACCACACTCAGGCACCTGTTCGGATCAATGCGCCTAACCAGCACGTCTTTCAGACTGTAGGAGGAAACCGGATCACCCGGAGGAAACCCACGCAGTCACAGGGAGAATGTGCAAACTCCACACAGACAGTGACTCAAGCTGGGAATCAAACTCAGGTCACTGGCGCTGTGAGGCAGCAGTGGATTCTGTGATAAAGCTAGTCTCAGTATTGGTGATGAATGATACTGATCATCTGTTCTTATTTATTTGACAAGTGCAAATTCCCCAAGCCAAGCAGTTTCTTGTGGTCGTGCTGTGTTGAGTGTGGATAAGCCCCTGCTGATTCTGTTATGTAAACTCACCTGGTTCAGTAATATCTTTCAGGGAAGGAGATTCTTTTCATCCTTAGCAGTCTAACCAACAGTAATGTGACTGATCTTAATAGCCCAGTGAAACACCCTCACAAGCTGCTTAGTTCAAGGGCAATGAGGGATGGGCAACATCTGCTGGCCTAGCCAGCGATGCCAACACCTCATGAATGAATAAAGAAGTAAATATAGTTAGTGTATGCACTAATATTGAAACCAAGCATTTCTCTCCAGACCTCAGAGCACCAGGTAAAATTGTATTTCTGGGCTGCCAGACAACTGAAGAATTATACACTGTGCTGATCGCTGTGTCATCGTGGGATCTTATTGAAACTTACAGGACACTGCGTGGCCTGGATAGAGTGGACGTGGAGAGGATATGTCCACTTGTAGGGCAAACTAGAACCAGAAGGCACACCTTCAGGCTAAAGGGACGATCCTTTAAAACAGAAATGAGTGGGGAGTTCTTCAGCCAGAGAGTGGTGAATCTGTGGAACTCTTTGCCACAGAATGACAAGGTCGTTGAGTGTCTTTAAGGCAGAGACAGATAGGTTCTTGATTAATAAGGGAATCAAGGATTATGGGGAAAAGGCAGGAGAGTAGGGTTGAGGAAAATATCAGCCACGATTGAATGGCAAAGTAGACTCGATGGGCCGAGTGGCCTAATTTTGCTCCATCCACCGTACCACCCTAGATGTCCATGAGGCTGTGCTGTAAGGTTCACTCCCTGGTATCTCCTGTTATTCTGTATCTCAACATCATAGATTCATAACTTGAGAATTATACCATCATGCAGTGCAGGGAAAGGTGCCACCGTGTGAAATGCCTGTCCAATCAGCCTCACTCCCTTGCTAAGAGCAATGATTTGGAAATATTGTAAAGAACACAAACAATATGCATGCCAATAATCAACTTTTCACAAGCCAGGGTTTCCTTATCTGACTGTCAGACAAGATGAAGAATGTATTGCTGATAAAAGTGTGCCCAGTGCGAGAAAAACATGACCATGAGAAGCAACTTATACTCACGGCCTCTGCTGGCTCTGGAAGTAGTCATGACTCCTCTGGTAAGAAGCGTCAATTCATCTGTATTGCAGAGTTATCACTGGAGTTTGTGCTGTAATATAACAGGATGAGCTCAGAACCAGAGCATTAGAACCAGCTACCATAACTTTCCTGCCACCCACACAAACTTACAGAGATAAACACAGAAGCTGCTACGCATTGCAGATCCACTCTCTGCACCAGAAGCAATTTACCAAGGACTAAAATAATAAAATGTGTTTGGATAGTACCTCTTGTCATGTTGACTCTTCAAGTTTGATTCTGGGAAATGACTTGGACCTAAGTCATTTCACTAACTCATCTCTAGGATGTTTCATCCTAATTTGCTTAAGGTATAACATGATCCAACTTTTGTTTGTGGCTTCCAGTCCAGTTTTTAAAAGCTGAAGGCTACAATAAGAAGAAATGTATATTAGGACAACATTTCACATCTGGGGGTGATGTCTTACTGCTTTGTGCGTGAAAACTATCTTTTATTTTCATTTAAAAAGGCCCAGAATTAAACTGATACTGTGCATCAATCCCAAATAGTCAAGAAAACTTGCATTTGGGTAGTACCTTTTGTCATGTTGACTCTTTGAGTTTGATTTTGGGAAATGACGTAGACCCAAGTCATTTCACTAACTCATTTCTAGAATGTTTCATCCTAATTTGCATATGTCGTATTTGCCTTTTGCCTCCTCCTCAAGAAAACATGTTCAATCAATAGAGTTTCCTATTCAATTGGTGTGACTAATCAGTTACTAATTGGTGATTGTGCTCCCCATTGATAGCTCAGCTGGGGGAGTGGAGGACTGCAGATGATGCCAATTGACATCCTTACGTCGCTGGTTCGATTCCGGCTTGTCGGAAACCCAATATTCACTAATCAGTGGTTAATCAGGAATACATAGCCATCACACTAAAACCAGTAAGTCAGTTCCATAAAACATCTTATTTTAACCTTCCCATGAGTATCCCCCAGAACGCACAATATTTTCATCTCGGTCATTTCATTCTGGGAAAGGTTAATGAATGTGCAGTTAGATATTTATTCGAACCAATTAACGCAGAGGCATTGCAATGCATTAAGATCATTGAAAATCATTACTCAATCCACGTGAAAATCTATTTTCGAAAAGTGTGGGGCAATACTTGACTCGAAATGTTATTTGAGAAACAATCTATTGTGACTTTGAATGGCGTTAATAGTAAAATTAAAGTCCCATCCACACGTGACTTCTCTTCCGACCAGCAAAGTTCAAGTCAAATAAAGGTTACTTTATGCATGACTTTAGCGATGGCTCATTATGGAATGAAATCAGCACCTCATTTAAATATCAGTATAATAAAGAACAATTGATGCTGTCTGCCGAAAGCCTTTATAAATTATGATACTGTTCTCCTAGCCTGGGAGGAAGACTGTGTAGTGAGTGAGTGAGTGAGTGAGTGTGAGTCACTGCCCTGTAAGCTCTGAATGTAATATTAAAGAAAATAAATACCGGGACGGAAAGGGCATTAAGTGAGGAAATGAGGCATCGAAGCATGAGACACAAGGTTATTACCACTCCGCACAAGTGAGAGGACTTCAGTTGTCCGGAGGGTGGTTGTGGTTTGTCACCCGGAATGCTAACATCAGCAGCCTATGAGTGTTTACCAGCCGTTTGACAGAACCTGATTAGCCCAAATGGATTGCAGCGAATGCAATTTCAGCATTCCAAAGGCAATAGCAAACTCCGGTAGCCTGGCATAATCAAACACTTCTGAAACGTATTTACACATTGAGGTGCAAATTACTTCTGTTCACGACTTTTGTCTCACGTTTACGTGGTGAATTAATTGATATATCAAGTTAAAATTAATCTCTAAAGATTTTTTTTACTGATGGTTTTGCTTACCGGTAATGAGTGAAAGGCATATAATTTAGGTGGTTTTTGTGTAGACGAATGAAAAGGAAATGTACACTAGAACAAACAAATAGATTTCTCCTATCAGAGTGGCACAGTGTGCAGCCACACTAATGGCCAGCTTGCTGCACTCTGCAGTACGTTTCCACTGATGGAAATGCAACATTTATATGCAGCACTGCAGATTCACATGGAGTTTAATCCAGACACAAAAAACATAATTACGCAAAGACTAAAACAGTAATTAAGCTCATTATTCGGGGCAGTTCTCACACAACAAAGCACTGACTAGTATTTTCTTTAAACTTACGTTCCCAGCCACACAGCAGTGATTCACATTAATTCAGTCTCTCTGTAGAAGCTTCCTTTCAAGCTTGTAGAACAATACAATGGTTACAAACCCATTATGGTTGACACAGTGGTTAGCACGGGCCGTCTCATGGCGCCAGAGATCCGGGTTTGATTCCTGGCTTGGGTCACTGTCTGTATGGAGTTTGCACATTCTCCCCATGTCTGCATGGGTTTCCTCTGGGCGCCCTCCGGTTTCCCCCCCTAAGATGTGCCGGTCAAGTTAATTGGCCGTGCTAAATTTCCCCTTAGTGTCAGGGGCACGAGTGGGGTAAATGCATGGTGCTATGGGGATTAGACTCAATGGGCCAAATGGCCTCTTTCTGCATTGTAAAGAATCTATGATTCTGTAAATGCTTTATACATTGAACCAACCCTGCATATTGCATTCCCCATGTATTTCAAATGAATTTTTAAACTACATCAGCGCGTATTCAACTTTTGAGATTTGTTAAATGTTCACCAACAGTGTTCACTTTATAGCAGTTGGGAAGAAAGGAGTCTGTGGTTTTTCTGGAAGAATGACTATCCTTTCTAGAGGTTTAACAAACCAAGATCACAGTTACCTGGACACCAACCATTCTGTACTGTATGCACTGAAGGAGATTTCTAAAATAGTTGCCGTGTTGTACATGTTACAGGATTGCAATTCAAAGACATCAACCTTGGCACGTGCAAGAAGAAGGATCCCCCCTTTTTATCACAGAGGAAGAACAGCTCCCCATAGAATGTATAGAATCCCTACAGCGCAGAAGGAGGCCATTTGGTCCATTGAGCCTGCCCCAACAACAATCCCATCCAGGCCCTATCCCTGTAACCTCACAAATTCACCTCGTCAATCCCCCTGAAATGAGGGGCAATTTAATATGAGGTTCTTAAAGTTTATTTATTATTGTCACAAGTAGGCTTACATTAACACTGCAATGAAGCTACTGTGAAAATACCGTAGTCACCATACTTCGGCACCTGTTCAGGTACACTGAGGGGCAACTTAGCATGGCCAATGCATCTAACCTGCATACCTTTGAACTATGGAAGGAAACCGGAGCACCCAGAGGAAACGAAGGCAGACACGAGGAGAACATGCAAACTCCACACGGACAGTTACCCGAGGGCAGAATTGAACCTGGGCCCCGATTTGTAACTGTGAGGCTGCAGTGCTAACCATTGTGCCACCATGCTATCCATTTGGCAATATAGAGTTGTATTGAATCATTTGATAAGTGCACTGCCTGATATGAAATTGAGCCATAAAGACCAAAGAGATCACAGAGTTTCTTAAGGGAACAAATCTCAGTCGAACACTATTGGTTTCAGAGGGGTGGCACGGTGGTTAGCACAGCTGCCTCACAGTGCCAGGGGCCCAGGTTCAATTCTCAGCTGTCTGTGCAGAATCTATGGAATGGGTTTCCTCCAGGTGTTCTGGTTCCCTCCCACAGTCCAAAAGGTGTGCAAGTTAAGTGCATTGGCCATGCTAAATTCTCCTTCAGTGTATCTGAATTCATACCAGAGTGTGGTGACTAGGGGATCTTCACAGTAACTTCATTGCAGTGTTAGTGTAAGCTTACTTGTGACAATAATAAATAAACTTTAAGAACCCCATGTTAGAGAGGGGGTAAAAATAATCTGTCATGGTTCCAACTTCCAATTGCTACTCCTGCAGGAAAGTTGAGTGAATATCACCTTGTAACAAAATACTGCCTAAGATCATGGATTGAGTGTCGGGTGATGTATCGGAAGTCGCCAATGCTGGCCGGATTGGACCCCCAGTGTGGCTCAGTCTTTTCAGGAAGGGAAGAAGAATGGGGGGTTTCTCTCAGGATGAGGAGTGAATGTTGTTCAGCGATCAAACACTCAAACTTCAACACCCCATCAAAAAAGTTTGAAAATAACTTCAAATGCAGGAATGTGGCAACAGGCCAGAAGACGCCAAATATGAACGAAAATATCACAAAAACAATTATGTTTCTCAATGGGTTGCTGTTACATTGAATAATACAGAATGTACAGCACAGTAACAGTCTATTCAGCCTTTCCCATCCATGACAGTTTGTGTTCCACATGAGCCTCTTTCTACTCCTCTTCATCTAAATCTATCAGCATGAATGTCTTCTTTTCTCCTGTATGTTTTTATCGAACACCCTCTCAAATGCATCCAAACTATTTGCTTCAACTGCTCCAAGTACCACACTTTAAGTAATATCTGGGTAAATAAGTTGTTCCTGAATGTTGCCTAACATTGAGCGATGATGACTATATATTTAAGGCACCCGTGTTTTGGTCTCCCCAGTATTGAATGAACCTTCACCACATCGACCTCATCCAGCCATCTTGTTCTGATATTGTATTTGTAAATTGTTCTTTGCTATTCATTTGTGGGACACGGCCATCGCTGGCTGGCCAGCATTTATTGCTCATCCCTTGTTACCCAACAGCAGTTGAGAGTCAACCACATTGCTGTGGCTTTGGAGTCACATGTAGGCCAGACCAAGTAAAGGTGGCAGACTTCCTTCCCTAAAGGACATTATTGAACCAGATGGGTTTTTCCGACAATCGTTTCATGGTCATCAGTAGATTCTTAATTCCAGATTTTTTTATTGTATTTAAATTCCACCACCTGCCTTGGCAGGATTCGAACCCGGGTCCCCAGAACATTAGCTGAGTTTCTGGATTAATAGTCTAGCGATAATACCATGAGGCCTCCCTGGTATCTCTATATCCTTTTCATACAGAACTGTCCACAAGGGGTGGTTTAGCCAAGTTTCTATACAAGTTAAATAACTTCTCTGCTTTCAATTATTTTCCTGTGGAAATGAATCCCATTGATTTCTTTGCTTTAGTTTGCTGACCTTATTAACCTGTGCCGCTACTTTAGTGATTTGTGTACCCCTAATGCCCCTGGCACTGAATCTAATCTTATTATATGTTTATACATTGAAACACATGTCCAAAGGCGCTACATGAAAATAACTAAAATACCTTTAGACAAACTGCTTTGAGACCTTCCATTTGATGTGCGTACAATAATAACTTCAGCTTTCAAATAGTTTCTGTGACTGTAGCAAATGCTTTAAATCTGTAATGAAAGCCACGTACAACAAAGTAGGGAAGTTCCTCTTCAAGATAAAGTGAATATAATATTTTTACTATACCTTATTCTAAAATAATGGTAGTGGTTCGTGCTAACAAATGTATTCGCATTTGTTACGAGACTGAAGAGGGAGGAGAAACTATTAGATGGTGGGGTTCCTAATACACATCCTCAGGGTACCCAACCTTTTAGCTGACTTACTGGAAGACTGAACTTTGACAAAGGGTCATCTGGACTCGAAACATCAGCTCTTTTCTCTCCTTACAGATGCTGCCAGACCTGCTGAGATTTTCCAGCATTTTCTCTTTTGGTTTCAGGTTACAGCATCTGCAGCCATTTGCTTTTATCGACTGAACAGCCTCCGTTGCCTCTTTAAATCTGGATTCGAATCCCGCCACGGTAGGTGGTGGAATTTGAACTTAATAAAAAATATCTGGAATTAAGAATCTAGTGCTGACCGTGAAACCATTGTCAGAAAAGCCTATCTGGTTCAATTATGTCCTTTAAGGAAGGAAATCTGCTGTCCTTACCCGACCTGACCTACATGTGTCTCCAAAGTCACAGCAATGTGGTTGACTCTCAACTGCCTTTTGAAATGGCCCAGTAAGCCATTCAGTGGCAACTAGGGATAGGCAATAACTGCTGGCCAACCAGTGATGCCTATGTCTCATGAATTAATTTTTAACAATCACATTTTAGTTGGAGTTAAGAACGTAAGAAATAGGAGCAGGAGTAGGCCATCTAGCCCCTCGAGCCTGCCCCGCCATTCAATAAGATCATGGCTGATCTGTTGTGTCTCAGTTCCACCTTCCCGCCCTCTCCCCATAACCCTTAATCCCCTTGCCTATCAAAAACCTATCAACCCGCGTCTTAAAAATATTGAGCGAGGCAGCCTCCACCACTTCAACGGGCAGAGAATTCCAGAGATTCACCACCCTTTGAGTGAAGAGGTTCCTCCTCAACTCCGTTCTAAACCGCACCCCCCTTTATCCTGAGGCTGTGCCCTCTAGTCCTCCTGTCCTTTCTGAGCGGGAAGAGCCTCTCCACCTCTATCCTATCCATCCCATTCAACATCTTATACATCTCAATGAGATCTCCCCTCATTCTTCTAAACTCTAACGAGTGCAAGCCTAGTTTATTCAGCCTCTCCTCATAGTTCAACCCCCTCAACTCCGGTATCAGCCTAGTGAACCTCCTCTGCACTCCCTCCAAGGCCAAAATATCCTTGCGTAAGTGCGGCGACCAAAACTGCACACAGTGCTCCAGCTGCGGCCTCACCAGTGCCCTATACAGCCGCAGCAAGCCCTCCCTACATTATGGTGAGTTCTCACCACAATGGATATAACAATGAGCAGAGACACTTCGTCCTGGCTAAAGTCCTCCCAGCTTACCTTATGTGGCTTGAGTAAGATCTTCCAGGTGTTCTGCCTTCCCCCCTAGTCCCTAAACATGCAGGTTACATAGAAAACTAGAAACTAGAGTAGGCCATTTGGCCCTTCAAACCTGCTCTGCCATTCATCCTGAATGTGGATGATCATCGAATTCAATATCCCAACCTTTCCCCACATATCCCTTGATCCCTTTTGCCCCAAGAGGTATATCTAATTTCTTCTTGAAAGCATACAACATTTTGGCCTCAGCTGCGTTCGGTGGTAGTGAATTCCACACATTCACCCCCCTCTGGGCAAAGAAATATCTCCTCACCTCAGTTCTTAAAGGTTTATCCCTTATCCTCAAACTTCTTTAGTTCTGGACACCACCACTATTGGGAACATTCTTTCTGATAACATTCTTTCTGTCTAACCCATGTCTTGTGTGGGCCAGACAGTACAAGAAGTAGATCCAGAGGACAGGAGTGGCCATGATAAATTGCCCCTTAGTTTCCCCAAGATATATACGTTAGGGGGGATTATTGGGATAAATACATGAGGTTACGGGGTAGGCCTAGATAAGTGTCAGTGCAGAGTTGATGGGCTGAATGGCCTCCTTCTGCACTGTAAGGATTCTAATCTGCAATTCTATCCCGATGATGATGTACCTGATGAAGCCTGGAATATTGGATCACGTATGTCGGTAATGTTATCTAAAAAAAAAGCTCAGCACGATCTTGCCGCTTTGCCAACAAACCAAACCCGCAGAGCAGATTGTACTCCAACACTGAGTAAGCTGCAATAACCTTTAGACCAGACTGTAGCCACCCCCCCCATCACCACCTCCACCACCTTAGTCAGCAAAGCCAACCTGCAGTTCAGATTGTAATCTGGGCCTTCGTTGGCTCCAGTGCCCTTAAGAGTCATCTGGGGACCCTGGCAAGGAGTAGTTTGGCAGTGTGCAAGAAAAATGATTAAATCTTGTAACCCTTGTATGTCAGATAAATTCACCCTGGTGTATTAGGTATGTGTGCAGATCTTGCAGACTTTGTGAGGCAGGATTCTGTAGGTTTTTAAAGCCTATTCACACAACTTGCTGATTGAACACATTTATTTTAAAATTGTTGGTTGTATTCCTCCCTCATGCTGCATTTGAATGTTAACATGTTTCTGGGTAGGATTTTCCAGCCCACGACCCCCCTTCCACCTCCCCGTTAGCTGCCGGAGAGATGCTGCCACCCTCCTCTGGTACCACCAAGTTCTATGGCATTCGATCTGGTTCACCTGTCCTATTGTTGGGGAACCCATCACGTTTTTGATAAGACTGGAAAATCCTGACTTCTGGATCCTTCTAGCACTATGTCACACAAGGCATTGGCAAAGAAAGGAGATCTTTTTTAACATTTGTTCATGGGCATCATTGGCAAGCATTTATTGCCCATCCCTAATTGTCCTTGAGCTGAGAGAATTTAAGAGTCAACCACATGACTGTGGATCTACACTCACATGTAGGCCAGACCAGGTTAGGATGGCAGATTTCCTTCCCCAAAGCACATTAGTAAACTGGATGGGATCCTGAAACGGTAAAATCCCTTTGCCCTCTTTGATTCCTGTGCCAGGAGGGATGGTTAAGTTCTAGCCACCCTGTCAGAGAGTCAGCGCAGACACGATGGGCCAAATGGCCTCTTCGGCACTGTGGGGATTCTGTGATTTACTGCAACAGGGATAGGGATCAGAGAAGTCATTTGCATGTGCGATTCATCAATCATTGAAAATATGTTTTTGATGTGGTGGCTCATCTTGACCTATCTTGCCTCCAGTGGTAACTGCATGTGGTCTGAGTGCAGACGCCCTGAAAGAAGAATTATGTCCAGACGAAGGGTAACTCATTGTATAAAAATGCAAATCCTTAAACAGGTTAAATCTTTCTTAAATCCCCATGATGGCAACCGGCGAATGAAAGCAGAAGATTGCTGAGGAGAGCTGAGAGCCCGATAAGTTATTTATGCTTAATGCTGTTAGAATATTCAGCAAACAGAGGAAAATATTGAATCATTCAGAAAGTATGAATCCCATATATATCAATTCTAATTAATCCAACACTTAGAAGCATCCTGATGGTATACATTAGCACCCCTGCGTACGAAGGGAAAACAACTCAATTTCCCACTGCTTTCATTCGTACACTCAATATAATTAGCAAAGTTTATTAAAATGTGCCTGTTTCTCTGAACAGAAATTTATCTCACATGTAAAGCATGACGGCAGCCGGTTTCATTTCACATTCTATTTCGCAGTTGCTTTATGAATTAGTCACAATGTTGTTGATCTTCTTGTACCCCTGCCATGAGAACTTAAAAAGAGCACCAATGCTGTAAGGCCCTGCGTTAAACCCTTCACCGCTGCCGTCACCCTACATTACCGAACACTTCAACCATTCCACAAATTTCAGCATCAGTTGACATTTTGATCGTGTAAAATGAGAAGATATCTTAGACAGCTCTTAACAAAGTGACAAAAGTGTTCAAGGTGATGCACTCAACGCCAAGCGTAATAAATGTCTTACATTCATTTCTCTTCAACCCAGATGGTTTTTCTTGAAGATTTTCTAACTTTACTGCGCCCACATGGTGATTTCCCCCCCACCCACACCTTCCCACATGGTGACCTTGACCTTAACACGGCTGACAGATTTCTCCTCCTCTTCATGTTTCTGCAGATACACCATCAAAAGCATTCTTTCTGGTTGCATCTTGGTACGGCTCCTGGCTGTCAGGTTCTTGATTAATAAGGGGATCAGGGGTTATGGGGATGAGAAAAATATCAGCCATGATTGAGTGGTGGAACAGACTCGATGGGCCAAGTGGCCTAATTCTGCTCCTTGGTCTTAAGCTCTGTTCCAGACTGCAAGAAGCTACGGAGGGTCATGAATTTAGCCCAATCCATCACACAAACCAGTCTCCCATCCATTGACTCCATCCACACTTCCCGCTGCCTCGGCAAAGCAGCCAGCATAATTAAGTACCGCATGCACCCCGGATATTCTCTCTTCCACCTTCTCCCATCAGAAAAAAGATACAAAAGTCTGAGGTCACGTACCAACCGACTCAAGAACAGCTTCTTCCCTGACTTTTGAATGGACCTACCTCGTACTAATCTTTCTCTACACCCTATTGGTAAATGTGACACTAGGGGGTGATTTTCCCAACCTGCGGTGCTGCTATAACCTCTGCATGCCTCTGGCAGCCGGTTCCCTGGGGGGGGGGGGGCAACAATGGGCCATGAGGTGGTTGGAAAGGCCGGCGATGAGAGCGGGGGCCAGCAGTTGGGAAACCAGCAGTCAGTGACCACTGCGCACACGCTGACCTCGGCACTGATAGATCGGCACGTGCGCAGTGGCCCACTCAGAGCTCTGCTGCTGACCGCTCAGCGGGAATACTGATTTTCAGCATGATTCATGCTGGTGCACTCTGCAGAGTGTGGGAGATTCACTTTGAAACTCCCACTGAGAAAACCAGTGGGATTTCCTCCGGTTTTCACGCAAATTCGACACTTAGAATTTTTTTTGGAGAATCGCCCCCATATTCTGCACCCTCTGCTTTCTTTCTGCCCCATGTACTCTGTGTTCAGCATATTTTATCTCTATAGCACGCAAGAAACAATACTTTTCACTGTGTCCCAATACATGTGACAATAATAAATCAATTTACATTATAAGGCCCATTGATAGGCTGGTGGTTTATTGGTACTCTGGCGAGTGAGGTTCCATGATATGGAGATGCCGGTGTCACTGGGGTAAACACAGTAAGAGGTCTCACAACACCAGGTTAAAGTCCAACCAGTTTATTTGATAGCAAACCCATGAGCTTTCAGAGATTGCCACTTTGTCAGGTGAGTGGAGATTTCTGGTCTCAGACAGAGCGTATAAAGACATGCACAGTTTACAGAATACTGACTAGAATGCAAGTCTTTACAGCTAATCAATTTTTAAAAGTGCAAAGAATGTGTGTGGAGAGAGCATTAAGCATAGGTTAAAGAGATGTGTATTGTCTCCAGACAGGACAGTAGGTGAGGTGTTGCAAGCCCAGGCAAGTCATGGGGGTTACAGATGCTGTGACCAGGATCACATCTCTTCAACCTATGCTTAATGCTATCTCCACTCACATTGTCTGCACCTTTAAAAATTGATTAGCTATAAAGACTCACATTCTAATCAGTATTCTGTAAACTGTGTGTGCCTTTATATGCTCTGTTTGTGATCGGAACTCCCCACTCACCTTACAAAGGGGCAAACCCCGAAAGCTAGTGGGTTTACTATCAAATAAACTGGTTGGACTTTAACCTGGTGTTGTGAGACTTCTTACTGTGTGAGGTTCCAGTCAGAGGAACCCAGTGGCTGCTGCAATCTGCTCCAGCTGATTTGCTGTCACCATGCTAGATACTATTGGCGTTGAGTGGTTGAATGTATACCTGTAATGACATCCATGAAAGGGGCCCAGCACTTACTGGTTCTATTGTACCATTTGCTTGGGCCTGAGGCTTATCGATTCCAGTGAGCTGCATAGAGCAGATTTCAAAAAACTTCTCCAAAGCCCCATCCACCTGATACACCCTTCTCACTGGTGGGCACCCAGGAGCCTACATGGTGACCATTTGAGCTCCTACAGAAGTTGCCAATTATGTCAGCAAGGACTTGTCCTGTAAGGATCCAGCTGCAGCGCCCACGATGGATACCAAGGATATAAAGTTTAATTTATAAACGTTTATTTATTCGTCACAAGTATGGCTTACATTAACACTGCAATGAAGTTACTGCAAAATTCCCGTAGTCCAGCGCCTGTTTGGGTACATGCACCTAACCAGCACATCTTTCAGAATGTGGGGGGTGGGGAAACCAGAGCACCGAGAGGAAACCCACGCAGACACAGGGAAATCATGCAAACTCCACACAGACAGTGACTCAAGCCGGGAATTGAACCCAAGTCCCTGGTGCTGTGAAGCTGCAGTGCTAACCACTGCGCTTGATAGATTTATATTGAAGAGTAGTGAAGACATTGCAGGGTGATGCCAAGTGAGCAAGATGTAGATGACTTCATGGTTGTAACCACGGTGCTGTAATACCTACGCGCATCTTCCAACATTTGGTACAGACATCTGTGTGAAACCAGCTGTACTTTCTTCATGGTTAGACCATTGATGCACTCATCCGTGTTGTCCTGAGCTGAGCTGGAAGCAGGCAGGGGTCCCTCCGGTGCTATCTCCACCCTGTGTTGTTGTTGCTCACGTTATGGGCATTATACCCTGTGCAGACTTCTCTATCCTGCCACTGCGCCCACGTAGCATGTCTGATGGGGCAGAGAACTTGACGCAGCACCCTCAAAATGATTGTCCTCCCATAAGCTCTTCTCTGGAATAACACTGGTGTTGAAAAGGCCCAAAATTTATTGAAAGGTGTCAAAGAAGAAGAAGGAAGATGGAGTGAGGATGCAAAGGCGCTCAATATAGAAGGAAGGGTGTGCCTTGCAAAGTAAAGCTGGAGTGACGGGTATCGTTGATGGCTGTATAAGTGGAAACATGTGAAAAAAAGAACACTGATAATCCAGTGCAGAGCGAGAAAATGAAACAGTGAATGTCTTTGCAACATGCAAGAGATGTGACCGATTCTGTCTTTGGGATTGTATAATGAAGAACATGGCAGTGGTTAAATAACAGATAGAATTCCTACAGAGCAGAAGGAGGCCATTTTGCCCATTGAGTCTGCACCAGTCACAATCCCACCCAGGCTGTTTCCCAGTAACCCCATGTATTTTACGTGCTAGTCCCTCTGACACTGAAGGGTCATTTAGCATGGCCAATCAACCAAACCTGCACGTGTTTGGAGTGTGGGAGGAGCAGACACAGCGAGAATGTGCAAACTCCGCACAGTCAACCGAGGCCAGAATTGCACCCGAGTCCTTGGCGCTGTGAGGCAGCGGTGCTAACCACTGTGCCGCCGTGCCACCCTGAGGTGGAAGGGAGTGAGACGGCTGAAGTTTTGAAGATATGCACTCACCCCCTTCTGCCCCGAGTTGATCATTAAACAATAAACCAAAGTCTTGGGGATGATCTGAACAACAGTACCTCTCTCAGCCACTTCTATCCAAGCCTGTTTGTTAGTGGCTTCAAGGATGATCCTGCAGATACTGGGGAACAGTAACTAACAGCCAGCCCCTACTTTTGCATGGGAATTTCCAAGGATTCATTCGGAACATGGGGGAGACAGATCTCCAAGTCATTTTGGCAGTCAGGCCTTGAAGGTGGCATGATGGCACAGTGGTTAGCACTGCTGCCTCACAGCGCCAGGAATTCCAATTGGGTCAGTGCCTGTGTGGAGTTTGCAGGTACTCCCCGTGTCTGCATGGGTTTCCTCCGGGGGCTCCGGTTTCCTCCCACACTCCAAAGACGCGTGGGTTAGGTGGATTGACCATGCTAAATTGACCCTCGTCTCTAGGTGATAAATATATGGGGTTATGAGAATAGGACCTGAGTGGTTGATGCAGATTAAATGGGCTGAATGGCCCCCTTCTGTACTGTGGGGATTTTATGATCCTATGATTGCAAGCAAGAGATGCACTGCCACTCTGAGATACGTCCCCATTTTAAGTAGAGTTGGATAAGGGAGCAAAAATTAGATGGGTCACATGGATGAACTTCCCAATTTTGCACACAATTAATGTTAATCGTATATGAACTGTGATTAATTGTATGCAGGTGCTGAGCATTAGCTGGGGATTAACTCATGCCCTGAGCACAAATGTTAAAATTGGAATGAGGCAGAGAAACTTAGAATGGTCCCTGTACAAAGCTGACAGGCAAATACATGAAGCATTAAAAATGAATAATTAGCAGACTGAAATTGTGCCTGATTGAATGGAGGAGAAGGAAAACACAAAAGTGAGTATGTCCATAATCTGAACGATACTTTCAGGTTATGTCATGCTTTAGGAGATTTGTTTTGCAGAGAATAGGTTTGTTCAACTAAAAGCAGGACCTGCAATGTTTTATCGATATTTCAATATATTTTTTCAGGCACCTTCATGATGCATGTTGATGATTTCTAAATGTGATAGGTCTTTAGAAGCAGAAATCCCTTCACCAAAATTCCTTGCGTGCAGTGTGCAGTGGAACTGACATTCTTGGTTAAATACAAGGCAAAGACTCTCTGGTTGGCCCATCAATTGGATCCTTAATCAAGGAGTTCATACTCCAATAGGCCAAACTCAATGGCCAGAGAGAAGTCCCAGTAAGTAGTCTTATAACACCAGGTTAAAGTCCAACAGGTTTGGTAGCACGAGCTTTCGGAGTGCTGTCCCTTCATAGATGACTCACCTTTTGAAGGAGCAGCGCTCTGAAAGTTCGTGCTGCCAAATAAACATGTTGGACTTCAACCTGGTGTTGAAGGACTACTTACTGTGCTTACCCCAGTTCAATAGCAGAAAACTCCACATCCTGATTGAAGTTTTTACACTAAAGGGGTGATAGGTACAGTGGCATTTGAGAGATGTGTTCTTAATTAGCTTCGAATGGAGATTGAAATTGGAAATCAGGTTTGTGGGACGTTATATGTGGGACAATATATTGGGCAGAGTTTTGTGCAGATGGAATATTTTCAGGAATGGTGGTGGTTTCAAGGCCTAACCCATGTGGATCTGCAGTACACACTCCAGCACAAATATCTGGAAAATACCCTCCTAATTACCTGCCTTCATGTCCATTGTCCAATTAAATAAGTCGGTTGGGTTAATGAAGCTGCTGGCCCAATTAGACGACTCACAGTGATGTCCGTTCCATTGCTTACCTGGGAGAGGGAGGCTCTGCCAGGGCAGGTGGCGATCGCGAGGGTGTTTCGACAGGGGGCACTCTCGTGAGCATGGTTAAAAATCGGAAACTGAAGAGGAATTTAATGGTTGGGCTGTAGGAGTGGGGATTTCCCAATGGAGGAATCATCAAAACCATAGGAGTGGCCTCTATCTCCATGACTGTCCCAGCCCGTGGGCACAGAGCCTCCAGCTCTGATGGCCTACAGCTGGGGGGAGGGAGGGACAGGCGGGGCAATTGCATCCATGTGGTTACCCCGCTTTGCACTCTGTGGGTGATCACTTCAAAAAGTCTGACAACACCAGGTTTTAGTCCAACCTATTTATTTGATAATATTCTCACAAGCTTTCGAGGGGTTACCCTCCAACGCCGGCATACCCACATGGTGATCACTTCAACATAGGAACGATCCCAGTGGAATCCTCTACGTCTACCCCAATCATCACTCATTTTATTAGCTCTGACAACGGGTCACCCACATTCAAAACATTGGCTCTGTTCTTTCTGCACTGATGCTGTCAGACCTGCTGAGATTTTCTAGCATTTTCTGTTTTTTCTTCAGATCCCAACACATGTAATATTTTGCCTTTAACTCAATTTGTCAATATTGGCTAGTTGTTGCCATGGTATGGCTAGAGTCTGCAAATGTTCAGCACTAGGTACCTTTGACAAGGTATCACATGGTAGGTTGTTGAACGAAGTTAAACCTCATGGGATCCAGGGTGGAGTAGCTAAATGGATACAAAATTGGCTTGATGGCAGAAGCCATAAGTGGTTGCAGACAGTTGTTTTTCCAGTGGTGTGCCTCAGCGATTGGTGCTGGGTCCACTGTTATTTGGATTAATGATTTGGATGAGAATTTAGGAGGCATGGTTAGTAAATTTGCAGATGACACCAAGATTGGTGGCATAGTGGACAGTGAAGAAGGTTATCTAGGATTGCAACGGGACATTGATCAATTGGGCCAGCGGGCTGACAAGTGGAGATGGAGTTTAATTCAGACAAATGCGAGGTGATGCATTTTGCTAAATTGAATGAGGGAAGGACTTACTCAGTTAATGATAGGGCATTGGGGAAAGTTACAGAGCAAAGAGACCTAGGGGTACAGGTTCATACCTCCTTGAAAGTGGAGTCACAAGTGGACAGAGTGGTAAAGAAGGCATTTGGCACGCTTGGTTTCATTGGTCAGAACATTGAATACAGGAGTTGGGACGTCTTGTTAAAGTCGTACAGGATATTGGTAAGGCTACACTTGGAATATTGTATACAGTTCTGGTCACCCTATTAAAGAAAGGATATTATTAAACTAGAAAGAGCGCAGAAGAGATTTACTAGGATGCCACCAGGACTTGACGGTTTGAGTTATAAGGAGAGGCTGAATAGACTGGGACTTTTCTCTCTGAAGTGTAGGAGGCTGAGGGGTGATCATTAGAGGTCTATAAAATAATGAGGGGCAGAGATCAGCTGGATAGTCAACGTCTTTTCCCAAAGATAGGCAGGTCTAAAACCAGAGGGCATGGGTTTAAGATGAGAGGGGAGAGATACAAAAAGGTCCGGGGGGGTGGGAGAGGGGGGCAATTTTTTCACACAGAGGGTGGTGACTGCCTGGAACAAGTTGCCAGAGTTAGTAGTAGACATGGGTACAATTTTGTCTTCTAAAAATTGTATAAACAGTTACATGGGTAAGATGGGTGTTGAGGGATATGGGCCAAATGAGGTCAATTGGGACTAGCTTAGAGGTTTTCAAAGAAAAAGGGGCAGCATGGGCAAGTTGGGCCAAAGTCCACCGTCCCTATCTGAGATCTTGCTCACAGTCACACTTTCCAAACCTTTTCCACGGAATGTGAAGATTCCTCCAGCAAAATCAAAGAGCAAAGAACAGTACAGCGCAGGAACAGATCATTTGGCCTTCCAAGCCTGCTCCTATCATGATGCCTGCCTAAACTAAAGCTGTATACACTTAGAGTCCTTCCATTCCAATCCTATTCATGTATTCATCTAGATGTCCCTAAAGGCCGCTATTGTACCTCCTATGTTTGGGATAAGTTTAAATCAGCAGTTCTACACAGGGAATCCCAGTTAAGCATATGAGGTTATCACAGAAAGATGAGTTTTTAATCAAAAGAAGCGATAGAGTAATTACAAAGTCTGATTGGTTAGTGAACTAGTTATGCATTCAGAACAGACTAGGTGCTAATTTTGATGCGCTGCAGTTAAATACAATGAAACATTCTGCAGTCAAAATATGGTTTAAGGGGAAAGTTAAATGTTGAAAAATTAAATCTGGATAAATGTGCACTTAAATTTCTGTTCCTAGGTGACCCAGTGTAGGCATTTCAAGTAGATGTTATCATTCCAATTAGCGTTTTTGGTGCAGTCGCTTTCTTAACATTTCTGATGGGTGATAATGAGAAATGTCCTACTTTAGTTCGGGAAACTAAGGAAATTGAAAAAGAGGTTGTTAAAAGCCGCCAAAACACTGGCTTGTTATGGAGGCATTGGAAAGGGGATTCTATCTGTCAGATAATTTAAGAGAGAGCTGGGAGCGGAGCTTAAGAAAACAGTTAGGAAAGCAAAGAAGGGATATGAGAACAGCTCTGTCTGGTAAAAGGAGGGAGAATCCCAAGATATATTCATCTGCAGCATATGGGCATCGCTGGCTGGCTAGCATTTATTGCCCATCTCCAGTTACCAGGGGTCAATCAAGAGTCAAACATATTGCTGTGGCTCTGGAGTCATGTGCCGGCCAGAACTGGTAAGGACAGCAGATTTCCTTCCCTAAAGGACATTAGTGAAACAGATGGTTTTTTCTGATGATTGACAATGGTTTCATGGTCACCAGTAGATTCTTAATCCCAGATATTTTTCATTGAATTCAAATGCCACCATCTGCTGTGATGGGATTCGAACCTGGGTACCCTGGACATTAACTGAGTTTCTGGATGTATTGTCTTGCAATAATACCACAATGTACCACCTCCCCCTTTTGAGTAAGTATATCAATGGGAAGAAGAAAGAGTAGGACCCATTAGGGACCAACGGGGCAATCTGTCGGTGGAGCAGAGGACATTGGTAGAGTGTTGAATGAATATTTCACATCCATCTTCACCCAAGGGAATGAGGACAATGGTATGGAATTCAGAGAGAGACTGTGAGGTTGTTCAATAAATTGGCATAGATATTGGAGGTGTTTGCCTTACAAATTTGATTGAATTTTTTTGAGGAGTTGACCAGATGTGTAGACGAGAATAGTGCAGTTAATGTAGTTTATATGGATTTCAGAAAGCCTTTGAAAATGTCCCACATAGGAGACATATTAAGAAGGCAAACTCACATGGGATACAGGGTAATTTGATAAAATGAATTCAAAATTGGCTCAGTTGTTGCATAGTCATCATGATGTGGAGATGCCGGTGTTAGACTGTGGTAAAACAGAAAGAAATCCCACAACACCAGTTTAAAGTCCAAACAGTTTTATTTGTAGCAAAAGCCGCAAACTTTCGGGACAGCCTGTCCCTTCGTCAGGTGGCTGGGAACTGTTGGAGACAGAGGGTGATGACGGAAGGCTATTTTAATGACTAAATGATATGGAGATGCCAGTATTAGACTGGGGTGGGTGCAGTAAGAGGTAGTCACCTGATGAAGGAACAGTGCTCCAAAAGCTCGTGATAGCAAATAAACCTGGTGGAATTTAACCTGGTATTGTGAGACTTCTCAGCGACTGTGAGCCAGCGTCCAGTGGCATACCACAGGGATCTGTGTTGCACCTCCTATTATTTGTCATTTTTATAAATGACATTGCTGACTTTATAAGGGTTAGGATTAGTAACATTTGTGGATGGCACAAAGATTGGATTGGTGGTTAACAGTGAGACCAAGTATCCAGGGCTACAAAAAGACAGAGACAGAAAGGTCAAATGGGCAGTTGGAATTTAACCCTGAAAAGTATGAGGTGATGCACTTTGAAAGGAATCATTAATAAGAAACTATTCAATGAATGGTATGACACCAGGAAGTTCTGTGAAACAAAGGGCCATTGGCATATTTGTCCACAGATCTCTGAAAGTGGAAGGGAATTCTAGTAGGGTGGTGAAAAAGGGGTATGGGACAGTTGTCTTTCTCAATCGAGGCATACGTTACAAAAGCCGTGAAATCATATTGGAGTTATATAGAACATTGGTTAGGCCACAGCTGGAGTACTGTGTACTAAACTCCAGTGAAAACAATCCTTAACCGAGTCAATCTCTCCTCATACCTCTGTCCCGCCGTCCCCGGAATCAGCCTGGTAAACGTTTGCTGCACTCCTTTGAGAGCAGGAATGTCCTTCCTCAGAAAATGTGACCAAAACTGCACACGATGCTCTCGGTGTAGTTTCACCAAGGCCCTGTATAATTGCGACAACACATCCCGGCTCCTGTACTCGAAACCTCTCGCAATGAAGGCCAACGTACACTTGCCTTCTTTTCCGCCTGCTGCGTACCTTTAGCGACTGGTGCACAAGGACACCCAGGTCCCACTGCACACTAGCCTCTTCCAATTTACAACCAGTTGGGAGTCAGAGGGGACATAGGTTCAAAGTGAGGGGCGGGAAGTTTAGGGGGGGGGGGAATGTGAGGAAAAACTTTTTACGTGGAGTGACGGTCTGGAATGCACTGCCTGGGAGAGACGGGTTGCCTCGCATCCTTTAAAAAGTATCTGGGTGAGCACTTGGCACACCATAACATTCTGATCTAAGGGCCAAGTGCTGGCGGATGGGATTCGGTGGGAGTTCAGGTGTTTCTAATGTGTCAGTGCAGCCTTGATGGGCTGAAGGACCTCTTTTTTATGATTCTATGAGATTCTGTCTAAAGGATGTATTGACATAATATTCCCATTGATATTATTGTCATGTGGGTAAATGTACATTTGAGAAAATGTGAGAATGAGAAAAAGCCGTGGATTAACAGGCTCGAAACAAAAACTGGAGGGAAAGAAAAATGAAGCGCATGAGTGAAATTCATCAACGGTCCAATTACTTCAATAAAGGAAATGCATGGATAACAAAATTATTCAGGATTCTAGAGATGGGAAGTGTGACAAAGCAGTGCTTTGTATTGAAAGTCCAATATTATCGATCCAATATTGTTTTAGTTTTTCACCCAACCTCTAATTTTTATTGAAAGAGACAGAAGGGAATCTGTTAATTACACTTTGATTGTGTTTTAATTGTTTGGAGGTGATGGGAATGAACTGCGAATTCGCTCGTGCCCCGATACATAGGAACGGAGTGAAACTGCAGTGGTTGGGTTAGGAAGTGCATCTTTTGGAGTGTGTGTCGCTGCAAATAAAAAAAATCTATGGAAGTGCGCACATATTGGCTCCAGTTCTATCCTTCACCACCAAGTTTCAGCAGCATAACAGTCAAGAGGCAGGCTTACCAATTCAAATATTACTCAGCCTCAAAAGCTACAATGCTCTGGCAACAATGTCATGAGCGATTGCAACACTTCTTGACCTTCAAGTATACAATGTCTCCGCAAGTTTAAAATCCGACCTCTGGTTTCTTTAGCCTTTCCCTGCAACTAAATTCTAAGGGTCAGTCACATGGCTCTCTCAATGCCATTTCAATGCTTCCTTTGTGCCTCGAGCTGCACCAGAACTGTGCTTGCAAGAGCAGATCAAAGGTTGCTGTGTCAAGTAACTCACCCCCTGGCTCCCTAAAGGCTTGATCAGTGCAGTTGCAACACTCAAGACGTTAGGCACCTATCAGCACAAAGCAGTCCGCTCGATTGGAACCAAATCTACCAACTTAACTATTTACTCCCTCCATTTCTGGCACATGGTAATAGCAGTGCTCTTCAATACAAGTTGCACAATAGCAATTCACGAAGGATTATAGAACATAGAACACTACAGCACAAACAGTCCCTTCGGCCCACAAGTTGAGCAGCTCATATCCATACCTGCCAGGCCATAGAACTATCTGTGACTCCCAATCCCATTAAATCCCATGTACTCATCCAGAAGTCTTTTGAAAGACCCCAGCGAGTTTGCCTCTACCACCACCGGCGGCAGCCGATTCCACTCACTCACCACCCTCTGATTATAAAAAAAGCATCTTCAATACTCTTGACTTCTACCACCTAGAAGGATAAGGACAGCCACTGCCTGCAGGTTCCCCTCTGTAATGACTCAAGAAACTTGTCTGGAAAGGAACATAGTTCATTACAGAATGCACAGTAAAACCAATACTGTGTGTACACGCACTAGTCCCTACCTGGAACTTATAGTTCAGCAGGCCCAGTCCTGGGCTTGCCTTATATAAGTCCCAGAGAATGGGTCCAACTGGACAGGCTGCTGTCTGTTACCAGGGGAACTCATACTCAATGAGCTCTACGGGGAGGTCAATCAGTGGTTCCCCATGGACTTTGGGGGTTTATCACAGCCTCAATCCTGACTTTGAACTGCATCACTGTTCCTTTGATGCCACTGGGTCAAAAGTCTCAAACTCTCTCCCTAACAGTTGTACATACACCAAGTGGATTATCATATGAGGAACAGTTGAGGACTCTGGGTCTGTACTCGTTGGAGTTTAGAAGGATGATGGGGGATCTTGTTGAAACTTGCAGGATACTGCGAGGCCTGGATAGAGCGGATGTGGAGAGGATGTTTCCACTAATAGGAAAAACTAGAACCAGCGGGCAGTTCTCTGGCTAAAAGGATGATCCTTTGAAACAAAGATGAAGAAGAATTTCTTCAGTCAGAGAGTGTTGAATCTGTGGAACTCTTTGCTTCAGAAGGCTGTGGAGGGCAGGTCACTGAGTGTCTTTAAGATCGAGATAGATTGGTTATTGATTAATAAAGGGACAAGGGGTTACAGGAAAAAGGCAGGAGAATGGGGATGAGAAAAATATCAGCCATGCTTAAGTGGCAGAGCAGATTCAATGGGCTGAGTGGCCTCATCCTGTTCTTATTATCTTATGGTCTTATGGATTGCGGAGGCTGAAGAAGACAGCTCACTGCCATCTTCTCTCAAGGGCAATTAGGGATGGACAATGGACAGCAACGCCCACATCCTGTGAATGAATTTTAAAAAGTGCTCTCTGATCAGACTGCATCCTCAGGCATATCATCTTAATGACTTTACCGTGTGGTTCAGGTTTCTATTAGCCCTGCTACTGTGAACGATGAGGTTATAATTCCTGAGCATCTTCTCCCCAGTGCCACAATTATTCTTCCAGGCAATCACGGTGCACCAATGCTGTGTGGGCAAACGCAATCAATTATGAAACATCTGGGGAGTTTTTAAAGATAAGTTGTCCCTCCTTCCCCTGAAATAATAACAATCCATTTTGGTGCGAGAGTGGTACTAGTGGTGAAACATGAATGCTGTGGGTTCTGTGAGCATTGACAGTTTGCCGTAAGGTCACTAACATTTCATCTCGGAGGCTTTTTAGCTCCCACACTCTTTTCTGGGAAAAGCAGAGCTTCACCAGATACAACAAAGCCATTACGCCCACCACACATGTCCCGCTTGTCTACAAATGCTATTCATTTTAGCCCTGTTTCCCTGGCCACCCTCCAATACCATCTCTCAATGTTTCTGTTTCAGATCTTTAATTACTTCCCTGTGGATTCAGCTTTTGTGTATTCTGTATCCAACCCTATTACTTTTAGTGAGCATTCCATGTCTTGTGTGTGAAAATAAATTATCCTGTCCTCTCCTGTTGTTCATTTGATGTTAAGAGTTCTTCCCTTCATTTACTAACTCACCGCTTAGTAAAAAAGACTTTACCTTTAACCTCATAAAGTTCCAGCAGGATTTGAAACCATTCCATCAAATTTCCTTTTCATTGCTGTTCCAGTGAAACATTTCCCTAATCTTACCAAAATCTCTCGCTCGGACATCTTGTTGAAGTTGTTCAAGACATTGGCAAGGCCACACTTGGAATACTGTGTACAGTTCTGGTCACCCTATTATAGAAAGGATATTATTAAACTAGAGAGAGTGCGGAAAAGATTTACTAGGATGCCATCAGGACTTGATGGTTTGGGTTATAAGGAGAGGCTGGATAGACTGAGACTCTTTTCCCTGGAGCGTAGGAGGCTTAGGGATGATCCTATGGAGGTCTACAAAATAATGAGGGGCATAGATCAGGTAGATAGTCAATATTTTCCCAAAGGTAGGAGAGTCTAAAACTCGAGGGGATAGGTTTAAGGTGAGAGGGGAGAGATACAAAAGGGTCCAGAGGGGCAATTTTTTCACACAGAGGATGGTGAGTGTCTGGAATGGGCTGCCGGAGGTAGTAGTAGAGGTGGGTACAATTTTATCTTTTAAAAAGCATTTAATCAGTTACATGAGTAAGATTGGTATAGAGGGATATGGGCCAAACACAGGCAGTTGGGATTAGCTTAATGTTGGAGGGGGGACTCGTAATGTTAAAATGGTGGCGTGGGCTTGTTGGGCCGAAGGGCCTGTTTCCCGGGCTGTTTTGTTCTTTTGTTTTTGTTTGTAAAAACTGGACAGCATGGACAAGTTGGTCGAAATGGCCTGTTTCCATGCTGCAGGCCTCAACGACTCTATGACTCTATGATCTCCCATCTCTCCAAATCCTCTACCATAATATGCTTCACAAATTGGAGTATTAATAACAGGAGATTTTGAAAATGCAAGTTCTACACAGTTCCCCTCATTACCTGCTCTATCTGTGGTGGGAGATCTGCAGAAATGAAAGGAAAATTGCTCAGGAATATCCATTTTCAATGAGTTATTTTCTTTCTTTGGGGCTTTCACCCACATTCTGCTGAAAATCAGAAGGCCTATATTGAACAGTACCCTAATCAATGATTTGAAATGCGTTAACATGTCTTTGCTATTGTAGCATAGAAACATAGAGAATAAAAGCAGGAATAGACCATTTGGTCCTTCGATCCTGCCCCGCCATTCATTTTGATCATGGCTGATCATCAAATTCAATATCCTGATCCTGCCTTCCCTCCTATTTCCCTCAATTCCTTTAGCCCCAAGAGCTATATCTAATTTTTTCTTGAAATCAGACAATGTTTTGGCCTCAGCTACATTCTGTGATAGTCAATTCCATGCATTCGTCACCCTCTTGGTCCTTGTCTCAGTCCTAAAAGGCCTTATCCTCAAACTATGATTCCTAATTCTGAACTTCCCCACCTTCGGGAACACTCTTTCTGAATCTACGCTGTCTAACCCTGTTAGAATTTCATAAGTTCTATGAGATCTCCTCTCCCTCCTCTAAAATGATATAATCTGTTTCTCCTCATATGACAGACCTACCCTCCCAGGAATCAGCCTGGTAAACCTTTGCTGTACTTTCTCAATAGCAAGAACATTATTCCCCAGGTAAGGACCCCAAAATTGCACACAGTACTCCAGGGGTGGCCTCACCAACATCCTATACAGTAGAACATCCCTGCCCCTAGACTCAAATCCTCTTGCTATAAAGGCCAAATTATCAGTTGCCTTCCTTAATACCTGCTGGACCTGCATGCTTACTTTCAGTGACTGGTGCACAAGGACACTAAAGTCTCGCTGAGTATCCACCTCTCTCAGTTTACATCCATTCAAATAAAAATCTGCCTGCCTGATCATCCTAATCCTCCTAATCTGCCAACCTGATTATTATCACATTTCTGTCTGTGAGAACTTGCTGTGAGAAAATTGGTTATCACCTTTCCTACACTGCAACAGTACAATTCAAAAGTGCTCCTTCAGAACCCTGACAAAGGCTGATCCTGACCTGCGATGTTGGCTCTACTCTCCCTCTCCACAGATGCTGTCAGACCTGCTGAGATTTTTATATCAACTTCCTATCCAGTCTATTATTTTCCCCTTAATACCAGTTATCCTAATTTTATCCACAAACCTTCTGAATAACAGGCCATCAAATGCCTGCAACAAATACATTTGCACTTTTTTCACTCTGTTCTCATTTCGACACAATTCATTATTTATTTCAGGAATTTTGCTCCCATTGTTCGATAGAGCTTGCACTTTCCAAATCTGCGTTGCTTCTGCTTTATCAGTCCATGTGTTATGCCTTCTGAAAGTTTAGTCACTCGAGAACACTTACTACCCTGTGGCAAACAATCAACCTTTTCTCTTTGTTTCCATTGACGGGGTTACATTAGTAACCTTCCTACCCTTTCAAGCAGCCCTTAAATCCGTGGGAATCGTAGCAGACAGGACGGAAAATCCAGCGGACCATGCAAAGGTCCGTTGACCTCTGATGGGAATTTACGGTCTTGGGGCGAGCATGGCCAAAATATCCCATCCACATGTTCGGAACAGGAGTAAGTTATTCGGCAACTTGAGTCTGCTCCACCCATTTGCTTACAATTTCTACATTGTGACTACAACTCATTTAATTGCCTGTAAAACAATTTGAGATGTTGGGAAAGGTGCGGTATATATTGAAGTTTGATCTTTCTTCCATTACATCCACGTGTTGTAGGCAAAGTGACATTCGCAGCGATGAAATCGAACAACCAGTACTCATTCTCCAAGGAGAATGAACATAGAACACTACAGCACAAATAGGCCCTTCGGCCCACAAGTTGTGCCGATCATATCCATACCTACCAGGTCTATCTATAACTCTCAATCCCATTAAATCCCATGTACTCATCCAGAAGTCTCTTAAAAGACCCCAGTGAGTTCACCTCTACCACCACCGACGGCAGCCGATTCCACTCACTCACCACCCTCTGAGCGAAAAACTTACCCCTGACATCTCCTCTGTACCTGCTCCCCAGCACCTTAAACCTGTGTCCTCTCGTAGCGACCATTTCAGCCCTGGGAAATAGACTCCGAGAATCCACCCTATCTAGACCTCTCAACATTTTATAAACCTCTATCAGGTCGCCTCTCAATCTTCATCTCTCCAGGGAGAAGAGTCCCAGCTCCCTCAAACTATCTTCATACGGCATGCCTCCCAATCCAGGCAACATCCTTGTAAATCTCCTCTGCACCCTCTCAATAGCTTCCACGTCCTTCCTGTAGTGAGGCGACCAGAACTGCGCACAGTACTCCAAATGAGGCCTGACAAGGGTCTTATAAAGTTGCAGCATTACCTCCCGACTCCTAAACTCAATCCCTCAATTAATGAAGGCTAGCACACCATATGCCTTCTTGACCACATCCTCCACCTGCAAGGCTGACTTAAGGGTCCTATGGACCCGGACCCCAAGGTCCTTCTGCACCTCAACAGAGAGCAATCTGTTCCTCAAACAGAGAGCAATCGATGGATGTTGGCAAAGTGACCACAAATAAATCACGACATTTACAAGACAATTCAACACTGTAGCTAATACAACTTCAACCCTCTGATTTCACTGACACCAACCCACAACATACCTTAAATGGTATCTGTTCCTTTTATTGCAAATAACACTATTCCCAGGATTTTCCAGTCACACATCCACCGGCAGCTTAGGAAAAATGTACAGTAGACCGAACTTCTGCTCTGGGTTTTTCATACAGGAATGGGACAGGCACATAAACTCATTGTGGCCTTAACTGGAAAATAGGACCATTCCCCCTTCCTGCAGAAACTGTCATAGGAATAGTTTTGTACACTATGCATTTGCAGGCTGAAAAGGAAAAATGTAATTAACAAATGAGAAGTTTCAATTTTAAAGTTTATTTATTAGTGTCACAAGTTGGCTTACATTAACACTGCAATGAAGTCACTGTGAAAATCCCCTGGTGGTTACATTCCAGTACCTGTTCGGGTACACTGGAGAATTTAGCACGACCAATCCACCTAACAGCACGTCTTTCAGAATGTGGGAGGAAACCGGAGCACCCGGAAGAAACCCGTGCAGACACAGGGAGAACATGCACAGTCCGAACAGTGACCAAGCCTGGAATTGAACCCAGGCCCCCGGTGCTGTGAAGCAGCAATGCTAACTGCTGTGCCACTGTGCTGCCAGCAAAAGAAGTGAGACTGCTCCCCAGCCCCACAAAATCCATCCCCCATGCCATCTCTCTGGTGACTGACATTGCCAGTTTTCGGTTATTCAGATTTGAGATACTGTAACTGTGCGGCAAAAAATGTTTCCACATGACCAATCGTGCTTGTAATTTACTTTGTAAATTTGTGTACGTACAACTTCAATAACAATAAAAATCCACTTGGTCAGAACAAGTAACTAAACACCTTGTATGCAACAAACTCTTATCAATTTTTAACTGTAAAAAATCCGGTAATATTACCCAAGCCAAAAACTGCTATAACTTCATTGAATATATGCCAAATGACTTTGCATCAACTTCCACTCCATTGTAGAAATCCAAGAAAATTCAGAAACAGTGTTACTTTCTGAAATAAAGACTCTTCTGGCTTCGGAGTGGCTGCTTCAGATTTTGTACTTACACTCAGCACAGAGCCGTTCCCAGGAGCTTTTCGCCACACATCACAACTCAGCTCAATGTCCTTCCTGATATGGAGATGCTGATGTTGGACTGGGGTGGGCACAGTAAGAAGTCTCACAATGCCAGGTTAAAGTTCAACAGGTTTATTCAAAATCACAAGCTTTTGGAGCGCAGCTCCTTCATCAGGTGATACGTATGCATACACACATCAGGTGACTCAACTGATGAAGGAGCAGTGATCTGAAAGCTCATGATTCTAAACAAACCTGTTGGACTTTAACCTGGTGTTGTAAGACTTCTTACTGTGCCCACCCTTAAATATTATTTGGTCCTTTTATCTCCATTCCAATGTCCTTGACCCCTCTTTGAACTCAACTTTTCCAAAATACTAAGATCTTTCTCATTTTTCCTCATTTTCTTCCATTGTCTCACCTTTCAGGTCAGATATAACTCAATAAACCTTCCTTGTTTACTTATGAAACTTTTGTATGTTGTAAAATTCCTTACTTACCTTTGTGAATTAACACCTGCAGAGCCAAGTCCCTATCTGTGTCCTCTAATGCAAATGATTAAACCCAAACCATTCATTCATAAATGCACTTCATCATGGGCTTTTAATACAGCTGTATGCATTGAGCTCTCTTATCCTTTATATCATTCCCAGATTGGTTGCACACGTACATACATATACACATTCACTCACACACACACACACATGTACACACATACACACTCACTCACACACACAGACACTCAAACACATATGCACATGCATGCACAGACATACACATACACGCTCATACAAGTGCACACACAAAAATGCATACACACATGCGTGTATACACATACACAGACATCTTTCTGTATCACAGCATTCCTAAAGGTTGTTTCCAAAATAACATTCACCCTCACAATATGCATTTCTGGGTAATTGGTCATATATTTACTGGGTCACACTTGACCAGGAATATTTGTCAATCGTCTAATTCTGGTATTCTAAGAATTAATTTGCATGTTATCTGAAATTAATTGTTCCTTGGTGAATCTGGATATTTTGCATTGATTTGGATGACAACGAAGGCATCGTAAGAATGCAGGAACAGCGTTTAATCTCTCAAGCCCAACCCATGCCTTCCATTGGGATCATGGCTGACCTACAAGCTGTACTTGCAACCTATGTCCACATGCCCCCTGTTGCCATATCATACAATATCTTAGGTGAACATGGCACTGAGATCATATTATGATCACTATTGGATAACTATTAATGCACCATTTGGCTTATTATTCATTACCAAATCTAATATGGCCTCCCAACTTGTTGGTTCCAGGAATTACTGTTGTTGGAAACAACATTGGGCGGCACAATGGCACAGTGGTTAGCACTGCTGCCTCACAACATCAGGGTTCGATTCCTGGCTTGGGTTATTCTCTGTGTTGAGTTTGCACGTTCTCCCCTTGTCTACATGGGTTTCCCCTGGGTGCTCCAGTTTCTTCCCACAGTGCAAAGATGCGTGGATTAGGAGAATTGGCCATGCTAAATTGACCCTTAGTGACCCGGTTTACGTAGCTTTGAGGGATTAGTGGGGTAAATATGTGGGGTTACGGGGACAAGGCATGATTGGGATTGTTGTTGATGCAGACTCAATGGGCCAAATGGCCTCCTGCTGCTCTGTAAGGTTTCTATGATTTTTATGATTCTATGAATCCGGGACACATTCAGGAAGTAGAACATAGAACATTACAGCACAGTACAGGCCCTTCAGCCCTCAATGTTTTGCTGAGCTATGTCCAATCCCAAGACCAAGCTATCCCCTTCCTGTAATCTATGACCTTTCTGTTAAGTAAGTACCAGTCTGTTAATCCCGATCTATATGACAGCTGAAGTCCTCCATTAAAGCCACTCTGCCTTTGCCACATATTTATCTAATCTCTGCATTAACACAATGCGTCATTAGAAGCAGGGAGGTCTTGCTGCAACTGTACAGGGTACTGGTGAGGCCGCAGCTTGAGTACTGTATGCAGTTTTGGTCTATGAAGTTTTGGATTATGAAGAGAGACTAAATAGACTGGGTCTGTACTCGTTGGAGTTTAGAAGGATGCGGGGGGACCTTATAGAGACGTATAAGATAATGGAAGGGATGGATAGGGTGGAGGTAGAGAGATTCTTCCTGCTTAGAAAGGATAGCAACACTAGAGGGCACAGCCTCAAGATAACATAGAACATAGAACATAGAACAATACAGCGCAGAACAGGCCCTTCAGCCCACGATGTTGCGCCGACCAGTTAAAAAACAATGACCCTCTAACCTAAACCAAACCCTTTCCATCCATAAACCTATCCACGGATCTCTTAAACGCCCCCAAACTAGGCGCATCCACAACTGCAGCAGGCAGGGCATTCCAATCCCTCACCACCCTCTGGGTAAAGAACCCACCCCTGATATCCGTCCTATAACTACCCCCCCTTAATTTAAAGCTATGCCCCCTCATGCTAGCTTTCTCCATCCGAGGAAAAAGGCTATCACTGTCCACCCTATCCAAACCTCTAATCATCTTATATGTTTCAATAAAGCCCCCTCGCAGCCGCCTTCTTTCTAATGAAAACAACCTCAAATCCTGCAGTCTCTCCTCATAGGACCTCCCCTCCATACCAGGCAACATCCTGGTAAACCTCCTCTGCACCCTCTCCAAAGCCTCCACATCCTTCCTATAATGTGGGGACCAGAACTGCACACAATACTCCAAGTGTGGCTGCACCAGAGTTGTGTACAGTTGCAACATGACGCTGTGGCTCTTAAATTCAATCCCCCTACCAATAAACGCCAAGACACCGTATGCCTTCCTAACAACCCTATCTACTTGATTCCCAACTTTCAGGGATCTATGTACACATACACCTAGATCCCTCTGTTCATCCACACTATTCAGAGTCCTACCGTTAGCCCTATACTCTACACATCCATTATTCCTGCCAAAGTGAATTACCTCACACTTTTCCACATTAAGCTCCATCCTCCACCTCTCGGCCCAGCTCTGCAACTTGTCCAAGTCTCCCTGTAGACTAAGACACCCTTCCTCACTATCTACCACAAAGTGGGGGGGGGTGGGGCAGTTTAGATCGGAGTTGAGGAGGAACTTCTTCACTCAAAGGGTGGTGAATCTCTAGAATTCTCTGCCCGTTGAAGTGGTGGAGGCTACCTCGCTAAATATATTTAAGTCACGGGTAGATAGGTTTTTGATAGACTAGGAAATTAAGGGTTATGGGGAGAAAGCGGGAAAGTGGAACTGATCCACTTCAGATCAGCCATGATCTTATTGAATGGCGGGGCAGGCTCGAAGGGCTAGATGGCCTACTCCTGCTCCTATTTCTTATGTTCTTATGTCATTTCATAGCTGCTCCCAAGGAGCCGATGTGACTACTCCCATCATAGCCTCCATCAGCCAGCTGTTCGATATTCCTCTCAATTCCTCTTTCCATTGGCTTCAATGACATCAAGAGTTTGGGGGGAGGGTGGTGGTAGGTGGTTATAACATGTGCCCAATTGACTGAAGTTAAATTTCAACCCAATGATCTTCAGCCATTTTTTTTGTGACGTTTACCACACAACGAAAGGGTTCGAGAGCAATTTGACACAAAACGAAATGCACAGGAAAGGACATCAAAGAATTGAGAACAATAACGATGTTCAGTTTACTCACCATGAACACAATGCTCAATAAATACACAAGTGGGGACAATTTTAGTTCGTACAACACTTACGTACATCCTGACAGCATACATTTTCACTTCTGCAAATGGAACAAGATCTCACACTGTTTATTGCTCATTATAGACACCAGTTATAATGACTGCAATGTTGACTCAAATAAATTTGACACCTTCTTTTACCTATAAATATAATTAAACTTCCAAATCGAAAAGGAGGGTATTGTGAACTCGGCAGCATTGATAATAGTAACTAAAGAATAAACTTCAGAAGAGATTCTGCTCTTGGAAAATTTAAAGTTTATTTATTATTAGTCACAAGTAGGCTGACATTAACACTGCAATGAAGTTGCTGTGAAAATCCCCTAGTTGCCACACTCCGGTGCCTGCTCGTGTACACTAAGGGACAATGTGGCATGGCTAATGCACTTAACCTGCACATCTTTGGACTGTGGGAGGAGCACCTGGAGGAAACCCATGCAGACATGAGGAGAACGTGCAAACTCCAAACAGAGAGTGACCCAAGCCAGGAATCGAACCACTATGCCACCGTGAGGACAATGTTCCATATTCAAGTATACTCAAAGCACTGACATATTTAATTTGATAGTACAACAATAATGTGCACCGTCTTTTGTGGAGCTTGTTAAATACAGAAAAAAGCTGAAGGAATACTTCCTTTTAAAAAATATAAAGTCAATTCTTCTCTAACAAGCCTTGGGCAAGTTTGTGAGATTTATTAAGAAAACAAAGACTTGCGAAACTCATGCTGCTAAAGCCTTTGGATCACTTACAAAATTTTCAATCTGATGTATATCATTTTTAGGGTGAAGAGTCAGGGGAGGAAGTTGGAAAACATTTTGTCAATATTATTAAACCTTTGATTTGATTTATTATTGTCACATATATTAGTACACAGTGAAAAGTATTGTTTCATGCGCGTTATACAGACAAAGCATGCCGTCCATAGAGAAGGAAATGAGCGAGTGCAGAATGTAGTGTTGCAATCATAGCTAGGGTGTAGAGAAAGACCAACTTAACGAAAGGCAGGTCCATTCAAAAGTCTGACGACAGCAGGGAAGAAGCTGATCTTGAGTCGGTTGGTATGTGAAATCAGACTTTTGTATCTTTTTCTGAAGGAA
The DNA here is from genome assembly GCF_965287045.1 of Carcharhinus amblyrhynchos. Classification (NCBI taxonomy): domain Eukaryota; kingdom Metazoa; phylum Chordata; class Chondrichthyes; order Carcharhiniformes; family Carcharhinidae; genus Carcharhinus; species Carcharhinus amblyrhynchos. The sequence goes on along the minus strand of NC_137329.1, from coordinate 8,872,782 downwards.
GAGGGTGGAAGGGAGAATGTCCGGGGTGCATGGGGTCCTTAATTGTGCTGGCTGCTTTGCTGAGGCGGTGGGAAGTGCAGTTAGAGCCAGTGGATGGGAGGCTGGTTTGCGTGTTACATTCACGATCTTTTGTAGTTCATTACGGTCTGGGGCAGAGCAGGAGACATACCAAGCTGTGATACAACCAGAAGGAATGTTTCCTACGGTGCATCTGTAAAGATTGGTTGAGAATTGTAGCTGACATGTCCTTGCTGCCACAACGCAAGAAGAATGTGCAGAAGAAGATCCAAATCCAGGAATCTGGGCCAAATGAAGAGAGAAAATATTACTAAACGTCGCAAAACGTATTTCCTTTTTAATTTATTTTTCCAAGTAATTTTATAGTTTGATCAAAACTCATGGATTGGAATTTTCCCTTCCCTCCCGCCATCGGAATTGTAGTGAGTGGGACACGGACCATACAAAGATCCATTGACCTCAGGGGGGATTTCCAGTTTTGAGGTGAGGCTGTGGGAAAATCCCACCCCAAGATCCCATGATCTACAAGTTCTATAATTCAGGATCTAAAAACTTAGATGACCTTGGATTATATATTACGACCTTAAAATTATTTATGAACAATATTATTAACACAAAGATGATTGTAAACTGTTAATGACCTGCGTTCATGGATAAAATCATTACCTATCAATAATTAATTACTCAGTATGTATTATAAATAATGCCTGGGGCCTCCCAGGTTGCTTCACATATAATAAAATGCTTCATCATGGTGAGTCAGAGTTATACTAAAACTAGATTGTGTGGCAAATTTTACTTATTAGCATCGCAAGTAGGCTGACATTAACACTGCAATGAAGTTACTGTGCAAATTTCCTAGTCACTGCACTCCGGCAACTGTTCATAGAATCACAGAACCCTGCAGTGCAGAAAGAGGCCCTTTGGCCCATCAAGTCTGCACCGACCACAATCCCACCCAGGCCCTACCCCCATATCCTTACATATTTTACCCACTAACCCCTCTAACCTAAGCATCTTAGGACACTAAGGGGCAATTTTACCATGACCAATCAACCTAACCCGCACATCTTTGGAGTGTGGGAGGAAACCGGAGCACCCAGAGGAAACCCATGCATACGCGAGGAGAATCTGCAAACTCCACACAGACAGTGACCCGAGCCAGGAATCGAACACAGGTCCTTGGAGCTGTGAAACAGCAGTGCTAACCACTGTGCTACTGTGCTGCTACCGTACCATGTTCAGGTACACTAAGGCAGAATTTGGCATGGTCCATGTACCTAACCAGAACATCTATCGGACTGTGGGATGAAACTGGAGGATACCCATGCAGAGAACGTGCAGACTCTGTACATTCAATGATCCAAGCCGGGATTTGAACCCAGGTCCCTGGCACCCATGAGATTGTAGAGCTAACCACTGTGCCACCCTGTCACCCAAGTAAACATACAACAGCGCAGAAGTGATAAATAGAAACATTTTCCTCCTGAATTTCTTAAGAGCTGCTCAAGACTTTTTCCTATGTGACTGTTTATACTATTTGGTGGAGTTATCAATACACTGCTTCAGTTAAAAAAAAAGTTTAGCCTTAATGGCTGCTATCATTTTCTGCTTACAATTTTATGACAAATTTATTTCCTCAATTAAACAGCGATTTGTTTTTTTTTGCTTTGCTTAGTCTCACACTTTGTTGTGCCAAGGGAATTGTAGGTTAAAATAATTGGCAGAGCAGTCCTAAAGGTGTGATTTATGACTAAAATGGGTGCAATAAAAATAATTGAATCAGGAAATAGGTGGCACAGCAGGTTAGAAAATAACTGTAAACTTCTGCAATTCATCTCTGGAGATTTATTAGTAGTTTTCAAAATCTCAAAGCAAATTGAGATCTGTTATTTATAACTTTAGCGTCTCAATAGTTTGAAATGCAATTTTGGCTTACGCGATCTTGTCCCAGTTAGGTTGAAGTCTGCTGTTCCTTTCCAGACTGCTAAAATTTGATTTGATTTATTTATTATTGTCACGTATATTGGAACAGAGGTAAAAATATTGTTTCTTGCATGCTGTACAGAGAAAAATATTCCGTTCAAAGAGTACATAGGGGAGAAGGAAAGGAGATAGCGCAGAATGCAGTGTTACGGTCATTGCTAGGGTGCAGAGAAAGATCAACTTAATGTGAGGCAGGTCCATTCAGAAGTCTGATGGCAGCGGGGAAGAAGCTGTTCTTAAGTCAATGTGAAAATGTGAAGTAAAGCAACACCAGCAGAAACAGAAAATGCTGGAAAATCCCAGCAGGTCCGACAGCATCTGTGGAGAGAGGACAGAGCAAATGGCTGGAATTCTCCAGCCGTTCATGCCCTGTCACCACTGCCAGTCAGGATGGAGATGTCGGCGCTCAGCCAAATCTTCATTCACTGCAGTGGGACTGGAGAATCCCAGTGGCATGAACGCTGGCAGAGAATCCCGCCTGATATTTCATGTTTGTCTTTGCTCTGACCTGCTGATAGATTTTCCAGCATTTTTTGTTTCTGTTTCAGACTCTAGCATCCTTTTCTCTACACCCTAGCTATGACTATAATGCCACATTCTGCACTCTCTCATTTCCTTCTCTATGAATGGTATGCTTTGTATAGCGCACAAGAAACAATACTTTTCACTGTGTAGTAATACATGTGGAAGTAATAAATCAAATCACTTGCTTTTAACTTAAAACTTGTCTCAGGTTTGCTGGAACAAATCATTCAGTGTTTGTTGTCTGTTGTATACATTAAATTTAGACAGAGATGGCAATGTATATGGACAGGTTGTGTTCACATTGTTTTAAAATTTCTGCTCCAAGCTTCCGTTCCATACTCCTGCTCTTTCTATAGCTGGGTTTACTTTCCTCTGAATCCACATCCAGGCTTAACTAATCAAGCACAGCGAGCATCAATGGCAAGCACACTCATACAGTCAAACACAGAACAACCGAACACTACACCCTCTGACTTGCTCCCCCTTCAGTGGTTCAGGTGCAGAAATTTCATGTGCTACATTTAAGAACTGAGTTCCACTCACAAACCACTGCACATTATAAATTTTTAGCTGTGGCTTTATTGGTCACCTTCTCATCTTTGAATCCACACCAGGACTTGAACATAAAAACACACAGCTGCTACCACCTAGGAGGACAAAGGCAGCAAATACCTGGGAGCTCCAACTCCTGAAAGTTCCCCTCCAAGTCACTCACCATCCTGTCTTGGAAATATAATGCCTTTCCTTCACTAGTGCTGGATCCGAAACCTGGAATTTCCTCCCTAACAGCACTGCAATGAATGCTGGGCTAGCCAGTGACACCCACGTCGCATAAAAAAAATGTTTGGGATGTCCAGTGCCCATAAAGCGTGCTACATAAATGCAAGCATTTCTTTCCGAACCAGTCAGTTTAAAAATTATACTCCAACCACCATGTAAATTGTTCACATATGGTTACGCTGTCAATAAACTCTGGGCGATTGGTTTATCAATGTACATCTGGGGTGTGGGGCAGCACAGTGACACAGCGGTTCACACTGCTGCCTCACAGCGCCAGGGACCCGGGTTCGATTCCCGGCTTGGGTCACTGTCTGTGCGGAGTCTGCACATTCTCCCCGTGTCTGCATGGGTTTCCCCCGGGTGCTCCGGTTTCCTCTCACAATCCGAAAGACGTGCCCATTAGGCGCACTGGCCATGCTAAATTCTCCCTCAGTGTATCCGAACAGGCGCCGGAGTGTGGCGACGAGGGGATTTTCACAGTAACTTCATTGCAGTGTTAATGTAAACCTACTTGCGATGCTAATAAATAAATAAATAAATAAAGGGAGAGCAGTGGTTAAAATATGGAGAAATCAAGCATTTATGAACAAGGCTTTTCAGGGCTTCACAAGCGACATTTGTTTGATGGTTTGTCTCTCAGCTGTGAGTGTGGATCTCATAAACTGTTCCTGTTTCCCAATTGCAGAGGCCGGAATTATTTGACCTTTCACTGCCCATTGCCACGACAAACCAAGACGAGAAATTTGACACAAACCAAATCCCTGTTCACGGCAGCGGGACCAGAGAATCCCACTGATGTGAGCGGCTGGAAAATTCTGGCTGAAATGTCTGATCTCCACGGGCAATGTTGTCCCGAATGGAGTGAGAGCAGGTAGATGTTCTGACTCATTGGGTCTGATTTTTCTATCAGGTTACGCCGGTTTTCAGGCGCGAAAATTTGGTAAAGTCGGGCGCGAGGCGAGTAACGCGACCCACGCCCACCCCAGCGCCCACTCCCCCTTTAACAATGGCGACCGTTGAGCCTGAAATGGGCGTGACAGCAACTTAAATGCATTTGCACACATTTAAACGGAATTAAAGGGCTAAATTTATCGGCATTCTCCCTTTATCACTGCGTTCGCTCATCCAGATTCAGTGCAAAACCCACGTGGTCCGCAAAGGTCCCATTCAGATGCTCCAGCTTCTGAGGAGGTAAGTTCTGGGCGCCTCTCTGACTCAGATTGGCGGTGGTGAGGGGAGGGTAGGAGGGCCAGATCATTCTCTGGTGGGGGGGGGAGGAGGACCCACTGCTGCTCTACGCGCAATCAGTGGGAGAGAAGGAGGCAGAGGGCTGCATTCAGTTTGGAGAGCAGGGGGGATGGGTGGGATAAGAGGTAGGGCAATGTACATGGGGGCTGGAGGTTGGTGGGGGGGTGGTGGGGGGAGACATTATCCGGGCCGGGAGCGATGTGGCAGGGGAGCGTTCTTCAGGTAACGAAGGACTCACCTGACAAAGGAGCAAGAGCTAGTGGCATTTATTACCAAATAAACCTGTTGGACTTTAACCTGGTGTTGTGAGACTTCTTACTGTGTTTACCCCAGTCCAACGCGGGCATCTCCACATCATTATGGAAACAATACAGCTGATTAATACAGTCTACATTTGAATATTCTGCATTCTGGTCACTCCATTCACCATACTCCGCAACATTTACAGATTATCAGTCTGCATAACAGTTAGCTGATATGGTGACAGGCGTCGCACTCTGCATTGGATTGGGCTACATTCACGACCTTTTGTAGTTCCTTGCAGTCTTGGGCAAAGCAGGAGTCATACCAAGCTGTGATACAACCAGAAAGGATGCTTTCTATGGAGCATCTGTAAACGTTAGCGAGAGTTTTGGCTGACATGCCAAATTTCCTTAGTCTTCCGAGAAAGCATTTATTGCCCATCTCCAGTTGCCCAAGGGCAGTTGAGAGTAAACCACATTGCTGTGGCTCTGCAGTCAGATGTAGGCCAGGCGGGGTAAGGACGGCAGATTTCCTTCCCTAAAGGGCATTAAAGTCAAGTTTATTTATTAGTCACAAGTAAGGCTTGCATTAACATTGCAGTGGAGTTATTGTGAAATTCCCCGAGTCACCACGTTCTGGCATCTGTTTGGGTCAATGTACCTAACTGGCACCCAGAGGAAACCCATGCAGGCACGGGGAGAAGAGTCAAACGCCACATATACGGCGACCCAAGCCAGGAATCGAACCCAGGTCCCTGACGCTTTAAGGCAGCAGCACTAACCACTGGGCTACCGTGCCGCCCACCTGAACCAGATGGGTTTTTCCAACAATCAACAATGGTTTCACCACCATCAGTAGATTCTTAATTCCAGGTGTATTTTATTGAATTCAAATTCCACCGCCTGCTGTGGTGGGATTCGAACCCGAGTCCCCAGAATATTAATAAAAACAGAAAATGCTGGAAAATCTCAGCTGGTCTGACAGCATCTGTGGTGAGAGAATAGAGTCAACGTTTCGAGTCTAGATGACCCTTCATCAGAGCTCTGACGAATGTGCCTGGCACTGAACAAAGGGTGATCCTGACTCAAAACATTGGCTCTATTCTCTCCCCACAGATACTGCCAGACCAGCTGAGATTTTCCAGCATTTTCTGTTTATGTTTCAGATTCCAGCATCAGCAGCATTTTACTTTTATCCCCAGAATATTAGCTGAGTTTCTGGATTAATAATGCAGCAATTAATAGTCTAGCGATAATACCATCAGACCACTGCCTCCCTGGAGTATTGGCCTGCACTGGTCTCCATCTCGACCTTCGAACCTACAGAGCCCTGTGCTGGCCTCATTCCCCCCCCCCCGACCCTCCACCGCCATCTTCTTGGGCTGCAGTTAACTAATATTATTAAATCATAGTACCCTACAGTGCAGAAAGAGGCCCTTCGGCCCATCGAGTCTACACCGAACACAATCCCACCCAGGCCCTACCCCCATATCCCTATATAATTTAGCCACCAATCCCTCTAACCTACGCACCTCAGGACATTAAGAGGCAATTTTTTAACATGGCCAGTCAACCTAACTTGCACATCTTTGGGCTGTGGGTGAAAACCAGAGCGCCCGGAGGAAACCCGCGCAGACACGAGGAGAATGTGCGAACTCCACGCAGACAGTGAGCCGAGCCGGGAATCGAACACAGGTCCCTGGAGCTGCGAAGCAGCAGTGCTAACCACTGCTGCCCTTAACACACCACAGCGTTGAGAAAATCATCTGGATTCTCACAATCCACACTCGGTTGTTCAAATTTTAATGAATGAGGCACTTCTTTTTAAAATTGACGTCGCTTTCTTTGTTGCGATCTAATGTCGAGTGCAAGTGTGTTGCCTTTTAATTTAAGATCAGGCTTCCACCCTCTCCTGAGGCTGCTCGAAAAAACACGTTGGCGTAAGCACCACATTATCTCCTTCACATTTGTGCCACCTCAGTAAGTTTGTTTTGTTTTCTGCAGTCGTACATTTACTTTGGAAGTAATTCTGTATGAGTTAATTGGTCCTTCTCTGTTAATAATAACCATCATGTGAATGATGCTCCGCACTTAGTTAGATATGAGCTGCACAACTTGCTCTGTGGGACTCCATCCAAAAACGATGGCTAAAGTAGAAGCGACTGCTGAGAGACATTGTTAAATTTGTTTCTGCAAAGTGTGAGTCAATGTCTTAATTAAGGAGGTGCTAAGACTTTAAATAAATATTTTGGCACCTTGAGCATAGCACCACTCTAGTAAAGAAATAGCAAACAAGATTAATGAGCTCTCCCAGATCAGGGGAACAGGATATCAGCCCGAAACACAATTTCATAATATCCACAGGATACAATCTTGAGACCAACTAAATATAACTCGAACGATTGTTAAAATTGATTGGGGAGGTGGAAGTTGCCGTTATTATAACAGGCAACCTATATCATAACATCCCTACAGTGCAGAAGAGGCCATTCGGCCCATCACCGACTCTTTGACAGAACATCTTACTCAGGCATTCTCCCCTGCCCTACCCCTGTAATCCCACCCATTTACCATCCACCTAATCTACACTTCTTTGGACACTAAGGGGCAATTTAGCATGGCCAGTCCACCAAGCCAGCACACCTTTACTCAGTAAGAAGTCTCACGGCACCAGGTTAAAGACCAACAGGCTTATTTGGAATCACAGGCTTTCGGAGCGCTACTCCTTCATCAAATGAATGAACACTGAGAGTCAGAAAACGACACCTTCCGATTCTCAAACACAGCTTTCAGAGAAAGACCTACCTCTGCCCAGAGGAGTTAAAAGGCTGGAGGACCAGCAACACACATAAACTTGTGTGTTTATGTGTTAAAAATTATTCTTTGTCATGTTTAAATATTTTAATTGGTAAAAACTATGCCAATTCCTTTTGATATAGTTAACAGTATTGTTAAATAAAGTTTGTTTTAATAAAAGCTGTCTAGGGGATCAACAGAAACACATCAGGAGTGAAACACATTGGCTCCAATGACAAAATCAAGTGTAAAAGTTATGGTCTTGGACTTCTGATCTGGTCCCTAACAGTGGTCTTGGGAGAATCCCACCCAATGTGAGATAAATTATTTAACTGAGCATCCGGTGACATATTCAGGTGTAGACAGTTAATTTTAAGGGTGCAATATCATATTTTTAATGGCATCACAGCATACACTTTTTGGTAATATTGTTATTTAGAACATGGGCTACCTGAAATGCTGTTGAGAAAATTTTAGATTTGATTTGATTTATTACTGTCGCATGTATTAACATACAGTGAAAAGTATTGTTTCCTACACACTGTACAGATGGAGCATATCATTATGCACTCTCTCCTTTCCTTCTCTATGGACGGTATGCTTTGTCTGTATAGCACAAAAGAAACAACACTTTTCACTGTATACTAATACATGTGACAATAATAAATCAAATCAAATCAAAACCTTTTAGAATTTTAAAGATCCTTACTAAGTCACCTAAGAACAAAGATACCCAGCCAGTTAATCCTCACATGTCTTGTATACCTGCAGACTTCTAGAATGTTCACTGCACTCTCTTGAGTGTCTCCGTATCCTTAGTGTGGATACCAGAACTACACTAGTCAAAATTCAACATAACCTACACTATTTTTTCAAATCCTATCCCCCTAGTGGCCTTGCTAACCTGTGGTGCAATTTTTAGTGATTGGTGTGTTTGTACTGAGAACTCTTTGCTCCTTTACCACCTAGACTTGTAAGAAACAGTTGACCTCCTGATTCTTTCTTCCAAAATGTACTACCTCACCTTTATCCATGTTGAGCTTCATTTATTTATTCATTCATGGGACATAGGTGTCGCTGGCTGGCCAGCATTTGTTGCCCATCCCTCGTTGCCCGAGGGCAGTTGAACGTCAACCACATTGCTGTGGAGTCTCATGTAGGCCAGACCGGGTAAGTACGGCAGATTTCCTTCCCTAAAGGACATTAGTGAATCAGGTGCGTTTTTCCGACAATGGTTTCACGGTCATCAGTAGATCCTTAATTCCAGATATTTTTTATTGAATTCAGATTTGCTGTGGCGGGATTCGAACTCGGGTCCCCAGAACACTAGCTGAGTTTTCTGGATTAATAGTTTAACTATAATGCCACTAGACCATCGCCTCCCCTCAAAATTTGTCAATTATTTGCCAATTCTGCAAGTTTATTAATGACCTTATGTAGTGTGCAATGGTCCTCCCAATATTGACTGTTCCCCCAACTCCATCACCAGTTTGGCATCTTCCAAATGGATGTCTGCCTTCCTGCCCCGTGTTTCCCCCACCAATTCCGAGTGCCCCACAGTTGTTACATGCTTTGGATGAGCATCGACTGGCTGCAGGCGAGACTTACACCCCTCACTTGGGAGGAAGCCCCACCATAGAGAGTTGTCACCCAACCAGATTGTCCAGCAGCTCCCCAATCCCTGTAGCAACAAGATGACATAAAATGAAGAGGAACTTCAAGAAGATGCCTGAGACTAAGTCCCAGCACTGGAGGGCAAAAAAAGTCTAAGATCCTCCCAAAGATGTGCGGGTTAGGTTGGTTGGCCATGATAAGTTGTCCAATAACGTCAGGGGAATTAGCAGGGTAAATATGTGGGGGCAGAGGGGTAGGGCCTGGGTGGGATTGCAGGCTTGGTGGGCCAAATGGCCTCCTTCTGCACTGAAGGGCTTCTATCATTGGAGAGTGGGAGGAAACCGGAACACCCGGAGGAAACCCATGCAGACACGGGGGGAATATGCAAACTCCACGCAGACAGTGACCCAAGGCCGGAGTTGAACCTGGGTCCCTGGTGCTGCGAGGCAGCAGTGCTAACCACTGTGCCACCAGGCAGTGAGGGACCTTTCATGAATCAGTGCAAACTCAATGGGCCAAAGGCCCTCGTCTGCACTGTAGTATTCTGTGATTCTATGAATCATCCCTCTCGTGTTTTAACAAGATCGATGATTAATTGTCTGGGGGTCAGAATGCAAATCCCCTGTAATTATTAATCACGGGATCATTACATTTCTCTAAGCATGAGGCATTGGTCTATACGCTGCAGAATGTTTGCAATTCCCCGCATTAGAAATGGCAGGAACATGATGTTTTCGCATATTATGATGGAGTGGCTGCCGTGACGCTTGGGAAGTCTGTAACGGAGCAATTACAGAGAGAAAAAAAAACAAAAAGTAAACACCCACAGATGAACCAAGCGACTCGTGATCTTGTGGGTGTCAATGCTGAGTGCACGCAACAGAAAAATGTAGCTAATGTTATCCAAGTGCCTGAATAACTTCACTTGAGGGCTGAAGGCTGATCTATTCGATGAAAATATAATGTTGATGTGACGTATTGTTTGAAGGGGGGGAGGTATTTTGAAAGCTGCCTGGCGTTTTCAAGGTGGAATAGCGCAGAGGTGTTGTGACAGTTGACAGGGATTTTTGTCAGTCTTTTGCATTTAGGAAGCGAGCCATGTCATGTGAATTCAAGCTCAAACACGCTCAGGGAGGGCGGGTTTGTATTAGTGAGCTGCCAGTCAAAGACTCGCTTCAGAAGTGTGTACTGGTTTAGACGATCCTCGACATAGCATCATTTCACGGCAATTTTTACATTCCTCCCCACCGACTCCTCAGTCCCTCCCAGTGTGTAGCACGAAGAAATGTCTGGCTGCTAAGGTGGCCTTGACTAAGCTTATCGTAGAATCCCTGCAATGCAGAAGAGGCCCATCGATTCTGCGCCGACTCTCTGACAGAGCATCTTACCCAAGCTCAACTCACCCCATGTGTTCTCCCCTCTAATCCCCCTAACCGACACATCTTGGCACACCAAGGCCAGGATTTTCCCGTCCCACCCGCCACGGGAACCGTAACGGGTGGAGGGGTGGACTATGGAAATGTCCGTTGACCTCGGGTGGGATTTTACAGTTTCGGGGACAAGCGAGGCCATAAAATCCTGCCCTAAGTGTGGCCAATCCACCGAACCCGCACATCTTTGAACTGTGGGAAGAAAGCAGAGCACGCGGAGGAAACCCACGCAGTCACGGGGAGAATGTGCAGACTCCACACAGACAGTGATCCGAGGCCAGGAATTGAACCCGGGCCCCTGGCGCTGTGAGGCAGCGGTGCTAACCATTGTGCCATCCTATCAGTTCCTTTAATCCCACTACTCTGGTCTCCAATGCTGTCTAAACCAATCATTCGATCAGTTGGAGGCTGAGGGAAGTTTCTATGGATTTGTGGCTTCTCAAAGATCTCTGGCTCCTACCCTGAGGGATGGACCAGGTGAACAAGCTGGGACAAGCAACAGCAACTAAATTGTATCATCACCTTGAACATCATTATTCACAGGAGCAGTCAAAAAGAAAATAGAGCAATGACCTGCAGAAGGAGATGTGAGGTCACATGAACAAAAGCTTCATCAAAGATGTTGATTTTCAGCAGACTCCGAAAGAAAAGTGAGAAGCTGAGAAATTTAAAGTTTATTTGTTAGCGTCGCAGGTAGGCTTACATTAACACTGCAATGAAGTTACTGTGAAAAGCCCCTACTCACCACACTCTGGTGCCTGTTGGGGTACACTGAGGGAGAATTTAGCACAGTCAATGCATCACATCTTTCAGCAGAAACTGGAGCACCCAGACGGAACCCACGCGGACACGGGGAGAATGTGCAGATTCTGCACGTTCAGTGACCCAAACGGGGACGTGAACCCAAGTCCCTGGTGCTGTGAGGCAACAGTGCTAACCACTGTGCCACCGTGCCGTGGAGGGGAGTGCTAGAACTTTGAGCTAAGGCAACTGAAGGTGTGGCCATTGGTGACGGAGCGATTACAATCAGGGATGCTCATGAGGCTAGAATGAGATGAGTGCAGAGATTTTAGAGGGTTATGAGGCTGGAGGACATTACGGAGGTAGGGAGGGGTGGTGCCATGGAGGCTCTTAAACATAAGGAGGAAAATCCCAAAAGCAAGATGTTGCTTGACTAGGAGCCATTGTAGATCAGTCAGCAAAAAGGGGACGGGGAACCAGACTTGGTGGGAGTTCAGATTTGGCCAGTAGAGCTTTGGAGGCCTTTAATTTATGGAGCATTGAGAATGGAGGGCTATTGCAATATGTTAGAAAAGTCATGTCTAGAGCTATGAATGCATGAATGAGGGTTGCAACAGCAAATGAACCGCAACATTAGGCAAACCAGCCTCCCATCCATTGACTCCGTCTACACTTGTTGCTGCCCTGGCAAAGCAGCCAGCATAATCAAGGACCCCGTTCACTGGACATTCTCTCTTCCACCTTCTTCTGTCAGGAGAAAGATACAAAAGTCTGACGTCACGTGCCAACCGACTCAAGAACAGCTTCTTCCCCTGCTGCTGTCAAACATTTAAATGGACTTACCTCACATTAAGTTGATCTTTCTCTAACTATGACTGTAACACGACATTCTGCACTCTCTCATTTCCTTCTCTATGAACGGTATCCTTTGTCTGTATAGCGCTCAAGAAACAATACTTTTCACTGTGCATTAATACATGTGGCAATAATAAGTCAAATTAAATCAAATCAAATTGAAGTGATGTTATGGAGTTGCAAGGACGGAATGCTGGTGATAGTGAGAAAAGGAGTTGGAAATTCCTCTGGAGGTCAGTGACTCATCGATCATGTGAACTGTCTGGTGTAATTCTTGACCATTAAGAATCAATTGGTTTCATTTTTTGACACTTTGAAAGGCAACATTTGGAGTCTGGGCCCATTCTCTGGTGTGGGTCTGGGGTTATCATCCACAACTGGGAGGTCCCAGGATCAATGGAATTTGGTCTTTGGGCCTCATTAATATACTCAAGATGAGGTGCCAACATTAGCCATAGCCTCTGCAGGTAGGTGCCCAGTTAGTGACCTGACTCACCGGCATAGATATTCAGGATCATGCCAGTGCTAGAGGATTGGGTTGGGGGGGCATTTACTCCTGACTGCATAGGATGGTGCCTTTCCAAAACAAAAATAACATTTTAATCCATTTGTCTGGAGTTGGCAGTCAAGACTGCTGAAGAATTGTGAGTCAGACACACGGCCTGTTCATTGCTGTCGAGTGCCACTGTGGGCGGCACAGTGGCACAGAAGTTAATACTGCTGCCTCACAGCGCCAGGAACCCAGGCTCAATTCCAGCCTCAGCTAACTATCTGTGTGGAGGTTGCACATTCTCCCTGTGTGGGGTTCCTCCAGGTTTCCTGGTTTCCCCCCAGACTCCAAAGATGCTCAGGTTCAGTTGGTTGGTCATGGTGAATTGCCCTTGAGTGTCAGAGAGGGCTAGCAGGGTAAATACAAGGGGTTAAGAGGATAGGACTTAGGTGGGGTTGTTGTCAGTGCAGGCTTAATAGGCCAAATGGCCTCATTCTGCACTGTAGGGATTCTGTGAAGTTTCTCAATGGAGATCTTTAACGGGCATCAGGCCCCTACTCTACATAGTTAAACATTTTCAATATCCACCTGCTGCATTTGAATAAAAATATTTTCCAGGTGCAAGAAGTGGGAACAACATCTGTAAAGATTATGATAAGTCTGCCCCACTATTGTGTCTTAATAATTTGTGCTTATTTTACATTTGAAAAACACACACAGCACATTCTCATTCTCTCACCAACTTTTACAGATGCTGCACAGAAAGTATCCTTTCCTGATGTATCACACTTGGTATGGCTCCTGCTCTGACCAAGGCTGCAAGGAACTACAGAAGGTGGTGAATGTAGCCCAGTCCACCTCACAAACCAGCCTCCCATCCACTGACTCTGTCCATACTCCCCGCTGCCTCGGCAAAGCAACGAGCATAATCAAGGACCCTACACACCCTGGGCATCTCTCTTCCACTTTTTTCCATTGGGAAAAAGATACAAAAGTCTGAGGTCGCATACCAACCGACTCAAGAACAGTTTCTTCCTGTTGCCATCAGGCTTCTAAATGTACCTAACTCGCACTAAGTTGATTTTTCTCTACATCCTAGCTATGACTGTAACACTACATTCTGCAGTGTCTCCTTTCCTTTTCTATGAATGGTATGCTTTGTCTGTGCAGCACGCAAGAAACAATATTTTTCACTGTATCCAAAAGATGTGACAATAATAAATCAAATCAAATTTCTACCCTATTTTGCACAATAAGTTAGAGTTATGAGTTTGGCACAGATGAACAGAACTAATAGAATATTGGTCTGATGAGAAAACATTATTACACACAAGCTTTTCATTCCATAGTAAGCTCTGTGCTTTATCTGTAGTTCAAAGTCAATTTTTGCTTTAAAATGTTAGTTTTCCAATGAAAAGGTTTCCCCTTTGATTTGATTTATTATTGTCACATGTATTAGCATGCAGTGAAAAGTATTGTTTCTTGCATGCTACACAGACAAAGCATACCACTCATAGAGAAGGAAAGGAGTGGGTAAAGAATGTAGTGTTATAGCTTAGCTACGGTGTGGAGAAAGGTGAACTTAGTGCAGGGTAAGTCCATTCAAAAGTCTGATGGCAGTACGTGTCCTCAGACTTTTGTATCTTTTTCCTGATGGAAGAAGGTGGAAGAGATTTTGATTTGAGTTTTAAATTAAAACACCGTCAATAAACAGTTGGAATTCTCTGGTCATTCATGTCCCGCCACTGGTACCGGCGAGAACGGAGAATTTTGCCACTCTGTTTTCACAGCAGCGGGACTGGAGAATCCCAGCAGTGGGCGAGGTCAGAGAATCGAGTTCAGCATACACTGATATCACACCCAAAATTAAGGGCGAAATTCCCTGGTCTAGTTCACCCCACTGCCGCTGCCAACAAGAATGGAGAATTTGGTGCTCAGCCAAATCTCCATTCACTGCAGCGGGACTGGAGAATCCCAGCTGCGGACGATGTCAGGGAATTCCAGCCTGAATCTGTTTTGTGTCTGAATATTGGTTCCGAGGTGCTGTGACTTGATGCAAAAAATAAAAGCATTCGATGAAGTAGATTGCCACTGCAATGTCACACATTCCTTCAATCTTTCCTTCCCAATTTGCTTTATTAACATTGAACGGTAGCAATCAAGTCTCTTCCGCATTAATCTAATGTTGGTGTCACCTGAGCACAGCTTCCCAAGCTCGAAACTTTTAACTTGTGAGATCTCGGTGACTACAGTAGGTGGCCTACGCTTCCAAATAAAAAAGCATGTGTGCATTTTTAACAGGTTGAATGCAATAAATTGGAGTCAAAATATCGCAAAGTACCAGCAACCTACGAACCTATGTATTGCCTATTGGCAGAGTCCTCTAATTCCAGTCAATAGCATAATGGCTGGGTAATCTAATCCCGCTGTGCACTTATCTTTCATTATCACTTCATTTCAATTGATTTGTGGCATTCCAGACAAAAGGACATAATGAATTATGGCACTGTGGTTTCTGAACTGCTGCAGTCAATTGTCGGTTGAAGGCACTCAAACATGTTCAATGACAATAGCTTATCTTGGCTTTAAACATGTTTTGTTTGCTCTCATTATTGCAAAGGATGCCGGCTTTTATTCAAGCCACCTCGAGCAATAACAAGTCGACAGTAATGACTCCATGGGATTTCCATGTCAATTACAGTGTAACAGAGTCTGCACTGCAACTATTTTCAGAAACTGACACTTTGGCAACCGATTTACTGTCTGCAAAAGCAATTAAGAGGTCAGGTGCCAATTAGTACCAAATTACATGTTGAGGAGGTGCTGCGGATTTCAATTTAAAATGAAGAAGTGAAGAGAAGCGAGTTACTGTTTTTGAATAGAAGCAAATTACTGCGGATGCTGGAATCTGAAACCTGAAGGGAAAGTCTCAGCAGGTCTGGCAGCATCTGTAAGGAGAGAAAAGAGCTGATGTTTTGAGTCCAGATGACCCTTTGTCAAAGCTTTGTCAAAAATCTGCCGAGACTTTCCAGCATTTACTTTTCTGGTTTAACATTTTTGAATGATGCATTCAGAATCTTACTCATCAGAAGTCCAGAAATAGTAACAATGATCGTGACTTTGAACAACAAGGGAAAGGCCATTAGTCCCAATTTGTTGATCCACCTTCTCATGTGTGCGGAACTTGGCTCAGTCTCTGCTCAGTGACTCTGCGCTGTCGTGTGTCGTGAAAGAGAATGCTTACCTGAAGGTCAGAGGCTGAATGCCCGTGACTACTGAAGCGTTCGCCAACAGGACCTGGTCTCAACAGGGACCTTGGGTTCATGTCGCACTATCTGTAACCCCCGTGACTTGGCTGGGTTTGCAAAACCTCACTTATTGTACTGTCTGGAGACAATATACATCTCTTTAACCTGTGATCAGTGCTCCTTCAACTCACATTGTCGGCCACTTTATGACTTGAACATCAGGTTAGGTGTAAAGATTCGCATTCTAATCAGTAATCTGTAAACTGTCTGTGCTTTATATGCTCTGTCTGAGGCCAGAACTCTCCATTCACCTGACAAAGGGACAAACCCCGAAAGCTTGTGAGTTTACTATCAAATAAATCGGTTGGATTTAAACCTGGCGTTGTCAGACTTTTTATTGTGTTTACCCCAGTCCAACGCCGGCATCTCCACATCATGGCTTTTGGTCACTGCCTGTGTGAAGTTTGCACATTCTCCCCATGGGTCTGCTCCGGATTCCTCCCACAGTCCGAAAAGACACGCTGGTTTGTTGCATTGGCCGTGCTAAATTCTCCCTCAATGTACTCGAACAGGCGCGAGAATGTGGCGGCGAGGGGATTTTCACAGTAACTTCATTGCAGCGTTATTGTAAGCCTACTTGTGATGAATAAATAAACTTTACTTCAGGAGATTCAATTTTCTCTCTGCTCTCAAACATTTGAGAACAATGACTTGAGTCTGCCTCTTTCCGTGAGAATATAACCTGGCCAAGGTATTGCTGAGAAAATAAATTGCCTTTCCAAGCACGAAAGAGAATAAAGAAATGAAAGCAATTTTAAGGAAAAAAAACACTCTGTTGGGGAAATGACTCACACCTCAAGGTCAAGATAAGGCCCATGAAGGAGGCAGGGAGAGGAGGCAGCACTGTTACTCATTAGGAGAGAATGAACCAGGTGCCCTGGGTAAGCTGGCAATGCACAGCATGGAAACATTCATTTTAAATGCTGCATTTAATTCCTCCACCAGGTTCCAAGCGTTCACAAACTTCTTCATTCATATTTTTGTCGGAAGTCACACAATAGGCTGATTTTTCTTGTTTCCGGGCAATCTGTACTGCTGTCTGGACAAATTGGCCACTATGCAATAATAATTCCTTTCTTTTTATCAGTGGATTTTAACACATGGTGTTGTTGTTTCTGTGGTTCTTGTGCGTCAGGAACCAAGGGTTGAATTGAGTGCTAAAGTCTCAGCAGTTGAACCTGAATTGAGTTCTACTCCTGCTTGATCCTGTGTGATCAACTTATCCATATTTTACACAGAAGTATAGAAAATAGAAGCAGGCATAGGCCATTCAGCCCTTCGAGGCTGCTCGCCCATTCATTTTGATCAAGGATGGCCATCAAATTCAATATCCTGATCCCGCCTTCCAGAAGGGCAGCATGGACAAGTTAGGCCAAAGGGCCTGTTTCCATGCTGTAAACCTCTATGACACTATGTCCCTTGATCCCTATAGCCCCAAGAGCTACATCTAATTTCTTCCTGAAATGTTTTGGCCTCAACTACATTCTGAGGTCACAAATTCATAGACATTTACTGCATGGAAACAGGCCCTTCGGCCCAACTTGTCCATGCCGCTCTTTTTTTATAAACCCCGACGCTAATCCCAATTGCCCACATTTGGCCCATATCCCTCTATACCCATCTTACCCATGTAACTGTCTAAATGCTTTTTGAAAGACAAAATTGTACCTGCCTCCACTATTACCTCTGGCAGCTTAATCCATTCAGCATCCTCTGTGTGAAAAAATTGCCCCTCTGGACACTTTTGTACCTCTCCCCTCTCACCCCAAACCTATGCCCTCTCGTGTTAGACTCCCCTGCCTTTGGGGAAAGATATTGACTATCTAGCTGATCTATGCACCTCATTATTTTATAGCCCTCTATAAGGTCACCCCTCAGCCTTCTACGCTCCAGAGAAAATAGTCCCACACTCTATCCAGAATGTGTGGAATTCAGGACCATCCAGCTAGGGAATTCCATTAATTCACCACACTCTGGGTGAAGAAATTTCTCCTCACCTCAGTTCTAAAAGGTTTTCCCCTTATCCCCAAACTATGACCACTAGTTCTGGACTTCATCACCATTGGGAACATTCTTCCTGAATCTGTCTAATCCTGTTAGAATTTTATAAGTTTCTATGAGATCCTCTCTCACTCTTCTAAACTCCAGTGACTATAATCCTAAACGACTTAATTTTTCCTCAGATGGCAGACCTGCCATCCTGGGAAGCAGCCTGGCTGTAAGGGATAGGCCCTTATTTTGTTCCAAGATTTTTAGGAGACATCTTTTGTCTCTGATTTCTAGACAGCCAAGAGAGACTGAACCTGGCTGTCATCTTGTGCCTTTGCCTCTTTCTTTTTTAGATGCTGCCATCGGTCACCAGGGAGAGTTACGCCACAGACCACCACGTCCCCAATTCTCATCAGGATCACCGGATACCACTGGGTCTGCGGATTCGATGGGGTCTTTTAAGAGACTTTTGGACAAGTACATGGGACTTAGTAAGATAGACGGCGATAGGTAAGCCTAGTAGGTAGGGACATGTTCGGCTCAATTTGTGGGCCGAAAGGCCTATTTGTGCTGTAGTTTTTCTATGTTCTATACACAGAACACCACTGGGTACACAGAGCTCTATTCCTGACGAACAACTGGATATACAGAGCTCCACCTCGGGAACGCCACTGGATACGCAGAACTCCCTGAACGGGACACCACTGGGTACATAGAGCTCTGTATCTGGAACACCACTGATTCCACAGATCTCCACCCCGAGAACACCACTGGATCCACAGAGCTCTTCCTCAGGCACAGTGGGGATGAGGAAACAGAAAGTCCATAGCTCATACATTTACAATCAGGGTCCAGCTGAAGGGTACAGGGCTCAAGAGGCTGACAACCTTCGAGAGGAGGGTGAGGGATTCTAAGAGGGTGCAGCGTCACACTCTTTCCTCACCTCCTCCCCCTCCTGCACTGATGGAGAAGTCCATCAAACTGGCGCTGGAGTGTGGCAACTAGGGGATTTTCACAGTAACTTCATTTCAGTGTCAATGTAAGCCTACGTATGACACTAATAAATAAACTTTAAACTTTGATTCTGATGAGGAACAGCAGGGAGAGCAGTCTTCCTTGAAACCAGTTGCTCCAGAGAATGGGATGAAGGGGAGGGGGCAGGGAAATAAGGATGTGGAGCATATCAGCCATGACCAAATGGCGGAGAAGACTCGAGGGGCTGAATGGCCTATTCTTCTTCTATGTCTTATGAAGTGTTGAACAGGGATGATGAGCACAGAACTCAAGCTCACGTGCAAACGGTCTCGGAGATAGATTGTTGCCAAAGGAGGCTGCTATCGCACATGGTCCTGCTTTCCATCGGAGTGTGTAACTGAGAGTGAAGATGGAATTGGGAAGCTGTACAGTTAAAACAATTCAACCAGATCAAGGCTCATTTGTTTGAAATGGTTGTTTTGGACAGAGCTATTTGGTTAATGACGCCACCCCCAAACCCCAACTGATTGGTGGCACCCAGTCAGACAGTAACTTTAGGTCCAGGCCAGAATCCTGCCTCCGTTCACACTGGAGAAATTTTCCCACCTCACCGCAGTGAACGGAGATTTGGATGGCCACCAGATTCTCCAACTCTACTGCAGTGGAAGCGTGGCATGAACGGCTGGTAAGATTGTAGCCCCAGACCTTTGAGTGACCAGCTATAGCCATTGTATCTATGTAGCGATTTTGAAAACCAAATTTAAACAAGAGAAGGTGGACAAAAAACTTCACATTTTGTTTCCTCGTTCCTTGTTGGCATGACAATTCCGATTACATTTTTTTCTGCACCTTCTCTTTACAAAATCATCAATTACATCACTGTAGATAAAATCTCGGAAGGAGGCATTGTCAATATTGCCAAACTTGTCGAAGGTTCTTGACTTATCGTATCTCGCAAATAATTTTTAACATTGTCATGAAGTTACTGTGAAAATCCCCTGGTTGTCACACTCCGACACCTGTTTGGGTACACTAAGGGAGAATATCCCAGTTGCCATAGTCTCAGTTAGAATAGCATCATTTTTTGCAATGAGGATTTTATCCAGTTTTTGCTGCAAGTATATTTGTTTTGTGGACAATCTGACCTTTGATGTAAGTACATTTTTTAAAAATTAATTCATGAGGTATGGGTGTCACTGGCTGGCCAGCATTTACCGACCATCCCTAGTTGAGGCACAATGGCACAGTGGTTAGCACTGCTGCCTCACAGAGCCAGGGACCCAGGTTCGATTCCTGGCTTGGGTTACTGGCTGTGTGGAGGTCCACCTCATTGTCAAACGAGGGGCATGCACACGGTGGGTCATGCGTGGGCTACTCTTGGAGGTTCCAGGAGTGGCCTAGTACTTCGTGTCGGTGTGTGTGCTTGATCCTGGACCGGTAGAAGGGCGCCGCAACAGCTCGGTGACTAGCACTGCTAGCTGTGCAGATACATGGATTTGGGCCTGTGTCTGTGGGAGTTTGCGCATTCTCCCTGTGGATGCGTGGGTTTCCTCCGGGTGCTCCGGTTTCCTCCCACACCCCAAAGATGTGCTCTTAGGCTGATTGGTTTTACCAAATTGACACTATTCTCCCCTGAATCTGGCTAAGTCAGGGGTTCTATTCGTAGACACGCAGGGTAGAATAGGTATAGGGTGATGCGGCGGCATGGGCTTGTTGGGCCGAAGGGCCTGTTTCCCGTGCTGGGTTGTTCTTTGTTCTTTGTTCTTTTTTTGCATATTCTCCCCGTGTCTGCATGGGTTTTCTCCGGGTGCTCTGGTTTCCTCCCACAGTCCAAAGATTGCAAGTTAGGTGAACTGGCCACACTAAATTGACCCTGGAGTCAGGTGGACTAACTAGGGTAAATGCATGAGGTTATGGAGATAGGGTCAGCGCAGACTCGATGGGCTGAATGGTCTTCTGCACTGTAGGATTCTATGGTTCTACTTGCCCTTGAGAAAGTGGTAGTGAGCTGCCTTCTTGACTCACTGCAGTCCATGTTCTGTAGGTTGAGGGAGAAGGAGGGTACAGTTTGGAAAGGTTTTGGAACAAAGAACAAAGAAAATTACAGCACAGTATACAGGGCCTTCAGCCCTCAAAGCCTGCACCGACCATGCTGCCTAACTGAACTAAAACCCCCTACCCTTCCGGGGACCCTATCCCTCTATTCCCATCCTATTCATCTATTTGCCAAAATGCCTCTTAAAAGTCACTACTGTATCCACTTCCACTACCTCCCCTGACAACAAGTTCCAGGCACCCACTACTCTCTGTGTAAAAAACTTGCTTCATACATCTCCTTTAAACCTTGTCCCTTGCACCTTAAACCAATGCCCCTTAGTAATTGACTCTTCCACCCTGGGAATAATCTTCTACTCTCATAATCTTGTAGACTTCTATCAGGTTACCCCTCAATCTCCATCATTCCAGTGAGAACAGACAACATTTCTCCAATCTCTCCTCATAGGTAATGCCCTCCATACCCGGCAACATCCTGGTAAATCTTTTCTGTACCGTCTCCAAAGCCCCCACATCCTTCTATAGTGTGGCGACCAGAATTGAACCGTATAGTCCAAGTGCGGCCTAACTAGGGTTCTATAAAGCTGCACATGACTTGCCAATTTTTGAACTCAATGCCCCTGCCGATGAAGGCAAGCATGCTGTATGCCTTCTTCACTACCTTCTCCACCTGTGTTGCCACTTTCAGTGACCTGTGTACCTGTACACCCAGATTTACTTCAAGAAATGTTGAGAAATATGTAATTTTTTAAGGTGTAAAAAAAAAGGAACAATGCAGAACAGGGGAGAACAGCAACCCAGCAAATAGAATTAATGTTTTTGTACTCTTAGATAAAATGATCTGTTAAGAATTTGTTTTAGTTATGTATTAACCTTCACTTCTCAGGCAGTTCCTCAGGATCGAGGGTGACTTGATTTCTTTATAGGCCTGTGTACTCACTCCCCCACACCTTGGGTTCACCTCTGCACCTTCCAAACCATGTGTTTGGTGCCTTCCCAGATTATTCTTCTCTATTTCATTCAGTCAGGGGCTCCCATGAGTCAGTGGGAATATTTGACCTCTTCAGGGAGGCTTTAAGAATATCCCAGAGGTCTTTGTATTCTCCTCCTGAGAGTCTCCTGACATGGTCAAGATTCAAGTGGAGCAGTTGCTTGAGGGGTCTGCTATACTTAGTTCCAGTAATCAAGTTTTTCCACATTCTTTTTGGTACCAAGATAGAACAGCTGAAAGTTCGCTAAAATCGCAAGTTGAAGGCCTACCAGAATTGTACAATCCATACAGTGTTGATAGAGGCCATTCGGCCCACCAAGTCTGTACTGACTCTATGGCAGATCATCCTACCATAGCCCTACCCCTGTAACCTCACACATTTACCATAATCCCCCGAGCCTACACATCTTTAGACACGAAGGGGCAATTTAGCATGGTCAATTGACCTAGCCCACACATCTTTGGACTGTGGGAGGAAACCGGAGCACCTGGAGGAATCCCATGAAGACACTGGGAGAATGTGTAAACTCCACACAAACAGTGACCCAAGCTGGGAATCGAACCCGGACCCCCGGCACTGTGAGGCAGCAGTGCTAGTCACTGTGCTACCGTGGAAAGGTTAAATCCAAGACATCCGCATAGAACTCACACCTGTACATTAATAAATGGACTAAGTTTGAACAATGAAAAATACAGCTTGTTATCAAACAAGCCTTCTATTTAAAAAGATACAGAAACTCATACATTCGTATATGAGAGGGAAAGAATGATCTTTTTTCTGTAAGCTACTATTTGGGATTAGTGCGCAGGAGGGGTTTCAGAACAGCTCTGCTGGGTTAGATTCTGCCAAAGAAGGACTTCAGATAGTAATTCCATACCTATCCGGTTAACGGAAAGCTGAATTAGCAACCTGCACCTTCTGATGTAAAGATGCAATGACACCCCGTAGCAAGTGGGAATCAGTCCTGGCATCACCAACATGGACTTCCAGTGTCTGGAATCTTGAAAGGATTGAAGCGAATCACCTGATTCCTGTGCCTTCTAACTCTAACCCTAATCCTAACCCTAACCCTAACCCCAAACCAAACCCTAAATCTAACCCTAACCCTGAAAAGATTGCCAACCTCCAGATGAGATCTATAATGGAAGGGTACAGTGGTTAGCACTGCTGCCTCAGAGCGCCGGGGACCCGGGTTTGATTCTTGGCTTGGTCACTCACTGTTTGTGCAGAGTCTGCACCTTCTCCCTATGCCGTGTGGGTTTCTTCTGGGTGCTCCGGTTTCCTCCCACAGTCCAAAGATGTGCGGGCTAGGTGCATTGGCCGTACGAGATTGCCCTTTAGTGTCCCAAGATGCGTAGGTTAGAGGGATTAGTGGGGTAGAAATGTGGTGTTATGGGGATGGGGCCTGGGTGGGTTTGTATCGGTGCAGACTCGATGGGCTGAATGGTCTGCTTTTGCACTGTAAGGATTGTATGATTCTATGATATAGTGGTATATTGTGCCCTTTGGGTGTGAGATGTGAGATGGCATTTTATGGCAGTGATCCCCAACCTTTCATATGTCAGGTCACTCCTCTATACTATAAAACAAATCACTTCCTATTTTCTCTGTCTTCTTCCCTTACAGGAAACTTTGTTTCCAACTTCTTACTTCCTCTTGCCTTTTTTTTGTTAACATCTCCCTGTCTCTCTCTCTTTCTCTTGCTGCTCCCAGGGTATTTGCACCGTTCTTGAGTTTTGCTTTTTGTCTGGGACATGGGACCTCTGTCTCCAACTCTAAGTCCCGTTGGTCAATGCACATGGGCCTGACCAACATAAAAAATCAAAACCAAGCATTTGCGTCCCTTTTCCATCCAACATTTTTATTTTGATTCATTTGTGGGACGTGGGCATCGCTGGCTGGGCCAACATTTACTACCCATCCCTGAGGACATTTAAGAGTCAACCACATTGTTGTGTGTCTGGAGTCACATGTAGGCCAAACCGGGCAAGGACAGCAAATTTCCTTCTCTAACGGACATTAGGGAGCCAGGTCGTTTTTTTTTTAATAGTGTTACAAGTAGGTTTACATTAACACTGCAATGGGGTTACTGTGAAAATTCTCTAGTCGCCACACTCCAGTGCCTGCTCGGGTACACTGAGGATGAATTTAGCATGGCCAACGCACCCAACCGGTATGTCTTTCGGACTGTGAAAGGAAACTGGAGCCCCCGGAGGAAACTCACGCAGACACGGGGAGAATGTGCAAACTCCACACAGACAGTGACCCAAGCCAGGAACTGAACCTGGGTCCCTGGCGGTGTGGGGCAGCAGTGTTAATCACTGTGCCACCCTGGTTTCATGGTCATCATTAGACCTTTAATCACAGATTTTTGTTGAATTCAAATTTCACCGTCTGCCTTGACGAGATTCAAACCCAGGTCCCCAGAGTATTACCCTGGATCTCAGGAATACCAGTCCACAGTGACACTATCACTACATCACCAACTGCGGAAGGCCGAAGTTTTATTGGGTTTTGGAGGTGCCTAACACAGAGCTGAAGACGGAGGTTGGTTTTAGTTTAATTACATGAGTTTAGAGTTGTTCTGGATCTTTTTCGGTGGCACACTTGGGCAGCAGGGTCTTCATGGCACACCAGTGTGCTATGACACAACTGTTGGGAACAATTGTTATGATGTCCAAGCCTCCAGTATCTGAGTTATATTCTTTTATGTTGTTTACCTCAGTGACGACTGTGCTATCATATCCTGAGAATTAATCCATAGTTTGGTTGACTATCAAATCACGATTTATAAATATCTGAAAAGAATCTGCATCATACAAACAATATTTAATAACTACGAGAAAGCAAATTGATTTATGTGCTTGCTTCAGAATTTATGGAATAAGGGGAGTAGGGACAGGTTTTATAAATGGATTTAGTTAAATGCTGCACAATATTTTCCTGGAATTCATATTTTATTAGACCATCACTTTTTATGTAAGTAACTCAAACTTTACATCTAATTTGAAGGGAGTGTCATCTGTCAGATTGTAAAGGTTAAACTGTAAATTAAATAACACAATGTATTCTTGCAAGTATCAGAATACACAGACTGAGTCATCGCCAACCGTTCATGTGCATTTTGTGACGACCTTATTGTTAGAAATATTTCAGAAATGTGAAAGGAAAAGACCATCGCATGGCAATAACAACTTGAATTTATGATGTGGAGATGCTGGTGTTGGACTGGGGTGGGTACAGTCAGAAGTCTCGCAACACCAGGTTCAATTCCAATTGGTTTATTTGGAATCACAAGCTTTCGGAGAGTGGGTCCTTCATCAGGTCAGTTGATGAAGGAGCAGCGATGAAGTTCGTTGAGTCTGCACCAACAATGTCTACCATCACAGCTGGGCTAATCCCATTTTCCAACAGTTGTCCAATAACCTTGAATGTTATGATGTTCCAAATATTTTTTAAAGGTTGTAAGGTTTCTGGCCTCCACTGCCTTCCCAGGCAATGCATTCCAGATTCCCACCACCCACTGAATGAAGATAAATTTTCTCAAATCCCCACGGAATTTCCTGCTGCTCACCCTAAAACTATGCACCCTCATGATTGATCCCCTCAACTGAGGGGAACAGCTGCTTCTATTCACCCTGTCCATATCCCTCATAATTTTATGTACCTTTATCATTCTAAAGAAGACAAAAAGAAGTCTCACAACACCAGTTTAAAGTCCAACAGCCTTATTTGTAGCAAATGCCACAAGCTTTCGGAACAGGCTGTCCCTTCGTCAGGTATGTGGGAGTTCTGAACTGGTGTTGTGAGACTTCTTTCTGTTTTCACACCAGTCCAATGCCGGCATCTCCACATCTAAAGAAGACAATCCAGAGTGTAGACAAAAGGTGGCAAGTGCGGAGAGTGCATGATAATGCATCAATAACATTGTCCTTTATCTATCAGTCAACCCCATCTGGGTATCTTCTCTCTGTGAACCTCAATCCCTCGTTTCTCTTGTAATGTATCTAATTGTCTTTTGAATTCATTTATATTGCCCAGCAAGAATTGTGATTAACACAGTCCACAACGCTGTTACACTTGCAAAAAAATCTCTATTAACTTCCCTCGCAACTCTGACGTTCTAAAATTGGATTGCAGCTTCTGCGTAATTGTACACGCTAGCCAACTTAACATTGTTGAAATTCTATTCAACATTCAATTATGAAGCACAAACACCTTCACAAGAATCTTAACATCCTGATTCTATCGCATAGTACGGCCATGTTTCTACGTTGATATTAATACTACATGTCCGTGCAGTAACTTACAGAGGTCAAGGATCTCATTTCTAATTAACTAAACTGCCTAAACCATTACAGAAAATGTGTATTCAATTGATAACCTAGGTTAATGTGAACAATAATTATCATGAGAGAATGTGAAAGTGTCATTGCAATGGTTGAACTGCAACTGTGGGTAACTGCCAATTAGTTATTGTCCAAATACCCTTAACACCCAGAGATAAAGTGGCTGCATCTTTTTAAGTTTTTCGTAGAGCTGACTTGTGCAAATGCTGGAGGGGCTTTTCAATAAGGAAGTTATTCCACTAACAGTGCTGAGGTGCTGGTAAAGCTCTTGATAGTTAATTTGTTGACATTGGTTGCATATTACTGTGTCTCATGAGGGTAAACTAACTGTTCACTGTCCTCAAACAAAGTTGAAAAGTAGGATATTCTCCAGCAATAAAAGCAAATTACTGCGGATGCTGGAATCTGAAACCAAAAGAGAAAATGCTGGAAAATCCCAGCAGGTCTGGCAGCATCTGTAAGGAGACAAAAGAGCTGACGTTTCGAGTCCAGGTGACCCTTTGTCAAAGCTAAAAGGCATAGAAAGTGGGAGATATTTATACTGCAGGGTGAGGGAATGAAAGATGAGCCATAGTCACAAAAATAAGGGGAAAGGCTGCTAATGGCAGTCCATAGAGAGAATAGAAGATGTGAATGGCCAAACAGCAGGGAAGCTGAAATCAGATAGAGATATGGGTAGAGGGTGGGGGGAGATGTGTGGGAGAAGAGATGTATGGGCGGCACGGTAGCACAGTGGTTAGCACTGCTGCTTTACAGCTCCAGGGTCCTAGGTTCGATTTCCTGCTCAGGTCACTGTGTGGAGTTTGCACATTCTCCCTGTGTCTGCGTGGGTTTCCTCTGGATACACTGGTTTCCTCCCACAGTCCAGAGATGTGCGGGTTAGGTTGATTGGCCATGGTAAGAAATTGCCCCTTAGTGTCCAGGGATGCGTAGGTTAGAGGGATTAGTGGGTAAATTATGTAGGGATTTGGGGGTAGGGCCTAGGTGGGATTGTGCTTGGTGCAGACTCGATGGTCCAAAAGGTCTCTTTCTGTACTGTAGGGTTCTATGATTCTATGAGGTAAAATTGAGAAAAAGACATAATATTCTCCATGTTGCTCACCTCTTGTACTCTGGAAGCCTTCCCCCCACACCTACAAGGCACAAGTCATCAGGAGTGTGACAGAAAACACTGGTTGGATGATTGCAACCCCAACAGTAACCAGGAAACGCAATACAATGCGAGGCAACATACCCTGGATTGGCACCCCATACGCCAGCCAAAAAGCCTGTTTCCTCTAGCAACACAAATAGAAAATGCTGGAAAATCTCAGCGGGTCTGGCAGCATCTTTGGAGAGAGAGTAGAGCCAAAGTTACGAGTCAGGATAACCTTTCCTCAGTGCACTGATGAAGGATCATCCAGACTCGAAACGTTGGCTCTATCCTCTCTCCACAGATACTGCCAGACCCGCTGAGGTTTTCCAGCATTTTCAGTTTTTGTTTCAGATTCCAGCATCCACAACATTTTATTTTTATCTTAGTGTTTCTCTAGCATTGGTTTACCTTGACTGCAGCGTCTACTTCCCAACAGGGTCATAGAATCCCTTCAGTGCAGAAGGAGGCCATTCAGTCCATCAAGCCTGCATCAACCGCATCCTCACCCAGGCCCTATTTCTGTAACCCCATATATTTACCCTGCTAATCCCCTGACTGTAGGGCCAATGGCCAATCAACCTAACCCACACATCTTTGGACTGTGGGAGGAAACCAGAGCACTTGGAGAAAACCCATGCAGACACGGGCAGAACATGCAGAGGATACCACAAGTCACTTAAACCCAGTGCTTCCATCACTTAGAATGAAGACCAAAGGGAGAAATTGCATAGGAGCAGCATCATGTCCCAGACCTGTGAGTCCAACAGTATGGCAACTTGGACATATATCACCATTCCTTTACTGTGGCTGGCTCTAGATCCTGGGACACTTTCTGTGATGTATGTTTTTCTATTGTATATTTGGGGTGTGGACTGCCCCTTTCAGAGTACGGGTCAGGTGACCCCTGGGCAATTTGTTCCTCTCAGTATGGGACCAGCACAGTGGCACAGTGGTTAGCACTGCTGCTCACTGCACCAGAGACCCGGGTTCGATTCCTTCCTTGGATCACTTTATGTGTGGAGCTTGCACATTCTCCCCAACTCTGCGTGGGTTTCCTCTGGGTGCTCCAGTTTCCTCTCACGGGTTACATTGATTGGCCACGCTAAATTGACAATTGTCAGGGGATTAACAGGGTAAATGTGTGGGGTTTACGGGAATAGGAGCTGGGTGAGTTTGTGGTCTGTGCAGGCTTGATGGACCGAATGGCCTCCTTCTGTACTGTTGGGATTCAATGACCCTGTTGGGTAGTCTTAGACGCACCACCATTAATAAACAGCTCCTGGTGTTCATGTAGCCAAGCCTACATTGTGATTCTTATGCACCCTTAGTCCACAGGGACATACATAATACATTTCTAAAAGTCTTGTAAGAGTACCTTCACCACATAGACTGCAGCTTTTCAACCTGAGGGCTTACCCACCACCTTCTCAAGGGCAATTGGAGACTGGATGCCAGCCTTGCCAGACCTTACCAGATCGGAGGTGATGGTCACAAGGGTCACGGGCTCAAGGTGAGAGGGACAAGGTTTAACTCAGATATCAGAGGGACATTTTTTACACAGAGGGTGGTGGGGGCCTGGAATGCACTGCCAAGTAGGGTGGTGGAGGCAGACACGCTGGCATCGTTTAAGACTTACCTGGATAGCCACACGAGCAGACTGGGAATGGAAGGATGCAAATGAATGGTCTAGTTGGACCAATGAGTGGCACAGGCTTGGAGGGCCGAAGGGCCTATTTCCTGTGTTGTACTGTTCTTTGTTCTTTATTCTTTGCCCAAGTATTAAGAAGGAATGTCAGAAAGAAATATCATATGTAACCATAAAATTTGGTTTCAGGAAAATTGGGCTGAGATTTTGCTGCCTCACTCAAGCAAGACCAGAAATTCCCACTGAGGTCAATGGACATTGCCGCTGTCTGCCCATTGCCTGCTCCGATTCCTTGGTAAGCAAGGCTGTAGAATTCCGGCGATTCATTCTTTCATTTAAGATGTTAGAATTATAGAATCCCTGCAGCAGCCATTCAGCCCATCGAGCTTGCATTGACAAAAACCCAACCAGGCCCTATCCCCACAACCCTCCCGTGTCTTTGCCCTACTAATCTTCCTGGCACCAAGAGACAATTTAGCAATACACCTAACCTGCGCATCTTTCGGACTGTGGGAGGAAACCAGAGGAAACCCTTGCAGACACGGGGACAATGTGCAAACTCCATAGAGAGAGTCACCCAAGGCCGGAATTGGACCCTGGAGCCGGGATGCAGCCACTGTGGTTGAAATGAACCTAAGATTACCGAGGGAAGGAATTGCAGTTAGTGCCATGTTAACCTGTGACGAAGTACAGCAGAATAATTGTATGATAAACAGTACAATGAGGCAGAGAAATGTGGAGCTGGGAACCTGACCTATCCAGAATTGAGCTACTTTAGATTAATTTATACACTGTAATTTGGAGTACTTTGGTGGATACATCTGTCAGTTAAAAAAAAATTCATTGCAATTAAGAGTGTATTGTCAACAGTATCTTTGAAAGGTATTTCTAAATTGCTTCACATTGTAGCGTGGAGGCTCCTAGTAATTCAATGGATGGCAGCCAATATTTGATGATCGATTGGATACTGTTGTTCCATGCAAGGGAATCTGGTGACTGTAAATCCATGTGTGCATTCTGATCCCATTTGCAGCAGAGAGGGTCAGTCAGGTGCTCAGGGGATCTGCACCCTGTATTTCTCATAAAATAAATTCATCTGGACTTTCACGGCAATCCAATCACTTCGCCGTCACTTTTACCCACACCAGCTTTTTACTTCCAGGTCTTTTTTTAAAAAAAAGGCAGCGGCCGGGATTCTCCGATCTCGCAAGCTTTGCACCGCTGTTAGCGAGGAGAATTTGGCCCTCAGCCTAATCTCCATTCACAGCGGCGAAACTGGAGAATCCCAGCCGCAAACTGGAGAAATTCCGGTCCTGGTTTAAATTCTACAAGGATCGGTTTTCAACTCGTTGTTTTTGAACTATTGCGGTAAAAAGACATGTCGAAGCTTTTCCTCTTACACTCATCAGGACATCTCACTTGAGTACCAGCTGAAGGAGCAAACAACAATTTATACTGTATGAGAAAAGATTGTTGGGCAAGTGGAATTTGCTAAGTATAGGTGTTGCCATGGATTACTCGTCCTGGTCCCTGGATTACTAGCCCAGTAACATATCATTGTACTTCCAAACGGATATGAGGTGTTATTATGGGTGAGCCTGTGGAAATCACTACCACAGGAAGTAGTTGATGCCAAAACATTGAATGTATTCAAGAGGTGGCTGGATATAGCACTTGGGGTGAATAGGATCAAAGGTTATGGGGAGATAGCAGGATTAGGCTATTGAGTTGGATGATCAGTCGTGATCGTAATGAATGGCAGAGCAGGCTCGAAGGGCCAAATGGCCTCTTCCTGCTCCTATCCTCAATGTCGCTATTGTAAAAGCAAAATACTGCAGATGCCGGAGCTCTGACAAAGGGTCATCTAGACTCGAAACGTCGGTTCTATTCTTTCCCCACAGATGCCGTCAGACCTGCTGAGATTTTCCAGTGTTTTCTATTTTTGCTCCAGATGTTGCTGATGTTTAAAATATTGAAGTACCTTCACTGTCACCACTGAATCAGGCCTGATAAAAATTCAGGCATTAGGGGTGGAATTTTCCTCTCCCAACCACCTTGGGAATGAAGCGGGCAGGACACGGATCATGCAAAGGTCCATTGCCCTCGGATGGGATTTTCCGGATTTGGGGCAAGCACTGATGGAAAATCCCACCTTGGGATTGCCAAATTCAGAGCCACATTGAAGTTACAAAAAGCCCTGAAACGTTCCTCTGTCAATGAAACGTGACCAAGGATAACTGCAGTTCCCTGTGACATGGCTTCTGTTATGATCCCTGTTGATATTACAACTGGAAAGATAGATCCCAGAATGGAACCATAACTCAAAAGATGGCAACTTTTACTTTTTCTTATAAAATGTGGAGGAACTGAGTCATGGGGCCACTAACTAGTTTCAACAGCAAGAAACACTTTTTATTCAACTTCAAACATGGGAAGATGATACTCGCTTACTCCCCCTTAGCTTAACAAACGCCCATTGATTTTAAGATTACCATGGATTGCAAAGTACATTTTAAACTATAACATAAAGTCCCTTTAAGCACACAGAATGCTGTGGTCAAATACACACACTCCGCTCTGAACTCAAGTTAGTGTCTGTGGATTTCTCCTCAGAATGCCCCCAGATAATCGTGATGTGAGAGTTTCCCATCACTAGTCCAAAAAATGTGCTTTAAAATCTGCTCTCATAATAATGCTTTCCCTTGGTGATTTGCAATCCTAAATCCAGATCAGGTTTTCCAAATGACAAGTTTAAACAAAGCTTCTACCTCACTTTTAACAGTGAATCCAGTCCAGGATTTTACACCAGCCCCTTTAGGATTTATTTGCCTTGACTGATGTATAAGCTGTTCACAATTGCTTTAACTCACAATTCCCTGACTGGATTAAAATAGCATCTAACATTTCATTGACCTCACAAGTCTGCTGTCCCATTTTAAATCTCGTTTCTGCAATTGTCCCTTTAACTCAGAACAGAGAATCATAGAAACCCTACAGTGCAGAAAAAGGCCACTTGGCCCATTGAGTCTACACCAATCACAATCCCACCCAGGCCCTACCCCATATCCCTACATATTTTACCCTGCTAATCCTTCTAATCTACACATCTCAGGACACTAAGGGGCAATTTTTAGCCTGGCCAATCAACCTAACCCGCACATTTTTGGACTGTGGGAGGAAACCGGAGCACCCAGAGGAAACCCACACAGACACGAGGAGAATGTGCAAACTCCACACAGACAGTGACCGAAACTGGGAATCAAACACAGGTCCCTGGAGCTACGAAGCAGCAGTGCTAACCACTGTGCTACCGTGCCACCCATGCAAACATGTTGTTTACACTTGCTTCAAATCTTACTTTAGTTTCTGTTCTTTTAGCTCCGGTCATAAGAACATAAGAACATAAGAAATAGGAGCAGGAGTCGGCCATCTAGCCCTTCGAGCCTGCCCCACCATTCAATAAGATCATGGCTGACCTGTCGTGGCTCAGTTCCACATTCCCGCCCTTTCCCCATAACCCTTAATCCCCTCTCTTATCAAAAACCCATCAACCCGCGTCTTAAAAATATTTAGCGAGGCAGCCTCCACCACTTCAACGGGCAGAGAATTCCAGAGATTCACCACCCTTTGAGTGAAGAAGTTCCTCCTCAACTCCGTTCTAAACCGCCCCCCCTTTATCTTGAGGCTGTGCCCTCTAGTCCTACTATCCTTTCTGAGCGGGAAGAGTCTCTCCACCTCTATCCTATCCATCCCATTCATCATCTTATACGTCTCAATGAGATCTCCCCTCATTCTTCTAAACTCTAACGAGTACAAGCCTAGTTTATTCAGCCTCTCCTCATAGCTCAACCCCCTCAACTCCGGCATCAGCCTAGTAAACCTCCTCTGCACTCCCTCCAAGGCCAAAATATCCTTGCGTAAGTACGGCGCCCAAAACTGCACACAGTACTCCAGCTGCGGCCTCACCAATGCCCTATACAGCTGCAGCAAGACCTCCCTACTTTTATATTCAATCCCCCTCGCTATGAAGGCCAGAATCCCATTAGCCTTCCTGACCACCTGCTGCACCTGCAAGCTGGGTTTTTGCGACTCATGCATAAGGACCCCGAGGTCCCTCTGCACCGTCAAATGCTGCAGTTTTTCGCCACGTAAGTAATAATCCTTCCTACTATTATTCCTACCAAAGTGGACCACCTCGCACTTGCCAACATTAAATTCCATTTGCCATTTCCTGGCCCATTCGCCCAGCCTATCTAGATCCTTCTGCAGACTCTCCACACCCTCCGCACAATTTGCCGTTCCACCAATCTTGGTGTCATCGGCAAATTTCGACACTCTACACTCGGTTCCCTCCTCCAGATCATCTATATAAATGGTAAATAGCTGAGGCCCCAGCACCGACCCCTGGGGCACTCCACTCGTCACCATCCGCCAATCCGAATAGCACCCATTGACCCCCACTCTCTGCCTCCTATTTGACAACCAATCCTCTATCCACGCTAACACCCTACCCCCAACTCCATGTCCCCTGACCTTCTGCAATAACCTCCTGTGAGATACCTTGTCAAACGCCTTCTGAAAATCAAGAAAGACCACATCCACCGGCTCTCCTCTATCCACCGCCCTAGACACATCCTCATAGAACTCCATTCAATTTGTCAGACACGACTTCCCTTTAATGAAACCTTGCTGCGTCTGCTCTATCAAGCAATTCCTCTCAAGATGCCTCGCTAATTCCTCCTTGATGACGGATTCTAACATTTTACCTACAACAGACGTTAAACTAACCGGCCTATAATTCCCTGCCTTTTGCCTGGCACCCTTCTTAAACAACAGCGTAACATTAGCCACTTTCCAATCTTCCGGCACTTCCCCGGCATCCAGCGACGTTTGGAAAATAACCACCAAGGCATCCACTATCACCTCCGCCATTTCTTTCAGAACCCTCGGAACTGAATTTCTCTGTGTAAGCCTAACTCCACCCAGTCACATAATTTTCTATCAATCAACCCAATCAACTACTCCGAAAAACCCCAGGGGAAATCATTAAGATAACAGTCAAGTGTTAGTCCAGATGAGACATTCCTTCATCTTAGACATCCCTTCTCTCCCAATTCTCTGGCTATCTCAATTGCATTGTGATGACACTGTGCTTTCAAGAAATGTATTTGTGTCATGTTTCTTATGCAGGATCTGCTGTCGCAGTTTTATTGTTGACCATATCTGGCAGCCTCTTGTTACTGCAACAGCATAATTGATCCTGATTGCTAGAATGTTTGTTTTCATCTGGACTAACACTTGACTGTTATCTTAATGATTTCCCCTGGGGTTTTTCAGAATAGTTGATTGGGTTGATTGATAGGAAATTGTGTGACTGGGTAGAGTTAGGCTTACACAGAGAAATTCAGTTCAGCTGCTATGTGGGGTTTTTAGAGAGAGGTGGCTTTCTCTGTCTCTCTTTTTGTCTCTGGGATTTAGAGACTGGAATCTGCCAGGAAATCTGTTTATTTTCCTGAGAGTTAGGGGTGGATCTTTCTCTGGAGGTGGCTGTATGAGAGTTGGAAGGCAGGTGTCTGTCTGAATCTCAGTCCAGAGGTGTTAAAATGCTGGAAATCTAGCATCCATGTGAGCATATCTGTTTTTGGTGCTTACTGCCTTCTAAAAAGGGAGTTATGTCTATGGAAATGTTGCTTACAATTGGAGTTATAGAGATTGTCAGCTGTTAAGAGTTATATTCAAGCATTTGAATTGGTAAAAGCTCAGCCAATGTTTTTGATTATATTCTAATTGTATTCTTAAATAAAGTTTGTTTTGATGAAAGCTTCCTAGTGAGTCAATTGAATAACTCCTGGAACAGAATACCTTACGCTCACCCTCATGCCAGATCAAACTGAAAGGTTAGGGTTGAGGCAAACTGCACAATACATCTTGGACCTTCTGATCTGGTCCCTAACAGGAACATGTTCCTTAGGAACTTTATAACTCCCTTGTCTCCTTCAGCTGGAAGGACTGAGAGAGGTACACTCACCAATGTACTGTCTCCAATTGCAATATATATGGAGCCAAAACAAAAACTGAACAAATTGTTTTTTCCCTTAAAGGGGCTCCTAGTTGCCAACATGCTAATGCCTTGTATTTATTTCTCATGCCACAGCCCTCTCTAAGCACAACTGAAACACAGTTTGAACTTAACTAGCTCCCACACATACAAACATCTTTGTCCAACTTGAATCTAACTGTAAGCTTTACCCTTCCAGTTAGAGAATCATTAAATTAAACCCCTCTTAAAAATATACCTTATTTTAATGTTTACCAACACAAGTATAAATCCCTTAAAACTACCTTTGTTTTCCTGACAGTTTCTCAACAGAGGGTGGCACAGTGGTTAGCACTACTGCCTCAGAGCTCCAGGGACCTGGGTTCGATTCCCAGCTTGTGTCACTGTCTGTGTGGAGTTTGCTCATTCTCCCCATGACTGTGTGGTTTCCCTTTGGGTGCTCCGGTTTCCTCCCGAGATGTGCATTGACTGGCTATGCTTAATTGCCCTTCAGTGTCCCAGGATGTGTAGATTAGAGGGATTAGTGGGGTAAATGTGTTGGGATAAGGACTGGGGTGGGATAGTTGTTGGTGCAGGTTTGATGGGCTGAATGGCCTCTTTCGGCACTATAGGGATTCTATGACCCCTTGTAACACTATTTCCTCACCTATATACACGTTCAACACTCAGTAGGTATAAAGGTTGTTGTTGTTATTATCACAAAAATGGTTGCTTATAATATTGTGAGAATTCCCTCACGGATGGATCTCAAACAAAAATGTTAATGCCACAAATTAGAGATTTTCTCTAAGAATCAAGAATAATGGTACAGCCCAAGATGGCAGCATTAGGGCCTTCCTTGAATAGGGGAAGCCAAAGATAGAAAGAGCTTCCTTATATTCACTTTGTCTCCAATCTAAATAATTCAATGTTATCAGCAAAATATATTAGCTACATTGGGAAGGCCCAGTGGTATTATCGCTAGATTATTAATCCAGAAACTTGCCTAATGATCTGGGGACCCAGGTTCAAATCCTGCCATGGCAGATGGTGGAATTTAAATTCAATTAAAAAAATCTAGACTTAAGAATCTACTGATGACCACGAAATCGATTGTCAGGAAAACCCATCTGATTCTGGCCTTCATAGCGAGGGGGATTGAATATAAAAGCAGGGAGGTCTTGCTGCAACTGTACAGGGAACTGGTGAGGCCGCAGCTGGAGTACTGTGTGCAGTTTTGGTCGCCGCACTTACGGAAGGATATTTTGGCCTTGGAGGGAGTGCAGAGGAGGTTCACTAGGCTGATACCAGAGTTGAGGGGGTTGGGCTATGAGGAGAGGCTGAATAAACTAAGCTTGTACTCGTTGGAGTTTAGAAGGATGAGGGGAAATCTCATTAAGATGTACAAGATGATGAATGGGATGGATAGGATAGAGGTGGAGAGGCTCTTCCCGCTCAGAAAGGACAGTAGGACTAGAGGGCACAACCTCAAGATAAAGGGGGGGCAGTTTAGAACGGAGTTGAGGAGGAACTTCTTCACTCAAAGGGTGGTGAATCTCTGGAATTCTCTGCCCGTTGAAGTGGTGGAGGCTGCCTCGCTAAATATATTCAAGACGCGGGTAGATAGGTTTTTGATAGGCAAGGGGATTAAGGGTTATAGGGAGAGGGCGGGAATGTGGAACTGAGCCACGACAGATCAGCCATGATCTTATTGAATGGTGGGGCAGGCTTGAAGGGCTAGATGGCCTACTCCTGCTCCTATTTCTTATGTTCTTATGTTCTAATGTCCTTTAGGGAAGGAAACCTGCTGTCCTGGTCTGGTCTACATGTTCCTCCAGACCCACAGCAATGTGGTTGATTCTCAACTGTCCTTAGGCAACTAGGGATGGCCTAGCCCAGCCAGAGATGCCTGTGAATGAATAAAAAGGCCTAAATTCACTTACATCTCATTCAAAGGCGGGGGGGGGGGGGGGAGTTTTTCCGTCCTGCCCACCATGGGAATCATAGCAAGTGGAGGAAGAAGGGACTGTGTAAAGGTTGGTTGACTCATATGGGATTTTCCGATTTTGGGTAACTCCAGCCGGAAAATCCCACCTGAAATTTTCACCCGTGAAGTTTAGAGTCCTCCAGGCGGGAAGTTTGTGTTATACATATTCAATTAAACAAATCCTCTTCTGTTTGAACTCTTTAACCCCGTTGAGAAGATTCCTGTACTCCTACCCCACACCTCTTTATTTGAACAAGGAATGTGTGGTATGGTCATGAAAGATGTACCACCTTCAGCTCATTAATTCCTGTTAACCTGGGATGGCTGGCCTTACAGACTTGTAAAACAGTTACTGGAAGCGGTGATATAGCCAGCTGAGTAATTTCCCTCGCAATTACATTTTAAAGACTCCTTTGTAGTCAACAACATGATTCACAATCAGGCTGAAATCATTAATCTTTAAGGTTTAATCTTTATGGCAGCCTGCCTCAATGGGGCAGCATTGTAACACTGAAGTGTGAGGGGACACTCAGGGGACCAGGTAAATGTTGTAGCGCTGGATGGCGTTAACTAATCAGTGAAATTATCAGAACAGGACAGCATACTTAACTGTCGATTATTACTTCACCCTTCTCCAGTAATGCGGTTTGCAAACCATTCCATCAATATCATTGACTCTTAACTTAGAACATCGCTACCTCACTGCTTCTTGATCCACACAGTCCAAAATGTTCAGACCATGTAGGTGAGGCATTTTTTAATTAAAATTACTTGATTGCCTACAGTTACTTTGGGGGCAATCTTACCGGCTCATCCCACCAGTCGATGGGTGAGGTGAGGTCTGGTGGGTGGTGGGGAGAGGATGCGGGAGTCACTGGGGTGATGTCAAGGGGGCACGGAGGGTTTACAAGAATGGTTCCAGGGATGAGAATCATAGAACCCTACAGTGCAGAAAAAGAGGCTATTCGGCCCATCGAGTTTGCACTGACCACAATTCTACCCAGGCTCTACTCCCATATCTCTACATGTTTTACCCGCTACTCCGTCTAACCTATGCAGCCCTGGACACTGAGGGGCAATTTCTTAGCATGGCCAATCAACCTAACCCACACATCTTTGGACTGTGGGAGGAAACTGGAGCAAACCCACGCAGACACGAAGAGAATGTGCAAACTCCACACAGCGGATGACCCGAGCCAGGAATTGAACCCAGGTCCCTGGAGCTGTGAAGCAGCAGTGCTAACCATTGTGCTACCGTGCCACCTGGAGAGTGATTGATATACACTGTGTGTACGTGTTACGTTGATAGATTGGGATGTCTGCACAATGGCATCCCATAGAGCTTAACAAGCAGTTTCACTGCTGATATTAAGTTCTGCTCCTCCTCCTACTGGCGAGAATCGTATCGTGGCACTTTTTTTGACTAAGCACCATTAGATTCCTTTCTTTAAGTCTCACCAAAAATGAGTCTGAAATTCACTCATTTTCTTATTTGTTCAACACTTAGAATCTTTTCTGGTAAGATTGCCCCCTTTGTCTTTATTTTGTTATTCTCAGCATATAAGTGCTGTAAATACTTATCGCCTATCTCTATTTCCCCTGAGGAAGGAGTGGTACTCCTTATTTCTGAACCACTACAGTCCTTGTAGTGAGGATGCTCCCACAACATAATGAGGCAATCTCAGAATTTGACCCGGTGATGATAAAGGCAAGAAAATACCTGATAAAGTTGGCCTGGTGTGTAGCGTACCGGGGTGCTTGGAGGTGATAATAAAAACAAAATACTGCAGATGCTGGAGATCTGAGATAATAATATAAAGTACTGGAAAAAACACCACTGGTCTGGTAGCATCTTTGGAGAGAGAAACAGAGTTAATGCTTCAAGTCCAATATGACTCTTGTTTGGATCTGAAAAGAAAGAAGTATCCTCCTGGACTCGAAACATTCGCTCTGTTTCTCCACAGATAACGCCAGACTGACTGGGTTTTTTTTTCACAATTTGCTGTTTCAACTAGGAGGTGGTGTGGTTCTCATGAACCTGCTGCCCTTGTCCTTCCAGGTAATGGAGGTGGCAGTTTTGGGAGGTGCTGTCAAAGAATCCTCGGTTGCGCTGCTCCCTGCACAGAGTGCATACCGCGGTCCTGTGGCAGCCATGGTGGAGGGAGTGAAGGATTATGGTATTGGATCGACTGCCAATCAAGTGGACTGTTTTGTCCCGGATGTTATTGAACATCTTGAACTCTTGAAGCTCAAGACAAGTAGACAATGTTCATTACTTTCCTAACTTGTGTCTTTAAAGTTTTGAAGTTTATTTATTAGAGGTCATAGTTGTTTACAGCGTGGAAACAGGCCATTCGGCCCAATTTGTCCATGCCACCCAGTTTTTAACCACTAAGCTAAAGTTTATTTATTAGTCACAATTAAGACTCACATTAACATCGCAATGATGTTCCTGTGAAATTCCCCGAGTCACCACACTCCAACACCTGCTCGGGTCAATCCACCGAACCATCATATCTTCCAGACTGTGGGAGGAAACTGGAGCAGCCGGAGGAAGCCCATGCAGACACGGGGAGAATGTGCAAGCTGCACACAGACAGTGACCCAAGCCGGGAATGGAACCCAGTCTCTGGTGCTGTGGTGGAGCAGTGCTAACCTCTGAGCCACCATGCCACCCTGAGTTCCAATTGCCCGCATTTAGCCCATATCCCTCTATTCCCATCTTACCCATGTAAGTGTCTAAATGCTTTTTAAAAGACAAAATTGTACCCACCTCTACTACTATCTCTGGCAGCTCTCTCCAACCACTCACCACCCTCTGAGTGAAAAAATTGCCCCTCTGGACACTTTTGAATCTCTCCCCTCTCACCTTAAACCTATGCCCTCTAGTTTTAGACTCCCCTACCTTTGGGAAAAGATATTGACTATCTAGCTGACCTATGCCCCGCATTATTTTATAGACCTCTATAAGATTGAACCTAAGCCTCTCCGCTCTGGGGAAAAAAAGTCCCAGTCTATCCAACCTCTCCTTATAACTCCAACCATCAAGTCCTGGTAGCATCCTTCCTGCGCTCTTCCTAATATCCTTAGCGTTGCAAGTAGGCTTACATTAACACTGCAATGAAGTTACTGTGCAAATCCCCTTATCTTATAGGTGGTGGGCTGGTTACAGGAATAAGGAGCTGAGCCACTGGTTTCTGGTCAATGGTAACACCCATTATGTTGATAATGGGGGATTCAGCAATGGCAATGTACTTGAATGTCAAGGGGTGATGGTTAGATTCTCTGTTGTTGGAGATGGTAATTACCTGGCACTTGTGTGGCACAAAAGTTACTCATCCACCCTAACCTGGGTATTGGCCAGGTCTTGTCACAATTGGACATGGACTGCTCTTCTGTCCATGATTGGAGCGAAGTAGTCCTGATAGATCCCAAATGGGACATTGGTGAATGGGCTTAGAGGCAAACGCTTCTTGATAGCAATATTGATAACTCCTTCCATAACCTGAGGGGAATGTAGTTTAAAAACAAGCTTAGTGCCTCACTCAGACTGGAATTGGATCTCTTCTGGTGCCTGACACAGGCTTAGATAATTTCATAAAGAAAGAAATGATTAATCACACATAATACATTTATAAGTACATATTAAGCATCACCCTGGAAATTGTTTTATATATTTAGCCGCTATCCATGGACGATATTACTATCAAACCACAGTGTGATCTTGGCAGCTTATAAAATATTAAAAATAATTAAACAGAATAATGGCACAAGGACAGGAACATATGTAAATTAGTGAAAAGAATTATAGAGGAATGAACCATTAATAAAGTTTTGAATCTGTATTTCAGATTCAATTCTTATTTGGAACAGATGAAATATAAAAGGCAATCGAGGTTTCTCGCTCCAGGCTCCATGTTTTCATGTTTTTCTCCAGGAAGGAAATGAGTTGATCGACTGCCTGTAGGTGATACACAGGACAAGATCTGCCAATACTCAAGGTGAACTGGCTACATTTCAATAAATATAAGTTAGTTGTTTAAATCAGATCAAGAGTTTTGTGTGTTATGTTGATAATGCTCTTTACTAAGTTGCAAAGTATAGTAAAAAGTCTCACAACACCAGGTTAAAGTCCAACAGGTTTATTTGGAATCACGAGCTTTTGGAGCACTGCTCCTTCGTCAAGTGAGTGGAGAGGTAGGTTCACAAACACGGCATATATCGACAAAGACACAATTGCAAGATAATTATAGATTGGAATGCATTCTGATCTGTAATTATCATGCAATTGTGCCTTTGTCTATATATCATAGAATCCCTAAAGTGCAGAAAGAGGCCCTTCAGCCCATTGAGTCTGCACTAATCACAACCCACCCAAGCCCTACCCCCGTATCATACCCACTAATCCCTCTAACCTACATATCCCTGGACACTAAGGGGCAATTTCTTAGCATGGCCAATCAACCTAACCCGCACATCTTTGGACTGTGGGAGGAAACCGGAGCACCCGGAGGAAACTCACGCAGACACAAGGAGAATGCGCAAACTCCACACAGACAGTGACCCGAGCCAGGAATCGAACCCAGGACCCTGGTGCTGTGAAGCAGCAGTGCTAACCACTGTGCTATGGTGCCGCCTATATGCCGTGTTTGTGAACCTACCTCCTCACTCACCTGATGAAGGAGTGGCGCTCTAAAAGCT
This sequence comes from Carcharhinus amblyrhynchos, assembly GCF_965287045.1. Lineage (NCBI taxonomy): Eukaryota > Metazoa > Chordata > Chondrichthyes > Carcharhiniformes > Carcharhinidae > Carcharhinus > Carcharhinus amblyrhynchos. The sequence continues at coordinate 8,830,884 of NC_137329.1, read as the reverse complement.
CGTGATTCCAAATAAACCTGGTGGATGTTAATGTGATGTTATGAGACTGCTTACTGTGCCCACCCCAATCCAACGCCAGCATCACAACATCATAGAAAACGAGAGGAACCGTGTTTGATAAAGCAAAGACTGGCATTCATTTCTTTTGTTGGTATCCCTGTGGGAATACATGAATCGAAAATAACCCAATTTACCCAAACAACCCTTGAATGAAGCAATAGCCATGCAAAATGTCACTTTTACTTTAACGAGGGTCAGAATCAATGTAAATTAATCACAAATTAACAGACGAATGGGGCAGGATTTTTTGGCCTTGCTCATTCCGAAACTGTAAAATCCCATCCGAGGTCAACAGACCTTCCCATTGCCTGGCCCCCTCCTACTTCGATTCTCATAGTGGGCGGGATGGTAAAATTCTACCCATGGAATTTCACTCAAAGAGCTGAATTTCACTTTAAATAGTTACAATGATGTGGCTCATAAAATTACCAAGCAGTCCCCATAAAAATGCCCTCTCACTTCTCCTAACCCTTGGGCTGGATCATGGCAGCATAGTGGCATAGTATCATAGAGCCCTACAGTGCAGAAAGAGGCCCTTCGAGTCCACACCGAACACAATCCCACCCAGACCCTACCCCCATATCCCTACATATTATACCCACTAATCCCTCTAACCTACGCATCCCTGGATACTAAGGGGCAATTTCTTAGCATGGCCAATCAACCTAACCCGCACATCTTTGAACTGTGGGAGGAAACCGGAGCAACCAGAGGAAACCCATGCAGACACAAGGAGAATGTGCAAACTCCACACAGACAGTGACCCAAGCCAGGAATCGAACCCAGGACGCTGGAGCTGTGAAGCAGCAGTGCTAAGCACTGTGCTACCGTGCTGCCCAAGTGGTTAGTACCGCTGCCTCACAGTGCCAGGGACTCAGGTTCGATCCCAGCTTGGGTACTGGCTGTGCGGAGCCTGAAAGCTCTTCCCAGCTCTGCATGGGTTTCCTCTGATCTCCTCCCACAGTCTAAAAGACGTGCTGGTTAGGTGGATTGGCTATGTTAAATTCTTCCTCAGTGTACCCAAACAGACACCAGAGTGTAGCGACTAGGGGATTTTCACAGTAACTTCATTGAAGTGTTAATGTAAGCCTACTTGTGGTACTAACAAATAAAAAAGATTGTGGAAGAGGCCATAAGTCAGTTTCCTACCAATGGGAAACTGCTCTTGATTAAGTGAGAGGCCAGAGGGGGCAGATGTAGGTTTCCAAACACCAGCAATAGGACATCAGGCTCATTAATGATCCAATTAACACCCATTTTCCCAGTTCAGTGGTTTCTCGGTGGTTTGGGGTGGCTATAGTAGGAATTCTCATTGACATTGGCAAAACCAGTGGATCCCCCCAACATCAAGCAGAGTGTTGCCTCCTGCCACTGAGAAAAATGCTTGAGGGGAGGCCAGAGAATCTCACCCCATGTTTGGTAACTTTATTGAGTTTCAGAGAATCATAGAATCCCCACACTGCAGAAGGAGGCCATTTGGCCCATCTGTACCAATCACAATCCCACCAAGGCTTTATTCCCATAACCCTTCACATTTACCCTACTAAACCCCCCTGACACTAGGATAAATTTAACATGGCCAATCCACCTAATCCACACATCTTTTGGACTGTGGGAGGAAACCTGAGCATCTGGCGGAAACCCATGCAGACACGGGGAGAATGTGCATACTCATCACAGACAGTGATCCGAGGCCAGAATTGAACCCAGGTCCCTGGTGCTGTGAGGCAGCAGTGCCAACCACTGTGCCTCCCTTGCCATGTAGTGCATTATTGTTAACTTTTTCTTGTTTAATAAGCATTTATCCTTTCATTAAAAGTTCATTGGTCTTCCTGTGACTATGTTCATCCACATATTTATACAAAAAATAAAGATTAGGCTCTATTAGAACCAAGTTCCTCTCTGGGATCCGACTTGTCCAGTCATCTGGGATTCTAAAACACCCGGCGGAAACCTACGTAGACATGGGGAGAATGTGCATACTCAACACAGACAGTGACTCGAGGCCAGAAGTGAACCCAGGTCCCTGGTGCTGTGAAACAGCAGTGCTAACCACTGTGCCACCCGAGAGGGTGGGTTACCACAGAGATAATAGAGTGGCTGGATAAAGGCAGTTCCGCTGATGTTGGACATACGGATTTCCAAAAGATATTTGATAAAATGTCACATATTAGGCTTATTGGCGAAACAAAATGGGATAAGGGGGATGTAACAACATGGACCCAGAACAGGGTAAGAAATAACAAACAATTGTGGTGAATATTTACATTTTGAACGTGAGCGAGGTGTGCAGTGGAATTCTCCAAGGTTCAGCACAAGGTTGATGCATGACAATCACGTGGACTTGGGAGACCAAGGCACAGATTTAAAATCAGCAAAGGACCCAAAGTTTGGAAGTGAAGTAAACAGCGAGGAAGATAGTAATTGATATGAAGAGAAGATAGGGGGCTGGAACGCATAGACGCATGGCAGACGAAATTCATTGCAGAAGGGAGTGAGATGCAACAGATCATTCGGAAGAATGGGAAGAGCAAAATGAATTCTGAATGGGTCAATTTCAAATGGATTAGAAGGAGGGAGAGACTGGGAGTGTTTGTGCACAAGTTACTGAATGTGACAGGGCAAGTTAACAAATCAGTTTCTCAAGCATGTTGGAGCCTGAATTCCATAAATCGAGGCATAAAGGACGCAAGCAGCGATATTACACTCCATAACACATTAGTTCTGCTCCAAGTGGGGCCCATTTCAGAACTCTGCTCTTTAAGAAGGACACGAAGCTTTTGGATAAGGTGTTGGAGAGGAGGCGATGGCTTCATGGTATTCTTGTTAGAGTATTAATCGAGAAACTCAGCCAATCCGGGTTCGAATCCCGCCATGGAAGATGGGGGAATTTGAATTCAATAAAAAAAATCTGGAATTGAGAATCTACTGATGACCACAAAACCGTTGTCAATTGTTGGAAAAACCCATCTGGTTCACAAATGTCCTTTAGGGAAGGAAATCTGCCGTGCTTATCTTGCCTGGCTGACCCCAGAGCCACAGCAAAGTGACTGACTGTCAACTGCCCTGTGAAATGGCCTAGCAAGCCATTCAATGTCAAGGGCAGCTAGGGATGGGTGATAAATACTGGCCCAAGCCAGCGGCATCCAAGTCCCACAAAGAAGAGATTTACTTGATTAATTCTAATGATAAAGGGTTATAGTTATGTGGATAGATCAGACAAGTTGGTGTTGTTTTCCTTGGCGCAGAAAAGACTCTGAGTAAATCTGTTAGAGGTGTTCAAAATCATGAGAATTTAGGCACTATAAGTAAAGAGAAATGGCTTCCATTGGCTGAAGGGTTAATAACCAGGGGGATACAAAGTTAATACCAGTGACTAAGTCCGAAGTAAAAATGCTCTTACGTGACGAGTGGTTCGAGTTTGAAACTCAAAGCCTGGTGATGTGGATATAGATTCCTTCAAAAAGGAATTGGTTAAATACACGAAGGAGAAAAGAAATTGCAGAGCTTATTGGGAGAGGGCAGAGGGAGCGGTTAAAGCAAGTTTACCCCTCAGAGGCGTCAGTGCAGACTCAATAAGCCAAAGAGCTTCTACGTGCGCTGCACAATTCGAAGATCAGCTCAATGCTAGCGAACCCCCTACAAGGATGAAGAGAAATAAATTGTGTGCGCAGCAGGACTGACTGCCACCAGCTAGTATCCCCAAATTTACCAAATCACTGGGCAATGCAGGAGGTAATTTGAAACAGTCACCAGTTTCCTGGATGTGCCTGACTCACATGCAAGGCGCTGGTAGAGCATGACGCAAAGATGTCTACAGCTATCAGAATCCCAATAGGTTGTCAGCGAAATCTTGTAGCCAGCCAAACACAGACTTAGTGAGTCAGTGCATCGACCTCACTGGGACAAGAAGTGTCACGTCTCAAGGTTCCTCAGTGGCACTTTCAGAATCAGTAAAAGTTCTTGCAGCCCTCCTTGTCCGGGCTGTGAGTCACCTCTACCTGATTTCGCAGATGCTTTGACACGTATGAATATGATGGGCAGGAAATTGCTTGCTAGTCCAGCAGGCAGGGACCAACTGATGGGCAACACGACAGCTCAGTGACTATCACTGTTTGCTGTGCAGATACATGGACCCAGGTCGGATCTCTGACTTGGGCCGGTGTCTGTCGAAGTTTGCACATTCTCCCCGTACTTGCGTGGGTTTTCCCCGGGTGCTCCGGTTTCCTCCCACACCCCAAAAACGTGCTTTTGGGCTTATTGCTGTTAACAAATTGTCCCTAAATTAGACCTCCCCAAATCTGGCGTAGAGAAAAGTCACAAGTAGAAGAAGGTAGATGTGACATTCACTGAATGTTAAAATGGCGGCGCAGGCTTGTTGGGCCGAAGGGCCTGTTTCCTGCGCGGTGTTGTTCTTTGTTCTTTGTTTGCATGCTCTCTGTAAAGTCACTAGCCTCCAGGATGGGAATTCTTCTCCCGTCAAAGCAATAAACATGTTGTCTGATGTCTATCTTATTTATCAGGGACAATGAGTTAAAACGCCACTTTCTGATTTGATTTATTATTGACATGTATTAACATATCATGAAAAATACTGTTTCTTGTGCACTATACAGACAAAGCATACTGTTCATAGAGAAAGAAAGGAGAGGGTGCAGAATGTAGTGTTACAGTCGTAGCGAGGGCGTGGAGAAAGGTCAACTTGTTGCAAGGTAGGTCCATTCAAAAGTTTGACAGCAGCAGGGAAGAAGTTGTTCTTGAGTCGGTTGGTGTGTGACCTCAAAATTTTTGTAATTTTTTCCTGATAGAAGAAGGTGGAAGGAAGTATGTCCAGGGTGTGTGGGGTCCTTATCCCTCTGTCAATGTCAAAAGCAGTCGCTTGCTCTGGTATTGTCATTGCTGCACAGTTAGTGCAAGGAAGCACTGCGCTGGCGAAAAAGCCTTGCAGTAATTTTAAGGCTTGCGTTGAGAGCATGGGGCGATCTTGTAAATCCTTAAATCATCGCGTCCAACTTGTGGTGTAAGTCATTGTGCCAACAGCAACTTGCAGCTGAAACTCCAACAGTGCACTCAACAGTCTTAATATTGAGAACAACATTGACCCTTCTCTTCATCAGCCATGACTTGTGGTATTCACTATTGGCAGTTGTATGAGATCACGGAACATATTGTCAAACGAGGGGCATGCACACGGTGGGTCATGCGTGGGCTGCTCTTGGAAGTTCCGGGAGTGGCCTAGTACTTCGTGTCGGTGTGTGTGCTTAATCCTGGACCGGTAGATGGGCGCCGCAACAGCTCAGTGACTAGCACTGCTCGCTGTGCAGATACATGGATTTGGGCCTGTGTCTGTGGGAGTTTGCGCATTCTCCCTGTGGTTGCGTGGGTTTCCTCCGGGCGCTCCGGTTTCCTCCCACACCCCAAAGATGTGCTCTTAGGCTGATTGGTGTACCAAATTGACACTATTCTCCCCTGAATCTGACTAAATTAGGGGTTCCACTCACATACACACAGGGCGGGGTAGGTGTAGGGTGATGCGGCGGTGCGGGCTCGTTGGGCCGAAGGGCCTGTTTCCCGTGCTGGGTTGTTCTTTGTTCTTTGTTTTGTTTTGTATATCTCATGTACTGTGTTGGTGCAACGAGAAGGGTAACATAACAACATAAGAACTAGGAGCAGGAGTAGGCCATCTGACCCCTTGAGCCTGCTCCATCATTCAATAAGATCATGGCTGATCTTTCTGTGGGCTCAGCTCCACTTACCTGCCTGCTCACCATAACCTTTAATTCCTTTACTGTTCAAAAATGTATCTATAAGAACATAAGAACATAAGAAATAGGAGCAGGAGTAGGCCATCTAGCCCTTCGAGCCTGCCCCGCCATTCAATAAGATCATGGCTGATCTGTCGTGGCTCAGTTCCACATTCCCGCCCTCTCCCCATAACCCTTAATCCCCTCTCTTAACAAAAACCCATCAACCCGCGTCTTAAAAATATTTAGCGAGGCAGCCTCCACCACTTCAACGGGCAGAGAATTCCAGAGATTCACCACCCTTTGAGTGAAGAAGTTCCTCCTCAACTCTGTTCTAAACCGCCCCCTTTATGTTGAGGCTGTAGCCCTAGTCCTACTATCCTTTCTGAGCGGGAAGAGTCTCTCCACCTCTATCCTATCCATCCCATTCATCATCTTATACGTCTCAATGAGATCTCCCCTCATTCTTCTAAACTCTAACAAGTACAAGCCTAATTTATTCAGCCTCTCCTCATAGCTCAACCCCCTCAACTCCGGTATCAGCCTAGTAAACCTCCTCTGCACTCCTTCCAAGGCCAAAATATCCTTGCGTAAGTGCGGTGACCAAAACTGCACACAGCACTCCAGCTGCGGCCAATGCCGTATACAGCTGCAGCAAGACCTCCCTACTTTTATATTCAATCCCCCTCGCTATGAAGGCCAGCATCCCATTCGCCTTCCTGACCACCTGCTGTACCTGCAAGCTGGGTTTTTGCGACTCATGCATAAGGACCCCGAGGTCCCTCTGCACCGTCGCCTGCTGCAGTTTTTCACCACGTAAGTAATAATCTTTCCTACCATTATTCCTACCAAAGTGGACCACCTCGCACTTGCCAACATTAAATTCCATTTGCCATTTCCTGGCCCATTCGCCCAGCCTATCTAGATCCTTCTGCAGACTCTCCACACCCTCCGCGCAATTTGCCGTTCCACCAATCTTGGTGTCATCAGCAAATTTCGACACCCTACACTCGGTTCCCTCCTCCAGATCATCTATATAAATGGTGAATAGCTGAGGCCCCAGCACCGACCCCTGGGGCACCCCACTAGTCACCAACCGCCAATCCGAATAGCACCCATTGACCCCCACTCTCCTCTGCTTGCCTTAAAAACATTCAATGAGGAAGCCTCAACTGCTTCACTGGACAGGGAATTCCACAGATCCAAACCCCTTTGTGCGAAGGAGTTCCTCCTCAACTTAGTCCTTAATCTGCTTCCCTTCATTTTGAGGCTATGCCCCCTAGTTCTAGTTTCACCCACCGGTGGAAACAATCTCCCTGCTTCTATCTTATCTATTCCCTTCATAATCTTATATGTTTCTATAAGATCTCCCCTCATTCTTCTGATTTCCAATGAGTATCGACCCAGTCTACTCCGTCTCGCCTCATAAGCCAACCCTCTCAACACTGGAATCAACCTAGTGAATCTCCTTGGATAAGACTGGTGAAATTGATGCCACAAAAGTCTTTGTGACTGATGTAAGTAAGAAGTAAAACATTTCCCTTTTAATTGATTTATTTTGCATTTGTAAGATGTTCGCAGTCGAGCACTGTTCAGGCTGGAATACTATGAAAGCATTTTAAGTTGGGATTGAACTCCAAGAGCTGGCAGTCCATACTGTGCCTAGCGCTGACTTTGACACTACACACTGCTGACATGTAAACCACATATAAGAATTTCTAAGGAAAACCGGCTGCCAGCTTGTTGAAGCAAACTGGTAAAGGTCAGCTACTTGCAAAGCTGCCTCTTGCCAACTGCCATTGCCTCAGGAATCATTGGAAATGTTTAATTATTGTAAACAAGCAACTATCATAGTGTCACCATCTGACTATATTCCAAAGATCGGATTATGGTACGATTTAATCTTCCAGGCTATTAAAACAAACCACTCTCTGCTTGTATTTATGTTCCATGCATGCCCCTGCCCCCCCCCCCCATCTTTTATGAACTAAATCCATCATCAGCAGCACTGTGGCACAGTGATAGGCACTGCTGCCTCGCGGCGCCAGAGAACCGGGTTTGATTCCTGACTTGGGTCACTGTCTGCATGGAGCCTGCATGTTCCCCCCATATCTGCACGGGTTTTATTATCTAAATGGTAAAACATTGCGGCATGCTGCTGTGCAGAGGGACCTGGGTGTCCTTGTGCAGGAATCTCAAGGAGTTGGTTTGCAGGTGCAGCAGGTAATGAAGAAGGCAAATGGAATTTTGTCCTTCATTGCGAGAGGGATGGAGTTCAAAAACAGCGAGGTTATGTTGCAGCTGTATAAGGTGCTGGTGAGGCCACACCTGGAGCACTGTGTACAGTTTTGGTCACCTTATTTGAGAAAGGATATCCTGGCACTGGAGGGGGTGCAGAGAAGATTCACTGGGTTAATTCCGGAGTTGAGAGGGTTGGCTTATGAGGAGAGACTGAATAGATTGGGGTTATACTCACTGGAATTCAGAAGAATGAGGGGAGATCTTATAGAAACATATAAGATTATAAAGGGAATAGAAAAGATGGAAGCAGGGAAGTTGTTTCCACTGGTGGGTGAACCTGGAACTAGGGGGCATAGCCTCAAAATAAGGGGAAGCGGATTTAGGATTGAGTTGAGGAGGAACTTCTTCATACAAAGGGCTGTGAATCTTTGGAATTCCCTGCCCAGTGAAGCAGTTGAGGCCACCTCATTGAATGTACTTAAGGCAAGGATAGATAAATTTTTGAATAGTAAAGGAATTAAGGGTTATGGTGAGCGGGCGGGTAAGTGGAGCTGAGTCCACAAAAAGATCAGACATAATCTTATTGAATGGTGGAGCAGCTCAAGGGGCCAGATATCTATTCCTTCTCCTAATTCTTTTGTTCTTATGTTTCCTCCGACTGCTCCAATTTCCTCCCCCAACCTGAAAGATGTGCTGGTTAAAAAGTAAAGTCTATTTATTAGTCATAAGTAGGCTTACATTAACAGTGCAATGAAGTTAGTGTGAAAATCCCCTAGTCTCCACACTCTAATGCTGTTCAGGTAGATTGAGGGTTAATTTAGATTGGCCATTGCACTTAACCAACACGTCTTTCAGACTGTGGGAGGAAACCGGAGCACCCAAAGGAAACACATTCAGGCACGGGGTGAATGTGCAAACTCCGCAAAGGCAGTGACCTAAGCCAGGAATCGAACCCAAGTCCCTGGTGTTGTGAGGCAGCAGTGCCAACCGCTGCGCCACTATGCTGCCTGACAGTGCATTGGCCACGCTAAATTTTCCCTCAGTGTACCCAAACAGGCACTGGAGTGTGGCGACTAGGGGATTTTCACAGTAACTTCATTGCAGTATTAATGTAAGCCTACTTGTGACTCTAATAAATAAATAAATTTAAAAATTGTGTTATTTTGTTCCAAAGTTAATGTAAACTGCAAACCAAACCAAGTATGATGGATCTTTTATCATCTTTTACTGTACTCACACGGATTCTATTTTTGTCTAGCTGATAGCTGTGGCCTTTTTTTCCTGATAGCATTACATTATCCCGAAGCTTCTCCAAGGAGAATGCAGGGTTAATCATTATGTTAATTAGACATTGATATGAATGATGAGGCAAGGTGTTTGTCCCATCATGGACCATGGCAACCAGATCTAACCCCTTTGAAGTTCCTTTCCAATTACAAGGAGGTCTTGAATGTAAATAATTGTGAAATAAAATGCTCTAAGGAAAACATAGCCCATCCACGCTCACCCTGAAACCGGAAAAGCCCGAGGTCAACAGACCATTCCATGGTCCATCCCTCGCCCACTCCGATTCCCATGGAGGGCAGAACGGGAAGGCTCCTCCCAAGTCAGAGTCACTTGTGGAGCAAGAGAATTCTCATCCATTTGGAAGACAGCACAAGTGAAGGATAACATTCCAAACCACTCCAAATTCCCGATTTCCTTCTTAACCTCTTCTTTTACACCCTGCAATGTTTAATTCCTGTCCTGAAATTCCTGTTTCCATATCTCATTAATCCATAGCAATGTAAGAACATAAGAAATAGGAGCAGGAGTCGGCCATCTAGCCCCTCGAGCCTGCCCCGCCATTCAATAGGATCATGGCTGATCTGAAGTAGATCAGTTCCACTTTCCCACCTGCTCCCCATATCCCTTAATTCCCTTATCGATCAGAAATCGATCTACCCGTGACTTATACATATTCAACGAGGTAGCCTTTATTCAACAAGGTAACCTCGATGAGGTTGACTTTCAACTGCCCTCTGAAATGGCCTAGCAAATCACTTAGCTCAAGGGCAACTAGGGATGGGTAGTAAATGCTGATGTGGAGATGCTGGTGTTGGACTGGGGTAAACACAGTAAGAAGTCTCACAACACCAGGTTAAAGTCCAACAGGTTTATTTGGTAGCAAAAGCCACTAGCTAGAAAGCGAGTGGCTTTTGCTACCAAATAAACCTGTTGGACTTTAACCTGGTGTTGTGAGACTAGTAAATGCTGGCCAACCAGTGGCATCCACATCCAGAGCAGGAAAGTGGAACTGATCCACTTCAGATCAGCCATGATTTTATTGAATGGCGGGGCAGGCTCGGAGGGCTAGATGGCCTACTCCTGCTCCTATTTCTTATGTTCTTACTTATGTTCTTATCCCACAAATGAATAAAAAAACTGACCTTGAAGTAATTTTAAGTCCTGCATTTGCATCTAAAACAGTCAGAGTTAGTTCACGAGCATGTTCGTGGACTGAAATTACTAACCAGAAGTTATATTAGTGCCTGAATGGGATTCCCATCACCGCTTAGAAAGGAAAATAGAACTAGAGGGCAGAGTCTCAAAATAAGAGGTGGGGGGGGCACTTTAGAACGGAGTTGAGGAGGAACTTCTTCACTCAAAGGGTGGTGAATCTCTGGAATTCTCTACCCATTGAAGTGGTGGAGGCTACCTCGTTGAACATATTTAAGTCACGGGTAGATAGATTTCTGATAGACAAGGGAATTAAGGGTTATGGGGAGAAAGCGGGAAAGTGGAACTGATCCACTCCACATCAGCCATGATCTTATTGAATGGCGGGGCAGGCTCAAAGGGCTAGATGGCCTACTCCTGCTCCTATTTCTTATGTTCTTATGTTCCCTCAGTTTTCTCCCACAGTCTGAAAGACGTGCTGATTAGGTGAATTGGCCATGCTAAATTCTCCCTCGGTGTACCCGAACAGAGTGTGGCGACTAAGAGATTTACACAGTAACTGCATTGCTGTGTTAACCTAACCCTATTTGTAACGCAAACAAAATAAGATGAAACCTAAACATTAAAGAAGGTAAATATCCATTTAATTAAGGTGCTGATTATTCCTAGCTGTTCTTGCAATGATGTGCCAGATGGACCCATGAACTGGTGAGTGAGAAGCTGGCACAAGCTGATCTCTCAAGTGCATCCTAAATTACCAGAAGGGCCCTCATTAGAGTAATTTAATTGTCTCCATGCTTAATTTAATCGGGCGCAATATTTTGGCAGGCAAGAGCATCTTGAACTCAAATCAGGAAGCGATTGATAGAGTACTATTTAAACTGAATATCGCCTTTGTAATTGCTGCATATAGCAAGCAAAAGGGATACAGCGTGTTGTGAAACAGGCATTGTCTGCAAAGGCTTTTGTGTGCTGCCTTATCTAAAATTAAATTGCCAGATTACTGAAGGACAATTCTTGTGATTGTGGGAGAACCGATTGTAGATTGTGGATTCCCCTTTCTGCAGATAATTGATTAATTGTCCCGCTTGTTTTCTAATTGCGTGCGGTCGGCTTTGTAATTATGCTTCAATACGCAGGAAATGGAAACGTCAAGTGGGCTGTTTTGAAGATCTTGTGGGTTTCGTTCACAACAGGGATGCAGGCGAGGCATTGAGATGATCACTGAGAGTCGCAACTGCTTCCCACAACGGGAAATAAAAAGCAGTGCAGCGACCACACAGCAGCGATCTAAACATCTGCATTGTCACCAGAACAAAAAAAATCATTAGCTCCCTGTCCCTGTCAACCTGAATTCATTACCTCACTCCAAGCTGGAGCCCAATGAGCTGGGTCAAAAGCCAACAGCACCCCCCCCTCTTCCTTCCCCCAAACCCCAAACACCGCCCCCACTCCTGTTTACAGTGTAGCACAAACAACTTCTGTGTAAGATTTGGTGTAAACATACTTAGGAAACAATAGTAACAGATCAGCGTGACCTGAGATCACACTGATTCTATCATATGGTGCATCCCCATCCTGAGGTTCCCACAGTATGGGTTTGGCTCAGTTGACTGGTGATTATATTAACTCTTTACTTTCTATAGACAGCTCATGGAAATATTAACCATCTCGCTGGCAAAGCCTTCTGGTCAGGATTGGTTATTGAAGAGGTCCATTGAGCTCCGTTTTAATCTCATCAAGTCCTCATTTACTTTTTGATTTATTCTTGTCACATGTATTAACATGGAAGATAAGGGCTGAAGGAGGCCATTTAGCCCTTCGAGCCTGTTCCGCCATTCATCACAATCATGACTGATCGTCCAAATCAATAGCCTAATCCGGCTTCCTCCCCGTAACCTTTGATCCCATTCAGCTCAAGTTTCATATCCAGCTGCCTCTTGAATACATAGAATCATAGAATCCCTGCAAGTGCAGATGGAGGCCATTCAGCCCATCAAGTCTGCACCAACCACAATCCCACCCAGGCCCTATCTCCATAACCCCACGTGTATCCCTCTGCTAATCCCCCTGGCACTAGGGCCAATTTGGCATGGCCAATCAACCTCCCCCACACATCATTGGACTTCAATGCTTTGGCATCAACTACTTCCTGTGGCAATAAATTCTACAGGTTCACCACTCTTTGGGTGAAGAAATGTCTCTTCATCTCTTTCCTAAATAGTCAACCCAAATCCTCAGACTGTGACCCCTGTATTAGTATGCAGTGAAAAGTATTGTTTCTTGTGCGCTATATGGAAAAAACATGCCGTTCATAGAGGAGGAAAGGAGAGAGTGCAGAATGTAGTGTTACAGTCATAGCTAGGGCGTAGAGAGAGATCAACTTAGTGCAAGGTAGGTCCATTCAAAAGTCCGCTGGCAGCAGGGAAGAAGCTGTGCTTGAGCCTACACAGGTATCTCCTCTATTAGCTTTACAATGTCTTTGCTGCGTATTGAATAAGTGGTAAAGGGGAAGCACTCTGAAAGCTCGTGCTACCAAATAAACCTTTAATCTAGTGTTGGGAGACTACTCACTGAATCTCACACCAGGAATCGAATCTGGGACCTTTCTAGGAAACTGTAATTTTCTGATAGCCTACAGATTGAGAAGTTCCAATATAGCAAAACCAGGCTAGTGAGCTGTGGCCTGGAATATTACTTGAGCCATTTAGAATGGGTTTTTGAGGCAGTTTTGGGTGGGAGTTTCTGAAAAATGAAACAGAAAGGCAGAGGATGGTTTGACTGTCATCTCTCCATCACCACGCCATCTTTTCAGTCATGGGGAAAGGGACAGAAAACCTGCTCACCAGAAGTTCCTTTCAACCACTGAAGTTTTACCAGGATGTTGCCTGATATGGTGGGAAGGTCTTATGAGGAAAGGCTGAGGGACTTGAGGTTGTTTTCGTTAGAGAGAAGAAGGTTAAGAGGTGACTTAATTGAGGCGTACAAGATGATCAGAGGATTAGATAGGGTGGACAGTGAGAGCCGTTTTCCTCGGATGGTGATGGCTAACATGAGGGGACATAGCTTTAAATTGAGGGGTGATAAATATAGGACGGATGTCAGAGGTAGGTTCTTTACTCAGAGGGTAGTAAGGGCGTGGAATGCCCTGCCTGCAGCAGTTGTGGACTCGCCAACTTTAAGGGCATTCAAATGGTCATTGGATAGACATATGGATAATATTGGACTAGTTTAGGTTAGAGGGTCATTAGATTGGTTCCACTGGTCGGCGCAACATCGAGGGCCGAAGGGCCTGTACTGCGCTGTAATGTTCTATGTTCTATGTTAAAGGCCTCTGTCGGGCTCCATTTTTAACGTATGTTGAGTGGGGCTCTACTCCTCGTGGGGAAACTACCAGTTAGATCCTGGCAACTCCTGCTGGGCTTCAGTCTGGATCCCCTCCACCCAGGCACTGTTTGGCCCACAGCAGGGTCCTCCCAATGGCAATGTTTATTCCAAAGGCAATGATGCTTCTGGCGTTCCTCATCCGCACCCCCCCATCCCTCCCCTTCCTTCCAGGATCTAACTATATAACCCTTGCATCTCTAGATCCCCCTATGGGCACATGGTGGCACAGTGGTTAGCACTGCTGCTCACAGCGCCAGGGACCTGGGTTCAATTCCCAGCTTGGTTTACTGTCTACGCACCTTCTTGCTGTGTCTGCATGGGTTTCCTCCCACAGTCCGTAAAATGTGCTGGTTAGGTGCGTTGGCCATGCTAAATTCTCCCTCAGTGTACCTGAACATGCGCCGGAGGGTGGATTTTCACAGTAACTTCATTACACAGTTGCCTTCCCTGCTTGCGAGGGTGCATATCTCTCCCTTCAGCAAGTGGGCCACTGGCGCTGCTGAGCTGCCAGCCCTCTGATTGACTGGCAGCTCTGGGTGACATGCAACCATTCTTAAAATGGATGACTGCCCGTGTGCAGTGGCCTGGGCTACCACTGACTGCTGAATGAGGTCCCAACTAACATCCTCCCCCACCACATCCGCTTTCGGACCACTTGGCAGGGTTCCATGACCAGAGCTACATCATAGAATCCCTGCAATACTGAAGGAGGCCATTCGGCCCATCAAATCTTCACTGACTCTCCAATAGAGCATCTTACGTAGACTCTATCCCCTGGACCTCATGTATTCCCCCACTGATTCCCCCTAACCTACATACCTTTAGCCACTAAAGGGCAATTTAAACTGACCATTTCACCTAACCTGCACATCTTGGGAGTGTGGGAGGAAACTGGAGCACCCGGAGGAAACCCACGCAGACATGGGGAGAATGTGCAAACTCTGCACAAAAGGCCAGAATTGAACCTGGATCCCTTGCGCTGTGAGGCAGCAGTGCTAACCACTGTGCTTGTTGAAATCTTGTTGCAAATCTCACTTCATGCTTAAAAAATAGGAAGAGAGAATGGTATGTAGGTTGGAAAATTATCTCAGTGAAGGGAAATAAGTTGACATCATTAGAATTAAATAGGTTACTGTCAACTGAACCTTGAATTGGATTGCCTAATTGGGCTGGAGTTCACTGTACTGATGCAGCTATCAGCTACAGTAACCTCTGATGTCGATGAAGGCACAATTAAACATGTAAAATAAATGTTGCCGTCAAAAATATCTTGCTCCTCCACAATGCAAACTTTGATGTTCCTTAACAATAGACTCAGCATTGAAACTGCTGAGAATGAAGGTGGGCCCATTACTCATGTGTTTCAAGCCAAAGATGACTAAAACAGTTAAGGCTGGCACATTCAGTAACATTACTGAAGTATCACTCTACCACCTCTCTGGTCCTGAAAAAAAACCCTCTTTGCAAGTATGGAGTATCATTCTATCAGAAGAAGATTTGAGTTGGACATTTAAAGAAATAAAAGTTACTTTCTTGCCTGTAACTGTTTCTCCCCCTTAATTTCATTTGTACTTATGAATCTTTATTTTCACTTTCTGCATCACAGTTAAATTTAATTTTTATTACCAACTTTGTACCTCCTGGTCTAGACTCTATGAGACCCAGTGGAACATAGAAACTAGAAGCAGGAGTAGGCTACTCAACCCTTCCAGCCTGCTCCACCATTTATAATGATCATAGCTGATCATTGAATTCAATATCCTGATCCCCCCTTCCCTCCATGTCCCTTGATACCTCTAGTCCCAAGGCACATACCTAAATTCTTCTTAAAATCACACAATGTTTTAGCCTCAACTATGTTCTGTGGCGGTGAATTCCACACATTTCACCTCACCTTAGACCCTTATCCTCGAACGATGGCCGCTGATTCTGATCTCACCCACCATTGGGAACATTCTTTCCCTGAATAACCCCGATCAAATTTTCCCTCTCACTCTTCTAAGCCCCGGTGAATATGATCCTATCTTAGTGCAGATTCTCCAATTTAATTGGTTCAAGAGCCTCCCTCTTTTATCTCCTGCTCACAAAACCACAAATTCCTTGTCGCATGCACCTCGCTGGAATAGATGCCAGAGTAGAGGAAAACTTTGCTTGGAGGCACCTAAAAACTCTGAGGGCAACTTTCAATGAGGTGACTAGCGAATGGCATTCCTTTACCAATGTTTGGAAAACCAGGGTCAGAACCATAGAATCTCTATAGTGCAGAAGGAGGCCATTTGGCCCATCAAGTCTTCAATGAGTCTCTGAAAGAGCATCTTACTCAGGCCCAACACGCTCATCACTCTTCCAGCCCCCCATGCTCCATCCTATCCCTGTCACTCTGTACATTTACCATGGCTAATCGACCGATCTTACACATCTTTAATGAGTGGAACAGTGGTTAGCATTGCTGCCTGACAGCACCAGCGGCTATGGTTCAATTCCCATCTTGGGTCACTGTCTGTGCGGAGTCTGCACATTCTCCCCGTGTTCGCATGCATTTCCTCCGGGTGCTCTGGTTTCCTCCCACAGCCCGAAAGACGTGCTGGTTAGGTGGATTGGCCATGCTAAATTCTCCCTCAGTGTACCCGAACAGGCACTGGATTGTGACAACTAGAGGATTTTCACATTAACTTCATTGTAGCATTAATGTAAGCCCACTTGTGAAAACAAATAAATAACTAATTTTTTGGATGCTGAATGGGCAATCTAGCATGGCCAATCCACCTAACCCGCACATCGTTCCCTCTCGATTTCTTTTCTCTGCTGCAATAAAGTTTATTCAAAGTAAAATGAGTCTCGAGGGCGTTTTACATTGGAGAAAATGGATGCCAATTAGGTGTGAGAATTTGACAAATGAACAGAAGAACGATCAAAGGGAAAAGGTTTAAAAAGGCCTGTGAAGAAGGGAGAGTGTGAGAGAAAGAGAGAGAAAGTGTGGGTAAAAGGATGACTGGTGGGTTCCACAAGAAAGTTCCTGTGAGCAGGGATAAAGAACAAAGAACAACACAGCATGGGAAACAGGCCCTTCGGCCCAACGAGCCCACACCGCCATTTTAACATTATGAGTGCCCTCCTCTACCCATGACCTTTGTCTATGCCTATTGGGGAAGATTGAGGGACGACTAATTTAGGGACAATTTGTTACACCAATCAGCCTAAGAGCACGTCTTTGGGGTGTGGGAGGAAACCGGAGCACCCGGAGAAAACCCACGCAATCGCGGGGAGAATGTGCAAAGTCCCACAGACACCGGCCCAAATCCATGTATCTGCACAGCAAACAGTGATAGTCACTGAGCTGTCATGTTGCACGTCAGATGGTCCAGTTTAAGCGTACACTAACAACGTGAAGCACTAGGCAACTCTTGAAGCAA
Organism: Carcharhinus amblyrhynchos; assembly: GCF_965287045.1. Lineage (NCBI taxonomy): Eukaryota > Metazoa > Chordata > Chondrichthyes > Carcharhiniformes > Carcharhinidae > Carcharhinus > Carcharhinus amblyrhynchos. Next base: position 8,813,600 of record NC_137329.1, on the reverse strand, counting down.
CATCCAAGAGCAGGCCTCGCACGACCCACTGCGTGTATGCCCCTTGTTGGACAACAAGGCGGAACGAATCACAGTGAGATGGTAGAAGACTCTCTCTCAGGTGGCACTATGGACAATGGAGGACGTGCATAGAAAACTAGGGAAGAGCAGAAGTTTGAGCATAAGACTGAGGGAGGTTATATAGGCAAAGCTAAGCAAATCCAGAGATAGATCTGTAGATGAGTGCATGGGCCTTGATTCTGCAGAGGCTGACCGAGAGGAGGACTCAGGGAGATTGATGGGGGCTATCGCAAGGGATGTATGATTGGTGTCATGCAGTCTGCAAAATATTGAATTGTGAAACATGGCATCAGGGCGCCAACAAGGGAAGGCACTGGCATAACACAGTCACCAGGAAATGAAAGCATGATGAGGGTTTTGGAAACAGTGAGACTGGAAATAAGGATTCACTTCCCGAGGCAGTTAACTTGTTGTTTTGCCTTCCATTGCACCTTCCATTCTTTCTCAGATTGGTCCCTGCTGTATCAGCAACAAGCACAGGTTGTACTTACAGAATACTGAGAGGCCTACACAGAGTGGACGTGAAGAGGACATTTCCATTAGTGGGGGAGACTGGAACTCAATGGCGCAACACCAGAGTGAAAATTAAGATGAGGACGAATTTCTTCAGTCAGAGGGTGGTGAATCTGTGGAACTCATTGCCACAGAGTGGCGGATGCCAGATCATTGAGTGTCTTTAAGACAGAGATAAGTATGTTCTTGATCACTAAGGGGATCAAGGGCTATGGAGAGAAGGCAGGAGAATAGGGATGAGAATCATATCAGCCATGATTGGATGGTGGAGCAGATTTGATGGGCTGAATGGCTTTATTCTGCTCCTATACCTTATGGTCTATCTGCAGGGTAAAAGTATTTGTGGATGAGAGGAATGCCAACAGCATTTTAAAAAACTGTGAGCCTGAAAGCATGTGAAACAGCTGAAATACCCTCATAACCAAACACACACCCAAAATTTCTAATTCTTAAGAACGATAGCCATGATGTGGAGATGCTGGCATTGGACTGGGGTGGGCACAGTAAGCAGTCTCTCAACACCAGATTAAAGTCTAACAGGTTTATTTGGAATCACGAGTTTTCGGAATGACGCCTCTTCCAAATAAACCTGTTGGACTTTAACCTGGGGTTTGTGAGACTTCTTACTGGGAATGGCCAATGAGGGATTCCCATTTTTAAGAATCGAATTTAAGGACAAACAAGATTTAACCACGTCTTTCTTTTCTGAGTTTGCCGTGTACTTTCCTGATCACGTCCCATGCTTTCCATTGGAACTAGAAAAGTAAGGTTCCCCAGTGGTTAAGCTGCTCAGGTAGTTTGTCAGTAGGCTATAATGGATCAAGGGGGCTTAATTGTGAATGCAAGCCAAGTTAGTCGATCTCGGCCAAGATGTAATTCAGGAAGCTACAATTACTTCCAGTGCTTCTGGGCAAGGGTTTGCAGGGGAACCAATGTGATTCAATGTCAGTTGCTTACAATAATCCTTTGCTTTCCCACAGCAAGAAAAATAGCCCAGACTGTGGGGGCTAAACTAATATTATCTCATTAATAAAAGCTATTAGGACCTAGAAACTGGTAATGAGCCACTATGTTCTAATATGTCACCTATGGGACTCGATTTGTTGATTCATTTCCTGCACCCCAGAAACTATCCAGCTGTAAACAAAACACGAAAGCGAGGACAGCCAATCGACAAATTCACTGCAAAAAGAAAGCAGAATAATGATGTTATAAATTGTATCCTTAATTAAGCGAGCAGAAAGAAACGCGCCATCCAGGGGAAGAGAAAACAAAACAGTTGGCATGTTTCCTACAAAGTTATACTTTGGGGTTTCAAGCAATTAAATAAAGATTTAACAGAAGGATGGTATAAATAATGACTCATAGGTCACCAGTGGGTGGCAGGTGACAGAGGGAAAGCCTAAAGCTTTGATGTGACTCACTCTGCTCGCGTTCTATTGTGAGTTATTACTATTTTGTGCAATTTAAGTCAGTCTCGATGCAACTTCATTGACTGTGTCCAACTTTGGCAGATGTTCAAGCACCAGCTTCAGATCTTTCTACCAGACTCCTCTGCCAAGAACAAAGAACAGTACAGCGCAGGAACAGGCCCTTCGGCCCTCCAAGCCTGTGCTGGTCATGATGCCCCAACCAATCTAAAAAAAAAACCTCCTGCCCTTCCTCGGTCCGTATCCCTCTGTTTGCGTACTCATCCCGATGCCTCTTGAGTGTTGCTAATGTGCCTGCTTCCACCACCTCCTCTGGCACCCACCCCTCTCTGCGTGAAAAACCTCCCCCGCACACCTCCCTTAAACTTTCCTCCTCCCACCTCAAGCCTGTATCCCTTTGTAAGTGATGCATCCACCCTGGGAAAAGGCCACTGACTATCCGCTCCATCTACGCCTCTCATCATTTTGTGGACCCCTACCAGGTCTCCCCTCAGCCTCCGTCTTTCCAGTGGAAACAATCCTAGTTTATTCGACCTTAAAGTAAAAGTAGATTTATTAGTCACACGTCGGTTCACATTAACACTGCAATGAAATTACTGTGAAAATCCCCCCGTCACCACACTCTGGTGCCTGTCCGGGTACACAGAGGGAAAATTTAGCATGGCCAATGTATCTAACCAGCGCGTCTTTGGGAGCACCTGGAGGAAACCCATGCAGACACGGGGAGAATGTGTAAACTCCACCTGGGTCCCTGGCACTGGGAGACAGCAGTGCTAACCACTGTGCCATCCACACTCTGCCATTGTTTCTAGTCAAGTAATTATGTCATGCCCTCTAGAATGCCTCAAAAGATATCAGCGAACCACGTGGGTTTTTACTGTAATCAATGATATATGGTCACCATTACTGAGACTAGTTTTAGAATTGTGATGTATGAATTGACTCCATTGATTCTGCCTACACTTCCCGATGCCTTGGCAAAGCAGCCGGCATAATTAAGGACCCCATACACCCCGGACATTCTATCTTCCACATTCTTCTGTCAAGAAAAACATACAGAAGTCTGAGGTCACGCAGCAACAAACTCAACAGCAGATTCTTCCCTTCTGCTGTCAGACTTCTGCATGGACCTACCTCATACTGAGTTGATATTTCTCTACCCCCTAGCTATGGCCGTAACACTACATTCTGCGCGCTCCTTTCCTTCTCTATGAACGGTATGCTTTGTCTGCATAGCACGCAAGAAACAATACCTTCCGCTGTATACACGAGACAATAACAAATCAAATTTACAGCAGCTTGTGGTGAGATTTGAACTGACACTTTTCAAGTTACCAGCACAGTGACAATACCACTACACTACCATTGCCCCATTTTGAAAAGCTGTTTAAACACACCTTTAGTGTCACTGCACTAAGAAGAACAAGTTTAATTTTGAGCCTCCTTGCAAATGAGTGCAATTAACTAAAACCCTGTATAGTGAAAATTCTATATAGTGATTAACTTGCCCTGACAATTTTGTGGACACAGCCTGTTTCTAATGCAATGTGCTTAGCTCCAGCACTAATAACCATGGATCCACAAACAGCACTGACTGCAAATCATATTCGTCTGAATTGCATTGGGGAAAAAAAAGCTATTTTGAATGCTTAAGCTTTAAAAAACCTAATCAGTGGAACAGTAATGTTCGTTCCTGTGCAATCTTCTGTTGCCAGTCAGGCTGATTGCCGTTTTATTATTAATTAGAGTCTTGTTTAGATGCATGGACATACATTTGATAATCTTTACAGCAAACATAAGACCATGCACCATGGATGCTGCTGATGTTAAACTCTGCCAACAAGCTTTAATTAAAATTAACTTGCCATTTCTTTCAGCTAAAGCAACATTGGCAACGGCACACAAAGTGCTCACTGCAGGAAGTGAAGAAATTAATCGGGAATAATTAAGCAAATTCCCTCGATTTTATTAGTCATCTTTTTATTCCAGATTCAAGGTTTAAAGGAGATGTATGAAGCAGATTTTTTATATGAAGGTGGTGGGTGCCTGGAACTCATTGCTGGGGGAGGTAGTGGAAACAGATACGATAGTGACTTTTAAGAGGCATCTGGACAAATACGTGAATAGGGTGGGAATAGAGGGATACAGTCCCCAGAAGGGCAGGGGGTTTTAGTTCAGTCAGGCAGCATGGTCAGTGCAGGCTTGGAGGGCCAAAGGGCCTGTTCCTGTGCTGTAATTTTCTTTGTTCTTTATTTTTCGCTGTAAACTAATATATGCGACAATAATAAATCATGCCAAATCAAATCATTTCACAAATAAATAATCCGCACAGATTCTATGATTCTATGCAGTGAACATACTGCCAATAAATTTTAGTGTTTTGATGCTACACATTATAGAACCCCTAGAGTGCAGAAGAAGGCCATTCAGCCCTTCATGTCTGCACCGACTACTATCCCACCCAGGCCCTATCCCCATTACCCCATAACCCCATGTATTTACCCCAGCTAGTCCCCTGACACTAATGGGCAATTTATCATGGCCAATCCACCTAACCTGCACATTTTATGGGTGAGATTCTCCGGCCTCCCAGCCGTGTGTTTTCCCGCTGGCGGGAAGTGGCGTGTTGTTTGGTAGCGGCAGGATTCTCTGGACCCGCCGCTGTCAGTGGGAATTCCTACTGACGTCACCCCATGCCGGTGGGAAACCCACTAGCTGAGGCACACTGCCGGCAGAAGTGGAGAATCCTGCCTGCGTCAATGGCCAGAGGATTCCGGCTTATGTTACTTTAACATAAAAGCTTTAAAAAAGCAATAACAACAGCAATATCCTGCACATATTTCAGTGGGTTTGCATTTCTTCAATAGATAGATTGGTAGATAGGTATCTTTCACCTTGGCTTGGAGCGGTAACTGAGACAGGCAGAGGATCAGATCACTGAGTGCATTTAAGACAACGTTAGATAGGGTTCTTAATTGGTAAAGGGATCTAAGGTTACAGGTGGAAAAATGGGCTTTAGATCATCTTACAGCTTTCAATTTTAAAGTTAATTACTCTGCCCTTTTCGTTAGAAATATGGATAACTATTATCAATAATAAAGGCAACGCGGCCTCAACATCCAACATAAACAGCATGTGACATACCACCAAAGACTGAATAACCCAGAAACATTGACTCAGTGAGCAACCTTCCTGTCAGTGGGTTTCAATGAGCTGTTTCTTCCTCCATGGCCTGTCTGGACCTTTTGCAGCCATTGAGACAACAGCAGCAACAGCCAAACAAAGAGCAACTTCAGAACAGCTTCACAGAGGAAAAGTCAGTACAGTGACTGCGGCACTGGATTACCCACCCACAGGTCATGAGTTCAAATCCCACCAAAGCAAATCAAGGAATTCAAATCAAGCACTGGGGACGAAGAACTGTTGCCAAACCCAACAATATCGATAGTGCCCCTCAAAAAACGAGAACCCAATGCCCCATTCTGGTCCGGCCAAGGTAAGTCTCCGGCTCTGAACTACACAGTTGAGTCTTAAAGCCTTCAGGCCAGCTGGAAATGGTCAACAAAAGCTACCCGCATCCAAATAAATGGAAAGAAACACTGAGTATAAAACTTTGAATTTGTGTTCTTACACCTTGCTTCTATAGGAAATATAAGTCTATAAGATCTAGGACCAAAATTAGACCATTCGTCCCATTGTGTCTGCTCTGCCATTCATTCATGGCTGATCAGTTTCTTAACCCTATTCTCCTGCCTTTTCCCTGTAACCTTTGACCCACTTATCAATCAAGAACCTATCTACCGCTGTCTTCAATGCACTCAATGACCTGGCCTTCACAACCTTCAGTGCTCAGGAACTCCACAGTCACCACCCTCTGGCTAAAGAAATTCCTTCTCATCTTGGTTCTAAAGGATTGTCCCTTTACTCTGAGGATGGGCCCTTGGATCCTCGTCTGGCCTACTAATGGAAACATCTTCCCCGTGTCCACTCTATCCTGGCCTTCCAATAATCTGTCAGCAGGCTGATCTCAGCGGAAACAACAGTGGGAGTTCCTTTCAGCTTCTGTGCAAACAGGCACATGAATATTTTACACGTTCACTTGTCCTTTCACACACACACACACACACACACACAATACCTTACTATATTGTCAGTTATTCGGAAATTTAATGCACGTTAATACACATATCTGTTTTGAACAAGAACAAAAATACAAAACCGAATGCAGGTGTTATTTCTGGAAACACCTGTACTCAGTTCGGCTGAAGTAATTAGTAGATGCTAAGGTGAAATGTTTGCAATCCACAATGTTTCATTATATCTTTACCCTCTTAATTTCGAAAAGGACAGCCTTATTTTAAAAATTAATAACCATTTATGGAATTTCCTGGCAGTGCAGTTATTGTTAATTGTTCGAAACTAACCAATGGTGCCTATTCCCTGCACTCACCCCCCACATCCATCTTCCCTATAGCTAATTTAACCCCCATCCCCTCCCAGGCCAGTAAAGTCAATAGAACCACATGGTGAAAGGGAGGTGGATGGCCTATTGCTAGACTATCAATCCAGAAACTCAGCTAACATTATGGGGACCCAAGTTCGAATCCCGCCACGGCAGACGGTGGAATTTGAATTCAATAAAAAAATACCTGGAATTAAGAATCTACTGGTGACCATGAAACCATTGTAGGAAAAGCCCATCTGGTTCAATAATGTCCTATAAGATAAGGTTGTTAAGAAGGCGTACGGTGTCTTGGCGTTTATTGGTAGGGGGATTGAATTTAGGAGTCGCAGCGTAATGTTGCAACTGTACACAACTCTGGTGCGGCCGCACTTGGAGTACTGTGTGCAGTTCTGGTCCCCACATTACAAGAAGGATGTGGAGGCTTTGGAGAGGGTGCAGAGGAGGTTTACTAGGATGTTGCCTGGTATGGTGGGAAGGTCCTATGAGGAGAGACTGAGGGATTTAGGGTTGTTTTCGTTGGAAAGAAGGCGGCTAAGAGGGGATCTTATTGAAACATATAAGATGATTAGAGGTTTAGATAGGGTGGATAGTGATAGCCTTTTTCCTCGGATGGAGAAAGCTAGCACGAGGGGGCATGGCTTTAAATTAAGGGGGGGTAGCTACAGGACGGATGTCAGGGGCAGGTTCTTTACCCAGAGGGTGGTGAGGGATTGGAATGCCCTGCCTGCTGCAGTTGTAAATGCGCCTAGTTTGGGGGCGTTTAAGAGATCTATGGATAGGTTTATGGACGAAAAGGGATTGGTATAGGCTAGTGGGTCATTGTTTTTGTAACTGGTCGGCGCAACATCGTGGGCCGAAGGGCCTGTTCTGCGCTGTAATGTTCTATGTTCTATGTTCTATAGGGAAGGAAATCTGCCGCTTTTACCCGGTCTGGCCTACATGTGACTCCAGAGCCACAACAATGTGGTTGACTCTCAACTGTCCTCCAAGGGCAACTAGGGATGGGCAATAAATGCTGGCCCAGCGAGTGATGCCCATACCCCACAAATAAATAAAATTATACGGATGATTATGGCAGTGATTCTCCCATCCCACTGCGCTGGTATTTTAGCACAGAGGGCCGGGAGATTTAACTTGTGCCCGATTCGCGATTCCCGCTGGGCATCCAGCCCTGAGTGTGTGATCCAGAATCGGATTTCCAGTAACATCTGCTCCATGCCAGAAATTGGGATGGAGATGAATAACTTCTGCAGTGGGTAATTTGTTTAAGAAGGGTGCCAGGCAAAAGGCAGGGAATTATAGGCCGGTTAGTTTAACGTCTGTGATGGGAAAAATGTTAGAATCCGTCATCAAGGAGGAAATAGCGAGGCATCTTCAGGGGAATTGCTTGATAGAGCAGACGCAGCACGGTTTCATTAAGGGGAAGTCGTGTCTGACAAATTTACTGGAGTTCTATGAGGATGTGTCTAGGGCGGTGGGTAGAGGAGAGCCGATGGATGTGGTCTTTCTTGATTTTCAGAAGGCGTTTCACAAGGTACCTCACAAGAGGTTATTGCAGAAGGTAAGGGGGCATGGAGTTGGGGGTAGGGTGTTAGCGTGGATAGAGGATTGGTTGTCAAATAGGAGGCAGAGAGTGGGGGTCAATGGGTGCTATTCGGATTGGCGGTTGGTGACTAGTGGAGTGCCCCAGGGGTCGGTGCTGGGGCCTCAGTTATTTACCATTTATATAGATGATCTGGAGGAGGGAACCGAGTGTAGGGTGTCGAAATTTGCTGATGACACCAAGATTGGTGGAAAGGCAAATTGCGCGGAGGGTGTGGAGAGTCTGCAGAAGGATCTAGATAGGCTGGGCGAATGGGCCAGGGACTGACAAATGGAATTTAATGTTGGCAAGTGCGAGGTGGTCCACTTTGGTAGGAATAATGTTAGGAAGGATTATTACTTACGTGGCGAAAAACTGCAGCAGGCGACGGTGCAGAGGGACCTTGGGGTCCTTGTGCATGAGTCGCAAAAACCCATCCTGCAGGTGCAGCAGGTGGTCAGGAAGGCGAATGGGATGCTGGCCTTCATAGCAAGGGGGATTGAATATAAAAGTAGGGAGGTCTTGCTGCGGCTGTATAGGGCATTGGTGAGGCCGCAGCTGGAGTACTGTGTGCAGTTTTGGGCGCCGCACTTACGCAAGGTTATTTTGGCCTTGGAAGGAGTGCAGAGGAGGTTTACTAGGCTGATACCAGAGTTGAGGGGGTTGAGCTATGAGGAGAGGCTGAATAACCTAGGCTTGTACTCGTTAGAGTTTAGAAGAATGAGGGGAGATCTCATTGAGACATATAAGATGATGAATGGGATGGATAGGATAGAGGTGGAGAGACTCTTCCCGCTCAGAAAGGACAGTAGGACTAGGGGGCACAGCCTCAAGATAAAGGGGGGGCGGTTTAGAACCGAGTTGAGGCGGAACTTCTTCACTCAAAGGGTGGTGAATCTCTGGAATTCTCTGCCCGTTGAAGTGGTGGAGACTGCCTCGCTAAATATTTTTAAGACGCGGGTTGATGGGTTTTTGATAAGCGAGGGGATTAAGGGTAATGGGGAGAGAGCGGGAATGTGGAACTGAGCCACAACAGATTAGCCATGATCTTATTGAATGGCGGGGCAGGCTCGAAGGGCTAGATGGCCTACTCCTGCTCCTATTTCTTATGTTCTTATGTAATTTTAATGTGATTAAAATATAATTAGCGGGCCCAGTATAGAAATCTCTGGGCCCTCCAGTGTCTCTGCCCCCTACCAGGAGTATTTCACTGTGGCAGTGAAAGCCTGGCCTCTTAGCACTGCCCAAGGGACAAAGGGCCAATGCCCAGGGGACACCTTGGCATTGTTCACTGGGCATGGAGCAGTGCCAAGGAGGTAGGGTCTAACTGGGGGCCCTCTGGGAAAAGATGAGTGGGAGTGAGGGGGGAGGGTCCCGTTGCCACTCTGCACTCGGGATTGGTGGGGGAAGGAGAAAGGTCAGCGATTGGAGCTGGCCATCAGGGTGGAGGAGGGTAGCAAGTTGGGGAGGGGATTGGGTATGCATGGGGGGAGTCGGCATTGCAGGGGGGTGGGTGGTTTGGGTCTGCCAGTGAGGGAGGGATTTGGGGACAATGGGGGAGGGGAGCAGATGAGATCAAGGTGGGCCGGGAGGGGGCCGGGGTCAGGCTGGCCTGGAAATGTTTGGGGAGCCGCGATTGGGCTGTGTGGGGCTCAGAGAACCGGCATTGCAGGGTGGTGATGCTGGCCAGCATTCAGGAGGCTGACAGATAGGAGCCACTGTGCATGCACTGATCTCCATTCTGACAGATTGGCACACGCGCAATGGCTCTCTCAGCGTTATGCTGCTGGCCTCTCCAGCAGGAATAGGCCCCATCACTGAACTTCAGCATGATTCATGCTAGGGAACCCTGCAGAGCACAGAGTGTGGGAGATAACTTTTTAAACTCCCTCTGAAAATATTCAGCGTGATTTACTCCAGATTTTACATGAGCTCGACCTAGAATTTTTTTCAGATACTTAAGAAAATTGTCCTGTTGTTCTTTTCTGCTGTGAGAGTAGATTTAGAAGATGCTACATGTTGAGTAGTCAAACAGTAATTTATATCTCAATGGATAAGAAGGGTGCCAGGCGAAAGGCAGGGAATTATAGGCCGGTTAGTTTAACGTCTGTGGTGGGTAAAATGTTAGAATCTGTCATTAAGGAGGAAATTGCGAGGCATCTTGAAGGGAATTGCTTGATAGAACAGACGCAGCACGGTTTCATTAAAGGGAAGTCGTGTCTGACAAATTTACTGGAGTTCTATGAGGATGTGTCTAGGGCGGTGGATAGAGGAGAGCCGGTGGATGTGGCCTTTCTGGATTTTCAGAAGGCGTTTGACAAGGTACCTCACAAGAGATTATTGCAGAAGGTCGAGGGACATGGAGTTGGGGGTAGGGTGTTAGCGTGGATAGAGGATTGGTTGTCAAATAGGAGGCAGAGAGTGGGGGTCAACGGGTGCTATTCGGATTGGCGGATGGTGACTAGTGGAGTGCCCCAGGGGTCGGTGCTGGGGCCTCAGCTATTTACCATTTATATAGATGATCTGGAGGAGGGAACCGAGTGTAGGGTGTCAAAATTTGCTGATGACACCAAGATTGGTGGAACGGCAAATTGTGCGGAGGGTGTGGAGAGTCTGCAGAAGGATCTAGATAGGCTGGGCGAATGGGCCAGGAAATGGCAAATGGAATTTAATGTTGGCAAGTGTGAGGTGGTCCACTTTGGTAGGAAGAATGGTAGGAAGGACTATTACTTACGTGGCGAAAAACTGCAGCAGGCGACGGTGCAGAGGGACCTCGGGGTCCTTGTGCATTAGTCGCAAAAACTCAGCTTGCAGGTGCAGCAGGTGGTCAGGAAGGCGAATGGGATGCTGGCCTTCATAGTGAGGGGGATTGAATATAAAAGTAGGGAGGTCTTGCTGCAGCTGTATAGGGCATTGGTGAGGCCGCAGCTGGAGTACTGTGTGCAGTTTTGGGCGCCGCACTTGCGCAAAGATATTTTGGCCTTGGAGGGAGTGCAGAGGAGGTTTACTCGGCTGATACCAGAGTTGAGGGGGTTGAGCTATGAGGAGAGGCTGAATAAACTAGGCTTGTTTAGAAGAATGAGAGGAGATCTCATTGAGATGTATAAGATGATGAATGGGATGGATAGGATAGAGGTGGAGAGACTCTTCCCGCTCAAAAAAGACAGTAGGACTAGGGGGCACAGCCTCAAGATAAAAGGGGGGCGGTTTAGAATGGAGTTGAGGAGGAACTTCTTCACTCAAAGGGTGGTGAATCTCTGGAATTCTCTGCCCGTTGAAGTGGTGGAGGCTACCTCGCTAAATATTTTTAAGACGCGGGTTGATGGGTTTTTGATAAGAGAGGGGATTAAGGGTTATGGGGAGAAAGCGGGAAAGTGGAACTGAGCAGCGACAGATCAGCCATGATCTTATTGAATGGTGGGGCAGGCTCGAAGGGCTAGATGGCCTACTCCTGCTCCTATTTCTTATGTTCTTATGTTCTTATGACTTTGTTATTTTTCAAGGGGTGTTAACATACCTGGCTAGACCAGTATTTGTTCCCTGCCTCTAACTGCCCTTGGTAAATTAATGGTGTGCCGCCTTCCTGAATCGTTGTTGTCCACTTAGTGCAGATACACACAAAATGCTGTTGGGAAGAGAGTTCTATTATTTTGATCCAGCAACAGTGAAGGAACAGCGATATAATTCCAAATCAGGATGCTGTGTAGCTTGGAGGGGAACTTGCAGATGGTGGTGTTCCAAGGGGGTATGATCTATTGGGGGGGTCTCTGGGAAAAGATGAATGGAAGTGGGGGCGGGGGTGTTCCTGCTGCCACTCTGCACCCGGGATCGGTGGAGGAGGGCTGGCCATCGGGGTGGGAGAGGGCAGCAGGCTGGGGGTGGGGGGTTGGTTATGCATGGGGAGGTTGGCATTGTGTTTGCTGCCCTTGTCCTTCTAGATGATAGAGGTCGCAGGTTTAGAAGGTGCGGTTGAAGGAGCCTTGGTGTGATGCTGCAGTGTACCTTGTAGATGGGCAGACTGCTGCCACTATATGTTGGTAGTGGAGGGAATGTGTGTCTAATGAGGTGAATGGGGCACAAAGATCTCATTGAGACGTATAAGATGATGAATGGGATGGATAGGATAGAGATGGAGAGACTCTTCCCGCTCAAAAAAGACAGTAGGACTAGGGGGCACAGCCTCAAGATAAAGGGGAGGCGGTTTAGAACGGAGTTGAGGAGGAACTTCTTCACTCAAAGGGTGGTGAATCTCTGGAATTCTCTGCCCGTTGAAGTGGTGGAGGCTGCCTCGCTAAATATTTTTAAGAAGCGGGTTGATGGGTTTTTGATAAGAGAAGGGATTAAGGGTTATGGGGAGAGGGCGGGAAAGTGGAACTGAGCCACGACAGATCAGCCATGATCTTATTGAATGGCGGGGCAGGCTCGAAGGGCTAGATGGCCTACTCCTGCTCCTATTTCTTATGTTCTTATGTTCTTAAATCAAATTAGCTGCTTTGTGGGTGTAGCATTGAACGTTTTGACTGTTGTTGGAGCAGCACTCATCCAGGCAAGTCAAGATTATTTCATCAGAATCCTGGCTCGAGCCTTGTAGTTGGTGGACAGACCCTGGGAAGTCAGGAAGTGAGTTATTCAGTGCAGAACTCCCAACTTCTGACAGGCGCGTGTGGCTATAGAGTTTATGGGGGCGATTCTCCCAAAAGAGTTCTAAGTGCTGAATTCGGGGGAAAAGTGATGTAAATCGCGATTGTCTTTTTCAGGGGGAGTTCAGACTCGAATCTCCCACACACTGTACAATGCAGCAGTCACAATCGTGAATATCATTAAAAGCTCGGGGAGGGCGGGGCCTATTCACGCCAGAGTCTGACAATTCCGGAACTCTGCGCATGTGCAGTGTCCCCAAAGTGTCAGCCTGCAGTTTGCTGGCTAGCTCGATGAGTTGGCCCCCATGAGGAATCCCGACCCCATCCTCCGTGATCCCGGAGTGCCCCAAACTCCAGTCCCCAGCAGTGACAATTTACTCCCAGGCAGATCCCGTCACCTCATGGCCCCACCCCCAAACCCTGGACGCCCTCCCCCCCGGCCCCACTCCCTTGGCACTGCTCGATGCCCGGTTGGCAGTGCCATAGTGTTCCCTGGGCATGGGCACTTTGCCCCGTGGGCAGTGCTAGAGGACCAGGCCATCACTGCCACAATGCCAATACACGGGCGGCAGCCAGCCCCCCTGCCGCCCAATCCCCTTTGGGAGCCCGATTGCCCCAGTGGGGTATCCCACTAGTTCTCCAAACATGGGGAGCTACTCTGAACCCCACCAGAGTGAAATAATTCTGGTGGGGTAGGAGATGGTATCAGGCCTGGAGACTTCTGTCGTGGGCCCAATGATCACATGCAAATAACATTAAGACAAGATTGAGATAGCTTACCTGGTGCTCCGCTGGTCTCCTGCGTGGTCCCCACTGCACTGGATATCCATCGCTGGGAGATGCATGTGTATCAGGAGCACATGCATGAATGTGCAATTCTCCTAGCTTGAACCACCAAAACATTGTGGGTCAGGATGGGAGAATCGCGGCCTATGTGGCTGGTTCAACTCAGTTTCTGGCCAATGTTAATTCCCAGCAGGGGCAGGGGTGGGGGCCGGGGCAGGGTGGGGGGGTGGGGGGTGGTGCGGATCTCAGCAATGAAAATGCCACTGAGAAGTATCAAGGGCAGATGGCTAGATTCTCTCTTGTTGGAGACAGTGACTGGCTGGAGAAATGTACCATTCGTGAATGACATTGTCAACCCGAGTTGTTTTTGAGAACAGCTTCAAGGCTGACGCTGCATTTTGCAGAAAGATTTGTCACTGCAATGATCCGTAAAATGAAATATGAACCTTGTAGATTTGGAAAACTTGGGCATCATTCTGAAAGGTGTAATAAACCCATTATTAGTCCCTCGTAGGAATAAAGCATCAGTTTCCGATGCATTGTCATCAAGATCAAAGTCCATTTTGATGGTAAGGTCTTTAATATGTTAACAGAACACTCCTTATTTGAAGATGCCTAGCTCTCTGAAAATCAAAGAGTTGAGATTGTATTAATCGCGAGGTGAATGATTGTGACTTCAGGTAATAGTGCACTGGGCAATATCAGAATAATTATTCACCTCTTCCATTCTCATTCCCATTTCATGCTATTGTTCAGAGTCACAATTACATCCACTGACGGTGTTGCTGCCTCTCTATCTGAGGAGAAGAGGTCCATTTTCCAGAGCTGGTGTCAAGCAAGTGGTGTGGAGATGCCGGCATTGGACTGGGAGTAAACACAGCAAGAAGTCTCACAACACCAGGTTAAAGCCCAACAGGTTTATTTGGTAACAAACGCCACTAATTTTCAGAGCAGCGCTCTGTTACCAAATAAACCTGATGGACTTTAACCTGGTGTTGTGAGACTTCTTACTGTGTCAAGCAAGGGACCAGAGATACAGTTGCATTCCAGGCTGGTTCGATTGATTGAAAATGTACTTAAATTATCATTTGTCACAATCCATCTGCCACATGGTGGCACAGTGGTTAGCACTGCTGCCTCACAATGCCAGGGTCCCAGTTTCGATTGCAGCCACGGGTCATGGTCTATGTGGATTCTACACATTCTCCCCTTGTCTCAGTGGATTTCCTCGCACCATCCAAAAATGTGCAGGTTAGGCAGATTGGCCATGCTAAATTACTCCTTATTGTCAGGAGGGTTAGTTTTTTTAGAAGTTTATTTAATAACATCACAAGTAGGCTTACATTAACACTGTAAAGAAGTTACTGTGAAAATCCTGCAGCCGCCACACTCCAACACCTGTTTGGGTACCCTGAGGGAGAATTTAGCATGACCAATGCACTTAACAAGCACGTCTTTCAGACTGTGGAAGGAAACGGGAGCACCCAGAGGAAACCCATGCAGACATGGGGAAAACTCTGCTCAGACAATGACCCAAAGTCAGAAGTGACCATGGGTCCCTGGTTCTGTGAGGCGCCAGTGTTAACCACTCTACACTGTGCTGCCCATGGTCAACACATGGGGTTTCGTAGGGTCTGGGTGGGATTGTTATTGATGCAGGCTCAATGGGCTGAATGGCCTCTTTCTGCATTGCAGGGTTTCTATGACTCTACGATCTGTAATTTGGATATCAGCACTCGGTTTTGCTTTTTGCTTTTCTTTGGAACTTGAGTTTCAATTTGTTGTTTATTTCTAGAAGAACATTTTAGATTTAATTGATAAACTGTATCTGGAGGTTAGAACATCCATCTGTTTTTACGTAATTAGAGGAAGTGTTTTTAACATTTGTTCTTCATAATTTTGGTATCTGTGGGACTTGGGTGAATAAATGTTGGTGTGAATGTTTATGATAGGTGTATTACTGACAAGAAGATGTGACTTTATTTGTGACTGCTCCCTACCTTAAGGAAATGCGTCATTTGTTTACAATGGAATATTAAGTCTGAACGGACCCAAAGATTAAGGGATGAACATTTGCCTTTAGTCCATATTGTTGTGACTCAGTTCAGAAATTCCTAAGCATTTTATGAAGATAGCCTAAACTCTAAGTTTTGAGATTTGAATTTGGCATAAGGGTGAGTATAAGATGCTTCACTCCAGCTATGATTCAAGTGACCCACTAGGGAGCTTTTATCAAACAATGTTTATTTGAGAACACAGTATGTTTATTAAGAAAAATTTATCTGAGCAATAACGGCACACAGTAATTTTTGAGACATGTATATAGTTTTAATTTTTGAAATGTTATGACTGTAATTTGTATAGAACTGTAAAAAGTTTTAATTCTGCACTGTTTGTAATTCAAAGGCATGTAGATTTGCAATGGTTTACTTGAGATTTTTATGAGTAAAGTATATTTTTGGAAAAAAAGGTGGTTTGGGAAAGGCCACACTGTAAGGCCTTTTAACGGAAGCAGACCGAGGGCCCGGGAACTGCAGAACACCCTCGACCTGCACAACTGTGTGCCAATCTGAGAAACAACGGCACACAGTAATTTTTGAGGCATGTATATCGTTTTAAGGTTTGAAATGTTATGACTGTAATTCGTATAGAACTGTGAAAAGGTTTAATTCTGCACTGTATGCAATTCAAAGGCATGTAGATTCACAATGGTTTATTTGAGATTTTTATGAAAAAAGTATACTTTTGGGAAAAAAATAAGAAAAATTTAGCATAACTTTTATCCATTATAAGAGAACAACAATAATATTGTAATAATAAGAAGAAAAAATTAGTGTAACTTTTATCCATTATAAGAGAACAATAATAATATTGTATAAACTTTAAAGTCACATCTTCTTGTCAACAATATACCTATCAAAAATATTCACTCCCGTATATATTAACACAAGTCCCACGGATACCAAAACTATGAAGAACGAATATTAAAAACACTTCCTCTAATTATGTAAAAACAGATGGATGTTCTAACCTACAGATATGGTTCATCAATTAAATCTAAAATGTCCTTCTAGAAATAAACAATAAATCAAACAACCCTGACAAACACATGCCACTTTCTTAGACACAGAAAGCAAGACCACGTGACGCTGGATTTTGCAGCTTTTAACATCTGCTGTGAATTAGTCCTTTGGATGTTGAATTAAAATGCTGAGATTTCTCAGTCCAGGAACTTTCAACAAGCCTCGAGAGAAAAAGCATCACATTGGTAATGAAATTAAGCGGTATCTTGGCTTCAAGCGTCTGACTGACTTTTTGTTTGATTCCATTTATTATTGTCACATGTACTGGCATACAGTGAACATAAGAACATAAGAAATAGGAGCAGGAGTAGGCCATCTAGCCCTTCAAGCCTGCCCCGCCATTCAATAAAATCATGGCTGATCTGTCGTGGCTCAGTTCCATATTCCCGCCCTCTCCCCATAACCCTTAATCCTCCTCGCTTATCAAAAACCCATCAACCCGCGTCTTAAAAATATTTAGCGAGGCAGCCTCCACCACTTCAACGGGCAGAGAATTCCAGAGATTCACCACCCTTTGAGTGAAGAAGTTCCTCCTCAACTCCGTTCTAAACCGCCCCCCCCTTTACCTTGAGGCTGTGCCCCCTAGTCCTACTGTCCTTTCTGAGCGGGAAGAGTCTCTCCACCTCTATCCTATCCATCCCATTCATCATCTTATATGTCTCAATGAGATCTCCCCTCATTCTTCTAAACTCTAATGAGTACAAGCCTAGTTTATTCAGCCTCTCCTCATAGCTCAACCCCCTCAACTCCGGTATCAGCCTAGTAAACCTCCTCTGCACTCCCTCCAAGGCCCAAATATCCTTGCGTAAGTGCGGCGCCCAAAACTGCACACAGTACTCCAGCTGCGGCCTCACCAATGCTCTATACAGCCGCAGCAAGACCTCCCTACTTTTATATTCAATCCCCCTCGCTATGAAGGCCAGCATCCCATTCGCCTTCCTGACCACCTGCTGCACCTGCAGGCTGGGTTTTTGCGACTCATGCACAAGGACCCCGAGGTCCCTCTGCACCGTCGCCTGCTGAAGTTTTTCGCCATGTAAGTAATAGTCCTTCCTAACATTATTCCTACCAAAGTGGACCACCTCGCACTTGCCAACATTAAATTCCATTTGCCAGTTCCTGGCCCATTCGCCCAGCCTATCTAGATCCTTCTGCAGACTCTCCACACCCTCCGCGCAATTTGCCGTTCCCCCAATCTTGGTGTCATCAGCAAATTTCGACACCCTACACTCGGTTCCCTCCTCCAGATCATCTATATAAATGGTAAATAGCTGAGGCCCCAGCACCGACCCCTGGAAGGTATTGTTTCTTGCATGCCTTCCAGACAAAGCATACTGTTCATAGAGAAGGAAAGGAAAGAGTGGAGAATGCAGTGTTACAGTCATAGTTGGGGTGTAGAGAAAAATCAACTTAATGTGAGGTAAAGAGCAGGGAAGAAGCAGTGCTTGAGTCAGCTAGGACGTGGTCTCAGACTTTTGTACCTTTTTCCCAATGGATGCAGGTGGAAGAGAGAATGGCTGGGGTCCTTGATCATGTTGGCTGCTTTTCCGAGGCAGCGGGAAGTGTAGACAGCGTCACACTTTTGATTTGAATTATCGGTGATCAGCGATCAGCTAATAGTTGATAAATTATTAACTATGTTTATTAATAAATGACAAGAAAATACCCTGGGGTTCAATTGTTTGCATGAATATCAGAGCGAATCGATCATGTATCATAAACCTAATGTTTTCTATTTAAATAAAACACAACTCACCGAAGTGCTAAGTGGTCAAGTAATGAATTGCGAATGTCTTCCAGTAACAGGGGAAAGCGATGACCTAGTGATGTTATCTGACGTTCATTAATGTTATTTAAGGTCAGTACAAAAATGGAGGGTGTGTCAGGATGCGGCGAAGGAGTGGGTGGGAGTGCTAATTGGGTGGTGGGCTTTATCTATAATACAGCATAATGGAACCATTCTTGGGAGAATTTCTGATTTGGCATATAATCTTTCTGCGCAGTTATAAATTGTATCAATAAAATGGAAAACCTAACCTCCCACATCCCTCTAAAATTCAGGGAAAAGTTCCTCTTTGCTAGCACTGATGATACTTGCAATGCAGCTTGGTTCATTCAGAAGTTGCCTTCTTGCAAAGACCAGAAGACCATAAGACATAGGAGCAGAATTAGGCCACTCGGCCCATTGACTCCACTTTGCCACTCAATCATGGCTGATATTTTTTCATCCCCATTCTCCTGCTTTTTCCCATAACCCCGATCCCTTTATTAATCAAGAACCTATCTATCTCTGTCTTAAAAACACTCAATGACCTGGCCTCCTCTGCGGCAAAGAGTTCCACAGATTCATCACTCTCTGGCTAAAGAAAATCCTCCTTATCTCTGTTTTAAAGGATCTTCTCTTTAGCCTAAGGTTATGCCCTCTGGTTCTAGTTTTTCCTACTAGTGGAAACACACTCTCCACGTCCACTTTATTCAGGCCTTGCAATATCCTATAAGTTTCAATAAGATCCCTCCTCATCCTTCTAAACATCCAGAGCCCCCAACAAGCGCTTCATCCCAGAGATCATTCTTGTGAACCTCCTCTGGACCCTTTCCAACGCCAGCACATCCTCACTTAGATATGGGGCCCAGAACTGCACACAATACTACAAATGGGATCTGACCAGAGTCTTATACAGCCTCAGACATATTTTCCAGCTCTTGTACTCTAAACCTTTTGACATGAATGCTAACATTGTATTTGTTTCCCAACTGCTGACTGAACCTGCATTTTAATCTCAAGAGGTTCTTGAACAAGAGCTTCCGAATCCCCCTGTGCTTCTGATTTCCTAAGCATTCCCCCATGTAGAAAATAGTCTATGCTTCCATTCTTCCTTCCAAAGTGCATAATCTCATACTTTTCCACATTGTATTCCATCTGCCACTTCTTTGCCCACTCTCCTAACCTGTCCAAGTCCTTCTGTAACCCTCCCCGCTTTTTTAATACCACGTGTCATTTGACATATCTTTGTATCATCTGCAAACTTAGCAACAGTGCCTTCAGTTCCTTCTTCCAAATTGTTAATGTGTATTGTGAAAAGTTGTGGTCCCAGAGCTAATCCCTGAGGCACACCATTCGTCACTGGCTGCCATCCTGAAAAAGACCCCTTTATTCCCACTCTCTGCCTTCTGCCAGTCAGCCAATCGCCTATCCATGCCAGGATCTTACCCTTAACACCATGGGTGCTTAACTTATTTAACAGTTTCCCATCTGGCACCTTGTCAAAAGCCTTCTGGAAATCTAAATAAATCACATCCACTGGTTCTCTTTATCTAACTTTCTTATTACCTCCTCAAAGAACTCTAACAGATTTCTCAGACATAACCTCCCCTTGATGAAGCCATGCTGACTCAGTCCTACTGTATCACACACTTCCAAATACTCCACAATATCATCTTTAATAATGGGCTCGAAAATTTTGTCAGTGACTGAAGTCAGGCTAACTGGTCTATAATTTCCTATCTGCTGACTCCTACCCTTCTTAAACACCTGTGTTACATTAGCTACTTTCCAGTCTTCTGGGATCCTTCCTGCCTCCAGTGATTCCTGAAAGATCACCTCCAATGCCTCCACAATTCCCTCAGCTGTCCGTTTTAGAAACCTGTGGTGTAGTCCATCTGGTCCAGGTGATTCATCCACTTTGCAGGCCTTTCAATTTCCCTAGAACCTTCTCCTTAGTGATGGCCACAGAACTTACCTGTGCCCCCTGATTCCCTTGGAGCTTTGGCATCCCACGGGTGTCTTCCACTGTGAAGACTGCTGCAAAGTAACTATTCAGTTCCTCTGCCATTTCTTTGTTTCCTATTATTACTTCTCCAGCCTCATTTTTTGTGATCCAGTGGTTATTTTTACCTCTCTCTTACCCCTTATACATTGAAAAAAACTCTTCCTATCTTCTTTTATATTACTAGCTAGCTTACACTCATATTTCATCTTCTCCCCTCCTTATTGCTTTTTTAGTTGTCCTCTCTCACTTTTAAAAGCTTCTCAATCCTCTGGCTTCCCACTAATCCTCGCCGCTTTGTATACTTTTTGTTTTGCCTTTATGCTGTCTTTGACTTTCCTCGTCGGTCATGGATGCCTCGTCCTCCCTTTAGCATTTTTCCTCCTCCTTGGGATGAATTTCTGTTGTGCCTTCCGAATAACCCCCAAAAGCTCCTGCCATTGCTGTTCCACAATCTTCCCTGCTAGGCTCCCTTCCCAATCAACTCTGGCCAGCTCCTCCCTCGTATCTTTGTAGTTACATTTATTTAATTGTAATACGACTGATTCCAGCTTCTCCCTCTCAAACTGCAGGGTAAATTCTATCCTATTGTGGTCACTTCCCCCTGAGGGTTCCTTCACCTTAAGTTCTCTAATCAAATCTGCCTCATTACACATCACCAAATCCAGAATTGCCTCTTCCCTACTAGGTTCTGTCACAAGCTGCTCCAAAGAAAACATCTCTTAGACATTTCACAAATTCCTTTTCTTGGGATCTCCTTCCTAACTGTTCTTCCCAGTCCGCCTGTAGCTCAAAGTCATAGACATAGAATAGAACATAGAACATTACAGCTCAGTACAGGCCCTTCGGCCCTCGATGTTGCGCCGACCAGTGGAACCAATCTAATGACCCTCTAACCTAAACTATTCCAATGTTATCCATAAGTCTTTCCACTGACCACTGAAAGCCCTTGAAGTTGACGAGTCCACAACTGCTGCAGGCAGGGCATTCCATCCTCTGAGTAAAGAACCTACTTCTGACATCCGTCCTATAATTACCACCCCTCAATTTAAAGCTATGTCCCCTCGTGTTAGCCATGATTATTGTAATTTTGCCTTTTTTATGTGTCTTTTCTATCTCCTGATTTATTTTCTGTCCCACATCCCGACTACTGCTAGGGGGCCTGTACATAAATCAACTCTATCCACAGAGATTCTATACCTTCTGAACCTATATTGCTTCTTGATTTAACTTCATTCCTTACTAACAGTGCAACCCTGCCCTCTTTGCCCATCCGTCTGTCCTTTCGATAGAACACATACCCTTGGATATTTAGATCTCAGCCCTGATCCCCTTTCAGCCACGTCTCTGTGATGCCTACAACATTGGACAAGCCAATTTCAATGTACGCAACAAACTCATTTACCTTGTTGCGTATACTGTGCACGTTTAAATACGCCTTTAGTCCTGCTTTGACCACCTCCCTTCTCATACTTGTCACCTTCTTTCCTCTGCCTGAGGTTAGATTCTTGCCACTTTCTATCTCTATCCTATTAAATGATCTTGAAACTTTAGTAACCTCTCCTGAGCCCTCAGCTCCATTAACTAGATGAAAGTCCTCATCATTAGTAGTAAGCCTCATCTCCTTTCACTTTGATTTTCTAATCCTCCATACAACTGAACCCCCCCCCCCCTCCCCCACCACCCTCACTGTTCAGTTAAAGACCAATCTACAACCCTAATTATATGATTCACCAGGACTTTGGTCCCAGCGCGATTCAGATGAAGACCATCCCATCGGAACAGATTCCCTCTTCCCCAGTACTGGTGCCAATGTCCCATGAATTCAAAGCCATCCTTCCCACACCGATCTTTGAGCCACCCATTTACCTCCTTAATCTTATTGACCCTGTGCCAATTAGCTCGTGGCTCAGGTCGTAATTCAGGGATTATTACCTTCTTGGTTCTGCTTTCCAATTTAGCTCCTAGCTGTTCATACTCACTTAGCAGAACCTTAGCAAAGTGCACCAATTAACCACAGTTGAACTCCTGTAGCTCGTACAGTCGTCAACCAGATCACAGTGAGAGCAATGTTCAGCCATGTTTGCTTTAAGAAGAAACAGGGAGATCCCAAATGCTTGAACATCAAACTCAGTGACAAATAGTGGACTTGAGAATTCTCTTGCCTGCTATTAGTTCAGCATGTCCATTTAAAGGAGATAACAAACATAGCCATGTCCTGAATTGGATTATTTCAGTGAGAATTGGACAGATTTTAAAACTAGCACTGTGGAATATAGAATTGGCAAAGTATCTTCACAATCAGTGTATTTTCGCCTGCAAGTTTCGTTGCTGTTCTCTAATTAGACACTTCAACAAAAAACAACCAGATCTCCTATTCCATCTTGGTCTTCTCTAACTAGTTAAATAAACACAGAGATGGATTTGATTTGATTTGATTTATTATTGTCACATGTATTAGTGTACATTGAAAAGAATTGTTTCTTGTGCGCCAAACAGACAACGAGAAGGAGAGAGTGCAGAATGTAGTGTAACAGTCATAGCTAGGATGTAGAGAAAGAGCAACTCAACGCAAGGTAGGTCCATTCAAAAGTCTGATGGCAGCAGGGTAGAAGCTGTCCTTGAGTTGATTGGTACATGTCCTCTGATTTTTGTATCTTTTTCCCAATGGAAGAAGGTGGAAGAGAGAATGTCTGCGGTGTTTGGGATCCTTAATTATGCTGGCTGCTTTTCCGAGGCAGTGGGAAGTGTAGACAGAGTAAATGGATGGGAGACTGGTTTGCGTAATGGCCTGGGCTTTGTTCTTGACCCTTTGTAGGTCTGTGCGGTCTTGGACAGAGCAGAAGCCATACCAAGCAGTAATACAACAGAAAGGATTCTTCCTATGGTGCGTGCGTAACAGTTGGTGAGAGTCATAGTGGACATGCCAAATGAAATAGACAGCTACATCCAGGCCTAGCGAGAAAAACACCAAACTAAAATAGTTTTCTTTTATTTAAATTAGCCTAACCTTTGGATTGTGCATTTTCACTGTATTTCATGTGCAGAGAAACTTAAGCTCGCAAGCATTTTTAACAGAAGGCGGTGCATGGACTGAAGCAGCAAATTCAAAATGACTGAAGGAAAGACCTTTCATGGCCTTTCAGGATAGATAGAACATAGAACACTACAGCGCAGTACAGGCCCTTCGGCCCTCGATGATGTGCCAACCAGTGGAACCAATCTAATGACCCTCTAACCTAAACTATTCCAATGTTATCCATATGCCTATCCACTGACCATTTGAACGCCCTTAAAGTTGGCGAGTCCACAACTGCTGCAGGCAGGGCATTCCACACCCTTACTACCCTGAGTAAAGAACCTACCTCTGACATCTGTCCTATAATTACCACCCCTCAATTTAAAGCTATGTCCCCTCGTGTTAGCCATGATTATTGTAATTTTGCCTTTTTTATGTGTCTTTTCTATCTCCTGATTTATTTTCTGTCCCACATCCCGACTACTGCTAGGGGGCCTGTACATAAATCAACTCTATCCACAGAGATTCTATACCTTCTGAACCTATATTGCTTCTTGATTTAACTTCATTCCTTACTAACAGTGCAACCCTGCCCTCTTTGCCCATCCGTCTGTCCTTTCGATAGAACACATACCCTTGGATATTTAGATCTCAGCCCTGATCCCCTTTCAGCCACGTCTCTGTGATGCCTACAACATTGGACAAGCCAATTTCAATGTACGCAACAAACTCATTTACCTTGTTGCGTATACTGTGCACGTTTAAATACGCCTTTAGTCCTGCTTTGACCACCTCCCTTCTCATACTTGTCACCTTCTTTCCTCTGCCTGAGGTTAGATTCTTGCCACTTTCTATCTCTATCCTATTAAATGATCTTGAAACTTTAGTAACCTCTCCTGAGCCCTCAGCTCCATTAACTAGATGAAAGTCCTCATCATTAGTAGTAAGCCTCATCTCCTTTCACTTTGATTTTCTAATCCTCCATACAACTGAACCCCCCCCCCCCTCCCCCACCACCCTCACTGTTCAGTTAAAGACCAATCTACAACCCTAATTATATGATTCACCAGGACTTTGGTCCCAGCGCGATTCAGATGAAGACCATCCCATCGGAACAGATTCCCTCTTCCCCAGTACTGGTGCCAATGTCCCATGAATTCAAAGCCATCCTTCCCACACCGATCTTTGAGCCACCCATTTACCTCCTTAATCTTATTGACCCTGTGCCAATTAGCTCGTGGCTCAGGTCGTAATTCAGGGATTATTACCTTCTTGGTTCTGCTTTCCAATTTAGCTCCTAGCTGTTCATACTCACTTAGCAGAACCTTAGCAAAGTGCACCAATTAACCACAGTTGAACTCCTGTAGCTCGTACAGTCGTCAACCAGATCACAGTGAGAGCAATGTTCAGCCATGTTTGCTTTAAGAAGAAACAGGGAGATCCCAAATGCTTGAACATCAAACTCAGTGACAAATAGTGGACTTGAGAATTCTCTTGCCTGCTATTAGTTCAGCATGTCCATTTAAAGGAGATAACAAACATAGCCATGTCCTGAATTGGATTATTTCAGTGAGAATTGGACAGATTTTAAAACTAGCACTGTGGAATATAGAATTGGCAAAGTATCTTCACAATCAGTGTATTTTCGCCTGCAAGTTTCGTTGCTGTTCTCTAATTAGACACTTCAACAAAAAACAACCAGATCTCCTATTCCATCTTGGTCTTCTCTAACTAGTTAAATAAACACAGAGATGGATTTGATTTGATTTGATTTATTATTGTCACATGTATTAGTGTACATTGAAAAGAATTGTTTCTTGTGCGCCAAACAGACAACGAGAAGGAGAGAGTGCAGAATGTAGTGTAACAGTCATAGCTAGGATGTAGAGAAAGAGCAACTCAACGCAAGGTAGGTCCATTCAAAAGTCTGATGGCAGCAGGGTAGAAGCTGTCCTTGAGTTGATTGGTACATGTCCTCTGATTTTTGTATCTTTTTCCCAATGGAAGAAGGTGGAAGAGAGAATGTCTGCGGTGTTTGGGATCCTTAATTATGCTGGCTGCTTTTCCGAGGCAGTGGGAAGTGTAGACAGAGTAAATGGATGGGAGACTGGTTTGCGTAATGGCCTGGGCTTTGTTCTTGACCCTTTGTAGGTCTGTGCGGTCTTGGACAGAGCAGAAGCCATACCAAGCAGTAATACAACAGAAAGGATTCTTCCTATGGTGCGTGCGTAACAGTTGGTGAGAGTCATAGTGGACATGCCAAATGAAATAGACAGCTACATCCAGGCCTAGCGAGAAAAACACCAAACTAAAATAGTTTTCTTTTATTTAAATTAGCCTAACCTTTGGATTGTGCATTTTCACTGTATTTCATGTGCAGAGAAACTTAAGCTCGCAAGCATTTTTAACAGAAGGCGGTGCATGGACTGAAGCAGCAAATTCAAAATGACTGAAGGAAAGACCTTTCATGGCCTTTCAGGATAGATAGAACATAGAACACTACAGCGCAGTACAGGCCCTTCGGCCCTCGATGATGTGCCGACCAGTGGAACCAATCTAATGACCCTCTAACCTAAACTATTCCAATGTTATCCATATGCCTATCCACTGACCATTTGAACGCCCTTAAAGTTGGCGAGTCCACAACTGCTGCAGGCAGGGCATTCCACACCCTTACTACCCTGAGTAAAGAACCTACCTCTGACATCTGTCCTATAATTACCACCCCTCAATTTAAAGTTATGTCCCCTCGTGTTAGCCATCACCATCCGAGGAAAAAGGCTCTCACTGTCCATTCTATCTAACCCTCTGATCATGTTGTATGCCTCAATTAGGTCACCTCTTAACCTTCTTCTCTCTAACAAAAATAACCTCAAGTGCCTCAGCGTTTCCTCATAAGACCTTCCCACCATACCAGGCAACATCCTGGTAAACCTCCTCTGCACCCTTTCCAATGCCTCCACATCTTTCTTATAATGCGGCGACCAGAACTGTACGCAATACTCCAAGTGCGGCCGCACCAGAGCTTTGTGCATTTGCAACATGACCTCACGGCTCCGAAATTCAGTCCCTCTACCAAACGCACTTTGTAGACAACCAAAAACTTTTGATAAAGGCTGCTGTGCTGGAATCCGAAACAAAAACAGAAAATTCCAGGAAATGCTGGAGAATCTCAGCAGGTCTGACAGCATCTGTGGAAAGAGGATAGAGCCAACGTTTCAAGTCAAGATGACCCTTTGTCAGAGTTCTGAAGAAGCACTTCTGAATTATACTGTCGCAGTATAGGAAAGATGGTATCCGATTTCTCACAGCAAGTTCTCACAGACAGGAATGTGATGATGATCAGGTCATCGGAATATAGGGAGGTAGATTATTTGAATGGGTGTAAATTCAGAGAGGTGGCTATTCAGTGAGACTTCAGTGTCCTTGTGCGCCAGTCGTTAAAGGTACACGCACGGGTACAGCAGGCAGTAAAGAAGGCAAAAGGTATGTTGGCCAAGAGAATTTGAATGTAGGAATAGACATGTTTTGCTGCAATTGTGTAGGACATTGGTGAGGCCATACTTGGAGTGCAGTTTTGGTGTCCTTATCTGAGGAAGGATGTTCTTGCTATAGAAGGAGTGCAACAAAGGTTTACCAGGCAGATTCCTGGCATGGCAGGTCTGTTATATGAGGAGAGGCTAAATTGGTTTAGATTATATTCACTGGAGTTTAGAAGAGTATGAGGGGATCTCATAGAAACCAAAAAAATTCTAATAGGATTAGACAGGGTGGATTCAGAAAGAATGTTCCAGGTGGTGGGGGAGTCCAGAACTAGGGGTCGTAGTCTGGGGATAAGGGGTAAACTTTTTAGTATTGAGGTACAGAGAAATTCCTTCACCCGGAAGGTGGTGCAAGTGCGGAATTCGCTACCACAGAAAGTAGTTGAGGCCAAAACATTGTGCGGTTTCAAGAAGGAATTAGATAAAAAGGCCTTGGGGTTAAAGGGATCGAGGGATATGGGGGGGAAGGAGGGATCAGGATATTGAACTTGACGACCAGCCATGATCAAAAAGAATGATGGAGAAGGCTCGAAGGGCTGAATGGCCTATTCCTGCTTCTATTTTCTATGTATGTTTCCGTGTATAATTTGTTTTAGTCATGTTGGTTGCTAGGAAGACTTCCATTGCTCTTCTTCAGTAGTAGTGTCTGGGGACCATTTACATCCACATGAGAGGTTAAATGAGCCTTAGCGAAACGTTCCTTCTGAAAGAAGTCATCCCTGATAGTGCGAGCACTCCCTTAGTACCCCTCTGGAAAATTAGTCTCGATTACCTGCTTAAGTCTACGGAGAAAGCATTAAATCCATGACATTTTAAATCAATGACAGGCCTATCCCCATTGAGCCAAGGCTAATAATTAATTTAACTTTCTGCTTTCGCACCAACTTAAGTCCTCTATCAACTTGGGTGGCAATGAGGCTTGAAGTAATACAGTTCCTTACAGCAGACAAAAACGTTAAGACACCTCGCTGAAAATAAGAGATTTTGATGTTGAAAAGAATTATGAGGGGGTTCAGAAATGAGTACGGTCACCCTGATTAGATGTACATGGCGATCTGGTCAGTTTCATGCCTGCACAGAACCGCACACCAATCTGAATACATTTTTACATTACTGAGAGGAGATAGATGCAAATTGAACTTCACTGCATCAATATTCCTGAACCAAGTTGCATTAATTAGACCCAGATGTACTTGTTCCCTTCGAATTTTCTCCCATTAAAGTCGATGCATCTTAAGCAGCTAATCTTTGTTTAAAAAGAAACAAAAGCCTTCATCTATTTTTAATTCGATTTTTGGACTCATGCTGGACGTATTTTTTCTAATTGTCCTGCCTGGAGAGGTGGCAACAAGAGAAAGGATTGCCAAAAAAAAGCAAACCAAATCAACGCATTCATTCCTGCGCTGTGCCTTCTGTCTGCCATT
The DNA here is from genome assembly GCF_965287045.1 of Carcharhinus amblyrhynchos. Taxonomy (NCBI): domain Eukaryota; kingdom Metazoa; phylum Chordata; class Chondrichthyes; order Carcharhiniformes; family Carcharhinidae; genus Carcharhinus; species Carcharhinus amblyrhynchos. The sequence goes on along the minus strand of NC_137329.1, from coordinate 8,785,289 downwards.
CTATCTTGTCATTTTTTTTTGCGCTTAATTTAATTCCCAGAATTATTTCTATGTTGTAAAAATGACTGGTGAAGTAATTGGGGTAGGTTTTCTAATGATTAATGGGAACTGTTGGGAAAAAGCAATTAATGTGTGTAGCTTTCTAATTTGCAGATGATAGCAATCAGCACAGACTGTCGTGGCTAACTTAAGCATCAGCAGCAGAATATTCGCACATTCACTTCCACCTTCATACGTAACAGTCTTTAACTCAATTCCAAAAGTTTCCCCATATAAACAGAGGAAAGACAATTTTAGAAACTTAATTAGTGCAGCCACCTACACCACTGATTTGATTTTGATTCCTTCATGTTCATTTTCATAAATTCTACCTCAGTGTATTTTTTTTAAATGGCATGAGCTAAATGGGTGATTTAATCGGCTGAATCCTGCCCCTTTCATCTCACCTCACCACTTCTGGTGGTGACTTGCATCTCACTCCGCCTTCTAATTAATCAGACATTCACAGAATCATGGAATCCCAGAATCATGGGTGCAGAAGGAGCCCATTCAGTCCATCGCGTCTGCACTGCCTCTCTGATTCCACCCAGGATCTTTCTTGTCATCCCACATATTTACCCTACTCATCTCAGCAAGTCTGGCAGCATCTGTAAGGGGAGAAAAGAGTTGACGTTTCGAGCACAGATGATCCCCCCTCAAAGCTAAAAGGCACAGAAAGTGAGAGATATTTATCTAAAACTAAGAGAGAAATGGGAAGCAGCGAAGGTGGATGGGCAGGGGGAGAGACATATGGAAATCTTGTTGGAGAGAAGAGCAGTACTTCTTCAGTTTGGGTATTCCTGGAAGAGAAATGGCAGTGAGTTAAACACTAGATAAGAGCAGATTGTTATGGATGTTGGAATCTGAAACCAAAAGAAATCCTTGAGTTTGTTGTTTGCGATGCTACCCATCCAATGGTCCACGGGGTTGCTAGTTATTGGAGATCTGGAACCAAGGAGTAATCTCCCTGTGCAGGCAAATAGAAGTGAGAAGTTTTAAGGTTTTGGATGCTGTGCACAATAATAAGTACATAAGAACATAAGAAATAGGAGCAGGAGTAGGCCATCTAGCCCTTCGAGCCTGCCCCGCCATTCAATAAGATCATGGCTGATCTGTCGTGGCTCAGTTCCACTATCCCGCCCTCTCCCCATAACCCTTAATCCCCTCTCTTATCAAAAACCCATCAACCCGCGTCTTAAAAATATCTAGCGAGGCAGCCTCCACCACTTCAACGGGCAGAGAATTCCGAAGTGTCATTGCACTGTCCAAACTGGATGGGATTAAACTTTCAGCCATCATTCACCTCCATCTCGCTGGAATGATTTGAGTGCAAAATTATGTCACAGATTTTTCCAGCAACATTTGAAAGGAAGCCTTGGCGAACCTTGAAACTCAACAACGTTAAGCCTCAGCTTATGGCTGAAGTTTGTCCTGTTCTGATTTTTGGATGGGCAGCCATTTAGGTCAACGCTGTTCTGGTCAGCTCCTTTCGTTAATCGTGGTCGAGGTGAAAACTCTGGTTGATGGGTGGACACCATCTTTTAAAACCTGACCTATTCTCTTCATTGCTGTACTTTCCGTACTGTCAGCACGGAAAGGAAATCAGAGCCTGAGGGAATGAGGGGGAAGGAGGATAAAAATGAAAGTTGCATCTATAGTTATAGATAGTCAGAAGCCTTTGCCCAGGATGGAAGAGTCAGTTACTAGGGGACATAGGCTTAAGTCACGAGGGGCAAGATTTAAAGGAGATGTATGAGGCATGTTTTTCATACAGAGGGGGTGAGTGCCTGGAACTCACTGCCAGGGGACGTAGCGGAAGCAGATACGATAGTGACTTTTAAGGGGTGTAGATAAATAGGATGGGAATAGTGGGATATGGCCCCCGGAAGGGTAGGGGGTTTTAGTTCAGACGGACAGCAGTGTTGGTGCAGGCTTGGAGGGCCGAAGGGCCTGTTCCTGTGCTGTAATTTTCTTTGTTCCTTGTTCCTATATGCAATCACTCAGCAATCACTGCTATCAAAAACATTTGGAGTGATTTTAGCATTCCTGTGTCTTAGACAGGCGTCATGAGGCAGTCAGGAGTTGCATCTATTGAAAATGATAGCTTCATTGAATTCTTTTTCATTCAGTCATGGGATGTGGGCATCGCTGGCTAGACCAGCATTTGTTGCCCATCCCTAATTGCCCTTGAGAAGGTGTAGGTGAACTGCCTTCTTGAACCATTGCTGACCTTGTGGGATTTTTAGGGTTTTTAGGGAGTCCCAGGATTTTGACCCAGCGACAGTGAAGGAATGACGATACTTTTTCCAAGTCAGGGTGGTGGGTGGATTGGGGGGGAACTTCCATGTGGTAGTTGTTAAGGGGTTGTTACAATGGTTTTTTTGTTGTTTTTAAAAACTATTCTTCCCCTCAAGTAGCCAAATAAAGTAACAGAGTGATTCCAAGATGATCTTTACAATAACCAGCTATAGAAACTGAATGCCAGATCATTCAGAGTGAAAAATTCAGAAATACAAAGGCAATTGAAGTCTCAGTTTCGATTACAAGTATTTTGCAAATGCCAATAGAAGAGTAGGAGTTACGTCTCCAATCATAGTTATGGTTACATCACGTATACCTAAGGGTATAACGTCTACTTAAAACTTGTGCATGTTATATCATCAAGAAATGAAAGCTATACATCTGACCAATGGTACCTCAACCTCCCTTTCCATTATTTTTTGTTCTAATGGATAGATATGAACTGCAGCTGCCCATCATTAGATAGTCCTTGAGTCTTATCTGGGCTTACTTTAATCCAAACCTGTCATTTGCACATAGCTTTCCCTGTGTGTCTGAGGTTCAGTTTGCAGCTCATGTGATTTTTAAACTTGTGTGATTTTAACCCTCTCAGTGGTGTTCCCATGTATCTGCTGGCCTTGTCTTTGTATCATAGAATTGTTACAGGGCAGAGGAGGCCATTTGACCCATCAGCCTGTAACCAGTAACAATCCCACCCAGGCCCGATCCTGTATTTACCCCATGTATTTACCTGGCATGTCTCCCTGACAGTAAGGGGCCAATCCATCTAATCCACACATTTTTGGAGAGTGGGAGGAAACGCAGGCACCCACGGGGAGAATGTACAAACTCCACACAGCCAGTGACCCAAAGTGGGAATCGAACCCTGTTCCTGGTGCTGTGAGGCAGCAGTGCTAACCACTGTGCCGCCTGTAGATAGTAGTGGTTGTGTATTTGGAAGATACTGTGTAACTTTACTATTTTAATCTCCAGTACATGCCCAGCGAACAAGAAGATTTTCACAAAGATTGGACACTTCAGGATAACAAATGTGACTCCAACTTCCCAATTAATATGTAAAAATTATTGATGAGGACAGGGCTTGTGCTTTGGCTGGGTCAGTAATGATTTATCTGCATTATCCGCTTCACGACAAGAGGCTGTAGGAACGTTGCTTGAAGCTGTTTTTGATGTTTGTTCCCATTGTAATGCTATTTAATGTGTCAAATCGGACTTCCAGTAACCCCTCACACTGACTTACAGTTGAATTAGGATGGACTCATCCATCGTTACATTATTTGGGGTTTTGTGTGACTGAATGGAACATACTGGGGGCAATTCTCCCAAATACATTCCAAGTGATTGAAAACTGGAGTAATTCATGCTGTGTTTTCAGTGGGAGTTTAGAGAAGAATCTCCCCCATTCTGTCCACTGCTGAGTGCACGAGTGAGATCCACGTTGAAATTCAGTGGACGCTGGAGAGGCCGGCAGTATAACGCTGAGTGGAACCCGACACATACACCGATCTGTCAGTGCAGAGATTGCCACGTGCGCAGTGGCCCCGCACTGCTGGCTTCTCGATTGCTGTTAGAAGTCTCATAACACCAGGTCCAACAGGTTTATTTGGTAGCAAATGCCACTAGCTTTCAAAGCATTGCTCCTTCATCAGGTAACTGGGAGCTCTCACAACACCTGACAAAGGAGCAGAGCCCTGAAAGCTAGTAGCGTTTGCTACCAAATAAACCTGTTGGACTTTAACTTGGTGCATTGAGACTTCTTACTGCACTTATCCCAGTCCAACGCCGGCGTCTCCACATCATGACTCCCAACTGCTGGCCAGCTCGATCACTGGCCAGCCCCGCAACCCCCACATCACGACCTGTGACCTCCCCCACGGCCCGATCACTGGCCCCCCCAAGTATGACCGGGCCCAACCTTGACCAACAGCCCCCCCCCCACCACCCCCCCCCCCCCACCACCCCCCCCCCCACCCCCCCCCCCCTTCACTTCCCCAGTAGCTCCAATCCCTATCTCCCTTCCAATTCCAAACCCTCATCGGCACTGCTGACCACCCCCAAAGTGCCAACGCCCCCCCCTCCGCCTTCAGCCCTGACCCCACACCCCCCCTCCCCAGCAAGTCGCCCCCCTCCCCCACTCCACCCCTATGGCCAGCCCTGATTGCTGGCCTCCCCCCTTCCCCCACTGATCCAGAGTGTAGAGTGGCAGTAGGACCCCTAGGACCAACCCCCACCACACCTCCTCCCCCCCCCCCCCCCGCCAAGTTTCACTGATATCCCCCCCAGTGGCCCTGCCCCATCAGACTCTATCCCTATTAGGCCATGCCCCCCGGCCCCCCCAATGCGCAGTGCCAGGAGGCCCAGGCTGGCACTGCCGAGGTGCCCATGCCCAGGGGGCACCCCCCCCGCCACCCGACTCTCTTGGGACCCCAATTCCCCCCCTTCACTCCAGTGGGGTAGGGTGACCAACTGCCTGTAAGTGGGGAGCTATACTAAGTGCCGCTGCAGTGAAATACTCCTGGCGGGGAGGAGGAGAGGTTTGGGGGTTGGGGGTCAGATGAGGGAGAGACTAAGTGGGTCCAGGGATTTCAGTCCTGGGCCTGCTAATGCCATTCAAATGAGATTTGAATGATGCACTGCATATATAATACAGCTCTGTGCCTATTTCCGATACGGAGCTGACAGTGCTGGAAATCCGGCACAGAGAAACGTACTCAGGGCCGGACACCCAGCGCAAATTCGTGAATTGGGCACCACTTTAATCCCAAATTATCAGAAAACATTACAAAAAAAAAATGAGTTGTAGGATAACTGCAGGCAGAATGTTCCACTCTGTTGTCTAAGTGGACAGTAGTGTCCCCCAAGTGCTGGTCAAGTGTTCATTTATAGTTGGATATTGGGATTCCATACAAGGCCTCGTCAAAAACATAGACACTCAAATTACAATAAAGATGTGTTAGCTTGATGGGTCAGGATTTAACCACAGAATCGGGCGAGGGGTGGACAATGGAAATGTCCATTGACCATGGGCAGTGTTTTACAGTTTCAGGGTGAGCAAGGCCGTATAATCCCACCCTCGGAGTCAGTTTTACGTTTTATCTGTACAAAAAAAAACACCTTTAGCACAATGATTCAGAGTGGAGCAATTCATTTGTACACACCGATACCCCCGTACAGTTCAGTACAACTCAATGCCCTTTGGGGAAGGAGATCTGCCGTCCTTACCTGGTCTGGCCTACATGTGACTGCAAAGTCACAGCAATGTGGTTGACTCTCAACTGCCCTCTGAAATGGGAGGCACGGTGATACAGGGGTGGCACAGGGATGGCACAGCGGTTAGCACTGCTGCCTCACAGCGCCAGGGACCTGGGTTCAATTCCCGGCTGAGGTCACTGTCTGTGTGGCGTTTTCTCCCCATATCTGCGTGGGATTCCTCTGGGTGCTCTGGTTTCCTCCCACAGTTCAAAGATGTGCTGGTTAGGTGCATTGGCCATGATAAATTCTCTCTCAGTGTACCCGAACAGGTGACTGAGTGTGGCGACTAGGGGAGTTTCACAGTAACTTCATTGCAGTGTTAATATAAGAGTACTTGTGATCAATAAAGAAAGAAAAATGGTCCAGCAAGTCACTCGGTTCGAGGAAGATTAGACATGAACAGACTGGAAATAGAGAGGTACAAACGAATGATCTAGTTGGGTGCATGAGCAGCGCAGGCTTAGAGGGCCAAAGGGCCTGTTCCTGTGCTATATTGTTCTTTGTTTGTTGATTAATGATGGGCAGTAAACATTATCCATCCACACCCTATGAAAGAATGAATTGAATTAACTGGGCAGCGTCAATCCTGATCCCAATGTCAATGTGAGCAGAGCTTTGAAGATGTTATCACTCCATTAGAGACCCCCCCCTGTCCCCCCACAACTGTTAACAACCGCAACCAAAGTCGGAGCGAGTTCGAGATGGGATTTGCAGCTTCTGCAGACTTATCGACAAGAACAATTTTACCTTCTGAGTGACATCATTCTTTAATACTGGTGTGTAACCAGACACCCACCCTCATTCCGAACTCTAATCTTCTCGCTTGTGCAGGCACCAGATGTCGTGACAATGAGGTGTCGGGAGATAATAGCAGCAGAGGTCAATAAAAATGGAAATTTTTCTAAAGTTTCTAAACGTTACAAAATAGAAGTGACTCACTTTCAAACACGATTCAATACTACACTCATTCTGATAACAATAAGCAAGGCATGTGAAAACTTTTGCTGTGATAATTATTCAGAGCTAACAAGTATTTACAACATTACTCCATTCAGAATGCAATATATATCTGCAAATACTATTATAACAACTTGATATATGTGGGCAGTTCATGTCTATCACACTTCAGATGCTTTCCTTCCAGCTTTGAGTTGATTTGATTTGATTAGATTTGATCTATTATTGTCACATGTATTAACATATAGTAAAAAGTATTGGTTTTTTGTGCGGTATACAGACAAAGCATACAGTTCAGAGAGAAGGAAATCAGAGAATGCAGGATGTAGTGTTACAAGCATAGCTAAAGTGTAGAGAAAGATCAACTTAATGCAAGGTAGGTACATTCAAAAGCCTGATGGCAGAAGGGAAGAAGCTGTTCTTGAGTCGGTTGGTACATGACCTCAGGCTTTTATATCTTTTTCCTGACGGAAGAAGGTGGAAGAGAGAATGTCTGGGGTGCGTGGGGTTCTTAATTATGCTGGCTGCTTTTCCTAGGCAGTTGGAAGTATAGACAGAGCCAATGGATGGGAGGGTGGTTTGCGTGACGGACTGGGCTACATTCACGACCTTTTGTAGTTTCTTGCGGACTTGGGCAGAGCAGGAGTCCATACCAAGCTGTGATACAAACCAGAAAGAATGCTTTCTATTGTTGCATCTGTAAAAGTTGGTGAGAGTCGTAGCTGACATGTCAAATTTCCTTAGTCTTCTGTGAAACGCTGGTGGGCTTTCTTAATTATAGTTTCAGCATTGGGGGAACCAGGACAGGTTGTTGGTGATCTGGGCACCTAAAAACTTGAAATTCCTGACCATTTGTACTTAATCCCCATTGACGTAGACAGAGGCATGTTCTTCTTTATGCTTCCTGAATTTGGTGACAATCTCTTTCGTTTTGTTGACATTGAAGGAGAGATTATTGTCATCACAGGTAATATCACCAGAGCGGTCATGCAAACATTCGACATTGGTAGCGAGGATGCTATTTGGTGGTGAAAGGTGAACTCAGTGATCAGCCTGTTCTGCAGGACACTGATGCAGTTTCTCCATTAATGCTCTGCCAAACCTCCCACAACCACAAATGAACAACAAACAAAGAACAAAATCAGCCTGGGAAACAGGCCCTTCGGCCCAACGAGCCCACACTGCCATCTCAACACCACCTCTCTACCTATGACCCCTGTCTAATGTTTTATGGCCATCCAGATTGAGGGAAAACTGATTTAGGGACAATTTATTCCTGCCAATCAGCCTAACAGCACATCTTTGGGGTGTGGGAGGAAACTGGAGCACCAGGAGAAAACCCACGCAAGCACGGGGAGAATGCGCAAACTCCCACAGGCACCGGCCCAAATCCATGTGTCTGCACAGCAATCAGCGATAGTCACTGAGCTGTCGTCTTGCCCAGCATCTTGTCCAGTTTAGGCACACACTAACGACATGAAGCGCTAGGCCAATCTCGAACAACCAAGAGCAGCCCCAGTATGACCCATCGCGTGTATGCCCCTCGTTGGACACGAGGTGGGCCGACTTAAAATCTGTGAATGAAAAGAGAAAAACATTATTATCATACTATACCCATTTACATTTCTAGGGACGCCCCAATGCTAATGACCCTTAATTAAAGGTTCTCCTATATCCACCCATCTCCAACTCAGTCATGTGCCTGTCTAAGTTACTCTTAAAGGATTCTAACGTGTTTGCTTCCACCACCTTACTTGGCAGAGCATTCCATACCCCCACTACCCTCTGTGTGAAAAACCTCCCTCTAATATCTGTGTTGTACTGCTCCCCCCCCACCTTAAGTCCATGGCCCCTTGTCCTATGTGACTCTATTATAGGAAATAGGAAATGAGGTGAAATGAAAATTTCTATTCTCAACTGTTCAATAGCTGCACATCTATGGGCAAGAGTTTCCGGCTGTACTTGCCCCATGGCTGGAAGATCCTGCCCGAGGTCAATGGACCTTTGCACAATCTGTGACCTGTCCACCTTGGTTCCTGTGGTGAACAGGATCAGAAAATTCAGCCCAATATCTGCAAAGAGCAACTGGTACTACTCTGTCAACCAATACATTGAAGACAGTGAACGATCCATTTAATTTTTTTTTATTCATTCATGGGACATGGACGTCACTGGCTGGACACCATTTATTGTCCATCCCTCTTTGCCCTTAGAGGGTTGTTAAGAGTCAACCACATTGCTGTGGCTCTGGAGTCACATGTAGGCCAGACCAGGTAAGGGCAGCAGATTTCCTTCCCTAAAGGACATTAGTGAACCAGATGGGTTTTTCCAACAATGGTTTCAGTGGATTCTTAATTCCAGATTTGTTTTTATTGAATTCAAATTCCACCACTTGCAGTGGCGGGATTCGAACCCGGGTCCCCTGAACATTAGCCGAGTTTCTGGATTAATCGTCTCGCAATGATACCACTGTACCATCGCGTAACAAAGAAAGTCTGTTTGCATAGCAAGCAGAAACAATACTCGGGAAAAAAAAATCAGTCTGTGGAGGCTAGTTAGAAAAAAAATCTCAATGACTGACAACAAGTCACCATCAAAACCACAGCAGGAGCTCCAGGGAAAAGTCGGGTGACTTTTGTGACAAAATGCAGTCAGTGGAGGAGAGTTACATAATGTAAATGAGTTATTGCTGCAGCAAAATACATTGACTGGGGCAAAGAACAGTTACATAAGATTATCTGCATGAAATCAATCCAAGTTACTAACATTCATGCAAACCCCAGACATGTTTGATATAGAGATTGTCCAACCATCTCCAATCCAGCCATAATTGATGGTGTCGCTAACTGAATGCCGAAATCTTATACACATGAAGCTATTTGTCTAAAGTTGCTGCTTCTATAGAGCTGCTGTGTCAACAGTGAAGGCTATTGTAGAACCCCTTTGAATGAAAATGAATTTCACATTTAGAAATGCTTTTTTTTTTCATTTGCTACTCCCATGGTGTTACAATGGCCATGAAGTACATTAGGGATTGTCGATAGATCTCCCTATGGATTTTGTGGAGCAGGAACTCCCTTATTGAGCTAGCGGGGGTTCGCCCAATGGGAAAGCTTAGAAGTTTATTTATTAGTGTCACCATTAGGCTCACAATAACACCGCAATGAAGTTACCGTGAAAATCCTCCAGTTGCCACACTTCAGTACCTGTTCGGTTACACCGAGGGAGAATTTAGCACCTAACCGGCATGTCTTTAGGACTGTGGGAGGAAACCAGAGCACCCAGAGGAAACCCATACAGACGTGGGGAGAACTTGCGGACTCTGCACAGTAACTCAAGCTGGGATCTTTGGGCACTGTGAGGTAGCAGTGCTAACCACTGTGCCACCTTAGTGAGCAGTAAGGGTTAAAATCTATTGCTCTAACCCAGACTGTTGCTGTAGGTCCCAGGGTGTAGACTTGTCTGATGTAAGCCATGAGTACGCTCTTTCTTTGCTTTCCAATAAAGGGCTTCTGACGTTGGGTAATTGGTCTTGGCTGAGTTATGATTGCATCAGTGTTTGAAAAGGTCTTAGGTTTAGAACATAAGAGATAGGAACATAAGAAGTAGGAGCAGGAGTAGGCCATCTAGCCCCTCGAGCCTGCACCTAGCTGCAGTGATCTAATGAAAAACATTTATAACTAAATATATTACCAGGTCAGATGAAAGAAACTAAAAAAAAATGTTCGCCTAACAGTGATTATTACATTGAAATGCAGAGCACAAAAATTTTCCCACATCTAACAGGAGTGCCTCTCTCGATCTATGTGAATAAAACAGTCTTCTATTTGGATTCTTTCCAACGCTAAGTGATGGATTTTACATTGGAAAGAGTTTACGAGAAAGGAGAAAAAAGTAAGAAAAATTGTGAGTACATGGTGTGTGAGGCACAATCCCCAATGCAAATGTAGGGTGGAATTCTCCCCACAAATTTGTAACTGTCAAACTTGTGTGAAAACTGGAGTAAATCCCACTGTATTTTCAGCGGAGTTTTCAAATTGAATCTCCCACAATCTGCGCCTTGCAGAGCGCTTCAGTGTTAATCTTGTAAAACATTTGTGTATGGGGCCAATGCCCACTGCAGGGGCCGGCAGCATAGCGCTGAGTGAGCCACTGCACATGCGCCGAACTGTCAGCACCAAGTTTAGTGCAAGCACAGTAGCCGCACACTACTCAGTCAACTGGCCAACCCATTGGCACCCGCATCATGGCCTCCCTCCCTCCCTCTGTCACTGTCGATTGCAGAATGGCAGTGGCAAGCACCCCCCCCCCCACACACACACACACACGCTGACTGCCCCCACGAGACTGTGCCCCCATTAGGCCCCACACCCACTCTGGCTCCACCCCCTCCTGGGGATCAGGCCAAGCTGGAAATGCCCAGGGGGCACCCGCCTTGCTCCCAACTCCCTAGAGGACCACAGTGCCTGCCCCCACCCCCCACCCTGTACTCCAGTGGGGTCAGGGTGCCAGTTCCCCGCAAACTGGGAATTATTGTAAACCCGCTAAAGTGAGCTTCTCCTGGTGGGGGGGTGACTAATGACATGGAAATCCTAATTTAAATAAATTATACAGCTCTATGCCGATTTTTGGCGGGGAGCTGATGACTCCAGAAACCTGGCGGTTGTAGACATGTGGAGGTAGTGGTGCCCAGTGGGGAGCACACTGAATGGCTTCTACTTGCCCCCCAGATTCTTCCTCATGATTATCCAGGGCAGAAAAATATCAATCATTGGGAGAGAAAGTCAAAACATGGAAACATTGAAACTAGAAGCAGGAGTAGGCCATTTGGCCCTTCCAGCCTGTTCCACCATTCATCTTGATCACAGCTGATCATCAAATTCAATAATCTGATCCCCACTTGCCCCCCCAGTATCGCTTGATCCCTTTAGCCCCAAGAGCGAAATCTAATTACCTCTTAAAATCAGACAACACTTTGGCCTCAACTACTTTCTGTGGTAGTGAATTCCACACGTTCACTACCCTCTGGGTGAAAAAATTTATCCTCACCCCTGTCTTATCCTCCAACATCTCAGTCCTAAAAGGTTTACCCCTTACCGTCAAACTATGGCCCCCAGTTCTGAACTTCCCCACCATCGGAAACACTCTTTCTGAATCTAGCCTGTCTAATCCTGTTAAAATTTTATAAGTTTCCATGAGATCCTCTCTCACTCTTCTAAACTCCAGTGAATATAGTCCTAATCGACTTTAGTCTTCCACATATGACAGATCTGCCATCCCAGTAGTTAGCATGGTAACCATTCACTGTACTTCCTCTAAAGCAAAGACATTCTTCCTTAGAGAAGGACACTAAAACTACGCACAATACTCCAGATGTGACCTCACCCATGCCCAGTTTGTCTTTGGATTCTTATTGATTTGCTGGGTGGAACTGACTTACAACATAGCCTGATCAGAATACTTTCTTTCTCTCAGTTGTGAAGTTGTACAAAATCTTGTGTGTCCAGCCCACAGCAATCCAAACACCCTGTTACTAAAATAGACTTGAGCCTCCATTAAGATGTCACCCATCTATAAAGACCACCTGAAGTGGATGCCAATCGAGACCATTACAGGAAGTTTTAGCTGTAATTGTTCTGCCATTCCAGCTGTCACGACTCATCACGACAACATGGGAATTTTAAGGGTGGGAGAACGAGACACCATGGCAATATATTCCAGAACAGCAGCGCCAATGAAGGCCAGTTCCATCCCAGGCAACAAGCATGTGGTTTTACAGACAACATAAATGAAACAAGCCGACTTCCCTCTCTCCCAAACCCACCCCGACCCTCCACCGGGAATTAAGCAAATTGGCATTCTTTGTCTCTGTCTCTCACTGAGCGCAATGGCTAAAACACCTGTAAAGGAAACAGAAAATCTCTCCGGTTGGAATTAAAAGCACATTGAAAAAAGGGGCAATTGGAACTTTTCTCTGTCCATTCATTAAGAAAAAAAAACTTGTGAATTTCTGGGAGAACTGGGAGATGTTGACAGGTCGAATTCCATGAAGCCTCAGTGAGCGATGAAAATGCATGTTGTGCTTCAGATCGCAATATTTTAATGTTGATTCCAGACCTAAGTACGGAGCAAGGATCGAACTCACGACCTGCCACATGTGAACTCATACTAGTGGCACTCAAGAGTCAGAGACAGAACTTTTTAATTAGGTTGAGCACTTAATGGAACATTGTTTAAAAGAACACTGTCATCAGACTTTAAAAATGAAACGTTTGCGCCTTTCACGGTGAAAATTACTTATTACCCGTAAACGCTTCCTGGATTAAAAGTAAAAAGTAAAGTTTATTTATTAGTCACAAGTAAGGCTTACATTAACACTGCAATGAAGTTACTGTAAAATTTTCTTAATCGCCACAGTCTGGCGTCTGTTCGGTTCAATGCACCTAACCAGCACATCTTTCAGAATGTGGGAGGAAACCGAAGCACCCAGAGGAAACCCATGCAGACATGGTGAGAACATGCAAACTCCACACAGACAGTGACCCAAGCTGGGAATTGAACCCGGGTCAAGTAGCAGTGCTAACCATTGTTCGACCGTGCACGAGTAGATTAACTACTTCATTCAAAGAGTATATTTCTAATAACAGATACTATAGGTTGGTCATCTTTAATTCATGGGCAGGAATTTAATTTCCTTCCCCATGTTTAGATTTTTGGGGAGGTGGCACTTGATGTGGTGGCTGAAGACTCTACCACCTTCCTGCCTCAGCCAGGACCTGGGCATCACTGCCTGGCCAGCATTTATTGCCCATTCCTGGTTGCCCAACGGCAGTTGAGAGTCAACTACCTTTCTGTGCCTCTGGAGTCACATGTAGGCCAGACCGGGTAAGGATGGTAGATTTCCTTCCCTAAAGGACATTAGTGAACCAGATGGATTTTTCCGCCAATCAACAATGGTTTCATGGTCATCAGTAGATTCTTAATTCTAGATAGTTTTCATTGAATTCAAATTCCACCATCTGCCTTGGTGGGATTTGAACCCAGGTCCCCAGAATATTAACTGAGTTTCTGGATTAATGGTCTAGCGATAATGCCACTAGGCCATCACCTCCCCCTGAGTCTGGAGGGGGAAATCTCATGGACATCCTTCCTGCCCTCTTGCCAATTGAGGCCCTTAAATGAACAATTGATGGCCACTTAAGGATCTGATTTTGCCGCCGCTGGTCTTCACACAGTGGCAGACGGGTAGTCTGCAGAGAGCCCGAAAAGCAGGCTATCCGTGCGCCTGTTCAAAGCATCGGGAAAGGGAAGGCCCACTGAGAGCCACCCCTAACTATGGGCATGATTGCATCGGGATTAGCACTGCTCAATGGGCTGAATAGCCTTTTTCTGCACAGTAGGGATTCTATGGATTCTACCTCGGCTGCTGACCCCCCTCCCCATTAGCCCCACCCTGCAACCATTGTCCTGCTTCACAGTGCCAGGGTCCCTAGTTCAATTCTAGCCTTATATCACTGTCTGCGTGGTGTTTCCCCACACTCTCCCTGCGTCTGCGTGCACTACCTCCTGGTGCTCCGGTTTCCTCCTCCAGGCCAAAAATGTGCAGGTTAGACAAATTGGCCATGCTAAATTGTCCCTTAGTGTCCAAGGGTTTGTGGGTTAGGGAGGTTAAGCATGGTAAATGCCTTATGTGTTATGGGGATAGGGCAGGGAGAAGGGGTTGGGCCTGAGGGAGATGCCCTTTCGGAGAGTCAGCGCTGCCTCAATGGGCTGAATGGCCTCTTTCTGCACTGTAGGAATTCCATTGATATTACTCTGGCTGTCAGCCCCCTTCCCCACAACCCTACGCTGAAACCCCCAACTGGTCATCATTCACCTATATCTGGCTCCCTCAGTGATCCTGGGTCTCGGGTGGGTGTAGAATCGGGAGTGGCCTTCCTACCTCCCCCAGTGGGTGAGGAGCAAAGGATTGGCCCACTTTCATGCAGGCATAAGCAGCAAAAAGGGCCTGTGTGAGAATGGGGTTGAAGGAGGACGCCGTGTGGACACTGAGCAGACCAAAAGTGGGCAGGAAAATTCATGGAATCGCGAAATTAGCAGATTAAGCAACCTCCTATTTGTTTAGGCAGTTGAGCTACTTGCCATGTATGTACCTACCTGAAAATTCCATCAAGAAGGGCATTGGGCTAGTCACTAGGTTAGTCAAGGCTTCCACACCCTTCCTGATTTTCACTTGCTGCCTGTTACTCAGAAGGGAAAAGTAAGCGGACAATTGAAAATTATCTCCTTACTTTCTTTGTTCTTTCATGGGTTGTGGGAGTAGCTGGCTAGGTGCGTTTGTTGCCCATCCCTAATTGCCCCTCAAACTGAGTGGCTTACTCGGTCATTTCAGTGGGCAGTTCAACCACACTGCTGTGGCTCTGGAGTCACATGTAGTAAAAAGTCTGACAACACCAGGTTTTAGTCCAACCTATTTATTTGATAATATACTCACAAGCTTTCGGGGTTTGCCCCTTCGTCAGGTGAATGGAGAGTTCTGGCCTCAGACAGAGCATATAAAGCACAGACAGTTTAGAGATTACTGATTAGAATGCGAATCCTTACACCTAACCTGCTGTTCAAGACCTGAAGTGGCTGATAATGTGAGTGGAAGGAGCACTGATCACAGTTTAAAGAGATGTGTATTGTCTCCAGACAGTACAGTAAGTGAGGTTTTGCAAGCCCAGGCAAGTCACGGGGGTTACAGATAGTGCGACATGAACCCAAGATCCCTGTTGAGACCGTCCTCATGTGTGCGGAACTTGGCTATCAGTCTCTGTTCAGCGACTCTGCACTGTCGTGTGTCGTGAAGGCCGCCTTGGAGAATGCTTACCCGAAGGTCAGGCCAGACCTGGTAAGGACAGCAGATTTCCTTCTCTATGGGACACTAGCGAATCAAATGGGTTTTTCCAACAATCGACAATGGTTTCATGGTCATCAGTAGATTCTCAATTCCAACTATTTTTTATTGAATTCAAATTTCACCATCTGCCCTGGTGGGATTCGAACCTGCACATTACCCTGGGTCTCTGGATTACTCATCCAGCGACAATACTACTACGCCACCGCCTGATGGATTTTCTTTTCAACCCTGTCAGAAATCACCGCAGTGAATTTTGCAGCAGATGTGAGCTTGGCTCAAACAACTTAGCGAGCTGTTTTAAATTTAATATTCAACGCAGAATGCACTCATTTTTAATATGGTGTGAAAAATGGCCCATCACCACAAGCAAGCGTCACTCTTCAGGGACTTGATATTAAATCCCATCTCCTGCCAAGATGGATGGGAGAGGGTCAGAAAGTGGCCTGGGGGGTGTTGGTGGGGGGATTTTGGTGGTAGTGGACCCAGATGCAGGGTTGGGGAATAACTTGGGCAGAAAGACCCTGGGGAAAACTGTTACATTATTTCAAATGTTTAATATGGTTGAAGAAATGTCATTTATTTTTATTTATGGTTATTTCAAAACTTTAAAAAGTTTCAGATAAGCCCTCGTCTGGAAGGATTATATCATCCATCAAGTTTGGAGAGGCTGAATAAACTACTCGTTAGAGTTTAGAAGAATGAGGGGAGATCTCATTGAGACGTATAAGATGATGAATGGGATGGATAGGATAGAGGTGGAGAGACTCTTCCCGCTCAGAAAGGATAATAGGACTAGGGGGCACAGCCTCAAGATAAAGGGGGGGCGGTTTAGAACAGAGTTGAGGAGGAACTTCTTCACTCAAAGGGTGGTGAATCTCTGGAATTCTCTGCCCGTTGAAGTGGTGGAGGCTGCCTCGCTAAATATTATTAAGACGCGGGTTGATGGGTTTTTGATAAGAGAGGGGATTAAGGGTTATGGGGAGAGGGCGGGAATGTGGAACTGAGCCATGACAGATCAGCCATGATCTTATTGAATGGCGGGGCAGGCTCGAAGGGCTCGATGGCCTACTCCTGCTCCTATTTCTTATGTTCTTAAAGTTTATTAGTGTCACATGTAATGTTTACGTTAACACTGCAATGAGGTTACTGTGAAAATCCTCTAGTAGCCACGCTCCAACGCCTGTTTGGGTACACTGAGGGAGAATTTAGCATGGCCAATGCATCTAACCAACATATCTTTGGACTGTGGGAGGAAACTGGAGGAAACGCACACAGACATGGGGCAAACGTGCAAACTCCACACAGACAGTGACCCAAACCAGGATTCGAATCCAGGTCCCTAGCGCTGTGAGGCAGCAGTGCTAACCACTGTGCCACCGTGCTGCCCAGGGGGTGATGCTGATTGAAAGTTCTGATGCATGTTTAAGTTGAACCCTTTGTTAACACGGAGCACAGCTGCCGATACATTCGATGGAGAAGGAAAGAGTGGTCATATTAGCTTCACTATTTCACAAGCATTATATATTTCATGTGTCTTCAGCTCTGAAGAAGGGTCATACGGACTCTAAATACTAACTCTGTTTGTTTCTCTCTCCACAGGTGCTTCCAGGGCTGCTGAGATTTTCCAGCATTTTCTGCTTTTTTTTTCAGATTTCCAGCATCCACAGTATTTTGCTTTAGAAGTTCTGAGCATTTGCTTTAACTGGAAAACCATGGATCTTTCAGTCGTGCCCACTGCAGGAATCGTCACGGGTGGGATGGAGAATTTGACGGATCAGCGAAAGGTCTGTTCACTTGGGGTGGGGATTTCTGATCCGACGGCAGATGTGACTGGAAAATCCCAGCCTCCCCAACCTTCGGCAGATAGATAGTAATTGCAAAACTGTGGTCCTTAGTGCAGGCAGAGAATGTTTGGTTTGTGCTGCAGTGGGAAATTTCTCTGCCTCTGAGACCACCCTGACTCCAGGACTTAGAACCAGAGAACCATAGAAAAGTGGCAGAATGGAAGGAGAACATTTGGCCCATCTTGTCCATGCTAGCCTGAAGACACCCAGGTGCCCTTTCTAATGCCACCTTCCTGCACCCAGCCCATAACCCTTCAGCTTACGGCACTTAAGGTATAGTACCAGGTACTTTTTAAAAGAGTTTAGGGTCTCTGCCTCCACCACCAAATTGGGCAGCAAATTACAGATACCCACAGCTCTCTGTGTAAAAAGGTGCTTCCTCATGTCCCCTCTACACCTACTGCCACTTATCTTGAATCTATGTCCCCTGCTTCTAGAGTTCTCCACAAGGGGAAGCAATTTTATCCTGTCCACTTTATCTCTTCCCCTCATCATTATGTACACCTCAATCAATACACCCTTCAGCCTTCTTTGTTCCAAGGAAAATAACCCCAATCTATCCAATCTCTACTCATAGTTATGCTTTTCTAGACAAAGACCAAAGATCAGAGAACAGTACAGCATAGGAAACAGACCCTTCGGCCCTCCAAGCCTGTGTCGCTCTTTGGTCCAACTAGACCATTTGTTTGTACCCTTCCATTCCTAGTCTGCTCATGTGACTATCCAGGTAAGTCTTAAACGATCCCAGCGTGTCTGCCTCCACCACCCTGCTTGGCAGTGCATTCCAGGCCCCCACCACCCTCTGCGTAAAAAACGACCCTCTGATATCTGAGTTATTTGGCCCTGGAGGGAGTGCAGAGGAGGTTTACTAGGCTGATACCGGAGTTGAGGGGATTGAGCTATGAGGAGAGGCTGAATAAACTAGGCTTGTACTCGTTAGAGTTTAGAAGAATGAGGGGAGATCTCATTGAGACGTATAAGATGATGAATGGGATGGATAGGATAGAGGTGGAGAGACTCTTCCCGCTCAAAAAAGACACTAGGACTAGGGGGCACAGCCTCAAGATAAAGGGGAGGCGGTTTAGAACGGAGTTGAGGAGGAACTTCTTCACTCAAAGGGTGGTGAATCTCTGGAATTCTCTGCCCGTTGAAGTGGTGGAGGCTGCCTCGCTAAATATTTTTAAGAAGCGGGTTGATGGGTTCTTGATAAGAGAGGGGATTAAGGGTTATGGGGAGAGGGCGGGAAAGTGGAACTGAGCCACAACAGATCAGCCATGATCTTATTGAATGGCGGGGCAGGCTCGAAGGGCTAGATGGCCTACTCCTGCTCCTATTTCTTATGTTCTTATGTTCTTATGTTCTCTCACCTTGAGCCCGTGACCCCTCGTGACCATCACCTCCGACCGGGGAAAAAGCTTCCCACTATTCACCCTATCTATACCCTTC
This sequence comes from Carcharhinus amblyrhynchos, assembly GCF_965287045.1. NCBI lineage: Eukaryota > Metazoa > Chordata > Chondrichthyes > Carcharhiniformes > Carcharhinidae > Carcharhinus > Carcharhinus amblyrhynchos. The sequence goes on along the minus strand of NC_137329.1, from coordinate 8,766,548 downwards.
ATAATTTTGTACACCTCTATTAGGTCTCCCCTCATTCTCCATACCAGGCAACATCCTGGTAAACCTTCTCTGCACTCTCTCTAACCTGGCAACATTCTTGGAAATCTCTTCTGCAATCTCTCCAGAGCAATGATGTCCTTCCTGGAATGATGGTTATGGTCACAACACACTCAAACAGGGTTGTCTGCCAATCTGTAAATCCTTCAGACAGTAGGTGATCAGAGTGGGAGAGACTAATGGTCAGACTAAGCAATGTCTTCATGCCAGTGACCTGTTCCAGTAGAAAGATAGAAAATAGGTGCAAGAGTGGATGATTTGGTCCTCCAAGCCCACACCACCATTCAATATGATCATGGTTGATCATACACTCAGTATCCCACTCCTGTTTTCTCTCCATATCCCTTGACACCTTTAGCCACAACTACCTCTTGAACATATCTAACCAATTGGCCTCAACAGCTTTCTGTGGCAGAGAATTCCACAGGTTTACATCTCTCTGGGTGAAGAAGTTCTTCCTTATCTCAATCCTGAATGGTTTACCCCTTATTCTTGGACTGTGACCCCTAGATCTGGACTTCCCCAACATCGGGAACATTCTTCCCGCATCTAGCGTGTCCAGTCCCATCAGGATTTTATAGGTTTCTATGAGATCCCCTCTCATTCTTCTAAATTCTAGTGAGGACATGCCCAGTCGATCCAATCTCTCTCCATATGTCAGTTCTGCCATTCCAGGAATCAGTCTGGTGAAAATTCGCTCCACTCCCTCAAGAGCAAGATTGTCAAACTAGGGTCTGCAACATCATCAAAAGGCAAATGTATTATCATTCGGGGTCTATGAAGCTGTGACGGAAAACAGATGTAAGCTTGTGCTTTGTCTGGTTTATGCATCTTTAGACGTGGGGAGTAGAATTGTTGGTATGTATTCATCTATCTGGAGTGAGTAAGGGAAATGTAATTGATTCTTCATGAACCAAAAATAAATCTTAAGAAAAGCATACAAAGCTTTCTCTGACTTTAGTGTGGATTTTCCCTGCCCCCACTCCCTTCCGCACAACAGCTATACAAATCGCAAGCAAGTTCCTCAAGCTGAGAGTCCGCTTTGAGATTGGATATGAAGAGTCGTGCTGTCAATAGTCCGGACAATTAAAGTTTTCTCTGTATCTAATGGGTATAAGTAGAAAAATGGGTGAAATCTATGGATTTGATACTCGCCTTTAATGTTCAAATCTCTCAAAAGGTAACTGAGAATCCTGGTTTTATATATATTATCCAGAACTTTTTGATTGAAACGTTAATGAAAAAGACAATGTGAATAAAATAATTGATAAAATTATGATAGCGTAGCTTTCTCACAGAAGTTGTGGGTACGTACAACCGTAACAGTTAATGATACTGTTTCGAGGATCGCTGCTCTTCCAAAAGAACAATTTCATTGTCCTTAGCCAAAAGTAATCCTTTATCAGACTTCTGTGAGAGAAGATATTGTCCCTTGTCCATTTCCAGCACCATTCCCAGTCGAATAGCATATCAGAAAATCTTCTCACTGATGGATACAGAGCTCCAGAGAGAGAGCATCATGAGGGTTAGAAGTCCTAAGCTTCTTTTTTTATACACTGACCCTTGCACCTCTGGAAAGAAAATTGGACTTCTCCATGAGCAATCGAATAAATGACTACGGCAGGATGAACAATGTATGACAGTGCCTTGGCAAATTAGCAAACGCATGAATTATGACCCTGGATGCGTCATTAGCTCCTGACACATGAAATAGCCACAGATCTTTCCGACTGACAAAACTGGGTATCGTTCTCAGGAGAAGAAAGTCTTTCAACATCCATTCACAGTTGATCTGTCATCACTATTGTTCTGGGATAACTGATTTACCATTGTAAGCCCAGGGAGTGTTCCCTCGCTTAAGAAAAAGACATTTAAATATGGATGATGCCTCAGGGAGGAGGACAGGAGAGCTTCATTAGTGCCTTGTCTCAGCCAAGGTCTTTATTGAACATCCTTAAGATGTCTGCCTCCAGAGGCAGCCTCACTGCACAGTCACCAGTTGTGACAATCTGGCTGGTTACATTTCAAAAACCCAACAGATAGATATGGTGCACTGTCTGAGGTGTATAGTCCCTCCAAAGAGAGTGCAGCTATACCAGTAAATGAACGGTGAGCAATGTTCTCAAGGGAAAGGATTCACATGCCTCAATTTAATTGCTTGCAAGTTTCAGTGGATCGGATTCAGAGATGATTCAGGCTCACCAGGGAGGTCGAACCATGTCAGATTGAAATGCTTGGTTTAGGTAAGTGTCTTCACTGACTCCCAGTTGTACGGCTTCCATCTGTAATAGCCAATTTCCTGCTTTATGGGAATCTTTTAAGGCACTAAGGATGACTGTCAGTAGAACGTCATGACCAGACAGCAATGCTTTCTGTTCCTTTTAGCTTCCCAGCTAGACATCATTCCCCTGGATGATAAATAGATTAAACACCAATCTGAAAAACAAAACCCAACATTTCTTGGTGGACGTGAAAAGCTGAAAGATGACTTATGTTTCTTTGTTCATTAAATTCTTGGTCGGTTATTTGATGACAGGTTGTAAGGGATTGATTGTATCATGGTTGGCATAACTGCTAGGAAATAGAGCAAAAAATTTATATTTGTTTTGTAAGTATCAGAAATAAGACATAGCTTGAAGTTTAAACTTAACCTATTTTCCTGTTTTTGGTGTGTTCAGAAAGGGTTAATAATTTGGGGCTTAGTTTTATTTTTAAAAGTAGCCTGAACGTTTGTGTTTCTGCTTAGATGCCTGCATTATAATGACATTTTACCACGTTAAAGCAAATACGCCATTTAAAGAAAAGGCTGTTGCTTAGCAACCAGGAGCCATATTGGGGACTGTAAGAATGCTTGAGCCCAGGTTGGAGCCACAGAACCAAGGAATAAGTAGAATTCCCCAGGCATTAGCAGAGCAGAGAGGACAATACAGAGGGACAGCAAGCAAATCCAAGAAACTAAAGCAGCAAGTCCCATAATCCAGGCAATGGGACAGAAGGGAGTTCCAGGAAGGTGGTGAAGTCAAAGGAATAGGAATATAGAAGAAGGTTCAGTAAATAACAAAGAGAGAGAGGCTCTGAGTTATAGACCATGTTGGAGGATATAGGAAGGGGATATTGGCTCATGAGAAGCCAGGTATTGGTGCTTTTCAAATTGGCAGGCCGTAACTAGCGGGATACCACAAGGATCAGTGCTGGGACCCCAGCTATTCACAATATATATTAATGATTTGGATGAGGGAACAAAATGTAACATCTCAAAGTTTGCAGATGATACCAAGTTGGGTGGAAGGGTGATCTAGACAGGTTGGATGAGTGGGCTAATCAATGGCAGATGCAGCATAATTTGGATAAGTGTGAGGTTATTCACTTTGGAAGCAAGGAGGCAGATTACTATCTGAATTGCTGTAAATTGGGGGAGGGGATTGTGCAGCAGGACCTGGGTGTCCTTGTGCACCAGTCACAGAAGGTAAGCATGCAGGTACAGCAGGCAGTAAAGAACACAAATGGCATGCTGGCCTTCATTGCGAGAGGTTTCGAGTACAGGAGCACGAATGTGTTGTTGCAACTATACAGATCATTGGTGAGGCCACACCTAGAGTATTGTGTGCAGTTTTGGTCCCCTTTTCTGTTCTTGCTCTCGAGGGAGTGCAGTGAAAGTTTACCAGGCTGATTCCAAAGATGGCAAGACTGATGTATGAGGAGAGATTGACTAGGTTAGGATTGTTTTCACTGGAGTTCAGACAAATGAGGGGAGATCCCATAGAGACTTATAAAATTCTAACAGAACTAGACAGGGGAGATGCAGGGGGGATATTTCCAATGGTGGGGGAGTCCAGAACCAGGGATCACGGTCTGAGGATTCAGGGTAGACCATTTAGGGCAGAGACGAGGAGATATTTCTTCACACAAAGAGTGGTGAACCTGTGGAATTCATTACCACAGGAAGTAGTTGATGTCAAAACACTGAATGCATTCAAGAGGCAGCTGGATATAGCACTTGGGGCAAATGGAATCAAAGGTTATGGGGAGAAAGCAAAATGAGGCTAATGAGTTGGATGATCAGCCATGATTGTAATGAACAGCAGAGCAGGCTCGAAGGGTCAAATGGCCTCCTCCTGCTCCTACCTTCTATGTCTCTATATCTGATGTGATCAAAAGATTGGTGATCCCTTAATACAGCGTGTGAAGCAGTGGGGTTCTATTGGCATGACCTGAGAGATTGCATGAAAGTTTGCATGAAAGGGCAAAACAACACCAAAAGCAGAAGTTGAAACCTTGGAGGTGGATTCTTGATGAAGGCATCTGAAAGAAAATGTTGTTTGGGAGGAGATTCCAAGGCGTGTTCTTGAAGAATGGAGTATGGAGGTTAGAACTCCGGTCTGACAAGCATCCAGGGAGGATTAATGTGAATTCCACAGAAGTTGCGTTGGGTGGTATCTGTCGCTTGATTTCAGAATGTGGGCTGCCTCACTATAATTTGCTTATTTGTTTATGTGGACTGGGAACATACTGAGAACATTAATGTTCAAGACAGATTTTGTAACTTGCGCTATCATTACAACTCTGTATATCTCTGTAAGGGTATCAGTGAGATAATGGTGTCATGTATTATAGTTAATCTTTTCTAGTTTAATAAATATTTTATTCATTGATTACACGTTCATCGGCAGTTTCATGACTCTGTTTATCCACGTATCTAAACGAAAAAACAGAAGTGAGGATCTATCAAGCCAAGTTCCATCCTGGGATCTTGGATTGTAACAATAACCAATAGACCAGCTCCAAATACCTGTGAATCATAGAATCCCCACAGTGCAGAAGAAGGCCATTCGGCTCATTGTGTCTGCACCAACTCTCGGAAACAGCATCTACCCTCTGCCCTATTCCCATAATCCCGCATATTTACCATGGCTAATCCCCCTGACCTACCCATCTTGGGATCATAGAATCATAGTACCCTACAGTGCAGAAAGAGGCCCTTCAGCCCATCGAGTCTGCACCAAACACAATCCCACCCAGGCCCTACCCCCATATACCCTACATATTATACCCACTAATCCCTCTAACCTACACATCCTAGGACACTAAGGGGCAATTTCTCAGCATGGCCAATCAACCTAACCCGCACATCTTTGGACTTTGGGATAATAAGGGACAATTTAGCACGACCAGTCCACCTAACCTGCACATTGCTGGACTGTGGCAGGAAACCGGAACTCCCAGAGCAGACACAGGGAGAACATGCAAACTCCACACAGTCAGTCACTCAAGGTGGAAATCGAAACATGGTCCCTGACGTGGTGAGGCAGCAATGCTAACCACTATGTAACCGTGCTTCAGATCAGCACAGCTGAGTGAACCTGTGATTTACTGAAAGAAAGCTTTCAAAATTGCCTGGAGAATGTTCTGGCCTGGGAATGGTGGGCGAACATCAATGTGTTTTGCTGAAGAATGTTCCCTGTACTCCTCGCGCTGCATCACTGGCTATTGCTGTGTCCAACATCTGCGAAACAACCTGAATGAAAAACTATCTCCCATTATTGATGTGTTTTTTCCACACCGCCTTAGGTTTGTATCTCCTTATCGAACTGTCAGTGTTTGAGTGTTCTAGATTAAGTTTTCACATTGTGACATGTATGGGATATCTTAATCAAGCTGCCACACATACTTGTGCTTTCAAGGTTGAAGAGGTTTTCATTTCTTATCTTTGTTTGTGAATCAAACTCTGTCAATGTGGTTCTTCTTCACACTGCTTTGATATTTCAACTGGATCGTGGTGAACGGAACTGAGTATAATGTTCAAGTCACAGTGTGACCCAAACACCATACAAATGCAAGCCTATTGATTTGGCAATATAACTCAAAATGATACTTGATTTTTTAACTGCTACTCTGTAATATTGACATCGCCAGTGTCAAGTATACTGCTGCTCCCAATTTGCTTTCACTCGCACTCCAACTGTTACTCATCAATGTTCTCTATTTTCACCATCAAATCATAAAATCTCTACAGCACAGAATGTGGCCTTTCACCCCATCAGGTCTTCACTGGCTCTCTGAAAGAATACTCTACCCAGTCCCACGTCCTCGCCTTATCGCCCCCCCCCCAGCCTTACACTTGCTTTCTTTTTGGATAGCAACCCCATCCCCTTTTGAATAGGGGCAGCACGGTGGCACAGTGGTTAGCCACACAGTGCCAGAGACCCGGGTTCGATTCCAGCTTCGGGTCACTGTCTGTGTGGAGTCTGCACATTCTCCCCGTGCCTGCGTGGGGTTTCCTCGGGTGCCCCGGTTTCTTCCCACTGTCTAAAGGTGTGCGGGTTCGGTGGATTGGTCATGTTAAGTTGTCCCGTCATGTCAGGGAAATTAGCAGGGTAAATGTGTGGGGTTACGGAGATAGGGCTGGGCGGGATTGTTGTCTGTGCAAACATGATGGACTGAATGGCCTCCTTCTGCACTGTAGGGATTTCATGATTCTATAAATACTTTGATCAACCCTCCCTCCCCGATTCTCTCAGCCTGCTCATTCCAGTCTCTGGGTGAAAGTTTATTTCCGCATGTCTCTTCTATTCTTCTCCCCGTTGTTTTGGACCTGTGCCCTGTAGTTCCTGCTGCTTTCTTGAGTGGAAATAATTTCTCAATATATACTCAGTCTTTACCCCACAGGGTCTCGAATACCTCTGTTTAATCTGAGATCTTACTGTGCGACAATGCATTAAATTTAATCCTGCAGCGTTCTGTCCAGTTAGAAATCCTGGGGGGAAAATCTCCCAAAAGTGCTGAATTGGCAAGAAAACTGGTCTAAATCCTAACTGTTTATTTGGTTCAGCTTCAGACTCGAATCTCTGCACTCTGCACTCCGCAGGAGGTCCCAGTCGTGAGTCTATTTAAAAACCCAGGGGTTGGGGATGCGGGGGGCGGACAGGGCTTATTCACGCTGGAGTCTGACAGTGCTGGAGCTCTGTGCGTGCGCAGTGGCCCCAGTCTGTCAGACTCCCCATCTGCTGGCCAGCTCGCTCACTGGCCAGCCCAGCTGCCTCTCCGTCATGGCCCGATCGCAGCCCCCGCAGCTCCCAGGCCAGCCCTGACCACCCCCCCTCGTCCCAGACCGCCCCAATGTCCAGCTCACCCTTCCCCCAGCAGTGGCAATCCCTCCCCCACCCCAGCTCAGCAGACCCCCAGTACTGCCCAACCCCGGGAGGCAGACTATGCCCCCCTACCCGACCACACCCCTCCCCGGCCCATCCCAATCGCCCCCCTCCCTCCTTCCCAGACCGATCCCCACGCAGTTTGGCAGCGGGACCCCATCCCTAAAGGCCCTGCCCACAATAGGCCCTGCCCCCTTGGCACTGCCCCAGACCCAGTGGGCAGTGCCAAGGTGTCCCTGTGTATGGGCACTTTGCCCGTTGGGCAGTGTCGGAGGCACAGGCTGGCACTGCCAGGATGCCCATGCCTAGGAGGCACCACTAACCCCTGCTGCCCGACCCCTTAAGGGGCCCCACTTGCCCCCTTTCCTCCAGCAGTGTCTCCTGCTAGCCCCCTGAACATGGGGAGCTACTCTAAACCCCGCCAGAACAGTTTCCAGCGTGGTGTCCGTTCTCCAGGTGTGGGAGATGCACACGCATCGGGAACGCATGTGCGAATCCTGTGAAATGGCCAACACGTGATTCTCCCATCCCAATGCGCCAAAAAACATGCACGTTGGGATGGGGGAATCACTCTTTTATATTGTATGAGCCTTCCTGTAATTCCTCAACGACTCTGCCTTCCTTTCTCAGCTTAGTATCAACTGCAATTTAACCAATTTACATTGAGTTATTGAATGCAGAACCTTTGTGTACATGGAGCAATATAGCACGGAAAGAGGCCCTTCAGCCCATCAGGTCCCTGCCAACCGTGGTGCCTTCCCAGTGAGTCCCAATTGACCCCCTTTGGCCCACACCCCTCTAATCCTTTCCCATCCATGTGCTTATCCAAATGTTTTCTAAATGTTGCTATTGAACATACCTCGACCACTTTCTCTGGAGGCTCATTCCATACACGCAACACCCTCTGCGTGCAAAAGTTGCCCCTAAGGCTCCTTTACAGGGACAGAAAATCCCCTAGCCGCCACACTCCGGCACCTGTTCGGGTACACTGAGGGAGGATTTAGCAGGGCCAATGCATCCCAACCAGCACGTCTTTCAGGCTGTGGGAGGAAACCAGAGCACCCGAAGAAAACCCACGCAGATATGGGGAGAAGGTGCAGACTCCATATAGACAGTGATCCAAGCTGGGAATTGAACCAAGTTCCCTGGCGCCGCGAGGCAGCAGTGCTAACCACTGTGTCACTCCAGAACCAGAGAGGGTTTTGAGTAATAATTATGAACTTAGCACATGGTTAAGAAGCCAATTATACTCCATTCAACTAGATGCAGCTTTTTCAAGGTTATTTGCCTGACTGAAAGTTTAAAATACAAGTCCTCATTAGCTCATTTCTACTTGATTGCAGCCTGGAAGGTCTTCAGTAGCGTACCCTATGGAGAAACATAGAACCACTGACAGCAACATTGAATTTTTTTGCCTTTAACTGTGCACGTACAGACTCCAGAGATGATGCCAGTTTCAAAAGAGTAATGAAAGCAGTTGACAGTTTCATCATCATTATTATCGCAAAATAAAGGCCTTTGAGTATTATGTTAATCACAGAATTCTACAGTGCAGAAGGCGGCCTCTCAACCCATCGTGTCTGCACCATCCACAATCTCACCCAGGCCCCAACCCCATGACCCCATGCATTTACCCTAGTTAGTCACTAGGAGCAATTTAGCATGGCCAATCCACCTAATCTGGACATCTTTTGAACTGTGGGAGGAAACTTGAGCGCCCGGAGGAAACTCACGCAGGACTCAGCTTTGCAAAATGGTTCAGACACTCGACTCGGAGTCAAGTCAACAGCAGGGAGATGGGGAGGGGGGGTGCAGGGACGGTGGACACTTCCAAGCTGAGGATTTAATAGGATTGAGGGTTATAGGTTGGACTAGTAGGCAGGGATATGATCAGCGCAACTTGTGGGCCGAAGGGCCTGTTTGTGCTGTAGTTTTTCTATGTTCTATGTTCTAAGTAAGCAACAAATATAATCAGGAGCAGGCGACCCATCCCTCTTGAGTCCCTTCCGCAGCACTCGTGGGGACCGTGGGCCAAAATAATGGATTCCCCTGTGTCAGACAGCCCAGCACTGAGAATAATAACATGTTCTTCACTTTGGATGCTACTATTGAAGCTAAACTGGATCATGCATATGAGTGTTATGTATTACTGGATTTTCTTACAAATGCAAAATTAGTTATGTTTAAAATACAGCATGACAAGTATAATGGCAATACTAACAACAATCTTATACTGGAAAATAAAATATGTGGCAGTGGAGCACTGACTAGGGAATATCACAGAATCATTGAACCCTACAGCGCAGAAGGAGGCCCATCGAGTCTGCACCGACCACAATCCCACCCAGACCTTACCCACATATCCCTCCATATTTTACCCACTAATCCCTCGAACCTACGCATCTCAGAACACTAAGGGACAATTTTAACATGGCCAATCAACCTAACCCACACATCTTTGGACTGTGGGAGGAAACCGGAGCACCCAGAGGAAACCCACGCAGACACAAGGAGAATGTGCAAACTCCACACAGACAGTGACCCGAGCCCGAGAATCGCACTCAGGTATCTGGAGCTGTGAAGCAGCAGTGCTAACCACTGTGCTATCGTGCCGCCCAATATACATTCACCCCACACAATCCAACTTTTTTTTTATTTGTGGGATATGGGAATCACTAGCTGGCCAGCATTTATTGCCACTACTTAGTTGCCTAATGGCAGTTGAGAGTCGATCACTTTGCTGTGGCTCTGGAGTCACATCGGCCAGGCCAGGTAAGGACAGCAGTTCCCACAGCCTGAAAGACGTGCTGGTTAGATGCATTGACCATGCTAAATTCTCCCTCAGTGTACCTGAACAGGCACTGGAGTGTGGCGACCAGGGGATTTTCACAGTAACTTCATTGCATTGTTAATGTAAGCCTACTGATAAATAAATAGACAGTGAACCAGATGGATTTTTCTGACAATGGTTTCATGGTCATCAATAGATTCTTAATTCCAGATATGATTGATCTCATTCAAATTCCACCATCTGCTGTGGCGAGATTCGAACCTGAGTCCCAGAACATTAGCTGAGTTTCTGGAATTAATATTCTGGTGATAATAACACCAGGCCATTGCGTTCCCCTACCTGTTGCAATCATTAATGATTTTATTATTTAATAATAAACTATACCATGGAATCACTAACTGAAAATATTTTTTCTATAGTATTCAGCATGAGTTCCTTCTTTTGCAGAGCCCTGGAGTCAGTATTAAAGATACAGATCTGATGTTTATTGGTTTTTGACAATAGCACCAGGATATTGCAACATATGATTGGTAATTTAATCTTGCTGTTTTAAAACACATTACAGTAACTGTATCTTACATGTTGCGTTGTTAAATTGAGAAGTGAAACAGGATGAAATACAGTAATAGCTTCAGTAATGTACAAGGTTGTACATTACAAATTGTACAATTGTACACTCAACAATGTACAAGATTGGAGAAACAACCAGCATCCCTCTGTTTGTTCCAGTGTCCAGAAAGCACCACCCTGTAGGATCAGTTCTATGGAGCTGACACAGGTCATGGAGTGAGTGAAATGATGATAAATTATGGCAATGGCCAGTGATGTTGGTCTCCTCTAGTCAGCTCATTCACAAAAAGGTACATGGAAGTTTCAACGCAGACGCAAGACATTTTGGATCTTACACACTGCACGAGCAAGTAATTAGAATCATAAAATCATGTAAGCCTACACTCTCTACGTGTCTGCGTGGGTTTCCTCCGAGTGCTCCGGTTTCCAAAGATGTGCGACTTAGATGGATTGGCCATGCTAAACTGCCCCCGAGTGTCAGGGCGACTGGCTGGGGTAGGTGCATGAGCTTATGGGGATAAGGCCTGTGTGGGATTGTGGCAGATTCGATGGGCTGAATGGCCTTCTTCTGCATCTTACAATGCAGACACGGAGAGAGTGTGCAAACTCCACACAGACAATGACCCAAGCCGGGAATCGAACCCAGGTCCCTGGCACTATGGGGCAACAGTCCTAACCACTGTGCCATCATAATTCTCATCATCTTGGCCCCCCAATCCCATATCCTTTCCTCCATTTTTCATTCATTTCATCTATTGTTGTCATAAGACTCATAAATGCTCAGGGCTGCTTCTGTTCTGTCCCTGGACCTTGTGCTGGAAGGGCAGAAGAAATTCTAATGCACTTCTTTTATCTTATTGATGCGTGGGACATGGGCGTCGCTGGCTGCCCACCATTTATTGTCCACCCCTAGTTACCCAAGGGCAGTTGGGAATCAACAGCATTGCTGTGGCTCTGGAGTCACGTGTAGGCCAGATTTCCTTCCCTAAAGGGCATTATTGAACCAGATGGGCTCCTCCAACAATGGTTTCATGGTCACCAAGAGATTCTTAATTCCAGATTTTGTTTTATTGAATTCAAATTCCACCATCTGCCATGGCAGGATTCGAACCCGGGTCCCCAGAACATTGTTTCTGGATCAACAATCTAGCGATAAGACCACTAGGCCATCGCCTCCTTCTGGCACAGTTGCAGTGGTGAAGTAGGAATAGCCCCATGGAAAACCTCAGCCACACAGTTTCTACTTCAGCTGCTAATCCTAGGAGTAAACCTCAGGGTGTTTGTAATCTATTTTTTTCTTATTGGTGGACAATCGGCAGAAAGGGCAGTTGATGGGAGATTCCCAAGGCTGCAGATTTTAATTACCATCACTACTGTCCACCCTCCACCCACCCTCAACACAACCCCGCAGGAGATCTAGAGAAGGACACGGATGAAGTATCACAGCTGTCACTCACACCAGTGCAGAGGCACATATCTTGATGGGTAATCTTCATGGGCAAGTTCCTGGATCACTATCTGGTGAGCACCACCCTGCAACTGAGGTCAGAAAGCTTCAAGTTTTTAGGTGTCCAGATCATCAACAATCTGTCTTGGTTCTCCCAGGCCAACACTACAGTTAAGAAAGCCCACCAATTCCTCTACTTTCTCAGAAGACTAGGGCAATTTGGCATGTCCGCTATGACTCTCACCAACTTTTACAGATGCACCATAGAAAGCATTCTTTCTGGTTGTATCACAGCTTGGTGTGGGCTCCTGCTCTGCCCAAGACCACAAGAAATTACAAAAGATCGTTAATGTAACCCAATCCATCACGCAATCCAGCCTCCCAGCCTTTGACTCTGTCTACGCTTCCCGCTGCCTTGGCAAAGTAACCAGCATAATTAAGAACTCCACGCACCCCGAACATTCTCTCTTCCACCTTCTTCCGTTGGGAAGAAGATACAAAAGTCTGAGGTGACATACCAACCAGCTTCTTCCCTTGCGCTATCAGATTTTTGAATGGATCTACCTCGCATTCAGTTAAGCTTTCTCTCCACCTTGGCTATGACTAACACTACATTCCGCACTCTCTCCTTTCCTTCTCTATGAATGGTATGCTTTGTCTGTATAACACTCTTTTCACTATATGTTAATACATGTGACAATAATAAATCAAATCAAATCAAAACATTTGGAGGTGTTTCTGACCTGGAGGCTCACTCAGGCCTGCGAATCAACTTGTCCCTGGCCCCCTAGACCCCAAGAAATGTTGAGTCTGAATGCCCCTCCCCCAGCCCCCTTCCTTCCCCTCCACTCTCCGGTCCGATGTTGCAATTATCCAGCTTCCCTGCATTCTCTCCTGTGCCTTCTCTCCATTTGACACCCTGGAGGGTGACGGTGAGCTGAGCGCTCATCGCCAGTATCCCCTCTGGCAGTGAACTCGTTTTTGTACAGCCGTTGTAAGTCACACCTGCGTGACGTTACGCCAGCACGCAATCATTATTCAGTGAGGAGGAAGTTGGATGGACGGCGTAATGTCTCAGACAGAGGGTTCGTTAATTATATCTTGTTGTGTTTAAGTAAGGTTCCTGGATTTCCTGGACACTACAAGCACTTTTCTCAGCCTTCTTCATCCTCATTCCTTTTGTCCAATTTCAGCCCCTCCTGGTATAAGTCTCCGCTGATTCTCTTTGCTGTTAGCTCTGATGAAGGGTCATTCTGACTCGGAATGTTAACTCTCTTCTCTCTCCATAGAGATTGCTGTCAGACCTGCTGAGATTTTCCAGCAATTTTCTGTCTTGGTTTCAGATTCCAGCATCCGCTTTTATCCTGAATTTCTTTGATGGGATGTCACTGGTGAGGGGCAGTGGAAGAATGGGGCACATAATGGTGCTGGCGAGGTTCTCATAGGATCTTGTGTTCGCATCACTGTCCTCACTGACGGCTAACGGGGGCTCAAGATTCCACCAGTTTTGTCAGAAGGCAATAGAGTGCGAGGGATGGAGTTTAAGAACAGCGAGATTATGTTGCAGCTGTATAAGGTGCTGGTGAGGCCACACCTGGAGTACTGTGTACAGTTTTGGTCTCCTTACTTGAGAAAGGATATACTGGCACTGGAGGGGGTGCAGAGGAGCTTCACTAGGTTGATTCCAGAGTTGAGAGGGTTAGTTTATGAGGAGAGACTGAGTAGTCTGGGGCTATACTCATTGGAACTTAGAAGGATGAGGTGAGATCTTATAGAAATATGTCAGATTATGAAGGAAATAGATAAGGTAGAAGTAGGGAAGTTGATTCCACTGGTGGATGACTCTAGAACTAGGAGACATGGCCTCAAAATAAGGGGGAGCTGATTTAGGACAGAGTTGAGGAGAAACTTCTTCACCCAAAGGGTTGTGAATCTGTGGAATTCCCTGCCCAGTGAAGCAGTTGAGGCCACCTCATTCTCAGCTCTTATACTCTAATGGAAGGTTCAACATTGATGATGCAGTACTGGTGATCACATATGAACCGTACCTTCAGACAGCACTGATGTGGGGATGCCGGCGTTGGACTGGGGTGGACACAGTAAGAAGTCTCACACCACCAAGTTGAAGTCCAACAGGTTTATTTGGTATCACAAGCTTTCGGAGCGCTGCTCCTTCACCAGGTCAGTCATCATTCTGTCACCTGATGAAGGAGCAGCACTCCGAAAGCTCGTGCTACCAAATAACCCTGTTGGGTCGTAACCTGGTGTTGTGAGACTGCTTGCTATTCAGACAGCACGCAAGATCAAACAGGTTGAAGAGACTTCAAAGGCCTTTTTCTTAGAAAAAAAAGTGACATGGTTCAGTACAAAGTTTCTGCAAAGAAAAACCATACACGCTAATTTTGGAATTTGTCACTGCTTTCTGCTTAAGTGCCACACCCCAGCAGTGGGGAACGTTTGTTCTGTATCACCGCACTCTTTATCTGATCTAACACATCATGATGTATGATGTCAAAACACCATTATGTCTCCATTTACAGTTTGACACCAGCAAGTGAGTGCTTAACTTCACTTCCATTAGAAATGAGCACCCAATCAGAATCTCAACAGTGAAACATCTGGATGTTAACGTCTCGGTTTCACAAATAAAGAATCACGGTGGGCAAAGCAGCCGAGGGTTATTGGCATTCGGTCACTTTTCTTCTCAGAAAAGGGGAGAAAAGAGTAAAGAGAAACTGAAAAAGTTTCCATTTGTCACATAAATGACTCCACTCTGCAAGTACATCATTGCCAATGACGCACTTCCAGATGTCCTGAGGTTGCGTAAGGCACTAGATATACGTAAGCCCTTTTATTTCTTTTGTAAGATTCATTTCTTTCAGCCCTCTGAAAATCAATACTGTAACTATTCTGCTGTGCAACCGCGTAAAACCTCCCAGACATAACAGCTTCAGTGAGGAGGAAATCCTTTCAGCCTACTGGCTCCAACATTGCTTGAGTCATGCTCCCGCTAACTACACTGCATCTGTGTCCTAATGGCATCGATCAGTGCTGACTCCATGAGGTTGGTATCTCTTTGGCATGGTGTTCCTGTCTGAAATGTACCCAGGGAAGTGTTACCCACCCATGCCTCCAACCCCTGATCGCATCATTTCCTGCATCATTGCCGGGGATAGGGCAGTAACTACTGCTGGAATCTGGAAAATAAACATTTCAACAGTGAAATCTTCGGCTGTCCAGGGTATTTGACAGTGGAGCTCATTTGCTCTCTTGTGGTGGTCAGTGCATCTTCACCCATGCATACATTTATCCAGAATTCTGATATGGAAGCAATCGGTCACAATCCCATTCATTGCAGCTTCATACAGAGTAGCACAGTGGTTAACACTGTTGCCTTATAACGCCAGGGACCCGGGTTCAATCTTTGGCTTGGGTCACTGTCGGAGTGAAGTTTGCACGTTCTCCCTGTCACTGCGTGGGCTTCCTCCAAGTGCTCCGGTTTCCTCCCACAGTCCAAAGATGTGAAGGTGAGGTAGATTGGCCATGCTAAATTGCCTGTTAATGTTCAAAGATGTGTAGGTTAGCTGGATTAGCCATGGTGAATGTGCAGGGTTACAGGGATAGGGTGGGAGCGAGAGCCTGGGTAGGGGATTTTCACAGTAACTTCATTACAGTGTGAATGTAAG
This sequence comes from Carcharhinus amblyrhynchos, assembly GCF_965287045.1. Classification (NCBI taxonomy): domain Eukaryota; kingdom Metazoa; phylum Chordata; class Chondrichthyes; order Carcharhiniformes; family Carcharhinidae; genus Carcharhinus; species Carcharhinus amblyrhynchos. Next base: position 8,750,849 of record NC_137329.1, on the reverse strand, counting down.
CCTACGTGTGACTAATAATTTTTTTTTTAAGTGTCAGCGTAGACTTGATGGGCCAGATGACCTCCCCTTGTGCTGTAGGGATTCTGTGATTATAAAGAGACACATTTCTAAAACCACATTTGCTCGGATACTGAGCTTAAAAATGTCTAAAAGGCCATTTGATGACATAAAAATGAACACCTACATACGAATGCATATATAACAAACACATACATACAAACATGTACATATGCGCATACACATATAGATGCATGCATACAAACACATACATAACAAACATATGCATGCAAGCACATACATATGCACACATACATATGAACATGTACATACAAACACATATATATGAACACATACATACGAACACCAACATATAACACATACATATGGGCATATACAGACCAACACATACAGGCAAACATAGATATATGAACACATGCGTACAAACACATATACCAATACATATGTACAAATACATACATAGGAACATATACATACCAACACATATGTAGCAACACCTAGAGACGAACACGTATATACGGACACATACATGCAAACGTGTGCATACAAACACATACAGACCAACACAGGCATAGCAACATATACAGATGAACACATATATATGAACATATATATACAAACACATATATACAAACATACATACAAAAACATATATATGAACACATACACACGAACACCTGAAGATATGAATTAGCAGCAGGTGTAGGCCATTCGATAGGTCAAGTTTGCTCCACCAGTCAATAAGATCATGGCTGATCTGAATGTGGCCTCAACTCCACTTACCTGCTGACCCCCCGATAACCTTTACCTCTCTTGTTAGTCAAAAGATCTATCTGCCTTAACTGGAAAAGTATTCAATGACCCTGCCTCAGCCACTCTCTGAAAAAGAGTGGTCCAGATACTTCAAACTTTACTTCTCATAACAACAATAAAAGTAAACAAATTGGAGGATAACTTAATTTCAACATTTTCCTTGGGAGCCGCTTGTTTTTGCTGATTTCCGCATTGGAAATCTAGTCTACACTGGAATCGAGGCATGAGCTTCCTCTGGCAAAGTCAATGTTGAAACAAACATCATTTCTGCTTCACTGCATGTCAAGAAATTCCAGGCCAATTACAATTAATAACTGGAAAGCTCAAACTACAGTGTCCTGGAGAATAACCTTCACCCCTGTTGAGTGAGGCTCGGAGCCAGGAACGCTCGTTAAACCTACTCCCGTCTATCCAGGTCCAATTCTTACTTCAGAGGAATAGAAAGTGTACAGCAGATGTTGCTAGTTGCCTTATTATTGTCAAATTAAATTTTTCCACAGGACTATTCTTTAATTTGTGCAAAGTTTGCCTTGCCAGGTGACATAGCACGCCTGACTCACAGCGACAGGGACTCGGGTTTGATTCCTGGCTTGGGTCATTAACTGTGCGGAGTCTGCACATTCTCCCTGTGTCTGCATGGGTTTCCTCTGGGTGCTCCAATTTTTTCCCACAGTCCAAACGACGTGCAGGTTAGGCGGATTGGCCATACTAAATTCTCCCTCAGTTTACCCGAACAGGCGCCAGAATGTGGTGACTCATTGCAATGTTAACGTAAGCCTTATTGTGACACTGATAAATAAACTTTAGTGATTATGGAATCATAGAACCCCTGCATTGCAGAAGCAGGCCATTTGGCCCATCGAGTCTGCACTGACAACAATCCCACCTAAGCCCAATCCCCATAACCCCATGCATTTACCCTGCCGATCTCCCTGACTCTGAGGGGCAATTGAGTATGATCAATCAACCTAACCTGCACTGTATGGGAGAAAACGGGAAGAAAGCCATGCAGACACAGGGAGAAGGTGCAAACTCCACGCAGGCAGTCACCCGTGGCCAGGATTGAACCCGGGTGTGTGGCGCAGTGAGGCAGCAGTGCTATCCACTGTGATATTGCTCTTCCCTGGTTAAAACTGCCCACCAGGCAGGGGAACACCAGATATACGGACACTAACTGCACCAAGACACATCACAACGCACATGGCAAAACTTCCAAAATTGCTGCCTGCTTCAAGTTACGGTATTGTTAACCCATCACCAAAAAAGGGAAAAAATACAGAAAGTTCATATAACTGATGATTCCCTATAACAGGGAGCACAGTGGGTACTGTTTATATCCTTTTATTTATCACCTAATGCTAGAGACAGGTGAATGGTTATAAATGCAACGAACTTTCAAAGTAACTAATCCATCATTGCACATTTATTAATGACATTGCTTATCTTAAACAATTAGATAGAGGAATTATTTCCCTTATCGCCAGCATTCTGTCTCATCTAATTATTGTGTATCAAATCAGACATTCTGCGGGCTTTAAGTTCTTAGCAGATCAGTAAGAGAAAAGAAACGACACAAAATCTGCATTAGCTGTGGATTATGTCTAATATGCTGCAAGTGTGGACCAGTTCTCTGTTCTATATTACATTAAATCTCATGAAATGTGTCACATTGCCTCCCACACAAAGCTGCCTTGCAAAAAACACAAAATAAAATTTAGATAGTTCCAGATTCAGACACAAGTGCAGTGTGGTGAAACTGAGGAATCTGCAGTGCATGACATAGTTTATCAAGTTCTTCCTGCTTTGTGAAGTTAGGTTCTATATTTCTATGGCTGTCCCCCAGTTATTCTAACACAATGCCCTGCAGCTCCATGGTACTTTATGGAACGATGTGTAGATACCAGCATTGGACTGGGGTGGGCACAATAAGAAGTCTCACAACACCAGGTTAAAGTCCAACAGGTTTATTTGGAATTACAAGCTTTCGGAGCGCTGCTCCTTCATCAGGTGCTCCAAAAACTCGCGATAGCAAATAACCTGTTGGACTTTAACCTGGTGTTGTGAGACCTCTTACTTTGTGGAATGAGGCGTGAGGGTACTTTGACTTGGAAGTAAATTAGAAGCAGGCGCTGAGAAATCCAACTAAATGTTAACATACATCATGAAATTAGCAAACTAATTTTGCTTGAATCATTTATTGGGCTTTAATTAAATCCACTTATTCTCCTGATTCACATTGTAGTCAAGAGGTGTTTTTGAACATCTTTGCCAGGCAGGTGGATTTGCTTTTGTACCCAGGGTGGTACAGCTCGGGCTTGGTCCTGAATCCAAAGGTTTCCAATCACTATGCCAACAGTGTGCCATCCATCTGAATGACCACGGTAAGTGGCCTGATTAGGAAACCTTGGCCAAGGCAAGGCTGTATTATACCACAACTGCAAGACCTCATAGAATCATAGAAGCCCTACAGTGCAAAATGAAGCCATTCAGCTCATGGAGCCCACACCGATAACAATCCCATCCAGGCTTTACCCCTGTAACCTCATATATTTATCCCACTAATCCACTTGACACTACGGATCAATTTAGCATGGCATTCTACCCAATCTGCACATCTTTGGACTGTGTGAAGGAACTGGAGCACATGGAGGAAACCCATGCAGACATGGGGAGAATGTGCAAACTCCATAAGACTACTAGGTATAGAAGCAGGATTGGGCCATTCGGCCCATCAAGTCTGGTCCACCATTCAGACATGGTTGATAAGTTTCTCATCCCCATTCCCCCTCCTTTTCTCCTTTACCTTTGATCTCCTTATTAATCAAGAATGTATTGATGCCTGTCTTAAATACACTCAATGACTTGGCCTTCACAGCCTTCTGTGACAATGAATTCCATAGATTAACCATCTCCTGGTTGAAGAGATCCTTCTTCATCTCAGTTCTAAAAGGTCATCCCTTTACTCTGAGGCTGTGCCCTCTGGTCCTAGTCTCACCTACTAATGGAAATATCTCCCCTACATCCACTCTATCCAGCATTTCAATGAGGTCCCCCACCCCCTCATCTTTTTAAACTCTATGGAGTATAGACCCAGATTCCTCAAACACTCCACACAGACATTGACCCTGATCCCTAGTGCTGTGCTACAGCGGTGCTAACAATAATCAAACATTACACACAGTAAGATATAGACATTGGTGAGACATCAACACACTACTTTTCCTCTTCTTGCCTAAAGAGGAATGAAAATGAGAAGTTTATTTTATGTAACATTCTGGCTAATGTTTGCAGTGTATCTTACAAGTTTGAGGGCGAGCTTCTTAAGTTGGGCGTGTTTGCTTGGGAACACTACACTTACCCTTGAGCCAAATTGATGAGTCACTCCAGATCTAACACTGCCAGATACACATGTGTCTAAACAACTGGCAATAGAGCTCTATCTTTAGCCTGTGGCATTATTGAGGAAAATATGTTGACCCCTTCCAGTCATTTTTTTCATTTGTCTTTCTTCACTCAATGTATTAATTTGTTTTAAAAATCTAACCCAGTCAAGCATGTACATGTTTAAAGTTTATTTATTATTTGTCAGAAGTGGGCTTACATCAACACAGCAATGAAGTTACTGTGAAAATCTTTTAATCGCACATGCCTAGGTGCCTGTTTGGGTCGCAGCACTTAACCAGCACATCTTTTGGACTGATGGGCAGCGTGATGGCACGGTGGTTAGCACTGCTGCCTCACAGCACCAGGGGCCTGGGTTCAATTCCTGGCTTAGGTCACTGTTTGTGTAGAGACTGCATGTTCTCCCCATGTCTTCATGGGTTTCCTCCAGGTGTTCCGGTTTCCTCCCGCAGTCCAAAGACGTGCTGGTTAGACACATTGTTCACGCTAGATTCTCCCTCAATACCCGAATAGGCGCCAGAGTGTGGCGACTAGGGGATTTTCACAGTAACTTCATTGCAGTGTTAATGTAAATCTACTTGTGACACTATTAAATAAAGTTAAAAACTGTGGGAGTAAACTGGAGCACCCAAAAGAAACCCACACAGACACAGGAAGAATGTGCAGACTCCGCACAGACTATGACCCAACCTGGGAATTGAACCCAGGTCCATTGCGCTGTGAGGCAGTAGTGCTAACCACGGTGCCACAGTGCCACCCATTCAAAATACCTTCCAAAATGAAATGATAATGCAGGTATTGAACTACCAGCTACTGAGTCCGTGGTTATTTGCAATGCTTAATTGTTAACCCGAAATTACTCCTTCCCAGACTGTCATGAGAGAAACTGAACAAGGGAGCGAATGGCAAAATCCCCCCTCAGGCGACCAGATGGTGGATGATATGGAAATGTAATTGTTAGTCGTCTCATCCCCGTGTTAAAGTAGAAGAACCTTAGGGATGTTGCTTGCCAAAATCACTCTAAGCTAGGTTGGAGCTGCCTCAGGGATCTCACTGCTTGCTGTCAGTGTTATTTTAAAGAGTTTCCTTCATCGCTGTTGGCAACAAAAGAAAAAATGTCTGGTAAATGTTGCAAATCATCTTGAATAGAGTCATAGAGGTTTACAGCATGGAAACAGGCCCTTCGGTCCAACTTGTCCATGCCGCCCAGTGTTTATCACTAAGCTAGTTTCATGTTTGGCCCACATCCCTCTATACCTATCTTACCCATGTATCTGTCTAACTGATGTTTAAAAGACAAAATTGTACCCGCCTCAACTATTGCCTCTGGCAGCTCGTTCCAGACATGTCTGGAGATACTGATGAATGATGTATGTAAGGGAGTTGTCCTCTTCAATCCAGAGCATCTCGGAGCAGAGGTGTACAGATTGTTTGGTAAAAGCAGAATCCTGTGGATGCTGGAATCTGAAACAGAAACTGAGAATGCTGATAAATCTCAGCAGGTCCGACAGCAAGTGCGAAGCGTTTCGAGTCCAAATGATCCTTCATCAAAGCAAGCAACAAAATCAATGTGGTCTCAAGCGTAGGGGTAGATGAAGAAATGGGACAAAGCCTTCAGGACTCTATCAAATTAAAGCTAGCCAACACTGTACCACACCAAGTGGATGACTGAAGCAGTAACAGTTCAAACTCACTCTGAGAAACCCACCAAGACACAGCGGTACAACAGCACAGTGGTTAGCACTGCTGCTTCACATCGCCAGGGATCTGCTTTCGATTCCCGGCCTCAGGGTCCCTCTCGGTGTGGAGCCTGCACATTCCTCCCGTGTCTGCGTGGGTTTCCTCCAGGTGCGTTGGTTTCCTCCCACACTCTGAAAGATGTGCTGGTTAGGGGCATTGACGCAAACAGGCACTGGACCGTGCCCACTAGGGGAATTTCACAGTAACTTAATTGCACTGTTAACGTCAGCCTTTTTTGTGACGAATAAATAAACCTCAAGACGATGACGCATCATCTCCAGGTTTATGGACGTGCCACTCTGCAGGACACATTCGATTATTGTTAGTTGAGCTGGAATTGTTTGACCTTTGACCATCTACAAAACAAGATGACACATGCAACAGACAACACAGAACTCCGGGCCTGACAAACTGACCGGCGTTATTGGGAAGACTCTCGAAGGCATTATTCTGATGAAGGAAATTCATTGCATGACTTGATCAGATACTTCTAACTTGTTGCAGGATTTAAATGATGGTTTAGAATTTGGCTCCAAACCTGCAGTGAAAAGGTTTGGTTGATAGAGATATGCCAACCTGGCACTGCCCAGGGATCGGTTCTGGATGTGTTACTACCCAATTCTTTTATTAGTGACTGAGGGAGTGGTGTTGGGCGGATATTTTTGCAGATTACATCAAAGCTTGTGTGAGGGTTAACATGGCAGAGGAACACATTCCAATGCAAAATGATTTAGCTGCATCAGGGGAATGGGCCACACTCAGTAAATGGCACTTGGTAAGGCCAGGATAAGAATACACTGAGACATTTTACTGGGAACAATATTGAAAGATGTTGAATTAGTACTAAGTTTTCAGCAGAGACTCTTTTGACACCTCCACCTTGTCACTGTTCCCTGATTAGTGTTGGAGTCTGCATTCGTTATGCGTTGATTTCACTCATTAACATTATTTGCGGAGTTAGACTGTAAAGGCCAAGGTGGTGATAGATGGTTTTTCCAAAGAGGTTACCCCGTCTGCCAAATCATTTGCATTTGCCGAACTTTGAAGGAGAGCAGATAAAATTTCATTGCAAAGTTAATCATATTTACCTTTCTGTAAGAATAAGACTGCACAGGTTTACTTTTCAACACTATTATTATACTCTGATATTTTGTTACAGATATTGTCTACTCACTACAGTTTATGATGGACGTATTGCACAGACTCAGGTGCTGACAAACCTCCTATCTCAGCAATATCAATGCACAAAGTCAGACTAAACTGACCATGTAGCCTTTCCAAGGCACAAGTTTTCTATTTGAGGTTAGCTCCTTTAAGCCCTCCCAAAGCGCTCTTACGGGTGGCACGGTAGCACAGTGGTTAGCACTGCTGTTTCACAGCTGCAGGGTCCTGGGTTCGATTCCCGGCTCGGGTTACTGTCTGTGTGTGGAGTTTGCACATTCTCCTCGTGTCAGCGAGGGTTTCCCTTCACAGCCCAAAGATATGTGGGTTAGGTTGATTGGCCATGTTAAGAAATTGCTGCTTAGTGTCCAGGGTAGCAGAGGCTAGAGGGATTAGTGGGTATAATATATGGGGGCAGGGCCTGGGTGGGATTGTGTTCAGTGCAGACTCGATGGGCTGAAGGGCCTCCTTCTGCACTGTAGGTTTCTGTGATCTCTTGCACTTGCCGCTGAAGGCCAACATTTTCTTTATCATGTTAATATATATAATGTGCTTCCATGACTGGCTCATTGAGGTTTGAATTGCACTGCAGACACCCCTTGCAGACGGTGAACTTAACTGCTGCACCGCCCACATGTATTTATCCTGTTAATTAATAAATAATGAATTACACTATCGCCAACATCTTACCGCCGTTCACAGTGGTAGGATTTTCCCATCCTGCCGCAGTGAACAGAGATTTGACTGGCCGCCAAACTCTCCGAACTCGCTGTAGTACGGGGCGGCACAGTGGCACAATGGTTAGCACCGTGCTAGCCTCACAGTGCCAGGGACACTGCTTCGATTCCCGGCTTGTGTCACTGTCAGTGTGGAGTTTGCACGTTATCTGCGTGGGTCTCCTCCGGGTGCTCCACTTTCCCCCCATAGTCCAAAGACGTGCTGGTTAAGTGTGATGGCCATGTTAAATTCTCCCTCTGTGTACCCGAACAGGCGCCAGACTATGGCAATTCAGGGATTTTCACAATAACTTTGTTGCAGTGTTAATGTAAGCCGACTTGTGACTAATAAATAAATAAACTTTAAAAACAGGAGGAACATGGCAGGTAAGATTGCCCCTATATTTTTGAATATCTGTACATTTGAGACAGCCAAAAATCCAGGTTGGCACGTTGAGGGAGTGCTGTATTGTTGGAAGCGTGTTAATGTATGTCTGCCTTTGACACTAATAAAATAAGCTTAAACTTACAGATTGAATTTTTCAGAAAGGAGTGGTTAGTTTCCTGAGCAGTTCTGTGAGCAATCCAAGAGAACGTGCATTAGGACGGTAAAAATAATTGCGCACTGTTATTATTTTCTTTGAACATTTCACTCATTCGCTGTAACGGTATTTGAGATGAGATTCAACCTGTTGGATTGGGCAAGGCAACATTTTTTGTTATTGATTTTCCAGCATTTTCTCTTTTGATTAATTGTTATTGAGTGATTTAATTCTGTCATTCTTCGATGTCCAATCCACAATGGTGTAATTTATAAGTTGTGAAATTGTTTCTGGGTGAAACAAAATACCAAGAGCAACTTCATGTTTAGATTTAAAGAACCCTTGTGTCTAATTCCACAAAGTAACTTTATTATATTCAAAATTTACACAATACATGGTGTGATACAAGTCAACTCATCATGTTGTTAGATATCAAACTTTAATCATTATTAACCATATACTAAGTATTGATATAAATATCTAGTTTTTTGATTTGATTTGATTTATTGTCACACATATTAGTATACAGTGCAAAGTATGACGCTATACAAAACATATGTACAAAGGGAAGGAAAGGAGAGGATGCAGAATGTAGTGTGACAGTCATAGCTGAAGTGTAGAAAAAGATCAACTTAATGCAAGGTAGGTCCATTCAAAAGTCTGACGGCAGAAGGGAAGAAGCTGTTCTTGACTCGGTTGGTACGTGACCTCAGACTTTTGTATCTTTCTCCCGGCGGAAGAAGAATGTCAGGGTGTGTGGTGTCCTTAATTATGCTGGCTGCTCTTCCGAGGCAGTAGGACATGTAGACAGAGTCAATGGATGGGAGGCTGGTTTGCATGATGTACTGGGCTTTGTTCACATTCCTTTGTTGTTTCTTACAGCAGGGCATAAGTGATACCAAGTTGCGATGTAACCAGAAAAAATGCTTTGTATGGTGTATCTGTAAATGTTGGTGAGAGTTGCAGCGGACATGTCTCTTGAGAAAGTAGAGGCATCGGTGGAGTTCCTGGTTCATGTTAATATTTTTGGAGTAATGTTTAGTTCTGGAAAGACTGTTAGAACATAGAACATAGAACATAGAACACTACAGCACAAACAGGCCCTTCGGCCCACGAGTGGCGCCGATCACATCAACACCTACCAACCTACAGACCTATCTATAACCCTCAATCTCATTAAACCCCATATACTCATCCAGAAGTCTTTTAAAAGACCCCAGCGAGTTCGCCTCCACCACCACTGACGGCAGACGATTCCATTCACTCACCACCCTCTGAGTGAAAAACTTACCCCTAACATCACTTCTGAACTTCCCTCCTTGCACCTTAAATCTGTGTCCTCTTGTAGCAACCATTTCAACCCGGGGAAATAGCCTCTGAGAGTCCACCCTATCTATTCCTCTCAACATTTTGTAAACTTCTATCAGGTCGCCTCTCAACCTTCGTCTCTCCAGGGAAAAGAGTCCCAGCTCCCTCAACCTAACTTCATAAGGCATGCCTCCCAGTCCAGGCAACATCCTTGTAAATCTCCTCTGTACCCTCTCAATAGCTTCTACATCTTTCCTATAGTGAGGCGACCAGAACTGCGCACAATATTCTAAATGAGGCCTGACAAGGGTCTTATAAAGTTGCAGCATTACCTCCCGACTCCTAAACTCAATCCCTCGATTAATAAAGGCCAGTACACCATACGCCTTCTTGACCACCTCCTCCACCTGCGAGGCCGATTTAAGAGTCCTGTGGACCCGGACCCCTAGATCCTTCTGCTCTTCAACACTACTCAGACTTCTGCCCTTGATAGTGTACTCGTTCATCCCGTTGGTTCTGCCAAAATGGACAACTACACATTTATCCGCGTTGAAGTCCATCTGCCACTTCTCCGCCCAGTCCTGCATCCTATTTATGTCCTGCTGCAACTTTTTCCATCCTTCCAGACCATCCACAACACCACCGACCTTAGTGTCATCAGCGAACTTACTTACCCATCCCTCCACTTCCTCATCCAGGTCATTTATGAAAATGACAAACAGCAAGGGTCCCAGAACAGATCCTTGAGGCACTCCGCTGGTGACTGACCTCCATTCAGAAAAAGCCCCATCCACAACCACTCTCTGCCTTCTGCAGGCAAGCCAATTCTGGATCCACAAGGCCAAAGGCCCTTGGATCCTATGCCCTCTCACCTTCTCAAGAAGTCTTGCATGGGGGACCTTATCAAACGCCTTGCTGAAGTCCATGTACACTACGTCCACGGCACTTCCTTCGTCAATGTGTTCAGTCACATTATCGAAGAACTCAACTAGGCTTGTGAGGCACGACCTGCCCTTGACAAATCCATGCTGACTATTCCTGATCATGTCAAACCTCTCCAAATGTTTGTAAATCTTGTCCCTCAGAAGCCTCTCCATCAGCTTACCAACTACTGAGGTCAGACTCACCGGTCGGTAATTTCCCGGGCTATCTCTGTTCCCTTTCTTAAAAATAGGAACTACATCCGCAATCCTCCAATCCTCCGGAACCTCTCCCGTCTCCATTGACGACGCAAAGATCATCGCCAGGGGCTCTGCAATCTCTTCCCTCGCCTCCCACAGTATCCTGGGGTACATCCCATCTGCTCCAGGTGACTTATCTACCTTGATAGAATTCAAAAGTTCCAACACATCCTCCTCCTTAATATTCACGTAGTCAATCTTTTCCATCTGCTGCAAATCCATAACAAAATCTCCCAGATCAGCTTCCACTGTGAATACTGAGGCGAAGTACACGTTAAGCACCTCTGCCATTTCTTCTGGTTCCACACAAACCTTTCCCCCCTCACCTTTTATAGGCCCTATCCCTTCTCTTCTTATCCTTTTACCTTTCACATATTTATAGAAGGCCTTGGGATTCTCCTTAATCTTACCCGCCAAGGTCTTCTCATGACCCCTTCTGGCTCTCCTAATTTCCCTTTTAAGTTCCTTCCTACAGTCCTTATACTCCTCAAGATCTTTAACCTCTCCTAATTCCCTGAACCTCTTATACACCTTCCCTTTCCTCCTGACTAGGTTCAACACAGCCTTTGTGCACCACGGTTCCCGCGACCTACCAAAACCCCCTTGTCTCATCGGAACGTTGTCATTCAGAGCTCCAGACACACATTCCTTGAATATCTGCCACCTTCCTTCGGTACTTTTCCCTAAGAACGCCTCCTTCCAGTTTATTTGTCCAAGTATCTTCCTGACTTCTTCGTATCTCCCCTTACCCCAGACAAACACCTTCCTAGCCTGCCTGATCCTATCTCGTTCCAATGCAATTGTGAAGATAGGGTGGATTCTCGGAGGCTATTTCCCAGGGCTGAAATGGTCGCTACGAGAGGACACAGGTTTAAGGTGCTGGGGATCAGGTACAGAGGAGATGTCAGGGGAAAGTTTTTCACTCAGAGGGTGGTGAGTGAGTGGAATCGGCTGCCGTTGGTGGTGGTAGAGGCGAACTCGCTGGGGTCTTTTAAAAGACTTCTGGATGAGTATACGGGATCTAATGGCATTGGGAATTACAGATAGTTCTGTGGCTTGGTTGGTATAGATGTGATCGGTGCAACTTGAGGGCTGAAGGGCCTGTTTGTGCTGTAGTGTTCTATGTTCTATTAATTCTGTATATCTTCTCTATGTTTATAGAGGTTGATAGAAATGCTTCCACCTGTCCCATGAAATCCTTTATGCTAGCATAAAGGTAGCATTTCATATACTCAGTCTCAACTGCAATTAACACTGTCCTTCCCCGCAGTACTATATCTCCCACTCTGCTATTGTTGCAGAGTGTGATCCTGCAGTCCCGCTCCACTCAAGTGCAATGGTCGCTATATCTCGTGAGAGAGTCGTAACAGGATTTGCGACCATGAGGTCTCTGTTTGAGATCTTTCAGCAGGATCTGGACAGGTTGGGGGTAAATCAATGGAAGATGCAGCATAATTTGGATAAATGTGAGGTTATTCACTTTGGAAACAAAAACACGAAGGCAGATTACTACCTGAAAAGCTGCAAATTGGGAGAGGGGATTGTGCAGCGGGACCTGGGTGTCCTTGTGCACCAGTCACTGAAGGTAAGCATGCAGGTGCAGCAGGTGGTACAGAAGGCAAATGGTGTGTTGGCTTTCATTGTGAGAGGTTTCGAGTACAGGAGCATGATATGTTGTTGCAATTATACAGGGCCCCGTCACACCAAGAATATTGTGTGCAATTTTGGTCTCCTTCTCTAAGGAAGGATGTTATTGCTCTTGAGGGAGTGAAGGTTTACCAGACTGATTCCACGAATGGCGCACTGATGTATGAGAAGACATTGACCAGGTTAGGATTGTTTTCACTAGGATTCAGACGAATGAGGTCGGTGGGGGGATTTTCATACAGATTATAAAATTCTAACAGGACCAGGCAGGGTAGATGCAGGAAGGGTGTCCCCGATGGTGGGAGTGTCCAGAAGAAGGGGTCATAGTCTGAGGATAAAGGATAGACTATTTAGGACGGAGATAAGGAGACATTTCTTCACTCAGAGTGATGAACTCATGGAATTCATTACCACAGGAAGTAGTTGATGCCAAAACATTGCATGTATTCATGAGGTGGCTGGATATCGCACTTGGAACGAATGGGACCAAAAGTTATGGGGAGAAAGCAGGATTAGGCTACTGAATTGGATTATCTGTACACAATATCAGTAATATCTTAAGAAACTTAATGCAAGATTACATTCACCAAAGAACAGTGGGGCCAGATTCAGGGAACATGTGGATCTGGTTGCAGAGAGGGTGTGCCATATAGTTTCCAATATTTTGAAATGGAATTCATGTCAAAAGTCCATGTTGGTGGGGGGTCTGGAAAGAGTTGGGTATTAACTGTAAGCTTGTAAATCAGAATGAGGTTCAATAGGTGGAAAGAACATGGTTAAGATGCTATTTGACAATCAGTCCAGGACAATCAGTGAGTACAGCCCCTGGGTGATGAAAGACATTAAGAAGTCTCACAGCACCAAGTTAAAGCCCAACAGGTTTATCTGGTAACACAAGCCACTAGCTTTCGGAGCACTGCTCCTTCATCAGGTGAGTGGGAGTTCTGTTCTCAAACAGGGCATATGAAGACACAAACTCAACTTACAAAATACTGGTTGGAATGTGAGTCTTTACAGGTAATCAAGTCTTAAAGATACAGACAATGTGAGTGGAGAGAGGGTTAAGCACAGGTTAAAGAGATGTGTTTTGTCTCCAGCCGGGACAGTTAGTGAGATTTTGTGAGTCCAGGCAAGTCATGGGAATTACAGATAGTGTGACATGAACCCAAGAACCCAAAGTGAAGGACAATGGCAGGGCAGTACCCTGTTTCTGCCAACCTCGGGCCCCATTATGACATAGCCAGTCTGGGAATGCCCATTGAGGTTTAGCTTTGAAATAGCAGTTTCAAAGTAAAGGCAGAGTGATCCAGGGGGTTCCCGACTGTTATAAAAGTAAGTTGAATTATTTTTCATTTCTTTTGCAATCTCTGTTGAGCAGTTAATCCTATTGATAAAGGGTCATTGAAAGTGTAATTTCTAATCTGATTTTTGTGATAAATGGCGAGTGTTATTTAATGTGTATAAACGGACACAGGTTTTATTATTGGTTTTAAATCTTTGAAACTGCTATTTGAATCTGCGTGATATTATTAAATAATCTTATGTGTGTCATGCTTATGAGCATTTGTATGTTTTAATTTAGAATATGGAAACTGAAAATGAAATTAGGAGGGCAAGAGGTCAGAATTTCTTGGATCGTGATTTGGGTACATTACTGTGTGAAGCTGAGCAAAGGGAAGTTCACATTTTTGATTGTGGAAAATCTAAACCATCTTGTGTTTATCATTAGTAATCTTCTGCCTTGTTTACTTAATTTATAAATTATCTCGTAGTTAACTGTGGTGCTTTGATGTTTCAATAAATAATTTATATAATTTTATATTTAAGTGTTTTGTTTTAATGCTTCAATGAAGCATTAGTAGAATTTTGTGAAGTTTAATGGAAAATATTTATTAACAAAAGTAATGTTATCAGTACAAAACTTTGATACCGTGTTAACATTTAACTAAACATTTCACTTCAGCAGCTGCACTGCTAATCACCTCGTCTTTTCAAATTTCTTGAAACAAATTATACATTTTTTTATCTTTAGTGCAATGATCAACAAAATATAACTTTTTTACTTTAACACAATGGTTCCATTGTCTCTGCAAACAAGGAGGTGAGGGAGGGAGGACGGATGTGAGGAGGGCTAAGGAAAGGAGGGGAAGGGAGGAAAAGGGGAAGGGGGGAATGTGGGGGGAGGGGAGGGGAGGGCGTGAGGGTTTGGGCATAAAATTACACATTTTTCATGCAGTTTGACTCTTCTCTCATGAACTCTGCACCTACATCGAAGACTCAAAGGAACGTTGGTGATTTTAAGAAGCTAAGTTAAAAGTGTGATGTTCCAGCTGTGGTGGAACATGACTCCAGATTTTCAATCTGCACTGGATTCTGCAATACCTATCAGAGAGGTAGTCCACATCAGCTTACAGGAAACTTGCATATGTCATCTGAAGGAATACATTTCCCTAAAGTATTCGAAATAGACAAATTGTAAACTTCCCACTGCAAATGTAGAGCTCATTTCACCCTATATCTTAAGAGGTTTCTAAGAATCAACATTGCATCAGGGAAACTCTTAACATTGGAATAAACAGCACTGCTTAAAATAAATAGCAAAATCCAAACAGGCTTTAGCTGAAACTTATTACAGACACTACAGGCTGGATTTTACAGCCTCGCATGTCCTGAAACTGTAAAATCCCACCTGAGGTCAACAGAGCTTTCCATTGTCCGCCCCTCACTCATTCCAATTCCCTTGGAGAGTGGGGCAGTAAAACTCCAGCTTATAAATCCACATTGTTATACATGAATATATTTTTTAATGGAATTAGTACGTCAAGACAAAATTGTAAAACAAGATCTTTCTTTCAGTTTCTGTGCATTGCTTATATTTTAAAGATCTTTTAGACACATTTGCAAAAAAACTTAACCCACCCAAACTATGTCTGCTGCCTTTACTCGCTGCATCTCAAGCAGGAAAAATGTGTCCAAATAATTAAGTGGAAATATCATCAGGACAAGCAAGAGAAGTTAGGGAGAGATTTCAGCACGGTGCTTCAATTCCAATAACTTTACAAAGCAGAACCGGTTTAAACTTGTCGCGCTTTTGGTACGCATGTCCGTGTGTCGGGACTTCTGTATTATCCTGATTCCCTTGTCCGTCGCACAACCCCCGGAATTCGAGATGCAGGCCGGAAATTATTGGCCATAAAGTTTTACAGCATAAAAAGAGGCCCTTTGGCCCATCTTGTCTGCAGGGACTGGTCATCATGCACTTATCTAATCCAATTTTCCAGCACTTTAGACTTTTATGGGGTGGCACAATGGCAGAGTGGTTAGCATTGCTGCCTCACTGTGCCAGGGACAGGGGTTCGATTCCTGGCTTGGGTCACTGTCTGTGTGGAGTCTGCACATTCTTCCCGTGTCAGCATAGGTTTCCTCCCACAGTCCAAAGATGTTTGGGTTGGGTTATTGGCCACGCTAAATTGACCCCTGAGGGTTAGCAGGGCGTATAAGTGAGGTATTAAAGATTGTGACCAGGACAGCCCTGATGGGACAAATGGCCTCTTTCTGCACAATAGGGATTCTATAATTTTATTGTGTTTCAAGTATTAATTTGAATGCTTCTTAAATGTTGTGAGTTCCAGATTCTCACCATCCTCAGGGTGGAAATATTTTTCCTCACACCCCCCTCTAAATCTTCTGCCCTTTATCTTAAATTAAGCTCCCTGGTTATTGACTTCTCTCCTAAGGGGACAAGTTTCTCACTATCTACACTATTTCACTCGCCTGATGAAGGAGCAGCATTCTGAAAGCTTGTGATTCCAAATAAACCTGTTGGATTTTAACCTGGTGTTGTGAGACTACTTACTGTGCCTCCCTAGTCCAACGCCAACAACTCAACATCATGGCCATCCTATCTATGTCCTATCGACCCTGTCTATGCCCCTCATTATTCTGTACGCCTCAACCAGAGAATTTGAGAACCTCCATTCTGCTCTTTCTGAGAATTATTCACTCCCTCCACACAACGCGACAAGGGGAGAAAGCAAACTGTGTGAATACGGAGCAGGCGCGGACAGTACACTAATAACAGGCGGAATTCTCCAATCTCGCACCCCCACTGCCAGTGAGAACGGAAAATTTGTCACTCAGTCAAAACTCCACTCGTTGCAGCGGAACCGGAGAATCCTGGCCACGGGGAGGTCTAGGTTTTCCCATGCTCATCGCTCCTGTCAGGTTAAGAGGAATGAATAGAAGCTAATGACAGTGATGCCCACACAGTATCTTTTGCTTCACCAGGTTGACGAGAGGGCAGCTTGACAGCTCCAGGGAATGTATTATTCCCGATTGTGTGAGTGAGTAACATTCACGAGCAATCGGAGTGACGCTCTGGCCTTTCCCAATCAAAAGCTTTGTTATATTTTCCCATGGAAAACAATCTCCTCAGATATCTAATTCTTTACAAATTAAGCAGGGGTGGTGTGGTGGCACAACGGTTGGCTTTGCTGCTTCACAGCATCAGGGACCCATGTTCAACTCCCATTAGATATAGGAACAGAATTAGGCCACTCGGCCCATCGAGTCTGCCCCGCCATTCAATCATGGCTGATATTTTTCTCATCCCCATTCTCATATCTTTTCCCCATAATCCCTGATCCCCTTATTAGTCAAGGGTTTATTGATCTCTGTCTTAAAGACACTCAATGACCTGGACTCCACAGCCTTCTGCAGCAATGAGTTCCACAGACTCACCACTCCCTGGCCGAAGAAATTTCTGCTCATCTCCCAACTTGGGTCACTGTCTGTGTGGAGTCTGCACATTCTCCCCGTGCCTGGGTGAGTTTCCTCTGGGCGCTCCAGTTTCCTCCCACAGTCCAAAGATGCATGGATTGGCCATGATAAATTGTCCCTTAGTGTCAGGAGGGACTAGTTAGGGATAAATACATGGTGTTATGAGGATAGAGCCTGGATGGGATTGTGGTCAGTGCAGACTTGATGGGCTGAATGGCCTCCTTCTGCACTGTGAGATTCTATGATTCTAAGGTAACTGATTTGTAAGTAGACGAAGGGCAGTGCTTTGTTTTTTTCCTTCATTTGTCCAATTCATTTTTCAAAATGTCCGATATTATTGACTCTACAGAGCTTTTGCTTCCAGCCAGCATGCTCAATGTTGGAAAGTCAATGTAGATGAACACCTGATCTACAAAGAGAGTTTGGAAAGTACACAGTCACAGTGCATGAATTAGCCTCTGCACCACTGAGAATGCATATCCATGTCATTCATTTGTGGAAATATCTGCCCTGCGTCTGGTCTCCATTTCAATGAGAGTCTATAAAAAGAGAGAAGCAAAGCAAAGAAAATCCTGGAACATCAGAAGAATTTGCATCTGCCCCCGTTTCACTGTGTAACCAGAGAGTTGAGCTGAGATGCGGAGTCGGGGTGAAGAAATTTATATCAAATCTGTTTAATCTCCGAATCATACTTTCATTCTCTCTCTTTATGTGGGTGGCAGCTTCTATTTTTTATACAGTTGATATTTTCAGCAATTTGGCAATCTGAAAGATCTTGGCACTTTTGTATAGAGTTTTCTCAAAAAGGAAAGATAAGTCTTGAGATAGACAGCACCTCGATACTTGAAAGTTATTAGAAAATGAGTGGAGTCTTGCAACAGCTGTATAGGGCACTGGTGAGGCCGCAGCTGGAATACTGTGTGCAGTTTTGGTCGCCGCACTTACACAAGGATATTTTGGCCTTGGAGGGAGTGCAGATGAGGTTTACTAGGCTGATTCCGGAGTTGAGGAGGTTGAACTATGAGGAGAGGCTGAATAAATTAGGCTTGTACTCGTTAGAGTTTAGAAGAATGAGGGGAGATCTCATTGAGACGTATAAGATGTTGAATGGGATGGATAGGATAGAGGTGGAGAGACTCTTCCCGCTCAAAAAAGACAGTAGGACTAGGGGGCACAGCCTCAGGATAAAGGGGGGGCGGTTTAGAACGGAGTTGAGGAGGAACTTCTTCACTCAAAGGGTGGTGAATCTCTGGAATTCTCTGCCCGTTGAAGTGGTGGAGGCTGCTTTGCTCAATATTTTTAAGACGCGGGTTGATAGGTTTTTGATAAGAGAGGGGATTAAGGGTTATGGGGAGAGGGCGGGAATGTGGAACTGAGCCACGACAGATCAGCCATGATCTTATTGAATGGCGGGGCAGGCTCGAAGGGCTAGATGGCCTACTCCTGCTCCTATTTCTTATGTTCTTATGAAAAGTTTTTCTGCAAATCTCTTCTAAATCTCCTGCCACTTACCTCACACTGGAAGCATTGTGCCACAGTGGATATCATCCCTGACTCTAAGCTGGAAGTTTCGGGTTCAAATCCCACTTGATGGCCAAGCAAAGGGTATGCTGATAACTGGGTGAGTGGCAATCTGCAAATTCTTCCCAATGTGACAATGGCTGGAGGCAAGAGTGGGAAGGATTCTTGGTCAGCTTTGATTGATGTAGAGTGGATGACAATTTATCTGCCTTACATGGAAGACACCTTACCTGAAAATAAATGCTATCACCCTTGTCGTTAGTCCCTTGCACCTTAACACATCTATCTTCACTCTACCTTCCAGACTGACTTGGGTTTTAACTTTGTATCACCCTGTATTGTGCCTCTGCTCCGTATCTCATCCCCCCGCCAAATTCATTTACACACCCACCCCTCTCAGGCAGCATGAGTAAACCTCCACACTGTGATGTTGGCCACATTTGGGTCCCAACCTCACCAGAAATGGACCCAGTGATCCAGGAAACTAAAGCCCTCCCTCCTGCATTATCTCTTCCGCCATGCATTCATCTGCTCAATCCTCTTATTCCTTTACTGTCATGTTCTATCTATGTTATGGGTTGTGGGTTTTTAACAAAAAGGTGTGGTTTTTCACATGTAGAAACTCATAACAGCACATTTATTCCAGGAGTGTTTGCCTGTACAGAGTACAAACTGAAATTAAAACAGCAGCCTGTGCAACACCCTAATGACATCACCATTAAATTGTTATCACCCCTTAAAGCAATTATGCAACCACTTAAATATATAACATGTACTCCCCCAGCATGTGGCACTGGGAGGAATCCAGAGATTATAATCTTTGAGGTCCTGCTTTTCAATCTGTTATTTAACTTTCTAAATTCTTGTTTCAGGCCTGCATCCCCCTTTATTGCAGGTACTAATGTGAACTATGACCTCTGACCGTTCACCCTTCCCCTTCAGGGCACCATGCAGCCATTCAGTGACATCCTTGACCCTGGTACCAATGAAGCAACACACCACTGGAGTCATGTCTGCAGCCATAGATATGCCCGTCTGCGCCCCTCACTATCAAGCCTCCTATTGTTCTTCCACTTTTATTCCTCCCCACTCCCCCTTGTCCAGCTGAGCCACCCACAGTGCTGTGAACCTAGCTCTGGCTGCTCTCACCAGAGGAACCGTCACTCTCACTGGGTGGTGCCTTGAGCCCACGTTTGCCATCTGCGCAGTTGCCAGCAGAGGAGTAGCAGTTCACACTGGCAAGATTGCGATTTTGGATAGTTCCCGCCCCTCACCAGCATCTTTTTCCCTCTGCTCCAAATTCCCAAATGTCTCACTCGGGATGTGCTCTCTCCCAATTGCTTATGTGCCTCTTACCGTAAGTAGTGCTGTAGGGTGTTGGTTATAGTTTGGTAGATCTGAAAAAGCCTGACTAACCATACCTTAGGTAACTGTAAGTTTTTATTGGCTCTTGGAGCTATTTATAAATACACAATAAAGAGTGGAAGATAGAAGTTGCCTCCATGCTTATTGGCACATGAGAAAGTAGAATATAAATAAAGGGTTAACTCAGAAAATATGGGTTAGCGTGACTCAACAGGGGTTAGAGAGGATATGCAGGTCATGTACTCTCTAACATCACTGCATGGGCAGTAGTGTAGTCAATCCTACATTAACCCTGTATGTGCCAGACTTTTACACTACAGGTGAATTGGGAGGATTTGTGGGTTGGTGACCAATTTGTTTGGCCACTTTTTGAACACACTTTCCATGGCCACTGAGTCCAGGAGCCCTGAGCTTCTGGCTCAGAGGCAGGGATGCTGCACAGTCCTGCACATGACCCCTGAATCACTGGAATGTTATGCATGAAATCGACAGGCAAGAGGAGCTGTCACTTTGCCTCAAAGATTGGTAGAAAGGAAACCAGATGTGGTGTTGACCTTACGAGGAAAACAGTGACCAAGACAAAATATAGGACATGACAGTAATGGAATAGGAGGATAGAGCAGATAAATGCATGGTGGAAGAGATGGTGTAGGAGGGAGGGCTTTAGTTTCATGGATCAGTGGGTCAATTTCTGGTGAAGTTGGGACCCAAATGAGGCCAACATCACAGTGTGGAGGTTTGCTCATGCTGCCTGGGAAGGGTGGGGGGTGTAAATAGACCATAGAGTCATAGAGGTTTACAGTATGGAAACAGGATCTTCGGCCCAACTTGTCCATGCTATCTTTTTTTTTTAAATCCCTAAGCTGATCCTAATTGCCCACATTTGGCCCACATCCCTCTACACCCATCGTACCCGTGTAAAATGCTGAACTCCATGAAACTGAGATTCGATGTGTTTTGCGTCTTATGGTTGAGAGCAGAGGGAATGAGGGAAACAAAAGTAATTGTCGAGTAATTAGACAGATGTGATTATCTGATTCGTATCACTAATCAGATGTTCTAACCCTCGGCCTATCCTCTTTCCGTGGCAGTATTAGATAGTGTGCATTTGAAGCTATTTTGTCTTGAATTTCCACTGTGTGCATAGCAGCACCGTGATTCATTGTGTGAATTCTCTACAATCAATCCAATCAAACCTTACACACATTCACTAGAAATGCATGGACAATCCCATTCTCATATATTACCATCATTACTGCTCTTCTGGTTTGAATTGCAAGGCAATAGTATTCAAATGATCAAAACCAGTCATCTGGCTGTGTGTTTTTTTTTGCCATTAAGTTGGTTCAAACTTGATTACTCACATCGGCGTCCTGTGCCAGGGAA